>NC_086240.1:6982500-8182500 GCF_036321145.2 Pelmatolapia mariae
GGGTTGATTTGTTGAAGTTCACCACTGACTAGAATGTACCATGTATGTATGTTAGCGCCTTCTCTTTATATGATGGGTTTCCCACAGGTGACTGACTGTACATAAACTAGACATCGGGGATTAAAGTAGAGTGTGGAAAAGGAACGTCTGTACTGTGTCCTCTATTCTTTGATTTCTTTTAGACATTAGCAGGAGCTCAGATTATTCATCCCAGCTATATTATGCATGTAAATGATGGAGTATTTACAGACTGGGCTATTTCTGTGGACTTCAGGGTTTCTTATCAAGTATACGCTCACACTTTGCTGGTACTGGGTTGGACCCAATTTAGCCTTTGGCACTGCCTTAGTTTGTTGTAGCACAGCTTCAACAAGGTGCTAGAAAGTTTTGCTGCATATTGACATGCAAGCGTCACACAGTTGCTGCAGTTTTATCAGCTGCACATCCATGATGTCAACCTCCCGTTCCACCACATCCCAAAGGTGCTCTATTGGATTGAGATCTGGTGACTGTGGAGGCCATTGGAGTACACATCGTCATGTTCAAGAAACCAGTTTGAGATTAGCTGAACTTTGTGACATGTGTTATCCTGCTGGAAGCAGCCATGAGAAGATGGGTACACTATAGTCATAAAGGTACAGACATGGTCAGCAACAGTGCTCGGGTAGGCTGTGGCCTTTAAATGATGCTCAGTTGGTACTAAGTATGTTGGAAAATATCCTTCACAACATTACGCCACCAACAACAATCTGAACTATTAACACAAGGTAGGGTGGATTTATTATTTATTAATAGACAAATGACATTTGTCTATTGTATGAATTTGGCGAGCCGGTGTGAACTGTAGTATTAGTATTCTATTCATAGCTGGCCCAGTTTGGTCTTCTGCTGCTTCAAGGTTCAGTGTGTTGCTCATTCAGAGATGCTCTTCTGCTTACCCCGATTATAATGATTGATAATTAGGTTATTTTTGCCTTCATATGAGCTCATAGCAGTCTGTCCATTCTCCTAAGACCTTTGGCATCAAGAAGACATTTTCACCCAGAGAACTTTTGCTTACTTGATAGTTTATCTTTTTCCAACCATTATCTGTAAACCCTAGCAATGCTTATGTAGGAAAACTGCAGCTGATCAGCAGATTCGGAAATATTCAGTGCACCCTGTCATCAACAACTACGCCTGTTTAACTCCCACATGCAGTCAAAGCTGGGAAGCTGTTGTTCCTGTTCCAAAAAACTACAACAGTCATTTCAGCAGCAAATCAATGTTAAAGGAAGGAATGACACATATACCCACTTATATGGAAAAACATTCCCGGAGTGAGCAAGGCCAGTTAATTGTAAGGCTGAAGAAATGCTGAAGAATGCAAGTAGCTGAACTATTTTATACCCTGCACACTAGTTACTTTTTGACCTGTTTTGTGTAAAACAGCACCTTCCTGATTGGGTTTGAGGCCTTATGTAATAAGTGTGCACTTGTAAAGATTTTTTTTTCCTCTCTGAACATTGTTGGCATTCTCCATTAAAACCAATTGGGCACAACCAGAACAAGAAAACTAATTAGTGTGTGGCCCCAGCCCTGTGGCATTAATGAGAAGTTGTAACAAAGCTAACAACCCATTTTACAGGTACCCTACTTAGATTCATTTGAAAGTTCTACTGCATTAAAAATGTGTCCATTCAAACTGCTTTCATTCTTCACTTTTCCTGATGAAATGAAACCAGAGCTGGGTTTTTTATGAAGAAGAGAATTGTGAGTGTGATGCAACGAAGAGTAAGTGGTCTACAACAACTGCTATTGCTCGATTCTTTCTTCTCTGAGTTGTTATAATGATTTGCACAGCAGTACAAAGTGATGTATTCAGTTTCTCCTTGTAAACTAAGCTGACAAAGATTCAGTATCTTGCTCAAGGACATTGCCACAGCAGATACACAGCAATCTGAAGGTTTTTGTTCTCTTTCAATAAAATTTCCCAGAAATGAATTGCCCAAAGACCTCTTAGACTCGGGGGGAGGGGGGGGGGGGGGGGGATACAGACATTTTCTGTATTTTTTTGTATTACAAAAACACATTATTATAAATTAAAACACAAACCTTGGTTAGAAGGACTGTTAATATTTTTACATTACCAGAATGATGATTATATGCTTCAATGATTTGGATTGTTCAGTAGTTACTGTAAAAATACAGACTAATGGCTTTTTACATTTATGAAAATTTATGAAAAGCTGAAATGTGGCAGGAAAAAATAAATTAAATTATGGTCCAATTCTCTGTCGTGATGGGACAAAATGGAAAATTGTTCAGACAATAAAGGCTCACGATTTTTAATGTTTTAATATTGTATTTGCTAAATGTGATCATAGTTCAGATTTTTTACAAGCAAAACTTATTAAACTGAACATTTTCTTTAGATTTACAAACATTAGTTATAAAAGAAGGCTGTAATTTTATATTAATTTAATGCTGAAATGTCAAAGAAATGTGATGGATTTTTTTCATTTAATTATTTTAACTGTGCATTATAAGATCCAGCTGCAGAGCTGCAGTTGTTACAAGGACAGGTTGAAGAACCTACGAGGGCAGGGATGTAATGATAAAAGATAAAGTTTCTGTTAAACTGTAGACTCGCTGTAGTAATGGAAACACAGGAACTTTACTGTCTTGTAATTGTTTATCTGTTAGTTAAGTACTTTGGTGTAGTATGAATGTCAATGGGAGAGTCTTTATCAAGAAAAGCTGTAAAACCTATGAAATACAGTTAAAAGTTCAAAATCTGTGCACTCCTTCACATTTGCTAAAACTGTACAGTAGGCTGGATTGGGAGAAAAACTGATTTTTTCTGTCTTTTTTTTTTTAACAGTAAAAATAATTTATTTCAACTAGTGAAAAAACAGGAACTTTCTGTCATTTAAATGTTTATCTATTACTTACTTTTCACTTTGTGTACTATGGATGTTAATGGAGGAGGTCTTTATCAGTGGGAAACACAGTAAAACCTATAAAAATGCAATTAAAAGACTTAAATGTATGACCTCTTTCACATTTTCTAAACCATCCGGTGGCCCAGATTGGAGTCTTTAGTGGGCCGATTCTGGTCCCCGGACGTTATGTTTGACACCCATGTACAAAGGCCTGGGACAAAAACAAAAAAAAAACCCCAAAAGAGCCAGTGGGCCAGCCCTTCTGGCTCCTCTTCCTCACACTTAGCACCGGGAGCACTGTTTTTATTTGGTGGCATAGATTAAAGGGGAGTTAGGCTCTGTCCGATCTCCACCACTAGGCTTTCCATCGGCCTATCGCTGCTCTCCTGCACGCTTACGACGACACCCGGAAGCAACGACCTGCCTGCTTTGTTTTGTTTTGGTAGTGGGAGTTGGGTGAGAGGCAGACAGACGAGCAGGCGGCGGTACGCACGGGAGAGAGCCGCTCTCTAAATGGGGAGAGCTAAATCGGGAATGGAAAATGACGGCCCGATAGCTGACGCCTGTAAAATGCCGAGTTTCATCAGCGGCATCGAGGAGGGGAGGGTGAAATTGTCCCGCAACCTGCCGACACAAACTTCCCTCACGGACGGTAAAGTTGAGCGGACGCTCGGAGATTTGAGCCGACGTGTCACCAGGTCAAACTCTCGGCTATCGCTGGACGAAAGCGACAGGGACCCGGGGGGGAAGGATGCGGAGGGCAACAACAACAACAACTGCAACGGCGGAGGGAGAGCGAGGAGGAGGGCGAGCGCTGTCGACATCCTGAGGAAGAATTTCGGGGATTCAAAATCTCCCTCTTTCCGTCTAAACGGAGGCAGTCGGATGCAGTGCGGAGCCGAGCTTGAAAACCACGAAGGAAGCGTTAACGACACTCAAGATTATGTACCTGATTGTAGCGGGTCTACAAAGTCGGACGTAGAAACGGGCGAAGCCGAGGTGGAAAACGAACCAACCTCGAGCGAGTTACCGAGTTTGGGTGTTCGGGCAGTTGAATTGTTAACCGTTACAGGTCAGCGCCATCATACGTGTGACAACAGCGGCAGCACGGCCACTCCGGAGGGGTCTGTCAGTGCCAAAGAGCACGTCTACTGCACCGTTTACTGCATTGCCAACGACAGCCATGGAAAAGACGCCGAAATCACGGACCGCTCCGATGACACGGTCGCACCAGACGCGTCAGAACGGGACTTGGAGACTGGGCAGGATGCGGGTTCGAGTCTCGAGCCGCAACCGTACACAGTGGACGACCTGGTGGATCCTTTCGGGGACTTGTCCCACCGGCTGTCCGCGGAGCAGGCCGGCGCCGAGGGTGCGATGCAGAGTTGCCGGGTGTGCATGGAAGAGAAAACCATCGCACCCCTGCCCTGCTGCAGGAAGGCCGTGTGTGACGAGTGTCTGAAACTCTACGTCAGCTCCCAGGTTGGTTGGGTTAGGGATCAGTGGGGGGTATCTCAGTGAAAACAAAAGGGGCCTGTCCCAGAAGCAGGCCTCGCTGGGTCGGTCAGCAGCAGCTGGCCGAGGTGTCCTTGAGCAGCAGTAACTTTGCAGTCTTCTCCGTCACACTTTTCTTGCGCTATATTTGGCATTTTATCCACATTTAGAAGCACGGGCTTGGCTTTCGAGCATACCAGGTGGTGACCCCCAACCCCACGTGTTTCGCATGCATCCAAAAAGATCCACGTTAAGGGTTAATTAACGAGTGAGTGCGAGAATCTACAGGTCTTCTTGTCTTGTGATGAGTACTTTTTCGGTGAATCTGGGTCACAGACGCATGCCACACCAAAATTGGGACCTGGCAGCGGTGGTTTTCACAATAGAGGACTTTGTGAGAGCTCTTTGGCTTATTCAGCGTCTTTCTCTCAGGCTCTTTAAGAAGGATCCCACCTTCAGATAGAAGACCTTTATTCTTATGTGCATTAGTATGTCCACTTGCATCCCAAAGGGGCACAAAGTGTGGGATCATCCCCTTCTGGGTTGATCCCTACATTCCCAGAATGCCTTTGGAGGAATAAGATGGATAAAAACAGCTGCAGCAGTCAACACAGAGGCAACAACGTCATAGTTGAAGAATGAGTTCTTCCACTATAATAAATATCAGTGTGGAGTCTCTGTTGCTTTATGCTGATCCATTAAGAAAATTAATAATTGATAGATTGATTACTCTCCAGTATAAACAGCTATCAGACTGCAGCACGAGGCACATTGCTGCTTCCTACCAGGACTGCACGATGTGAGGAAGGTCTGCAGTGTTCAGTAACAGTGGTCAGCACTGCGATGACTGTGTGACCTGCGATAAATAAGCGAATATTAAATTGTGCGTATTAGCAGTTATTTTCTGCTTTAATAGCTCCACTGCTAACACAGACCCCGAAACACTGACTAGTCCACTGAACAGAGAAATTAAATAACCGTTTATTGTACATGTTCATGTTGCACTGACAGTAAAATTACAATTTGCCAGCCAGCGATGCTTTCTACCAGAGATAAAGTGTTTCAGGATGGATTTTCTGCCTTCTTGTGGCTTCTTCATCAGACTGTTCCGGTCAGCAATCTTTCAGTCATAATCCCTGTTGCTTTTACAGCCCAGGGAGGAGCTGCACTCTCATCTCCTTGCTACTGTTGCTAAGATTGGCTTTAATCTGTGTAGATAACACACTTTTTATCAGTCATTGAGGCTCATTTTTATCTGCAGTTGTCTTGCTTTGATAACAGGGCATGAACATTCATGCAAATACAGAGCCAAGCCGGCTCTCTGATGAGCACACTGTGAATTATTATTATTATTTTAAAAGGGTCATGTACATTATCCTGTGGAGGTGGAATTTTTAGCACACATGCTTGGCGCTTACCCTCAGTAGAAGCGGTATGTCAGATGGATGTGGTCACAGATGAGACACTTGAGAATTGGTGTTTTTTTTGGGGGTTTTTGTTTTTGCTCCTGGGATCTTGGTCAGGCTTTGCAGGATGGATGGATGTTGCACTGAACCGCTGCCAGCCGTGTTGTTATAACAGGGATTAAACCTGCAACTTTCCTGTTGTGCTAAATAAAGACCTTGTGAAATCTAGGCAGTGTAATCGTTGCTATTGCATATTGTCTATAGCACACCCGCTTTCATTTCCAAGGTTATATGTATCAGGACATTAGCACGTTCTTAAATGAACACCAGCACATGATATATTACACTGTGTCATCATTTATATAACAAAAATTAAGCCAAAATGCAAAAGCAGTGTGTGAAAAGCTGAGTATCCTACGTGATTCAGTGGAGTCACCTTTAGCAGCAGTAAGTTGAAGTGTTTGTTTTCTGTGTGTCTCACATGATTGTGGAGGAACTTTCAGCCCGTTGGTCTTTACAATAGTCATTTCAATCAGGTTGAGGTCTGGACTTTGGCTGGGCCATTGCAACACATTGATTCTTTTCTTTTTCGGTCATCATGCTGTAGATTTGCTGCTCTACTTGAGATCATTGTCTTGTTGGTGATCCAGTTTGAGCCAAGCTTTAGCTGTTGCACTGATGGTCTCACATTTCACTCTAGAATACTTTGGTGTACAGAGGAGTTCATGGTTGACTCAAATCATCACCCCTCCATCATCAGTTGTTATGAGGTGCTGATAGGCTGTGTTGGGTTTTTGAAAAATGTGGCACTTTAGAGTCTGAGATGTTGAACTTGTTTTTTTGTTTTTGTTTTGGAGGGTCTAACGTTGAGGTGAATGCGCTGCATCATCCACTCCTGGGAAAAATATCTTCAACATTTTACATGTTTAGTCTTTCTCAGTGTGGGATGATGGATTCCAGATTGTTTGGAAATGGCCTTATAACCTTTTCCAGGCTAACAGGCAGTAGTAGTTGCTCCTCTGAGATCATTACTGATGTATGTTAAGACACACCTGAATGCTTCAGACCAGCAAACTGCCAGAACCGCTGCTTTCATAGAGGTGCTCACACTTCCTAAAGATCCATTAATGGGGTTCAGTTGATTACCAGCACCTGGCTGCTACTTACCCGCTTAGACGTATGATAGAAGCAGTATGGGTCTATTTAGTTTTTCATACACTGCTTCTCAATTTTGGCCTAGTGTTATTAAACAAATAGTGACGAGGTTTCTTGAGGTCAGATTAACTATGGGCAAGCCCTATGAGCCAAAACCTCAGGCTTCAGATTGCCCATAATAGCAAGTTCTAGACATTTTCCTGTACTCTGTGCTCTGTATGATGTTAGCAAAAGTGAAAATCCCTAATCGATCATCTCAGGGACACAACCACCCATCTGCTCTTCAAATGTTCAGTTTAGCAGAGGCAGGCACTCAGCTGAAAGTTGGCTTAAAGGGAACAGGAAGAGAGTGCTAAAACGGCTAGTTTCATACAGTTGATAAGCTGGCTGAACCTGTGAGACAAATTATTTTACTGTGAATTCGATTCAGCTTTATTTCTATAGCACCAATTCACAACAACAGCCACGTCAAGGGAGTTTATATTGTAAGGTAGAGACCTGACAATAATACAGAGAATACCCCAACAAGTAAATAACCCCCTTTGAGCAAGCACTTAGTGACAGTGGGAAGGAAAAACTCCCTTTTAACAGGAAGAAACCGCCGGCAGAATTAGGCTAAGGAAGGAGCAGCCATCCGCTTTGACTGGTTGGGTATGAGGGAAGGGGGACAGGGCTGTGAATCATGCAAAGCTACCCTAGTAGAGTGCAGAATACAAATACTGAATCACAGATTGCCAAACACAGGTCCCTTTTAAAGCCTCCTACATTCCTAAACACTTACTACCAGTTGTTTTACTTTAAGGCAGCATGATCTCATTTTGGTCCACGTCATGCTGACATCATCTGCTGCTCTTACGAATCTGTTATTCAAAGCTGGATGTTACCCAATGCTGTTGGTTTACAACCCAGCCTCAGTCAGCTAGTTTTCAAATACGTGCAGCACGTGGCAGTTTAGGTGCTCGGACTGACTCAGGTAGGTGAACGGTTCACTGCTAATGTGGTAAACTCACTGCTAATGTGGTAAACTCAGGTTTCTGGTTATATTTGTTTATGTTTTCACTCACAACATTAAAACCACAGAACAAAGTCACCTGTATTTTCAGCAGACCACACTCTGTGACACGTGCAGGTGAGAAATAACCTGTCCAACCAGTCTGTGCTGGTCATCCCTGCGCTGCTGTTGTGGCAACAATATCAATATAGCTTTGGATGATATATGCTCACTTTATATGCAATATTGGGTTTTTGGGGTTTTTTTGGAGGGTGGGTGATATGGGTGTGACACCATCAGAAGTTGATGCTATTGTACTTTGTTTTCAGCCTGCCATTTCTCACACGCACACACACAAAGGGAGAAAAGACCTGATCATGTGTCAGTATAACAGGTCTCGCAGGGTTTGATGGATTTAATGTGTTGAGGAGACAGAGAGAGAGAAAAATGAGGAAATGAAAGATGAATGGAACTAGAGAAGAAGATCAGCCCTAGCTGGGAGGAAGCACATTGAAAAAAGTTTGAAACGAAAGATGGTAAAAGAATAGGAGGCAATATTTCCAGTGGGATTTGAGTTGTCTCTAATCCTGCCCGTGACATTTACTGCATCACATACTGCATTATAGGTAGGGTTAGATGACATGAGTTTGTGTTTTCCGGACATTGGCACGTAGCACTGTAAAGGCTAAATTAATGACTCATGATAATAACAGATTGTGAAATTTCCAGGATTACATGTCAGCCTCCTGAAATCGCTTAGTCAGTGAGTCAAAATATCCGGCTTTATCTTTGAAAGCCTTTTGGTGAGCAGGTTTGTTTACCTTAGCCTCACACGCCTTCAAGAGAAGTCTAAATAAAAGAGTGCACTCCTTCCAGAGTGCGTGATCTTATGGTTAGTTAGTGTTTTACTGGATCACCAGACTGTGGTTCAGTTCCACTCAGAGTTACCAAGTGCCAGGCACTCACGCTGCACTAATGTGCCCGTGTGCACACGCTTTGTCGTAGATTAACCTCCAGCGGCTGCACGACCTCCCTCTGCCCCTCAGTCCTTCTGGTCTTTGGTGAATTATTTACCATCTCTCATCAGTGGTGTAAATATATTCAGCATGTAGTTTTGGGCCAGAGAAACACACCATAACAAACCGCCGAGTGGTGACACACGTTTTGTGAAGCTTACCGATTTCTTTGTGGAGCCTTTGACAGGTTTATCAGTAATATTTAAAAGTAGAACACCCTCCTCTGAGCCTCTGCGTGCATTAAAAGCAGCTTTTTCCACGATGCCATGTCATCTGTCTGTGTTCTTTCCCCAGGTGCGAGTGGGGAAAGCTCTTATCAGCTGTCCGATCACGGAGTGTAGTGGCAACCTGGAGGAAGGACTGGTGATTTCCCATTTGACCAAAGAGGAGGTGGCAAAATATCGTTACTTCTTGGAGCTGAGTCAGCTGGATTCGAGCACAAAGCCCTGCCCCCAGTGCAGTCAGTTCACTTCTCTCAAGACGCACACCCCCAACCGCTCCGAGCACAAGTATAAAGTAAGTTGACGCGCCGGCGTTGACAGTTGCCGTAATGTTGTACAGTAAAAAGGGATGCTCGCAGCGAGTCGCAGTGAGCTGTGTGATTAAAAAGAAGTGCCTCGTGCCGCTGGTGTGTGCACTAGGCAACAAAAACAGAGCTGGGGTAAAAGTAATTGCTTTGGTTAACTGCGAGTGGATAAAATCAGATCCCAAGCCTTTATTCACGTCAAGAGCAACAAAGACCAGGGTCCCCTATTGATGTATGATTTTATTTGTTCAACCGAAACCACATCCATAGTTCACATCTGCACAGAGATATTTGCTGCTTATCGTTTCCTATCTCTCTTCCCCCATTCCCTGTCATCTCCCTACCGGCAAACTCTAATATTTAGGAATAAAATGCCTCACAATCCTGGGGAAAAAACAGGCAAATTCAAAAACCTAAAGGTCTTAAATAAGACTTTTGTGTGATTTTTGTTTATTTGTTTATTATAATGTCAGATGCTCTTATGAAATTGGGCCGAGTTTTAAAATAATAAGGTAATCAGTGCGAAGTAACACCTAAGCCCTGGTTTCCAGCCTGTGCCTATCTGAATTCAGCTCGGCACATATTTTCCTCTTGTAGTCATCTGTTACACAGCTGGAGGTGTGGGTTTGGGTGAGCCCTCGGTGAGAAGGCGGAGCTTAAAAGCAGCAGGTTCTGTTTGCTGAAGCCTGGCGAGGGGGAACCAATCAAAAGGGCCTTTCAGGAGGGCCAGGCTTAAGGAGACAGGAACTAAAAGATCAGATGGGTTGGAAAATAGATAAACCTGGGGATTTCATTAAGGGTCATGTGTATATATGAATATAAATAGCTGGCTACTAAAATAATGCATTTTGGGTTAAGGATTAATAGCCTGTACTAAATCTGCACCTCTGCTCAAAAGTAACACATTCAATGTGATTGGTCAAACTGCAGTTGTCCATTTTTAAGGCTAAGCATGTTGGTTATTTGTGGGTAAACATGTCTGTCTTCTGTCTCCTCTGCAGATCCAGTGTAGCAATTGCCAGTTTGTGTGGTGCTTTAAATGCCACGCACCTTGGCACGACGGGCTCAAATGCCGCGACTACAGGAAAGGAGACAAGCTGCTACGTACCTGGGCGAGCGTCATTGAGCACGGACAGAGAAACGCCCAGAAATGCCCCAAGTGCAAGGTGAGACACTGATGAACGATAGACGCCACAAGCTTTTTGTTTCCAACATTTTGGGAAGAGGACTCCTGAAAGCGGCCACAGTGTCTGTAAACAGAAAGGGATTTGACTGATGGAGGGTGTTATCGGTGTAGATGAATGAATCAATGAAGGTTAAGAAGCATTGATGCAGTTGTAGATGATGGATGGAGCGCTGTAGAGAACAGGATGGATGCACAGATGTGGAAAAAAAAGCACGTGTGGCAGTGGCAGTCCATAACCGGTGAACATGCTGAAAAATGATGGCCATGTGTGCTGCACAAAACCATATCTGGTAGACTCACTGGCATCTCCCTGCTAGCCATAATACCAGCCTGGTCTTATCGTGCAGTCTCATTACGACCAAGTTGGTCTATGCAATATCTAATTTGACTGTCAGATGACTAAAGGAAGACATAAATTAAGCTAATTACCGGTATATGGGAACTGTTTGCTCACAGCAGTAAACACTTTCCATCTGTGTTTGTCACACTGCTGCTCCATGGCTCTGGAAGCAGGAAGAGGAGCTCATGTTTGATGAAGACAGCAGATTGGTGTCAAGTAAAAGAAGCTGCTCAAAGCTAGTTATTGCTGAGGTTATAGAAAGTCTGCTCCCTGATGCGTACTGCTGATGTACTGTACTACTGCGGATGCTGTTAGATGCTTATAGTGTACAGCTCGAAACCAAACGAGACTTCAGGTATTGCACTAAAGCGATAGTGGATAAGCTGCACTATTGAGATTCAGTTAATGTTACATCACCTCTCTTTGTTTTAATCTTCGTCTGTAGATTCATATTCAGCGTACGGAGGGATGCGATCATATGACCTGTGTGCAGTGCAACACCAACTTCTGTTACCGCTGCGGAGAGCGCTACAGACACCTGAGGTGTGTTGTGCTCCACTTTCTTCACTCTGGCTGCTTTGCCCGCCCATCTCTTCTCTCCGATTTCATCTTTCGCTTCATTTTGCCAGCAGATTTTTTGGGGACCACACATCCAACCTCAGTGTGTTTGGCTGCAAGTATCGCTATCTCCCCGATAAACCTCATCTGAGACGGCTAATTAGAGGCTCTGTCTGTGGTAAGTTGCTGCGTGTAATTGATAAAGAGCTGTTTTTATAGCATGTTTGCTCTTTTCAGCTATAGTGAGCTTTATGCTAACACAGCTGCATGTCTACAACTAGGAGTGGCCCGTTATGGCAGTTACCGTATGTTCTGCCACAGATTTAAACAACAGAGCTGTTTGCTCAAGCCGTGATGAGAGTGAACTCTGGTCACTGGCTTTTATGTATTTGCATCCTTGTCACAGAACAGTAGTGTCAGACTAGGACAATGACCTCTGCTCTTTACACAAGTGTGTGCAAGACAAGTAACAGACACCTTACACCCAGAAAACTCAGGGGAAGTACTGTATGTGTGCTTGACTGCACCGTGCCCCAATTTTCTACTTTTAAGTAATGTGTTGATGCTTTGGACAGTTGGACAGTGCTTTTGAAATTACACAGAACCAGTGCATTCCCTGGAAGTTTCAAGAATATTGTTGGAAAGGATTTCTTTTCTCTCATATGTACAGCACAAGGTTTCATTTAGCTGTTGTGTCCAAGTTTCAAATGTCAAGCTGTTGAAGTGTTTGGAGGTAGTCCTCCTTCTTTATTATCCCATGCACTTTGTGCAGTGTATGGAGTGCCAGTGCAGCTGCTACCACCACCGTGCTTTACTCCTGTTATCATACCTCCTGTAATTGAGGCCAGATAACTCAATCTTTGTTTTGTCTGATCATCAAACTTTTCTCCAGAAGGCACTTGTCCTTGTAGCTGTAAATTTCAGTCGAGTTTGAAAGTGTTGATTTTGAAGCAGCGCCTTATCTTTTGGAAAGCATCCTCTCAGTTCCTGGTGATGTAAAACTTCACCGTGGACAGTGACGCTGGTGTTTCAGAAGTTACCTGTTTACCGCAGGGTTGAGCCTTGATGGTTCCTGGATTGTTCCTGAACATCCTAACTAATCCCCTCTCATCTGAGGGTGACAGTTTGGGTCTTCAAAGTGGCGACACATCCAAAATAGTTGTACTGAAAGTATAGTTGTTTGAACCAATCTGGAGTTGTTTTTGGCCTCTTGTTAGAAAATGAAGGTGTGTTTTCATACCACAGATAAGTCTCCATTTTGAAACACAGTATGACCGAGATTTACAAAATATGCTTAATTTTTGTTTTGATGTGACCTGAAATAAGTGATTGAGCCTGTAAATTCAATCAGGGTTAGTGTTAGGTGCCTTTAAGTTGCAGTCTTTTTAATGGCCAGCAGGGGCTGACTCCTGTGGCTGCACAAAGATCTTTGGTTGTAAAGAAGTGTGTGGACAAACGGCCCTCGCCTGCTGTTTCTCTGTGACCTCAGTCATCACGCTCCTGTTGACTTTATGGTCTAAGTTGTTACTTTCAGGTCATATTGAACAAAACACGCAGTCCATTTTGTAAATTATGGTCATTCTGAGAGTCAGAAAGGAGGATTATCCAGGCTATGCTCATTTGCTAAGGACTTGTTGATCACAAGTCAGCTTCACAGTCAGATCGGCGCCTTGAAACCACAGCGAAGACACTCAGACTGAGGCTTTATAACCCTCTATGGGCTGCACTGAAGCAGGAAGAATTAGTAGGGATACTCCTTACCACGTTCAGCATCCTTTCTTAGTGTTTTAGCGCGATTGCTAAGAAGTATTAAACACAGAGAAGAATAGAGGTATTTGTACTTTTAACAGTTTGAAGGTATTTCAGTCTGGATCAGTGGTGGAACAGCCGGAATTAAGCAGACTTGCCATCCCTAAAGCTCCACTGCTTGCATCACTTTAATGAAAAAGCCTTTCCTGGGGCTCCTGCACTTATAAACCAGATTCTCTTGTTTATAAGTGATTGACGTGAATTCACCACCCAATAACAACAGAGGTGAACATATCCACATCTACCTCTGTACTTCATTCGTGAGATTCCTGATGAAGCATGATAGAATCACATATCAGATGTTCATTCTTATTATCCATTCACGGTTATCAAATACATGCAATCCCCTCTGATAGCTCTCTTTCACTCTGCTCTCAGCGACAGCTTCAGCTCGTTATGTCAGCAGGGTGCCCGTGAACCGGGAGCTAATTTGTCGCTTAACACGAGCCACTGGCCCATTACAGCGCTCATAACTGTTCTCGTGCCATGCACTGCTAGCGGCAAAGATGTAGCATTTAATAAAGAACATTACACTGCGGATGGAGTTAATTTGTAGTTACAGTAACTTCCATCCCGCAGCTATTCACCGATGACCAAATGTCGCAATATATGAAGAGAAAAAAAAATGACAATCATCCTTTCCTCTGCCTGTGTCTCTCTGCAGCCTCTAAGGTGCTGATAGCTCCTGTGGTCATTCTGCTGGTCGTGGTGCTCGGAGCTCTCGCGCTGGTGATAGGTAACATATTACAAACACACGTGAGCTCTAATCTGCTTCGGTGAGAGCAGTCAACACTTATCAGTGAGATGGTTCGCCTCGTTGTTTTCCTCCAGGCTGCTAAGGAGCTCTCTTATCATCTGTCTTTGGTCATGGGCATCTTTTTATTTTCTGTAAAAGTTCACTTTTTCTGTTCAAAAAGGACAAAGCTGTTGATCCAGAGAAACACTGTAATGGAGTAACTATTGCTTCCTGGAAGGACAGGACTGTGCAAGTCTTGAGTCACCCCTAATTTCTTTGTATTTGGCTTCCAATGAACCAAACTTTCTAGTAACTTTTTAAGGTGGTTTTGAGCATCAGTTCTCTGGGCTTTCTGAAGGTTGTCTTAGGACACTGGCTGCTTCTTCACTCTTTTTCAGTCCAGTCCCTGTACCTGACCATTTTCAGAGGATTTCCTATAAATCACTGAAGCTTAAAAATATAGCTAACACAAAGGATGAACTAGTGTTGTGTCTACACATAAGACACAACCTAGCAATGGACCAATTTCAGTTTTATCTTTAAAATTTGCACTTTGTTATAGCAAAAACATATCATTTGTTCCTATTTTTTTTAGATAAGAAAGATAAGGCAGTTTCACAGGTATGAAATAATATTTTTGCAACAGCAAAGTGATTCCCAAAGAGATTTTAGCTGGAAGTTGTGCCCCTAAAGATTTGAGGGAGACGCGATTTACAGCGGATGAACAGTAACTTAAGAAATAGCTAGAAATTCAACACAGACCTGACAAGAGAGACCCGAGAGATGCATCTCCCCTTCAGAATTTTTTTCACTGAAGCCTCATCTTCATTTTGCAGCATGAAAATGATCCCAAACACACTGCCAATGCAGCAAAAACATACCTGGATTTAAATAAAAAGCACACAGTGGAACACTATCAGTCATGGACTCATCATCTTGACAGAGAATGGAACAAAAGTCAGCCAACATCAGAATAAGAGCTTTAAATGTCCTTCTAGAAGAACTATTCCTAAAGACTACTTAAAGAAAGCTGCCTAAGAGAGTTCAGTCTGTGTTGAAGAACAAAGGTGGTCATGCCAAATATTGACTTTAAAGCCCTTTAAGCTCCGTGTATGTTTGCAGGTTTTAATTCATTGCTCCAGTTTTCCCAGCAAAATATAAAGAAATGAGGAAGGTCAGGGGCTCAAGACATGCACAGTACTGTACATTTGCAAGAACATCCAGCTACAGACTAATCAGACTGCACTGTGAACTGCTCATGCCTCAGCTGACCTGTAGTTATTAATGTAATTAATGTTAATCTGTTTCCTGCGTCTGTAAGACCGACTGATGGTCCTCTGCGGACTGATAGGCATGATGGCGGGTTCATCATTAATAGAATCAGTGTTGTGCTGCCGTCTCTCTCCGATGCCTTTCAGCTCCACATATACCACATTTGTTTGCAGTCCTGCACAACAGAGAATATTTAATGCTTGTAGAAAGGACAGCGGTTTGACCTCTCTTGCACTTTCTGCCTTCTCTGTTTGTAGGGTTGGTTGTTTTCCCGATTTATTACGTGTGCAAGAAGAGGAAGAAGCAGCAGCGCACCAGAGGCTCCGGACGATGGATCTGAAGCTCGTCCTTCTTTCCATGCAGACCTCACACACACACACACACACACACACACACACACACACACACACACACACGGCTTGGAAAGACAACACCCGCACCTCCTCAGGGACAGACCTGCCAGCCTGAGTCATCACAAAACTCTTGAGATGAGCAACACAAACTAAACACTGGCAGTTAGGAAGGACCTCAGGTGGAATGATGCATCTAAATCTATAACGTGAGGCCTGCATGAATGCACATCTTTACATCTGGATTATAGCTCTCAAGTGGGACTACTGCAAAATGAATGCTGTATCAGGATGCTGGATATTTACGCAGAAGAGTAATTTAAAAACAAAAAGTTAAAAAACAAAAAAAGGAACCCACCCCCCCAATCAGCTGCTGTCTTGCACAGTGCTCGTCACATAGAGGATGTTAAATGTAGGAACTTCTGAGGACTTTCTTGGATACACTGCAGGAAGTTTCAATCAGTGCACATTTTCCACGAATGTCACACTTTTTATTTTATTATTTTAAAGGAGAACAACCATAAATCGCAGCTTAAGCAGCTGCAGTTTGGTTTGCGCCCTTGCTTTCCTACCTGCGGTTAGTTTGACGCTGAGATGTAGGAATACTGTGGACAGGAGGCTTTTATTGTGTCAGATACCGGTAATTATGAAGGCGCCAGAAATGCCGGCTGCACGGTGATAGCAGAGCCACGCGGATGAAAAAGAAGGAAATACGTTTTTATTCATTTGCAAAGGTTGTTTGTGCCGCTGTTGGCTGGAGGAAAAATTGATGAGAAATGGAAATGAATTTGGAACAAGCACTGATATCAAGTTCTCACTGATGCAACGCAAGCTGGACCTCAACTTTTCCCAGCGTAGGTCAGATATTTGGAAAAATTTCCATCGCAGTTTGAGTATCTGGCAAACCGACAGGGTAGACAGTAATATCAAAGGAAGGATGATACTTGACTATTCTGGATAACAGCGACTGCCTCTCAAATTCTCGCTAGAAGGTTTGAAGATTGGGTGTATACCCAACCTTAAGAGTGACGTCTGGTGTTAAAGACCGCACACACACTAACACACACGAAAGTGAAACTTTGGAAGGCCTTTTGGAGTTCTAACAAGCCTCTGTTGTTTTCTGTTATGGTTTTCCATCAAACCTTCATCCTGTCTTTCCCCGTCTCTCTTGCTGTCTTTTTGTCCCACCTCTCTGTCTGTCTGTCTGTCTGTCTGAGCTGATGCTGGTTTACACTCTCCCTCTCTGCATGGCATGTTGTTTCCAGTGAGCCCACATGCTGTATGCCAGTATCTGCATCATCAAAAAAAAAGGAGCTGCTGTGCCAAAACAAAGCGCTGAATATGGCGGGATAGACGGTTTACCGTTTCCCTTTGTTATTTGTTTTGTTTTTATTGTTCTTTTAGACGTGAACTTTTGCAGGGGTGTCGATGAGGTGTAATGGAGTGTGCACAAGAAATGGGGATCAAAACAAGCTGTAGAAGTACGGTAGATAGTTGGAAAGTGCTCAGAAGAGCAGAAACTGACTGAAAAGACGGAGAATAGAATGTAGAGTTAGGCCCGCGGTTTACCAAAGAGCTAAACAGGGTGTTATTGTTCTTAAGGTCATCCAGTTTATTTGGATGTCAGCTGTATGTGGATCAGTTTTGTGTTTTTGTTTGTTTGTTTGTTTGTTTGAAGCTGTCTGCCTGCTTGACAGTTTGGATAGTGACAAAGCAGTTTTGACGCAAACCTCTGAATTCATTCGCACTGGCACGAGAGAGAGTGCGCACAGCGAGCGCTGCCAGGAAACGACAGATTTTTAAGAGCTTTAAAGGTCGCCACCTGGCAGCAGTCAGCCAGCTGCTCTCTCCACTTATCCTGTCATTCTTTTTGTTTTTTTTGTGGGTTTTCATTTTACTTTATTTCTTTTTTTTTTTTTTATATATACCTTTGATGCCTCGTGATTGTCCTTTAACATCTTTTGTCCGTGCCACTGCCCCGTGAGGTGTGACTGGACTCTGACCTCAGCTGTGAGTGGATGTGGAGAGGCGGGTGATTACAGTACACAAAGCTCAATTGCTGCAGCAGCCACAGAGAAAAAGGAAGCATCCAAACCAATTGCTTTTTTTTTTTCTCCACACTTCTGATATGTGAAAATAGCACACATCTGCCCAGTGGTGCACTGTGGAAGTGAAAAAGGCTTCCAAATCAGTCCCAGACTTCTTTTTCTTTTTCTTTTTCATGGAGTGGGGATGGCATTTTAAAGGAGACGCATTAAGAAAAACACAAAGAGACGACACGGTAGAGTGAGTAAATATGTGGAAGGCCAAGTGATGAGAGGTTCCAGGTGAAATGTCTCAATCTGAAATAAACACTGTGGCTGAAGGCGGGAAGTTTGTGTCTGTGCATCCGTAGCAGTTGCCGTCGGAGCGAATATTACAGCACGTTTCATCACTGAAGCAGATGTTGGATGATTTGCAGTGCAATGCCATTAACTGGGATTTATCCCAGGGACCTGATCTCTTTTCTACATCTGGGAGTTAACACATACAACGTGTCAGCTGTAGGTGCAATATACATACACAGATTGTTACACACCCGATCTGAACAACCACAACGGGGTCACGATTCTGGGTTTGAATCTGCTCTCAGGAAGTTTGCTTTTCTCTTCACTGTAACCCAGAGCCTCCCATCTCACCTGAGCTGTGCCACAGATATCCTCAACTGCACTCTAGAGTCGCAACTCTTCCCGATGCCTGGAGCTCCAGGGATTAGAAACCCTGGTTTAAATTCCAGGAAGTAAAACCACTGTAGTGTCAAAAGAAGATCAAACTGTCTGGGTGCAGCCGCCACTGTCCGGTCACGGGTTAAACCTGTACATTAAAATATGTATTAGTAAATCAGCAGCATGGAGGCGGATGTGCAGTGAATGGGCCAAACTGAATGCTTTTAACATTTACTCACATGCATTTCATGCAGGCACGTTTCAGCTACACTGGTGTATTGAATTGCTGCTTGTTTTTTTGTTTTTGTTTTTTTTAAAGTTATTAAATGGTTGACAGAGCATATGACGGTTATGTCCTTTAGACTATTTCCATGGCGTTTTCCTAAATTTGAATTTTTCTTTAATGGTTAGCTCGTTAGAAAAAAAAATGGCAAATTTGCCTTTTGTTTTTGGTTTTTTTTGTAAATACAGATACATGAGGTCTTATGGGGTGGTTCTTTTCCATGTCACATCAGGTTTTTACCCTTTTATACACATCTGTGTTGCATAACTCTGCCCAGTGCTAATGCCAAGCTGAAATCCCATTTTTGTTGTTACTGTTGTTGTGTTACTATAGCCAGGAGCTCTTTGGTTAAAGCTGTAACTAGAAGCTGCTCTGTATATTCATTTAGTGACATTAGAGTTGATTCAGGCCATGATTTTTTTCCCCTTGCTGGGAAGCATTGGCTGGTTGACACCCATGGTCTTTGTTTTGTTTTGTTTATATGACATTCCCGGTTTTATTGGCATAAATATGCAATGGTGCCTTCACATCAACAATAGATCAGATTACCAACTTGTTATTCAGGGTCCTGCAAATATTACAGACAAGGGTGCAGTCTTATCACAGCCTGCTGTTGTATGTGTTATTTATTAGAACAGTTAATAGAGCAGTACAACAGGCTTCTTGATGTAAAATAAATTTGTCTGAAACTACTGTTGAAGGAATATATATTTATGGATGTCTTACCCATACCACACAGAAGATATGCAGATGACTCAGTGTTTTCCTGCTAAAAATATGTTTTATAGCTTCAGATTAAACTAAACTTCTGAAATTTTATAAGTGCCACAATCCAGTGGGCCTCGCTACATCCCAAATACTCTTTGTACCTTTTTGCACAAGTTACTCTGTCACCATGTTTCCGACTCGCTCTTTGGATTAATTCGAGGAGGCTGTTGCACTCATCAGATGAACATAATTTAAGGCCGACATGGGACTAACCCTGTCTCGATGAAAGAGTTAATCACGCCAAAAAAAAAAGATTTCAGTGTCATTTCAGCATAAGTTTGACTCAGGACAAGTGATGTTGCAATATGGTGGTGTACTATCAGTAACATCGGGTTGGGTTTTCCCTATCTAGACATGCAAAGTTGTTGGAACGACAACAGCAGCAGGTTTATGTGTACACGCCACAGTTATCCACGGGTATTTCTATTCAAGGAAATGTTAGAGACGCTTGATAAGTATGTTCCTTGTTTTCACCAGGAAAACATTCTTCCACCTGCTGCCACTGTCAGAAACATCTGCTGGTAATATTTGTTATTGTTGCTCACTTAGCCAGGCACAAACACTGTTTTCTCCTGAACATTTGCTTTATTAACGGAGAATAAAGTAAAGTAAGTCAAATGCCAAAATGCCCCGGTTTGCCTGATTCTTTTTTATATTAACGCACCACCGAAACAGTCTGCTTCTCTATTCGTAGATAAAGTGGAGGGCTTTCTCAATTATGCAGCTCTTTCTGAGGTCTGTTTGACAGGTTGTTTAAGTGGCTACAGCCTGTGTATTCATGTAAGCACGACTGTGACTGCAGTTTTATGTCAGCAGGGGTCATAAGTGCACCAGAGGAGGCGAAGCCAACATAACCATGGGCAGTCTAAGGCCAAAACCTCATTATTACCTATGAACAAGCAGATACTAAAACAGCGGTGTAATGAATGCTGAAAAGAAAACATGGCAGATTCATTAATGGCTTAAAAACAAATAATAACATTAAGTGGCTTATTTAGTGTTCAACTGAACTGTGAGTAGTCGTGTCAGGAGTGGTACAAACACACCAGTAAGAGCAAAGCCAACCTTATTTATAAAGTACTTTGGTCAGTGGTTTCTGTTTTTAAAGTGTTAAACACAGGAATAAAAATACATTAGAAAAAATTACATGAATAAATATACAATTAGACATGAGTGAAATAAGTGCACAGACAGTGCAGAGGTGTAGTACATGCACTACTTTATATGTACTAGTAGCTCACAACATCCAAGATGGTTACATTTATTTATGACTGTTATTTATATATACATACATTTATATATTTACCTTATTTTTATCTCTTTATTTGTATTATTATGTTACGTTTTTAAAAAAAAAAAAAATAATGAAAATGAAAATATTTCTCCACCTTCAACAAACACATTTATTTTGTAGACCTTTATCGCTGTGGCACCTTCGTTGTGTCCACCGAGCGCAGCTTCCTGTGCACGGAGCAAATTAACTACATTAAAACTGCGCGCGCTCATTGGCTCGTGCTGCAGGCTCCGCCCGGGAACTGGCCCAGCTCGTGACATCCAAGAAAACTTGACACACGGACTGACCCGAGGAGCGGTGCAGCTGCGCGTGCGGCCGATCCTTGTGTGACTCAGAGCGCGTTTTTTTTTTTTAAAATTATTATTTGTTGTGAAGCTCACCTGTGCGTCGCTCATGGAAACCAGGCAGCAAGGTGAGTGAGTGCCGTTTCTTACCTCTCAGACCGGGATAACTGAATCCGCAGCGTTACTTTTTGTTTCCAGTTGATCTGATAATGAGCTGAACTTGAGTGTTGCACGCGCCACTGTTTTGACGTCGGTGTGGGAATGGAGAAGAGAAAAAAAGTGTATAAAGCGGAGCATCTGCTGCTGCTTATGTCAGCTTCATCTGTTGCTGCATGGGGCCTTCAGTGTAAAGACTGTTTGTGGAGGGAGCTGCGTTTTTAAGAAGCAGTGCAACAGTTAAGAAGCTTCAGGCACACGCACGCACACTGTAAGACGACATGGAAACTCCTGACCAAATCCTGGGCTGGCTACTGTTTACCCCCTCTATGTGGTGACTTTCAGGCTATTTGTGGAAGTTCTGCAAAGCCAGAATGCTTTCTATTCACCTCAGGAATTGGCTTAGCCCCCCTCCATCCTTCCCCTGTCCACTACCTTTGCGCTTTGGTCTGCTGCAGGTGCTGCAGGAGGAAAAATCACTGCTGCAGAAGTCCTTACAGAAGACGCATTGCTTTCGTTTTCTACAGCAGTGCAAAGAATCTGTGTTGTTTTTAGAGTACAGAGTGACTCCAAGCTATAGATAAATAACGTTGACTGACTGCTCAGACCAAATGAATTGTGAAAATGAAAGCTGGAGCTCGAGCAGTAGCTCCGCTTGTGTGCAGTCAGTGGGATATAAAGGATTGCTTATTCAGGTAGGTAATTGCATTCCTTTGCGGTCTGGTTCTAAATAGCTACCTGTTACAGCTAACAGGAAGTCTGAAAGGCTTAGAGAGGGAGGAAAAAGGGAAAAAAAAGACTCTGATATGGGAATATGAACTTTATAATCAACTTATTTGTGATTATAAAGCAATACTTATAATGTGTGAGCTGATCCGTTTTTGGTTACCCATGTACAAGCAGCTGTAATGTCTGGAACAGGGATTTTTTTAAGTGTTAACTGCTGTATATGTTATGTGCAGTATCTACTGTTTGCCAGCTTTAATTAATTTTTTCAGCCGTATGACCATCCCCATGCCTCTGATTTAGCATAGCCACATGACCGCTGGGCCGAATGGTAATCTTGTGACCAAAGGTATTTCACCCCCACAAAAAAGCAGGGGGAGGGAGGAGACACACAGAATGGACAGTAAAGAATGAGACAATTTTCTTCTGAGCACCCTATGACATAAATCAGTGTTAGTGCTAAAAGACCCTCACAGTCTGTTATGACCTGCTTTGAGTGACTAAAATCACACATGTTGCTGTATTAGACCCACCTCTGAGGAAATTATTCTTCTTTATTACCATAAAACATGCTTTTTAGATAAAAATGTATGCTCAGTGTTTTTCCACCCAAGTGCGTGATCTTTTTCTTCCCTGGAAAAACTGTTTTTGCCAGTCAGCTTTGCCTCATTGTCAAAATGTGGAACCAGAGGGACATATTGTAAGTGAAACTGGCCTTATCCTGGCCAACTTCCTCCTGTAGTGCTGGAGTGTGGTGTAATGAGATTTCATCTGCAAGAAGGGAGCTTGCATTGCCTAATAGCTTCAGATATTCTTTCTGGATTGTTTCAAAGTTATACAAGATCCCGTTGTGAACCCTCTGTGGCACTGATTTCTTCTTGGTCTGGGTCTCTAAATAATAAGAAGGAGCTACATCCTGTTTAAAGAGCTCGGAGAAGTTAATATCAGTGGCACAGAGGGTCAGAAGTCAGGTTTCCTGTTCCTGCACTGAGCTGGGCCTAACTACAGCTGTCAGGGAGGAGAAGTCTCCATGTTTGCATGTATAACCGGATTTCTTGTGTCCCCTCACCCTGCTGCCTTGCTCCGCTGCAGAGATGTACTCTAGTGTTCTGAGTGGATCAGTGGTGGACTGGGGCAGCATGGGCCCCGGAGAGGAATGGGTTGATTCAGCCATACACGAGGGAGAGCAGGGTAAGACTCAACTCTCCCAGTAAAACAAAAGAAACCCGTAAATCCACCATGAATCACAAAAAGCATAAAACCACGTCATGCAGTGGTGCTCTGAGCAATGCTGAAGCATCGCTGATTGTGATGCCGTTACAGTAAAAGTGCAGAATGTTTAAAGGTGCCTATCTATAGGAATTAGTGGAGCACTTATTGCCCTTCTGTTATTCAGTGTTGATTTAATGAACAGTCAGATGAGTGAGTTTGGTCTGCGTGAATAAACCAACAAGTAAAAAGACAAAAAGATTGGAATTTTATTCCTTAAATTGAAGGGAAAGTCATTCCTTTCACTGAATTTGATATAACTTTACCCAAAGCTGCAGTGATCAGGCTGATTTGAGTGCATGATACCTGTTAAATCACAAATAATCTATTTTTTCAAAGACCTGAAATATGAATGTATATGTGGGAATGTATTTAAACCACACGAAATGTCTCTGCAATAGAACAGAAAAATATATGCTACGTGTAATATGACAGGTTTTTGCTCATAGCTACAGAAAATTATGGCCCACCTCAGCCCTGCAGTGCATTTTAACATCTTCGGTGGATTGTTTCGGTATCGCAGTACACGACGTTACCGTTTCATTTAACACTCTCAGCTCTCACCAGTTGTGTTTTCTTCCACCACATGCAGCTGTCTCCTTTAAAAAGCCTGCATAGGTTTTATGAAACCTTGTAAATGCTAACATTGTGTCTGCTGGGTGAAGTTTTGACGTCTTTCATTAGTTTTGGAAGAAAATGCATTTCTGTTATAGTGCAAACCATTTGAGGGATATACTGTATACGTAAAAGCACTGGCAAAAAACGTTGGCAGTTATATGAGATTTTGCTGACTGATAGGATGATTTCCTTAGTATGAAATTACTCACATTCCTGTGTTTCCCTTAAACCAGTAAGCACTCTGTTCTGTCTGCAGGAACTTCCTGTATGCTCACAGGCAGTTTCACAGCCTGTGAGCTTTCCCACTTTTGCCTTTTTTCCCCCTTCCTTAAGCTAAAATATTAAATAAGAACTAATTGCTTGCAAAATTAAAAATTGTGTTTTCCTCAGGTACTGAACATGTTTTAAACTGTGACTTTGCTCAGGTTTGAATCAGGGTAAGTTTTACCCCTCTGATGAGGAGTCCCTTAGGAGAAGCTCATATGGGGAAGGTTTGGCCTCCGTCGTCCAAAATGGGGAAAACCTGACAGAATGGGGTAAAACTTCACCCTCAGGGGACAGCCGGTGGGGTCACACATCAGTGTCTGACACCTGGGCCACGTCCACCGCTTGGGATATGCAGCTGGACAGCACAGGTGACAAGGGATGTAGATATAGAGCCTGTAGATTAGATCAGTCGTTCACTTTGGCTGAACATTTAAACCTACAGCTACCCTTAGGGCTTCTGTTGGCACAAGCAACATGGTAAGCATCAGGCAATCTGATCTGTAACAAAGCCATTAAAAACTAAATTCAATCTTTTATCTCATTAACGATTGAATGTTTGTATCTGCCGATACATGAATTTTGTGGTGTCCTCAAATGAGAATGCACTCAGAGGTGGCAGTGACTGTTGTTTATCACTTGTGTCACGTTAACATAATATCCATCTAGAATTTCACATGGGATGTATCCCTAGCGGTTATAAATGAAAAGCAAACACACAGACCCCACTGTATTCAATACAGTTTGCATTTAGTCTCAAATATAGACCACACTCAGCCTAACAGCAGCAACAAGGAAAATGCAATCAAACAATTAACCAATCAGATAAATTTAATAAATCCAAATTCCTGCAAATTTTTGGGGAATTTATTTTCTTTCTGTTACCAAGAGTCTACAATATGTTAAGTGTTCAATCAAAAGTTTTTTTTGTTGTAGAACATGGTTTTTAAAAAATGGTTGTTGTATATTGTATATATTTAAAGTATTATAAAAACAACATGAAATTAGCATTGTAACTTTTCACAAAGTTTAATCTTCTCGTTGTTAGATGTTGCCTGCAGATTTCTAGTGGCCCACTGCTCCTGTTTAATTAAAAAGTCTCAGTCACACGGG
The DNA here is from genome assembly GCF_036321145.2 of Pelmatolapia mariae. Lineage (NCBI taxonomy): Eukaryota > Metazoa > Chordata > Actinopteri > Cichliformes > Cichlidae > Pelmatolapia > Pelmatolapia mariae. Next base: position 7,007,744 of record NC_086240.1, read on the forward strand.
CCTAGAGACCAGTTTTTGACACCTGGCAACCTCTGGTTGCTAGGGAAACGTGTATTCCTGAACTGGTTGCTGTTGCCAGGTGAAGTCAGTCACAGAGAACGTCCCACAGCTAAAACTTGCTTGTGATTGCTTTTGTCACTAGCAGGTTGTCACCGTCCACTGTAGTTTGCATGGAAGACACAGACTTGCCTGCAAACACTTGCTAACAAACCACCGAGCTTCAGCAAAATTTGAAAAAGTGTGACAGCAATTAGACATGGAGAAATCAAATGCTGTGTATTATCGCAAAACTTTTACTTTGAAGGCGACCAATCATCGCCTCTACTGCAGCAGCACCGTTTCTTTGCAACCAGTTTCTTGCTATCGACTGCCAGCAACCACTTGCCAGCCAGCCAGAGAATACACATTTTTCCTTTGCAACCACTGCTTGTTAGAGGATCCCCAACTGGTCTCTAGACCTGTATGAAGACCTGGGAAATTGAGATTGTCAGTCCCTGATCTTACACTGAATCTTGTTTTCAATGTCTATCTGTTTGATTTTACCCAAGGAACATTAACTTTTCTGCAGGTTATTCCCCTTTCACTCTTATCTATATTTCACTGTCAAATAAAGGCATAAGATGCCTTATAACTACTCTTAACCAGGGTTTTTCTTAGCTAAAGCAATATTTTGGTGGACCTCAAAGGTTTTGGACAGACAGACATAGCTTAGGTCTTAAAAAAAGTTAGCTAAAAGGAAATCAAGGTTAGCCACAAAAAAATCGCAAAAATCATCAGCTAACAAGTAAAGAACAGCACTCAAATGTGGTCAATCATAGCTACCTTGCACTGGTTTTTACCTTTATATTCAAAAGCACATTGAAAAGAAAACATAATCTGAACCTTGCAGACTAACGTCAGCAGAGATGGTGTGTTGTGTTGTGTAGTGTATTGTTTCCCAAGCTTTACCAACTCTGGTAGAAAATATCTAAACCAGGGCTCTGCCTGGCTATTTAAGGTCTTCTCCTGGCTGTGTAAACAGGGACACTGCTTTCTGAGTGCACTTAAGACAGACATGAAAGGCTTCTATTGAAACCGCAGGGGTTTAAAATCTCATTGTCCTCCTGCTGTGTAATGTTAGCAGAAAAAGCTCTTTACTATAGAAAGACCTGCAATGGACTGAACTGCTGCAAGCTGTGCTTGAGTTTCGTGCTGTACGCTGTTTTTGTGTGTGAGTTTGCTGCATGAGCTGCTGCTGTGTCCCCTTTAACCTTAGTTTTCAAAGAACTGAACTGCTGATATGTTAAAGTAGCCACTACAGTCAGTGGAGAGTGGCGACACAGTGCAGTACATTAGTCTTTACTAACCTCACTGTCCCCTCACCTGTCTTATAATGCGGCCACATCAAGAGAGGGGACACCTCACCGCAGGTACGTGAAAACGTTTTACTTCCATCCTGTCGAAATGGCGTCTGAGTCAGCATTTAAAGGGATAACTTTAAGTGCTCATTGACACACGGCTTGCGTGTATTTACCTTTCTTGCGTTGTGTGTACACTGCCCTCCTGCTGTTTCCTGGTACTGTGTGCTGCTGTTAAGCCCTTTACAAATATCATAAAAGGAAATGGTGCAACAGTATGAGATGGATCATACTAAAATAGTCTAAACGAGTTCACCTTCAGCTCATGCTTTATTTTGGGTCTTTGCACCTCTCTGCAACTATTATTTCAATAGAATAAAAAGGTAAATAAACATTGCTAATCAGAAAGCGTCATTTACTGTAGTTGTTTCATTCTGTTTGTGCATCTGAAGTATGTGTGTGTTCTGTCAGCGTCATGCTGTTCACAGGAAATCACTGTAAATATTTCTGTTGGAGGCAGAATCTGACAGAAAATTTTTTATCATATAAACCTGTCCTGTCTAATCATATTTCATTTCTTATAGCTTGTAAGTTGGGCAGACGGCTGCGATGCTGCTGTTGTAAACAAGCGGAGGTTTTATATAATGTCTTTAATCTCAATTCAACGCTTTTCCCCATGCGCATGTTTTTCATTTGCTACAAAACTAAAAATCAATCACTGCAACTTAAAATTTGCTCTCCTCCCCGAAATCTCAACCCATCTTCTTTGAGTGTGCGTTAGTGTTTGTGTTTGCCTGTGGTGTTGGTCAGCAGAGTTTAAGCACGATAATCCACATCAGTTAAGCCAGATTAGAGCACTACAGGCTGCAGCCACAGATTACATAACTGTCAGAGACACGATCAGAGATGGAGACAGACACAGAAAACGTGGAAAAAGCAGAGTCAGAGTAAACAATAAGCAGAAAAAGGCAGAATGAGGCATGGATGCCAGATTGTCTCTGACATGGCTCATTTAAAAATACACGATGGCAACAAAACAAGTAACAATACCAGGAAATAAATCGGCACCAAGTACAGATTTCCTGGTGGTCAGAGACCAGATTTTAAACATAAGTATCACCTTGAAATGTTGAATTCACACCTTGTCATTAGGGTGTCGTCAGTTTTAAGGTCACACATGGACACACTAAAGTGCATTTATGGTGCCTTTGTGTGTGTTTCACACAGGTTTTCTAGACTCAGAGCCACTGAGAGAGGCTGATGAAGACTTGGTGTCAGAGGTCAACCTGAGCGCCTCCATGACGGAGGAAGAGAGGGAGGAGATTCAGCAAGAGTTAGCTAAAGTAAACACACACACACACACAAGAACACAAATGGATCTTTAGCATTAGAATGATGACTTTTTTATCTCGGTCTATGAAGTCACTTTAGAAGCTCTTTGTCTTTCTGTGCGTGTCCAGCTGGAAGAGGAGATCGGCACACTGAGGCAGGTTTTGTCTTCCAAAGAGAAGCAGCATGCAGAGCTCAAACAGAAACTGGGCATCACTCCTCTGAGCGAGCTCAAAACCAACTTCAGCAGAGGCTGGCACGACATGCAGAGCTCAGTAGCGTAAGTTACAGTGTGTGTGTGAGAGAGAGAGGCTACATCACACAACTAAGAAACAAAGAAAGAATTTGTGTGCTTAATAAGGTGTGTGTTTCGAAGTGTACACGGCAGAATGGCTTTTATGTTGGCTGTAAACACTGATGCCCTTCATAGGACACACTCAAAGTAATCACACAAAGAGCAGGTTTCTCTCTTCTTAACAGCCAGCATCGACTATCCAAAATGAGTGCCAGATATCAAAAAGCTAATTAAAAAAACATAATGTTCTGCTCCTGGCTGCACAGCATGTGTGTGATTTGTTATCTTTGTTGTGCTCACTGTAACAGACACCATAAACCTGATCAAAACATATCACCCAGTGCTGAAGGCTATGGTTGTCCTTAGTGCACAATTAGTAGTACATGTTCCCTTTAGCAGCTGGAAGTCATTGTACTGTACTATGATTTTCTTGTAAATGTCACTTCCCTACCTGTAACAGGAAACATTTATTGTTTGTGTACTTCTCTTTTTTTTAAAAAAGAAGCTGTCGGTGTATTTCTAAAAAAAAATTCCCTTAAAGAAATATTGATTTCAAACTGTGTGCTTTAAAAAGTGTACAACTATCTACCAACCTAATAGTGAATGAAATGGTACAAAACGTGCAGCCCTGCAGGTTTAAGGTTTGATTTTACCGGGGCTTTGATGCTCATGTAGATCTGCAGGACTTGATCTTATTTAAAGATTAATAGGAATAGTTTGGAGTTTTGGGAAATCTGCTGGTTTTCTGTTCTTTCCAAAAAATTTCAGAGGGTGACAAATTAAAAGGAAAACAGAAAGCCTCGACCTCCATGGTAAGAAGATCTGGTGGTTCTGTAATGCTCTGCATGCATGGCACTGCGATCGACTCAGGCTTGTAGGACAAGCAGGGATAGTTAACGGATGGAAAAACAGATGATGGTTTAGCAGTTAAGTGCAAAGTGATCAAATTTACCCAGTGATCCTACATTTCTATCTCAAAAGGAGTGGGGTTTTTTTTTTTCAAAGATGACATCCAGATGGTTGGAGAAAATGAAAAGTAGTGAATCGTGCCCAGTCACCACATCTCATGTGAATCCAGTGCTTGTTACACTGCGTCCTTCAGAGACATGCTAGGACACACTGAAGCTGTTCTGGCAGCATGTGTTAACCTAACACCTTACCAGGAACCCAAATACTATTGTGTTGGGTTTTCCTTTTAATTTTTCATTTATCTGTACAAGACCAGGTGATAATAGTTAGCTCCAAAGATACTTGGCAAGTCTCTTGTTGGGAATACTAAGCTAAAGAGCCATCTTCTCATCTCCAAAATGTTGTTTCTGTAAGATCTTTTAGTGTCTCTGTCTCCAGAGAAACAATCAAATTTCCTGATCAGATGGTCAGCACTGAGCTTTTATCCAGACAACAAGAGACGAAGAAGAGCAAGAGGATAGTCTCTGAAGGCCAGCTTTCTTATCCAGTTACACTTTTCACCGAAGATCACCTTACACACAGACTCCATCCTCATCTATAATGAACCAGGGTGACCACAGCAATGTGTGGTCTTAGAGAAACTGGGCAACACAGACATGCGAGAAGCTGTGATAGATGATCTGGATGCAAACAGGCCCAACATAAATTCATGTCAAATTTCTACAATCCAAAAAAGCAAAGTAGGGCCTTAAAGTGATGTGTTCACCTTTTTACTTACCAAATGTGAAGCAGATAATTTATAATAGTTTTTTTTTTTTAGTTAAAAGGCTTGACTGTTAAAAGTGAAACCACATCATTGTCAGTGATTATTAAAATGCTAACAAATAATTTCAAAATAAGCTAGATGGTTATTTTTATTACCAGTGATTGAAGTGATGCTTTGTAAAAATTATTGCACACATGAATTATCAGCTAAAAGAATCACCCAACATGCACTGTGACTCATTCCAATTGCTCCTGTAAAAACTCAGTAGTGCAAGTTTTAATTACAGCATGTTCATGCTTTTGTTTTCTCCGAACAAGCCTGTGTTGTGTATGCGTCTTTATCTTTCACTGCACGCACCTTTGTGTGTTTTGTTTTGGGGGGTTTTGGCAGCTACAAGAAGACATCAGAGACGCTTTCCACAGCGGGACAGAGAACCTCGGCAGCCTTCAGCACGCTCGGCAGCACCATCACCAGGAAGATTGGAGATATGAGGTACAGACTGATGGTCGCATGTTCACTGAACAGACTTGAATTTCCTGCTTCACACTTGCCAAACAGCTTTAACAGTGACAGTAGTTGTATGCAAACCGTGTGGGCACAGTCACCCAATAAATTTGGTTGTTCTGTGGACACATGGCGTTGCCTTCTGTGACACCCGATCTGCAAACGGTTTTAAACATAGATTAGATAAACGGTTTCAAATGTCTAAAGTCATCTTGCCTCTTCAGTGAAGCATGTTTGCCAAATAGTGTATTAAAAATGTCGTCCTTCTGCAAAGGAATATGTGCTAATGAATCGAAGCCCTTGTTTGTGAAGGTTTTCAGTCATTGTTTATCTAAAGGTGGATTTTATCTTCATAAAAGCTGTGTTAGTAGTTCTGATGACAGGTCAAGAGCATCTTGTATTAAACCAGGCTTCCTTTGTCTAAACACATGCATTGATCCCATTAATTGCTTTAGTCTTTGAACTTTTTCACTCGCGTGCCATTCAGTCTTTAAATGTTGTTCATGTGTGCTTATAGCTCACAAAAGATACCATTTAAACGTGCCTGTTGCAGCCACTTGCTCATCTTAAAGCTACATTATCGGCTCATCTGTGTAACTAACACAGGCATTCCTGTTTAACCCATCTGCCCCGCGTGCGCCTCCACTTTTACCCAGCTCAGTGACACTTTCTATCTGTGCTACCCATCTCTGTGTCTCAGACAGCAGAGTTTTGACTCTTGGTCTAAACGGTTCAAGGTAGCATCAGATTATGTAAGACGCACTAAGCTGCTTTCTGAGTCAAAGGGCTCGAGGCAGCGGCTGTCTCCCTCGGTCACTTTCTCTTGTTGTTGAGCTGACAGTCTGCATTGCTCTATTTGAGAGACGGATACACACACACAATGTTGGGGTGTTTTGCAGGAAAGCATGTGTCCCTGTGTTAAATGTGCACAGATGACTGCGTGACAGCGCATTGGTGATGCAGAAAGTATTTCCAGGATGTGCAGGTGAAAACAAAAAAAGCTTTTGAAAGTTAGGAACCAAAAGCTCAGTGAGGACACCACAATATGTCATCAGGCCCATGTTGATAGTGCTTCATAATAATAATAGTTCATATTAATAATGTAATAGTGGTGAAATCAATCAGAAGTCTTTTCTGCAGACAGTTTGGCTTTCTTTGGCTTTAAGTGGAAGCACAATTACACTTAATTATTCTATACCAATACTAATATACTTTTTATACTATTCTAATTATACAATTAAAATTATACTATACTTTCAGTACTTCCCTGTGTAATTTAATGTATCCTTTTTTTGAGGATATCAATTGCAGAAAAGCAACAACTTATTATCTTTGGTATATTCCAGCATGTTTGGTCTAGAGTTACTGTTCCCACGAAGGTATGTTCTCACACTTTACACAGGTTTGGTTTGTGTGGGCATGAACTTATTTGAATATTTTTGCTGTGGAAATCTATCTATCTATCTATCTATCTATCTATCTCATAATTGTTATTTTATGATCAACAAAAAAATGTTGAAAGGTTTAACTTGCAACATTTAGAAATGAACTATAAATACTGGATGTGCCACAAAATGTTCATGCAAATATGAATAGGAGCTGCCTGTCTGGTATAACATGCAATTAACACTGACCAATGACGCCAAGAAAAGCAACCCACAACCTACAGAAAATCACGTTGCAGGTAGATTAATAGAAAACAAACTGTCAAATCAAGTCAGTCAGTAACAGTTACAAAGATGATTTACACTGTTGTTTGTCTACTGAGTTCCACGGCTGGGTTTCCAGTCACTGTGACACTGTTTCCCTTGTTCTTCTTCTGTTTTCTTCTTCTAACACAGATTGTTTACACATGTTTTAAGAGTCGAGTTTCAAAGAGTTGGTTACTTGTGTTACCTAAAATAAGTGTAGTAGTGGCAGTTTGCCTTTTGTAGTTAAATAGTTTTGTATTGATATTAATGTTCGGTAAAGTGAATTTGACAGAGTGTGACTGTAATGCTGACATCGGCTTGTCCAAGTATCCTAAAATGTTTTTCCGTCTTTTTTCATGCTTCCTAAGATCCAACTCCATAGGGTAAGGAGCCACACAGTAGATTTTATCAAAGTAAGGAGTCTGTTGCAGTGAGTAGATCTCAGTCAGATCAGCTGATAGCACTAACTGGACAGCACAGTATGGACTCAGTCAGCTTCTGGTCTGAGCCCAGAATCACATCATCAGTTTTGTTTTCAGGGAGAGAAACTGTCTTCCTGAGTCACATGAGTGGCTGCACTTCCCTGTGTGCAGAGAGTGCTAAAGCTAAGCTAATAAAAAACAAATTTAGGACCACATTGGATTTTTCACTTTTAAATTAATAGCTTTATTTAATAAATCTATTGAAGAGAGATTAATGAAAATACATGAGAAACTCTGGCGTGGCTGCTGCTAATTCCTTGCTTGCATATCTTTTGACATGTAACTGCTTTCCTGTACGTAATCCTGTGTCACACTCTGCACATGCACAGCATCAGAACAGAACAGCTAAGCACTGCTCTGACTCTTGGCTTTGTTTCTGGTTTGGTGAGTGCGTGCAACCTGTGTTAATCATTAACTCTTCTCTCACCACGCTCTCCGGGGACAGTTACTCTATCAAACACTCTATGAGCATGCCTGCCATGAGGTAACCACTCTGTGCTTTTGTGCGTGTCTGTGTGTGTGTGTGAGTGAGAGAGAGAGAGATGTTTATATGTGAGATGATCATTTAAGATTTGAGGTTTTTGTGTATTAACACAAAAAAAATCCTGTGCAGTCATGAAGAGTTAATGCGATGCTTGCACTGCTTTGTATTTAGTTAAGGGCACTCTGACCCTGACACACCTGGAAAAATACCTGGTGTGTGTATTTTCCACATGCTCATTTCTTCAGGTCATTTTGACTTTTTTGTGTTGCAGTACCAAAAAAAAAAACCCCATTGTGTTATTTCAGAATATTTCACAAATCAAACATGCGCTGTGGCGACCCCTTTTTGAATAAGGGAGCTGCCAAAAGTAGCTTCTTCCATTTCAGAAGAGGATTTCACAAATAATTGTGTGATCATGTGATAAAACAGCAAAATGTGGTTTATTTGTTAATAATCTTTCCCCCCCCCCTTTTTCACAGAAACTCTCCCAGCTTCAGGTCTTTTGAAGAGAAAGTTGAGAACACAGTTTCCACTATCAAGGTAAACCATGTGTGTGTGAGAGAGAGATTTAGCATTATAAAGTGATAACATGTGAAAAGCCTCAAACAGAGTGTGTTTGCCTTAAAAGTAGTCTCACTTAATCCGAGGCATTTAAGGCACTTTTGAATGTTTTTCAAGATAAACTAAAAACTATTTCATGTGAACGCTGCACATAAAGAAGCTGGTCAGGTTGCTGCTTCTAAGTACTGACGCACAAAACAAAGTACTATAATTAGTGTGTAATTATGAGCCTACACTCTGACAGGGAACCCACTGATTACTGACATTTATAGTGATACCAAAACAAGTCCTAAGAGTCCAGAGGAGTGTACTAGGAAGCAACATTCATGGGTTAGTAAGCTGCGAATCTGACAGTTTTTACCCGACTAGATCACCAGAGAGGTTTATATTAAGAGTTTTGGTTTTCAAATTGACTGAAAGCACATTTTCACTCATTCATGTATGGATGGTTTAAATGTGATGTAAATGATCAGTTTGGTACATGACTTGTGTCTTTGTGGCCTAAGACACAATTTTTGTAGTTTTCCCGCTGTACACCATCACAGAGGATTTTAAATCAAACAATAAAGCTGTGATTGAAGTGCAGACTTTCAGCTTTAATTCAAGAGGCTTTATAAAACAGCTGCATTAACGGTTCATGAATTACAAACAGTGGCTGAAAAGTAACTGGAAAATTCACTGACAAGCGGTTCTGTAATTAGGTGACTCGTGTTCCCTCGTTATTTAATGACAAACGAAGCAGACACAATATCTGAAGTTTCAAAGTGTTGAATTTGTATTTCATAGCTTTTCACTATAATTTTAGATATGAGGCCCAAAGACATGTCAGTACAAGTTAGAGAGGCCGTCTACATGCTAAAAAAAAAAGAACAAAAAACCCCCTCAAATCCATCAAAGAAAGAGCAGAAACGTGAAGAGTAGCTAAATCAACCGTCCAGTGCAGTCGTAAAAAGAATGAATGCACTGACAGCAACACCGAAAGGCCTGAAACACCACAGGAAACCACTCAAGTGCATGACTCCAGTTCACAACATTTAACAACTGTCAAAGAGGAGAGCAGGTGTATTATTGTCAAGGTGTACGTTAAAGAGATGTCTTCATGAATGGAAATAAAGAAGGTTTTCAATAAGGTGCAAACCACTGGTTACACCTCATCAAAAAGGCAAAGAAACTGGATGGTTTTTGATCTCAACCCAGCAGAGCAGCTTTTTAGTCATGAAACACAAAACTGAAGTCAGAGAGACCCACAAACAGCAGTAAAGGCCCGCCAGAGCATCGCAAAGTTATGCAGGATGTGGTGATGTTCACGGGTTATGTAAATTTATGTTAGTTTGTCCAGTTACTTTATGAGCCTCTGAAAATGTAAATTCTTAAACAGTTAATGGCGTCTTTTGGTAAAACTCCTTGAATCAAAGTTGAATATCTGTGCTTTAGTCACATGTTGATTATTTGATTTGAAATCTGCTCTGGTGGTTGCCAAAGTTGGAACAAAAACTGGTGAAATGACTCCTGTTTCTATGTACACGCCCTGCAAATGCCCGACAGCTTCAGTCTTTGTAAAAGTTTGCCACCTTGAGTCGACTCTGCAGCACCACAGAACAAGAATGACAGCTTCAGTGACACTTTTGTGCCTGTTTCTTGTCCCAGACAAAGGTTGGCGGCACTGGGAGTGGGGGCAGCTTTGAGGATGTCCTGTCATCCGCAGCGCACGCCAGCTCACAGGACACGCCCACCAACAACTTGACGGACAGCTCTGGGAGGCAGTGTTAAGGCTCCACCCTGACCACGAGCCAGGGCTTAAACGGGAACTCCGCTGCCGATGTGTCGCAGCACTTTAACTCAAAGCTCTGACTGAAACAGTGCACAACACCTTTTGATCCTTAGTGTCAAGGCGCTTTTGCAGAATATGGATTGTCTTAAAACCTAAATAATTACGTTTACCCAAAATGACCCCTAAGGCAGCAGTCGTCTTCTTTTATTTTAAAAGATCAACTCTAAACCTCACATGATACGGGGACTAATGAGAGCAAGGAGCCTATAATGTTTTCCTTCTATTTATAGTGTTGAAGGGTTTTTAGTGGATTTGATGAATGCCATCTGTCCTCCAGAGGTTTCCTAACCACGTTACACCACAGATGTTGATGAGATACGGTTGGGGAGGAGCAGCTAGCAGTTAGGCCTTAAATGACCTGAAACACGACATGAAACGAGTCTGAGCAGATTACACATCAGCTCCAGGAGACAGACTGAACCTAAACCCCGCATATCGAGCTGGTACTTTCTTCTTCGTTTTTTGGCACATTTGTGCTCATGTAGTTCACTCGGCTGTCAGATCACAGCTGGGTTTCCCCAGACACAAAACAAGAGGCCGATTCCTCCATGTGATATGTAAATTTAAGACGAGTGGAAAAAGTGTCAGTAGATGTTCAACACCGCATCAGTATGAGAGTTTTAAAACAGCTACCTTTCTTTATTAGGACAGCACAAAACAGCAGTTTCACATCTTTACTAGAAATATGTTTGTGATTAAAAAAATTAAGTCATTTTATTACTTAATGCTGTAAAAATGTGACTGTGATCAACCTGAACATCCTGGGTGATGTTTGTATAAATTATTTTACACTACTACAGAAGATCTAGTTCCTCAGGTTTCACTGTGGCATCTAAAAACATTTTGTTGTCGGCATTTCACGATATATACTCAGTGCACTGATATACACACGGGGTTGGGGAGGCGCAGTGAGCTGGGAGTTGCAGCTGGGGTCTGTTTGAATATCTAAATGCAAACTGTGAGAGCAACTACAGGAAGCAGTGGTGTATATGTGAAAAAGCATCAGTGTGACATGATGTATCATCGGGAGCACAATTCTTGGCTGTAAATGTGACGCATTAATCCAGCGCATGCTGTTACGCACGTGGTGAAACTACATGAGCTCAGATTTTAACGAGCATTTTAACGCTGAAAAATTGAATTCAGTGTCACTATAACTTTGAAAAATGTTGGTGCCGTAAACGACGAGAATGATCTTCGCAACTATTCAAATCTGCTCTGTGTGGCAAACTCATTACTTTGTCTTTGTATTATTTGCAGTAAATAATCGTTTGTGTTGTGTAGTTTTTACGTTCTCTTTCATGTGTTAAACTTTTGTTTTTGGTCCTCTCCCATGAGAAGATGCTTGGCTCTGCCCTTGAAATACATTCAATAAAATCCATAAACAGAAACAGATTCACTAAAAATAACTCTTTCTGTTCTGTCTTTGGAAAATTGATTTCAATAAACCTTTTATGTAATAAATGTCTTTACAGCATAAACACAAAAAGACATAACTGTGACAATCATGTACAATAACACTGTATGTGAATGATCAATAACTGTTTTTATGACTTTAGTATGTATAATAAAGGTTGTTTGAACCAAACCTGATGTCACTCTACAGTTTCAACAGCACTCTGGAAAAGCATGAGGAAAAAAGAACAAACATTAATACCTGCAGCATACTAAAATAACAGTTTATCTGAAGCATTGTTTCTAAAACACCTATCATTTATGGGCTGCAATGTAATGGTGCAGCCACACTGTTGCATAAAGTATCTGAATTTCAGAAGCAGGACCACGTCTCTAAACACGCCACTTCCTGTTCTTATCTATAAATGGTAAATGGCCTGTACTTGTATAGCGCTTTACTTAGTCCCTAAGGACCCTAAAGCGCTTTACACTACATTCAGTCATCCACCCATTCACACACTGGTGATGGCAAGCTACATTGTAGCCACAGCTGCCCTGGGGCGCACTGACAGAGGAGAGGCTGACAGACACTGGCGCCACCGGGCCCTCTGACCACCTACCAGTAGGCAACGGGTGAAGTGTCTTGCCCAAGAACACAACGACCGAGACTGTCGGAGCCGGGGCTCGAACCGGCAACCTTCCGATTACAAGACGAACTGCCAATTCTTGATCACCCAGTTCTGCAAGTTGTTTTCATGCCCCATCCTACCTGCCATTTTTCAATTCTTTCACTTCTGCCAGGATCTGCCAGGCCCGGGAGCCGCCGCCAGTCCCCTTCAAGGCCTTACCCAAACCACAGCTCAATTCATGTGTTGTTGTGCACAACCGTAACGAGACAACGTTTGGTGAGCAAACTGATATTAAATCGGCTCAAAAGAAAATCACTGGACACACTTGGCTCGACAAAGCTACCTTCTAATTCAGAGCAAGCCAAGAGCTCAGTCATGAATAAAAATAGGACCACAACCTCCTTCCATCTATAAAGAAATCGGTGTCTGGTATTGATTTTTTCATTTTCTTAAACCAGCTGCAGCTTGAGGTGATTAAATGCTTGCTCAAAGCTTGATGGTGTTGCATACGCGCAACTGCTTGATTGCACGATGATTGCACACGTCACCTTTTAGGAGGCAAGCTGTCTGCAAACAGTCGCATCCGCCAGTCAGTCTCAGACTATGGAAGGTTTGCAGATAATTTCTGTCTAATTTAAAAATGCAGAACGACTGAGATCAGTCTGAAGGGATCTTTGACAATAACTGATATCAGACCTACTCCACCACCTTATTTGTTCAGCCAATCACAGATCTAATCACACCAGCACAGGTGAAAAGTTTAAAGCACCAAATTAGTTAAGATGAGGGCCCTCACCACAGTTATAAATGTGATGCCAAACTTGGGTTTTGAAGCCTCTAAGTTTACTTTCAGGAGTCAAGTGTGAGGGCATCTTTTTTAGATTCATACCTGATTCACATTGAAGTAATAAACATTAAAGATGTACATGTATATCAAATAACCGAAAAACACAAGCTGTCACAAACACAAGATCAAGAAATGGCGTTACTAAATAATATGTAATTAACTAAAACAAACGTAGCGGTTCCTTAAAAGTCATTTGCTACTTAAAATCTCCAGTCTTTGCTTTGAACTTTGTCTTGCAGGTTTAAAATACGCAATAATGTGTGTAAACTGAAAACATATAAAACAATGACTAAAACAATGAACTGGTGTGATTTAGACAAAACAAAAACAATATTACAGCTTGTGCGTCCCTGTACAGACAGTTTGTCTGAATCCAGCATCTCTGTCTACCTGAGAAGTTCTGTTCACTGTGCGTGTTACAGTCAGGAAGCGTGTGACGTTGTGTGGTCTTGTTCAGGCGCCGAATCAGCAGCCTGCGATCGCTCAGATGTCCTTGTGCCATCTGTGTTGGTCATGTGACTTTCTCGCTCTTCGTTCATAGAGCTGACCAGCTGGAGAACGTCCGGGTGGTGGAAACGACCTAAAGACAGCCCAGCAAGATCAGAGCGAGTAGAAAAATGGGTAAATGCTACGATAGACGTGCTGGAGATGTACCGGCTGTGGAGTCAAAGAACTCCTGCAGTCTTCCTGGTGTTCCCTCCAGCTCCTCATACTCGTGCGCCTGCAGGATCATCTCCAGCTGGTCAAACTGTTTCACCAGCCGGGCCTCTGCGCTGCTCTGAGTTTCATATTCCTGCACAAAGGACAAAGCATCCCGCTTATAAAGCACATGGCCAGGAAGCAACAAATGCCATGTTTGCAGAGACGTACTTCCCACAGTGCGTAGATTTCCTGTCTGAGAGCCTCCGGAAGAAGACTCGTTAGATGCTTCATCGCTTCCTGAAAGGCAAGGAGAAGTTAAGACTACAGCCAAGTTTATTATTCGCCTCCTTTATAATGAAGTCACTTACCTCTTCTCTCCTGTGTTTCTCTGCTTTGCTGATGTTATCTGATGGCGCGATGTCTCCCACAATGCACTCTGCCATGTCGTGAACCAGAGCCAGCTTTATGCACCTGGAGACACAAAAGTTCACAACAACATTCAAGGTCCTTTATACTGCAAGCTAAAAAACCTTGCAATATGGAAGAGCAACAATTCCCTGTGATCTCCTACGAGCAAGTACATGGCGACAGAGGAAAGGAAGAAGTCCCTTTTAACAGGAAGAGACCCAGAGCACATAAGAAGAGGCATATTTATACGTTTTTCAGCTTTCCTTTTAGATAATGGTCTAAAAAAAAGATTTTCAGGTGTATGGGACCCACCTGTCCCTGTCCACTGTGGGGTCAGTGATGGTCAGAGACATCATGGCCATGCGGTACATGTGGTCGGACACACTCTCCGGCTTCTTCACATTCCTGTACACCCAGCCGGTCCGCGGCACCCTCTGCGAGTAATATCAGCCACAGCTCATGAGCCATCAGTGACACACATGCAGATATCTGTCTCATAACTGGTTCATCAGGGTTTTATGGGACACTTTGTGTGCAGATACTGACTTCACTGTGTTTGATAACTCGTCGTGAGTGCAAGTAGGAATATTTAGTAGGAAAATTTTTGTTTTGTTTTGTTTTTTTACAGGTAAAGCAGGTAAGCAGACCTAAAAGATAATATATCTCTGGCTTCTGATGATAGATTTTTCTGGTTTTCCGTTGTGGGGAAATACTGTACACTAAAGGATTTGGGCAAAAAAAACACACGAAGCTGCAGGAACATATCACATGTACACATCTACAATAACAACACAGAGATGTCTTTGTCCTCTGTCTATAATAACTCACTTTCAGTTGTCCGATAAGTTTCATAAACTGCAGCATTTTACTCATGCCGGCTGCTTTGTCCGCGGTGGCCGCCATCATGATCCGCCGACCCGGATACAGAAAGACTGAGTTTGCTGATGTAATAGCGCAAAGCAGCCGCTGGATGGCAGCATACACAACGTAAAGATACCGAGTCGAAGGAGACGCTTGTATCTGTTTATTCAGGAAGCACTGCCTCTCCTCCTGTCCTCGAAATACACATTCAGGTCTTTAAAATCCTGCAGTTTGTGTTTTAGGAGTTTATGCAGATTTATGGATATTATATAATGTCATTTGCACATCTATGCAGAACATTTTAAAAAAGGAAATACATTGATGAACCTTCAAAGTGCTATCACTTAGTTTGTTTTTCTTTACCCTTTCCATCTTTTGTTTGTTTATTTCCTATTAAATAATGTGTTACTTATGCTGTAAGGGCTGATTTGTATGCCAGAATTGGTGGAAAAGTGATTCATTTCTTATGATATCTTTTAATTGTTTGTTTGCTTCCTTGCTTGATTCTTTATTCAAAATGTATCCACATTTGTGCGCTTTTACACAGAAGATACCTAATTTGTAGAGGTAAAAAAATAAATTGTGACAGGTGAACACACCTGTCAGGACATAATTTTCTACACACATTTACAAATCTATAAGTTATATCTTCTTGCTGCTGTTTCCTGACCTGTATATATTATTTTTATGTCAATCTTTTCACTTACTTAAAAAAGTATTTAACTTCATTTTTCTTGTGTTATTTTATTATTGTTGAATGTAAAAATGTTCTCTACATCAAATTATAAGATTTCCAGCATGGACATGTTACTTTTACTTTTATCTAAGTTTCAACCCAAATATTTTTTCATGTTTCCCTTAAATCTTCTGCCGTTTTATTTATTTATCTATTTATTTATTTATGTTTTGGTATGTTAATATACAAGGTGCGAAAGCATTTACTGCTTTGCGCAGTAATGAGTACAAAACTCTAGATGACGCGGATGAAACAAGTAAAGAGGTAAACGGCTAATAAGACCACGAAGAAGAATCTACACCGGAAGTCAACCAAGCGGGAGATTAGAAAACATAAACAAACGTTTTTCGTGGGGTGTGCCTTTTTTGTTTCACGGAGAAACTTCATCGACATGTTGAACAAAGCGCCCAGACTGAAAAGTACAATTAAAACGAAGGCGAAGGGCAACATAAACGTGAGGCCGGCGTCAGAGGCGATGGTAGGCGATCGCTTTGTCCGCAGCTGACCGGTAGATGAGTGACGCTAAATAACAGCTGGTTTTTGCTCTTGTGTGCTCAGATCGAACTGCTGACACTGCTGTTCCTGAACAGCCTGGCTGAAGAGGCGAAGGCCAAAGCGTTTGAGGAGAAATCCGCGACGATCAGAGCTCAGCACGTCAGAGCAGTCTCCAAGGTTGGTTTATGTCCACAGCACTGCGTCAACAACACAATCATTTAATCAACCAGTGATTAGAGATTTACTAGTCATTAGTTAATCTATTGATTCCCGATTAATCGTTTGGTTCTGTGTCTCTCCGTTTAATTAAACAACCTTGAAATTAGAGATTTAATTATTTTAAATATTTCCATCACTGTATATAACTGTAAAGCACTAAATGTAAAAGAGTAAACTACGTTTTTTTCCTTTTTGGAGGGGTCTTGATTGAATAACTGATATATAAATCAGCCCTTACAGCAGAAATAACACGTTATTTAATATTAAAATAAACAAACAAACATATTATTTCTCTGCACACACAATCATTCACTCAAATCACATGTTAGCATTTCAAAGGCTTTTAAAGAATTGATCGACGCGAGGTAGTTTCTGTTACTGTAAAATAATAAAAGCTATCATCTTGTTACATTATGAAGTTTTTCTTTTAATCATTGTAATTGAAACTACATAAAACAGCCCTAATGTTATTCCCTCAGTGTGCTGGCACTTCTTCTTCATATTATTCAAGATATTTTTAAACGTACTGTACAGAAGTTAGAAATTTCAGTGTTGTGTCAAATTGAGCTCACTCAAAAAAATTTCCATTCTTTCTTTACAGAAAGTACTGAAAAAGGCGAGAGGATGATGAAGACGGTGAAGATCATAATTAAGATTATTTTGGAAGGCAGTAGCAATATTCTTTCATATTTTTAATGTCTTGTTTTGATCTGAAATCCCTTTTTTGAGTTTTTTTTATTGTATTTTCGTGCAAGTAAACGCTGTCCTTTAATTGTTCTGTATTAAACATTCATGAATTTTACACTGCCTAATTTATGTATGATAATTTAAAATATAGAAAATAATTGTTATTCTTGTCTGAAAAAATTTGGGAGCAAATTCCTTTAGAAAGTGCCTGTAGGCAGTTATTTGGGCATTTATTTGGAAGCCAAATTAAATAACTCTCTACGTAAATGTAGTTAAATTTCAGTGGCCAGTGATTCATCAAACCTGCATGTATATAAGGACCAGTCAATCCTGATAAGACCTGATTAAGTTTACTGACTTGATCCCAAAATAAGGTTTTAAAAAGCTGTATGTGTGCAGATGAGCTCTCTCGAGTCTCTTAAAATGCTGTTTTGTTCTCCCATCATATCCCATGATTCACAGCCTCTTCAAATTCCTCACTTCTTCACACTACATGTATTAGTGTGATGAAGTGATATCCTGCTGGTTCCACGTCACTACAGGGTTCCTCATAGTGAGAAAAAAGGTTGAAGTCGTAAAAGTGCTTGATTGTTCTTTTACAGCATCTGCTAAGTTATTAATGAAACGAGTGTCATGTTTGCTCAACCAGCACCCTGACAGCAGATGTAGCGGGGGAGGGGGTTCAAAGTCAAAGTCACCTACATAACACCCAAGAATCAGGGGTGGGAATTAAGCATTTTTAAAAACGTGAGTTGGAATGGGCTGATTTATACTCCAATATATATTGCCTCATTTACATAAACTTAATTATACCAACTTTGTTTCACGTATGAGGCAAAAGACATGTTCATTTATCAAGTTATGTTTTATTATCTTAATTATATTACCCTAGATATGGAGATATATATATACGTTGAAGTGACCAATGAATCTAAACTTTATAAAATAACAAACACCTGAAGTCTGTAGAATGTTTGTGACATCACAGAGCAGCAGTCTGCCTGCTGAGAGTTTGTGCACTGTTGATGTTAACGAAGATTCCAAGATGGTGGGAGAAACATGTGGAAACAATGATAATGAGGGAACAAACACAGATTTAACAGAAAGGTAATGAAACACTGGGGCAAAAGGAATACAGTGGTCCCTCGTTTATCGCGGGAGTTACGTTCCAAAACTAACCCGCGATAGGTGAAATCCACGAAGAAGCCAACTTTGTTTTTTAAATTTTTTTTTTTTTACAATTATTATAGATGTTTTAAGGCTGTAAAAAACCCGTCACTACACACTTTATACACTTTTCTCAGACAGGCACGAACATTTTCACACTTTTCTCTCTTGTTTAAACACAAAGTTCAAACCTTCATAGAAAAATAAGTCCAGTATTATAGAATGAAACCAAAGGCACCTGCGTTTGCCTTTGACGGTGCAAAACGTTTCGTCGACATTGTTGTGTTTGCTGGGGAGAAAACTTACAAACATACAGTACAGCACTTCAGCGTCACACAATCGAAGATTTATGTAAATTTGAAAAGCTGAACGCATTCTGAACTGTACAGGAGACACGGCACGAGAATGATTGACAATGGTCTACAGCCAGTTGTCATCATTGTCATTGTCATGTCGTATACATGGTCCACAGTAGCGGTTTTTGATATGGGCGACTTGGGCGGTTGCTCAAGCCCCGTGTTAGGGGCGGCATCACGGGCATCGGCAAAAAAAAGTTGCTCGTACCCATACCCCGACATCATACCAGCGCATTTTGGGGATAGCTTAGGCACCGGTCGGTGTTCTTACAGCCATTCGCTGGGAGTAACGGCGCCCTCCGTTTGCGAGTTGCGACTGCTGCTTGCGGCACAGGGGGGAGAGGGCGGGGCGGCGGGGGATTCTGGCTGGAGCAGCAATAACCAACCCGCAAAAGAAAACAATAAAAACAATCCAACAAACACGAAAACATCAGACATTATAATACAGACTTATACTTTGCACTGTTTACATGTTTTGTTTTGTTTTTTTTCGAAATTCTACGGTGAAAAGTGAGCGCGAGAGCCCTCGGAGCGCCTGCTTGCTGCTGTCCTGAAGTCAAAGTAAACTTTGTCATCTCCGCTATATACAGTACAGAGACGAGACGACAGGGCTCCAGTTACATCAGTGCAAGTAAACAAATAATACATATAAGATGAGTAAGAAAATAAATATAAACTTTAGAGCAAAGGGTAAAGGGATCAATAGCAATTTAAAATTTATAATTTTGCAGTTTTTATGATTTAAAGTCTCACACACACCGGGTCTGTCCAGTGTCCTCCCCCGCCACCAGGTGGTGATCAGTTGACAGCTCAGCCCCTCTCTTTACCCGAGTGTCCAGAACATATGGTCGCAGGTCTGGTGATATGATTACAAAATCGATCATCGACCTGCGGCCTAGAGCGTCCTGGTGCCACGTGCACGTATGGACACTCTTATGTTCGAATAAGGTGCACAGAAGTCCAATAACAAAACACGGCTTGGGTTCAGATCAGGGAGGCCGTTCCTCCCAATCACGCCCCTCCAGGTCTCACTGTCGTTACCCACGTGAGCATTGAAGTCTCCCAGTAGGACAACAGAGTCTCCAGGGTGGAGCACCTTACAGCACCCAACCCAGGGACTCTAAAGAAGGCTGTGTACTCTGAACTGCCACCAGGCACATAAATGCAGATGACAGTCAGGATCCATTCCCCAACCCTAAGGCGCAGGTAACAAACCCTCTCATTCACCGAGAAGAACCCCAACGTACAGGCAGCAAGCCGAGGGGATATTACAAGGGCGTAGATTTGGCATGGACGGAAGGGACATGTCCCCACCAATATCCAGTGATTATTGAATCGCTGGATATTGAATTGTAATTTTAAATGGTTTAAAAGCATGTAGAATAGCATATGTATGCAAGTATATTTGTCCCCTTTTATCAAGAAGCAAAGACAAAAAGGAAAAAGAAAAGAAACAGGGCAGGGTTCGGTGGTTGAATCATCCGTCCCCACCAATGCCAAAACCAAATCTACGCCCTTGGGATATTAGAATACCCACCCCAGCCCACCGCCTCTCACCAGGGGCAAGTCCAGACTGAGACAGAGTCCAGCCCCTCTCCAGGAGACTGGTTCCAGAGCCCAAGCCATAGAAGTTTTGCATTACTATAGCATAGCATAACAGTTTTGAACCACTTATTGCTATTCATTATTACTAAAGGTTCAAGGATGTATAAGCCATCACAATGAGAAGCATATAACACACGTTTCTTTTTTTTTGAGATTTTTATTTATGAATTTAATTTGGGCCAAATTATAAAAAGTAGTTGCCTTAAGGGCACTTTAATATTGTAGGGGGTTTACCCTACAATATAAAGAGAACCCCAACAATCACATGATTCCCTATGAGCAAGCACTAGGCGACAGTGGGGAGGAAAAACTCACTGTTAACAGAAAGAAACCTCCGGCAGAACCAGGCTCATTGAGGGACAGCCATCTGCCATGACTGGTTGGGGTATTTTATTTAGTGCTGTCAGCGTTAATCTTGTTAAAATGATGTTAACTCCATAACTGCGTAAACGCTGCAAATCTCCGTAAGCGAGCTAAGGCGGATCGGCCCGTGCATGGGGCTGCATGGCGTCCAAGCGTTAGTGCGGTTAGCTCGTTAACGCGTTGACGCCTTGCAGCTCGATGCACGGGGCGATCCGCGGTAGCTCGCTAGATTAACGAGATTAGCGCTGACAGCACTAATTTTGTTCAATATGACTGTTCTTATGTCACTAAACTCTTTTGTTAACGTGGCAGATGATAGTTTGACTGGGAGCTTAAGGTTACGGAAGAATCACGGATGTACTGCAGCACATCAATGCATACTTCCGTGAATTGTTTCTTTAAAAGTTCAATGTCGATTTCTTCATTCAGAATGCATTTAGCATCCTCAGCAACTCCTTCTGCCTCTGTCTTAAAGGTATTTGATGTGTCTTCAGGTGCATCTGAAGTGGCTACCTTCTTTTTATGAAATCCTTTTATCACCGCTCTCTTGAACTTTTGGAAAGGTGTTTTCCCTTTTGGTTTTTCCTCATGACTCTCAGAAACCATAGATTCCAGTTCACTTCCAGCACTGACATCCTCTGAGTGGTCCTCACAGCTTGACAAAGAACTGTCAGTGATCGGTTGACCAGCCTTTGTGTTGTCAAGTTCGTCATGTTCTGTTGGCAAGTCTTGAACTGTCTGATCCGATAATGTCTGACTGGATGTTTTCTGTGTCATGTCAGGGGGGTTCTCTGACAGCACTGGTTGTGACAACTGCTCTTTCATAGTGGCAGCATCCTGCGTAGCCTCATTATCAGTCAACGTTGACTCAGGAGAGGCACTTGATTGACAAGCACTTTCATCGTCAGGTGCCTCTGAAGAGGTGGTTTTCTTTTTGTGAAATAGTTTTTTCACTGCTCTCTTGAACTTTTGCAAACGGGTTTTCCGTTTTGGTGTTTCATCTTGACTCTCAGAATCTGTCGATTGCAGCTCTCTTCCAGTAGCTATTTTCTCTTTGTGAAATCGCTTTGTCACCGCTCTCTTGAACTTTTGGAAAGGTGTTTTCCCTTTTGGTTTTTCCTCATGACTCTCAGAAGCCATAGATTCCAGTTCACTTCCAGCACTGACATCCTCTGAGTGGTCCTCACAGCTTGACAAAGAACTGTCAGTGATCGGTTGACCAGCCTTTGTGTTGTCAAGTTCGTCATGTTCTGTTGGCAAGTCTTGAACTGTCTGATCCGATAATGTCTGACTGGATGTTTTCTGTGTCATGTCAGGGGGGTTCTCTGACAGCACTGGTTGTGACAACTGCTCTTTCATAGTGGCAGCATCCTGCGTAGCCTCATCATCAGTCAACGTTGACTCAGGAGAGGCACTTGATTGACAAGCACTTTCATCGTCAGGTGCCTCTGAAGAGGTGGTTTTCTTTTTGTGAAATAGTTTTTTCACTGCTCTCTTGAACTTTTGCAAACGGGTTTTGCGTTTTGGTGTTTCATCTTGACTCTCAGAAGCCATAGATTCCAGTTCACTTCCAGCACTGACATCCTCTGAGTGGTCCTCACAGCTGTCTGTTGACCTGTCAAGTTCATTGTTTTCTGTTGGCAAGTCTTGAAGTGTTTGATCCAATATCGTCTGACTGGATATTTTCTGTGTCATGTCAAGGGGGCTCTCTGACAACTCTTTCATAAAGGCAGCACCCTGCACAACTTCATTATTAGTCAACATTGACTCAGGAGAGGCACTTTCCTCATCAGGCGCCCCTGAAGTGGCTATTTTCCTTTGGCTAAATTGTTTTTTGAATGCTCTCTTGAACTTTTCCAATCGTGTTTTCCCTTTTATGGATTGCAGTTCACTTCCAGTGGCAATTTTCTTTCTGTGAAATCGTTTTATCACTGCTCTCTTGAACTTTTGAACGCCTATTTTTCCTTTCGGTTTTTCATCCTGACTCTCAGAATCCATGGATTCGAGTTCACTTCCAGCACTAACAACCTCTGCATTGTCCTCACAGATATTTGTTGACAAAGAGCCATCAGTGATCAGTTGACCAGCATTTGTCCTGTCAACTTCGTCATTTTCTATTGGCAAGTCTTGAACTGCCTGATCCGATATCGTCTGACTGGATGTTTTCTTTTTCATTTCAAAGGGGCTCTCTGACAGTACTGGTGCTGACAACTCCTCTTTCATAGTAGCAGCAGTCTGCACAACCTCATTGTCAGTAAACATGTTTTGAGACTTACCACTGTTCACGGTGTCTTTACCTGAGTTGGGTGTTGTCTGACTAGATTTTTTCTTTAATATGCCACAAGAGCTCTCCGCCAGGCGCCTTTCAAAAAACGTTGGCAAGTATTGTTGGATTTCTTTTTCAACAAACTCATCAGCATTCACAGAAGAGGCATATTTGGCTTTCCAAAAGTCTTTATGCATTTTTAGCGAATAGAGATCTCCTGATACCTTCTGAAATACCTCTGAGAAAACAGTGTTTTGTGAATCATCAATATACTTGTTGTTGTCATTGCCCGATTGACCTGCATTTGTCCTGTCAAGTTCATCGTTTTCTGTTGGCAAGTCTTGAAGTGTTTGATCCAATATCGTCTGACTGGATGTTTTCTGTGTCATGTCAAGGGAGCTCTCTGACAACTCTTTCATAAAGGCAGCACCCTGCACAACCTCATCATTAGTCAACATTGACTCAGGAGAGGCACTTTCCTCGTCAGGTGCCTCTGAAGTGGCTATTTTCCTTTGGTTAAATTGTTTTTTCACTGCTGTCTTGAACTTTTCCAATCGTGTTTTCCCTTTTATGGATTGCAGTTCACTTCCAGTGGCGATTTTCTTTCTGTGAAATCGTTTTATCACTGCTCTCTTGAACTTTTGAACGCCTATTTTTCCTTTCGGTTTTTCATCCTGACTCTCAGAATCCATGGATTCGAGTTCACTTCCAGCAATAACAACCTCTGCATTGTCCTCACAGATATTTGTTGACAAAGAGCCATCAGTGATCGGTTGACCAGCATTTGTCCTGTCAAGTTCGTCATTTTCTATTGGCAAGTCTTGAACTGCCTGATCCGATATCGTCTGACTGGATGTTTTCTTTTTCATTTCAAAGGGGCTCTCTGATAGTACTGGTGCTGACAACTCCTCTTTCATAGTAGCAGCAGTCTGCACAACCTCATTGTCAGTAAACATGTTTTGAGACTTACCCCTGTTCACGGTGTCTTTGCCCGAGTTGGGTAGAGATTTACTGGGTGAGCTTACTTTCTTGTCTTGCACCATGTGATGTTCAACTGGTAAATTTTTCCTAGTGTTAATGTTCACAGTGGGTGCCTTTGGTGGAATAGGCGGGAGTGTCCTCTGTGGTAACATGGCCGACAAACCAGTAGGAATTACATTGGGACATTTGCTTTCTGGTCTTTTAGATAGATTCCTCCATTTTTGTTGGTTTGGGTGAATTGGGGTCAGTTTCCTGTCTGGCACCATGTGATTAACTGGTAAATTTTTCCTAGTGTTAGAGCTCACAGTGGGTGCCTTTGGTGGAATATAGGGGAGGGGCTTCTGTGCTGACATGGCCGACAAACCAGTAGGAATTACATTGGGACATTTGCTTTCTGGTCTTTTAGATAGATTCCTCCATTTTTGTCGGTTTGGGTGATTTGGGGTCAGTTTCCTGTCTGGTACCATGTGATTAACTGGTAAATTTTTCCTAGGTGCCTTTGGTGGAATATGGGGGAAGGGCTTCTGTGCTGACATGGGTGACAAACCAGTAGGAATTACATTGGGACATTTGCTTTCTGGTCTTTTGGATAGATTCCTCCATTTTTGTCGGTTTGGGTGATTTGGGGTCAGTTTCTTGTCTGGCACCATCCTAGTTTTAACGGTCACAGTGGGTGGCTTTGGTCCAGTAGGGCAGGCTGGTTTCTGTGGTAATGTAGGTAAAAAACCAGTAGGAACTGCACAGAGACTGCTGTGTCCTACTCTTTTAGATTTCTTCCTCATGTCCTCTTTGTTTTGGCCAGCGTTTGGTGTGATTTTTGGCAGGTGTGTTTCTTCTTGCCTTCCCGCATTTGAGAAATGATGTAGCTCATATGTTACATAAGTCAGCCAAATCGTCGATGTTTTACTGCTTTCACCAGATGCACTGGATTTTTCTGTCATTTCAATTCTGTTTTTTTCCTTCCTTTCAGACATTTTAGGCATGTTTTGGTTGGGTGTTTTTCTTTTGTTTGGTTTTTTAAGTGGTTATTCCCTTGTGCTAAATGTTGCTTTAGTACAGATGTTCTGTGTAAAACAAAGTAATATGTGTATATAAGGTTTGTCTTGTATTTAAGCCTTTTCGCATTCTATGATCAAAGCCACATGCACTGTGATGTCATGAGGCAGGTTCCTTTGATCTTCTATTATTCCATTTACATAGTTAACAACACTGTAACTTGTTTATACTAAATTGTCAAAGTAGTTTAATTCAGTTCAATTCAATGATCTTACCTGGTATTGTTCTTTAGATACATTTTGATCAAAATTTGCTTTTATGATTTAAATAGATTTTTTAAATAATAATAATTTTTTACATATTAGTGATATTATCTGCATTATCTTTGTGTGCATTTAAATCAATGTGGGTACATTATAAGTCTTGGGCATTCACTTTCTTTTAGTTTACTGCAAATTTATATAATGTCCAGCATTGTGCATATGCATATGCATTGGCCAGATGAAGCCTATTCGAGAGCCCTCGGAGCGCCTGCTTGCTGCTGTCCTGAAGTCAAAGTAAACTTTGTCATCTCCGCTATATACAGTACAGAGACGAGACGACAGGGCTCCAGTTACATCAGTGCAAGTAAACAAATAATACATATAAGATGAGTAAGAAAATAAATATAAACTTTAGAGCAAAGGGTAAAGGGATCAATAGCAATTTAAAATTTATAATTTTGCAGTTTTTATGATTTAAAGTCTCACACACACCGGGTCTGTCCAGTGTCCTCCCCCGCCACCAGGTGGTGATCAGTTGACAGCTCAGCCCCTCTCTTTACCCGAGTGTCCAGAACATATGGTCGCAGGTCTGGTGATATGATTACAAAATCGATCATCGACCTGCGGCCTAGAGCGTCCTGGTGCCACGTGCACGTATGGACACTCTTATGTTCGAATAAGGTGCACAGAAGTCCAATAACAAAACACGGCTTGGGTTCAGATCAGGGAGGCCGTTCCTCCCAATCACGCCCCTCCAGGTCTCACTGTCGTTACCCACGTGAGCATTGAAGTCTCCCAGTAGGACAACAGAGTCTCCAGGGTGGAGCACCTTACAGCACCCAACCCAGGGACTCTAAAGAAGGCTGTGTACTCTGAACTGCCACCAGGCACATAAATGCAGATGACAGTCAGGATCCATTCCCCAACCCTAAGGCGCAGGTAACAAACCCTCTCATTCACCGAGAAGAACCCCAACGTACAGGCAGCAAGCCGAGGGGATATTACAAGGGCGTAGATTTGGCATGGACGGAAGGGACATGTCCCCACCAATATCCAGTGATTATTGAATCGCTGGATATTGAATTGTAATTTTAAATGGTTTAAAAGCATGTAGAATAGCATATGTATGCAAGTATATTTGTCCCCTTTTATCAAGAAGCAAAGACAAAAAGGAAAAAGAAAAGAAACAGGGCAGGGTTCGGTGGTTGAATCATCCGTCCCCACCAATGCCAAAACCAAATCTACGCCCTTGGGATATTAGAATACCCACCCCAGCCCACCGCCTCTCACCAGGGGCAAGTCCAGACTGAGACAGAGTCCAGCCCCTCTCCAGGAGACTGGTTCCAGAGCCCAAGCCATAGAAGTTTTGCATTACTATAGCATAGCATAACAGTTTTGAACCACTTATTGCTATTCATTATTACTAAAGGTTCAAGGATGTATAAGCCATCACAATGAGAAGCATATAACACACGTTTCTTTTTTTTTGAGATTTTTATTTATGAATTTAATTTGGGCCAAATTATAAAAAGTAGTTGCCTTAAGGGCACTTTAATATTGTAGGGGGTTTACCCTACAATATAAAGAGAACCCCAACAATCACATGATTCCCTATGAGCAAGCACTAGGCGACAGTGGGGAGGAAAAACTCACTGTTAACAGAAAGAAACCTCCGGCAGAACCAGGCTCATTGAGGGACAGCCATCTGCCATGACTGGTTGGGGTATTTTATTTAGTGCTGTCAGCGTTAATCTTGTTAAAATGATGTTAACTCCATAACTGCGTAAACGCTGCAAATCTCCGTAAGCGAGCTAAGGCGGATCGGCCCGTGCATGGGGCTGCATGGCGTCCAAGCGTTAGTGCGGTTAGCTCGTTAACGCGTTGACGCCTTGCAGCTCGATGCACGGGGCGATCCGCGGTAGCTCGCTAGATTAACGAGATTAGCGCTGACAGCACTAATTTTGTTCAATATGACTGTTCTTATGTCACTAAACTCTTTTGTTAACGTGGCAGATGATAGTTTGACTGGGAGCTTAAGGTTACGGAAGAATCACGGATGTACTGCAGCACATCAATGCATACTTCCGTGAATTGTTTCTTTAAAAGTTCAATGTCGATTTCTTCATTCAGAATGCATTTAGCATCCTCAGCAACTCCTTCTGCCTCTGTCTTAAAGGTATTTGATGTGTCTTCAGGTGCATCTGAAGTGGCTACCTTCTTTTTATGAAATCCTTTTATCACCGCTCTCTTGAACTTTTGGAAAGGTGTTTTCCCTTTTGGTTTTTCCTCATGACTCTCAGAAACCATAGATTCCAGTTCACTTCCAGCACTGACATCCTCTGAGTGGTCCTCACAGCTTGACAAAGAACTGTCAGTGATCGGTTGACCAGCCTTTGTGTTGTCAAGTTCGTCATGTTCTGTTGGCAAGTCTTGAACTGTCTGATCCGATAATGTCTGACTGGATGTTTTCTGTGTCATGTCAGGGGGGTTCTCTGACAGCACTGGTTGTGACAACTGCTCTTTCATAGTGGCAGCATCCTGCGTAGCCTCATCATCAGTCAACGTTGACTCAGGAGAGGCACTTGATTGACAAGCACTTTCATCGTCAGGTGCCTCTGAAGAGGTGGTTTTCTTTTTGTGAAATAGTTTTTTCACTGCTCTCTTGAACTTTTGCAAACGGGTTTTCCGTTTTGGTGTTTCATCTTGACTCTCAGAATCTGTCGATTGCAGCTCTCTTCCAGTGGCTATTTTCTCTTTGTGAAATCGCTTTGTCACCGCTCTCTTGAACTTTTGGAAAGGTGTTTTCCGTTTTGGTTTTTCCTCATGACTCTCAGAAGCCATAGATTCCAGTTCACTTCCAGCACTGACATCCTCTGAGTGGTCCTCACAGCTTGACAAAGAACTGTCAGTGATCGGTTGACCAGCCTTTGTGTTGTCAAGTTCGTCATGTTCTGTTGGCAAGTCTTGAACTGTCTGATCCGATAATGTCTGACTGGATGTTTTCTGTGTCATGTCAGGGGGGTTCTCTGACAGCACTGGTTGTGACAACTGCTCTTTCATAGTGGCAGCATCCTGCGTAGCCTCATTATCAGTCAACGTTGACTCAGGAGAGGCACTTGATTGACAAGCACTTTCATCGTCAGGTGCCTCTGAAGAGGTGGTTTTCTTTTTGTGAAATAGTTTTTTCACTGCTCTCTTGAATTTTTGCAAACGGGTTTTCCGTTTTGGTGTTTCATCTTGACTCTCAGAATCTGTCGATTGCAGCTCTCTTCCAGTGGCTATTTTCTCTTTGTGAAATCGCTTTGTCACCGCTCTCTTGAACTTTTGGAAAGGTGTTTTCCGTTTTGGTTTTTCCTCATGACTCTCAGAAGCCATAGATTCCAGTTCACTTCCAGCACTGACATCCTCTGAGTGGTCCTCACAGCTTGACAAAGAACTGTCAGTGATTGGTTGACCAGCCTTTGTGTTGTCAAGTTCGTCATGTTCTGTTGGCAAGTCTTGAACTGTCTGATCCGATAATGTCTGACTGGATGTTTTCTGTGTCATGTCAGGGGGGTTCTCTGACAGCACTGGTTGTGACAACTGCTCTTTCATAGTGGCAGCATCCTGCGTAGCCTCATCATCAGTCAACGTTGACTCAGGAGAGGCACTTGATTGACAAGCACTTTCATCGTCAGGTGCCTCTGAAGAGGTGGTTTTCTTTTTGTGAAATAGTTTTTTCACTGTTCTCTTGAACTTTTGCAAACGGGTTTTCCGTTTTGGTGTTTCATCTTGACTCTCAGAATCTGTCGATTGCAGCTCTCTTCCAGTGGCTATTTTCTCTTTGTGAAATCGCTTTGTCACCGCTCTCTTGAACTTTTGGAAAGGTGTTTTCCCTTTTGGTTTTTCCTCATGACTCTCAGAAGCCATAGATTCCAGTTCGCTTCCAGCACTGACATCCTCTGAGTGGTCCTCACAGCTCTCTGTTGACAAAGAACTGTCAGTGATTGGTTGACCAGTCTTTGTGTTGTCAAGTTCGTCATGTTCTGTTGGCAAGTCTTGAACTGTCTGATCCGATAATGTCTGACTGGATGTTTTCTGTGTCATGTCAGGGGGGTTCTCTGACAGCACTGGTTGTGACAACTGCTCTTTCATAGTGGCAGCATCCTGCGTAGCCTCATCATCAGTCAATGTTGACTCAGGAGAGGCACTTGATTGACAAGCACTTTCATCATCAGGTGCCTCTGAAGAGGTGGTTTTCTTTTTGTGAAATAGTTTTTTCACTGCTCTCTTGAACTTTTGCAAACGGGTTTTCCGTTTTGGTGTTTCATCTTGACTCTCAGAAGCCATAGATTCCAGTTCACTTCCAGCACTGACATCCTCTGAGTGGTCCTCACAGCTTGACAAAGAACTGTCAGTGATCGGTTGACCAGCCTTTGTGTTGTCAAGTTCGTCATGTTCTGTTGGCAAGTCTTGAACTGTCTGATCCGATAATGTCTGACTGGATGTTTTCTGTGTCATGTCAGGGGGGTTCTCTGACAGCACTGGTTGTGACAACTGCTCTTTCATAGTGGCAGCATCCTGCGTAGCCTCATCATCAGTCAACGTTGACTCAGGAGAGGCACTTGATTGACAAGCACTTTCATCGTCAGGTGCCTCTGAAGAGGTGGTTTTCTTTTTGTGAAATAGTTTTTTCACTGCTCTCTTGAACTTTTGCAAACGGGTTTTCCGTTTTGGTGTTTCATCTTGACTCTCAGAAGCCATAGATTCCAGTTCACTTCCAGCACTGACATCCTCTGAGTGGTCCTCACAGCTGTCTGTTGACCTGTCAAGTTCATTGTTTTCTGTTGGCAAGTCTTGAAGTGTTTGATCCAATATCGTCTGACTGGATATTTTCTGTGTCATGTCAAGGGGGCTCTCTGACAACTCTTTCATAAAGGCAGCACCCTGCACAACTTCATTATTAGTCAACATTGACTCAGGAGAGGCACTTTCCTCATCAGGCGCCCCTGAAGTGGCTATTTTCCTTTGGCTAAATTGTTTTTTGAATGCTCTCTTGAACTTTTCCAATCGTGTTTTCCCTTTTATGGATTGCAGTTCACTTCCAGTGGCAATTTTCTTTCTGTGAAATCGTTTTATCACTGCTCTCTTGAACTTTTGAACGCCTATTTTTCCTTTCGGTTTTTCATCCTGACTCTCAGAATCCATGGATTCGAGTTCACTTCCAGCACTAACAACCTCTGCATTGTCCTCACAGATATTTGTTGACAAAGAGCCATCAGTGATCAGTTGACCAGCATTTGTCCTGTCAACTTCGTCATTTTCTATTGGCAAGTCTTGAACTGCCTGATCCGATATCGTCTGACTGGATGTTTTCTTTTTCATTTCAAAGGGGCTCTCTGACAGTACTGGTGCTGACAACTCCTCTTTCATAGTAGCAGCAGTCTGCACAACCTCATTGTCAGTAAACATGTTTTGAGACTTACCACTGTTCACGGTGTCTTTACCTGAGTTGGGTGTTGTCTGACTAGATTTTTTCTTTAATATGCCACAAGAGCTCTCCGCCAGGCGCCTTTCAAAAAACGTTGGCAAGTATTGTTGGATTTCTTTTTCAACAAACTCATCAGCATTCACAGAAGAGGCATATTTGGCTTTCCAAAAGTCTTTATGCATTTTTAGCGAATAGAGATCTCCTGATACCTTCTGAAATACCTCTGAGAAAACAGTGTTTTGTGAATCATCAATATACTTGTTGTTGTCATTGCCCGATTGACCTGCATTTGTCCTGTCAAGTTCATCGTTTTCTGTTGGCAAGTCTTGAAGTGTTTGATCCAATATCGTCTGACTGGATGTTTTCTGTGTCATGTCAAGGGAGCTCTCTGACAACTCTTTCATAAAGGCAGCACCCTGCACAACCTCATCATTAGTCAACATTGACTCAGGAGAGGCACTTTCCTCGTCAGGTGCCTCTGAAGTGGCTATTTTCCTTTGGTTAAATTGTTTTTTCACTGCTGTCTTGAACTTTTCCAATCGTGTTTTCCCTTTTATGGATTGCAGTTCACTTCCAGTGGCGATTTTCTTTCTGTGAAATCGTTTTATCACTGCTCTCTTGAACTTTTGAACGCCTATTTTTCCTTTCGGTTTTTCATCCTGACTCTCAGAATCCATGGATTCGAGTTCACTTCCAGCAATAACAACCTCTGCATTGTCCTCACAGATATTTGTTGACAAAGAGCCATCAGTGATCGGTTGACCAGCATTTGTCCTGTCAACTTCGTCATTTTCTTTTGGCAAGTCTTGAACTGCCTGATCCGATATCGTCTGACTGGATGTTTTCTTTTTCATTTCAAAGGGGCTCTCTGACAGTACTGGTGCTGACAACTCCTCTTTCATAGTAGCAGCAGTCTGCACAACCTCATTGTCAGTAAACATGTTTTGAGACTTACCCCTGTTCACGGTGTCTTTGCCCGAGTTGGGTAGAGATTTACTGGGTGAGCTTACTTTCTTGTCTTGCACCATGTGATGTTCAACTGGTAAATTTTTCCTAGTGTTAATGTTCACAGTGGGTGCCTTTGGTGGAATAGGCGGGAGTGTCCTCTGTGGTAACATGGCCGACAAACCAGTAGGAATTACATTGGGACATTTGCTTTCTGGTCTTTTAGATAGATTCCTCCATTTTTGTTGGTTTGGGTGAATTGGGGTCAGTTTCCTGTCTGGCACCATGTGATTAACTGGTAAATTTTTCCTAGTGTTAGAGCTCACAGTGGGTGCCTTTGGTGGAATATAGGGGAGGGGCTTCTGTGCTGACATGGCCGACAAACCAGTAGGAATTACATTGGGACATTTGCTTTCTGGTCTTTTAGATAGATTCCTCCATTTTTGTCGGTTTGGGTGATTTGGGGTCAGTTTCCTGTCTGGTACCATGTGATTAACTGGTAAATTTTTCCTAGGTGCCTTTGGTGGAATATGGGGGAAGGGCTTCTGTGCTGACATGGGTGACAAACCAGTAGGAATTACATTGGGACATTTGCTTTCTGGTCTTTTGGATAGATTCCTCCATTTTTGTCGGTTTGGGTGATTTGGGGTCAGTTTCTTGTCTGGCACCATCCTAGTTTTAACGGTCACAGTGGGTGGCTTTGGTCCAGTAGGGCAGGCTGGTTTCTGTGGTAATGTAGGTAAAAAACCAGTAGGAACTGCACAGAGACTGCTGTGTCCTACTCTTTTAGATTTCTTCCTCATGTCCTCTTTGTTTTGGCCAGCGTTTGGTGTGATTTTTGGCAGGTGTGTTTCTTCTTGCCTTCCCGCATTTGAGAAATGATGTAGCTCATATGTTACATAAGTCAGCCAAATCGTCGATGTTTTACTGCTTTCACCAGATGCACTGGATTTTTCTGTCATTTCAATTCTGTTTTTTTCCTTCCTTTCAGACATTTTAGGCATGTTTTGGTTGGGTGTTTTTCTTTTGTTTGGTTTTTTAAGTGGTTATTCCCTTGTGCTAAATGTTGCTTTAGTACAGATGTTCTGTGTAAAACAAAGTAATATGTGTATATAAGGTTTGTCTTGTATTTAAGCCTTTTCGCATTCTATGATCAAAGCCACATGCACTGTGATGTCATGAGGCAGGTTCCTTTGATCTTCTATTATTCCATTTACATAGTTAACAACACTGTAACTTGTTTATACTAAATTGTCAAAGTAGTTTAATTCAGTTCAATTCAATGATCTTACCTGGTATTGTTCTTTAGATACATTTTGATCAAAATTTGCTTTTATGATTTAAATAGATTTTTTAAATAATAATAATTTTTTACATATTAGTGATATTATCTGCATTATCTTTGTGTGCATTTAAATCAATGTGGGTACATTATAAGTCTTGGGCATTCACTTTCTTTTAGTTTACTGCAAATTTATATAATGTCCAGCATTGTGCATATGCATATGCATTGGCCAGATGAAGCCTATTCGAGAGCCCTCGGAGCGCCTGCTTGCTGCTGTCCTGAAGTCAAAGTAAACTTTGTCATCTCCGCTATATACAGTACAGAGACGAGACGACAGGGCTCCAGTTACATCAGTGCAAGTAAACAAATAATACATATAAGATGAGTAAGAAAATAAATATAAACTTTAGAGCAAAGGGTAAAGGGATCAATAGCAATTTAAAATTTATAATTTTGCAGTTTTTATGATTTAAAGTCTCACACACACCGGGTCTGTCCAGTGTCCTCCCCCGCCACCAGGTGGTGATCAGTTGACAGCTCAGCCCCTCTCTTTACCCGAGTGTCCAGAACATATGGTCGCAGGTCTGGTGATATGATTACAAAATCGATCATCGACCTGCGGCCTAGAGCGTCCTGGTGCCACGTGCACGTATGGACACTCTTATGTTCGAATAAGGTGCACAGAAGTCCAATAACAAAACACGGCTTGGGTTCAGATCAGGGAGGCCGTTCCTCCCAATCACGCCCCTCCAGGTCTCACTGTCGTTACCCACGTGAGCATTGAAGTCTCCCAGTAGGACAACAGAGTCTCCAGGGTGGAGCACCTTACAGCACCCAACCCAGGGACTCTAAAGAAGGCTGTGTACTCTGAACTGCCACCAGGCACATAAATGCAGATGACAGTCAGGATCCATTCCCCAACCCTAAGGCGCAGGTAACAAACCCTCTCATTCACCGAGAAGAACCCCAACGTACAGGCAGCAAGCCGAGGGGATATTACAAGGGCGTAGATTTGGCATGGACGGAAGGGACATGTCCCCACCAATATCCAGTGATTATTGAATCGCTGGATATTGAATTGTAATTTTAAATGGTTTAAAAGCATGTAGAATAGCATATGTATGCAAGTATATTTGTCCCCTTTTATCAAGAAGCAAAGACAAAAAGGAAAAAGAAAAGAAACAGGGCAGGGTTCGGTGGTTGAATCATCCGTCCCCACCAATGCCAAAACCAAATCTACGCCCTTGGGATATTAGAATACCCACCCCAGCCCACCGCCTCTCACCAGGGGCAAGTCCAGACTGAGACAGAGTCCAGCCCCTCTCCAGGAGACTGGTTCCAGAGCCCAAGCCATAGAAGTTTTGCATTACTATAGCATAGCATAACAGTTTTGAACCACTTATTGCTATTCATTATTACTAAAGGTTCAAGGATGTATAAGCCATCACAATGAGAAGCATATAACACACGTTTCTTTTTTTTTGAGATTTTTATTTATGAATTTAATTTGGGCCAAATTATAAAAAGTAGTTGCCTTAAGGGCACTTTAATATTGTAGGGGGTTTACCCTACAATATAAAGAGAACCCCAACAATCACATGATTCCCTATGAGCAAGCACTAGGCGACAGTGGGGAGGAAAAACTCACTGTTAACAGAAAGAAACCTCCGGCAGAACCAGGCTCATTGAGGGACAGCCATCTGCCATGACTGGTTGGGGTATTTTATTTAGTGCTGTCAGCGTTAATCTTGTTAAAATGATGTTAACTCCATAACTGCGTAAACGCTGCAAATCTCCGTAAGCGAGCTAAGGCGGATCGGCCCGTGCATGGGGCTGCATGGCGTCCAAGCGTTAGTGCGGTTAGCTCGTTAACGCGTTGACGCCTTGCAGCTCGATGCACGGGGCGATCCGCGGTAGCTCGCTAGATTAACGAGATTAGCGCTGACAGCACTAATTTTGTTCAATATGACTGTTCTTATGTCACTAAACTCTTTTGTTAACGTGGCAGATGATAGTTTGACTGGGAGCTTAAGGTTACGGAAGAATCACGGATGTACTGCAGCACATCAATGCATACTTCCGTGAATTGTTTCTTTAAAAGTTCAATGTCGATTTCTTCATTCAGAATGCATTTAGCATCCTCAGCAACTCCTTCTGCCTCTGTCTTAAAGGTATTTGATGTGTCTTCAGGTGCATCTGAAGTGGCTACCTTCTTTTTATGAAATCCTTTTATCACCGCTCTCTTGAACTTTTGGAAAGGTGTTTTCCCTTTTGGTTTTTCCTCATGACTCTCAGAAACCATAGATTCCAGTTCACTTCCAGCACTGACATCCTCTGAGTGGTCCTCACAGCTTGACAAAGAACTGTCAGTGATCGGTTGACCAGCCTTTGTGTTGTCAAGTTCGTCATGTTCTGTTGGCAAGTCTTGAACTGTCTGATCCGATAATGTCTGACTGGATGTTTTCTGTGTCATGTCAGGGGGGTTCTCTGACAGCACTGGTTGTGACAACTGCTCTTTCATAGTGGCAGCATCCTGCGTAGCCTCATCATCAGTCAACGTTGACTCAGGAGAGGCACTTGATTGACAAGCACTTTCATCGTCAGGTGCCTCTGAAGAGGTGGTTTTCTTTTTGTGAAATAGTTTTTTCACTGCTCTCTTGAACTTTTGCAAACGGGTTTTCCGTTTTGGTGTTTCATCTTGACTCTCAGAATCTGTCGATTGCAGCTCTCTTCCAGTGGCTATTTTCTCTTTGTGAAATCGCTTTGTCACCGCTCTCTTGAACTTTTGGAAAGGTGTTTTCCGTTTTGGTTTTTCCTCATGACTCTCAGAAGCCATAGATTCCAGTTCACTTCCA
The DNA here is from genome assembly GCF_036321145.2 of Pelmatolapia mariae. Classification (NCBI taxonomy): domain Eukaryota; kingdom Metazoa; phylum Chordata; class Actinopteri; order Cichliformes; family Cichlidae; genus Pelmatolapia; species Pelmatolapia mariae. The sequence goes on from NC_086240.1 coordinate 7,043,404, forward strand.
GCACTGACATCCTCTGAGTGGTCCTCACAGCTTGACAAAGAACTGTCAGTGATCGGTTGACCAGCCTTTGTGTTGTCAAGTTCGTCATGTTCTGTTGGCAAGTCTTGAACTGTCTGATCCGATAATGTCTGACTGGATGTTTTCTGTGTCATGTCAGGGGGGTTCTCTGACAGCACTGGTTGTGACAACTGCTCTTTCATAGTGGCAGCATCCTGCGTAGCCTCATTATCAGTCAACGTTGACTCAGGAGAGGCACTTGATTGACAAGCACTTTCATCGTCAGGTGCCTCTGAAGAGGTGGTTTTCTTTTTGTGAAATAGTTTTTTCACTGCTCTCTTGAATTTTTGCAAACGGGTTTTCCGTTTTGGTGTTTCATCTTGACTCTCAGAATCTGTCGATTGCAGCTCTCTTCCAGTGGCTATTTTCTCTTTGTGAAATCGCTTTGTCACCGCTCTCTTGAACTTTTGGAAAGGTGTTTTCCGTTTTGGTTTTTCCTCATGACTCTCAGAAGCCATAGATTCCAGTTCACTTCCAGCACTGACATCCTCTGAGTGGTCCTCACAGCTTGACAAAGAACTGTCAGTGATTGGTTGACCAGCCTTTGTGTTGTCAAGTTCGTCATGTTCTGTTGGCAAGTCTTGAACTGTCTGATCCGATAATGTCTGACTGGATGTTTTCTGTGTCATGTCAGGGGGGTTCTCTGACAGCACTGGTTGTGACAACTGCTCTTTCATAGTGGCAGCATCCTGCGTAGCCTCATCATCAGTCAACGTTGACTCAGGAGAGGCACTTGATTGACAAGCATTTTCATCGTCAGGTGCCTCTGAAGAGGTGGTTTTCTTTTTGTGAAATAGTTTTTTCACTGTTCTCTTGAACTTTTGCAAACGGGTTTTCCGTTTTGGTGTTTCATCTTGACTCTCAGAATCTGTCGATTGCAGCTCTCTTCCAGTGGCTATTTTCTCTTTGTGAAATCGCTTTGTCACCGCTCTCTTGAACTTTTGGAAAGGTGTTTTCCCTTTTGGTTTTTCCTCATGACTCTCAGAAGCCATAGATTCCAGTTCGCTTCCAGCACTGACATCCTCTGAGTGGTCCTCACAGCTCTCTGTTGACAAAGAACTGTCAGTGATTGGTTGACCAGTCTTTGTGTTGTCAAGTTCGTCATGTTCTGTTGGCAAGTCTTGAACTGTCTGATCCGATAATGTCTGACTGGATGTTTTCTGTGTCATGTCAGGGGGGTTCTCTGACAGCACTGGTTGTGACAACTGCTCTTTCATAGTGGCAGCATCCTGCGTAGCCTCATCATCAGTCAATGTTGACTCAGGAGAGGCACTTGATTGACAAGCACTTTCATCATCAGGTGCCTCTGAAGAGGTGGTTTTCTTTTTGTGAAATAGTTTTTTCACTGCTCTCTTGAACTTTTGCAAACGGGTTTTCCGTTTTGGTGTTTCATCTTGACTCTCAGAAGCCATAGATTCCAGTTCACTTCCAGCACTGACATCCTCTGAGTGGTCCTCACAGCTTGACAAAGAACTGTCAGTGATCGGTTGACCAGCCTTTGTGTTGTCAAGTTCGTCATGTTCTGTTGGCAAGTCTTGAACTGTCTGATCCGATAATGTCTGACTGGATGTTTTCTGTGTCATGTCAGGGGGGTTCTCTGACAGCACTGGTTGTGACAACTGCTCTTTCATAGTGGCAGCATCCTGCGTAGCCTCATCATCAGTCAACGTTGACTCAGGAGAGGCACTTGATTGACAAGCACTTTCATCGTCAGGTGCCTCTGAAGAGGTGGTTTTCTTTTTGTGAAATAGTTTTTTCACTGCTCTCTTGAACTTTTGCAAACGGGTTTTGCGTTTTGGTGTTTCATCTTGACTCTCAGAAGCCATAGATTCCAGTTCACTTCCAGCACTGACATCCTCTGAGTGGTCCTCACAGCTGTCTGTTGACCTGTCAAGTTCATTGTTTTCTGTTGGCAAGTCTTGAAGTGTTTGATCCAATATCGTCTGACTGGATATTTTCTGTGTCATGTCAAGGGGGCTCTCTGACAACTCTTTCATAAAGGCAGCACCCTGCACAACTTCATTATTAGTCAACATTGACTCAGGAGAGGCACTTTCCTCATCAGGCGCCCCTGAAGTGGCTATTTTCCTTTGGCTAAATTGTTTTTTGAATGCTCTCTTGAACTTTTCCAATCGTGTTTTCCCTTTTATGGATTGCAGTTCACTTCCAGTGGCAATTTTCTTTCTGTGAAATCGTTTTATCACTGCTCTCTTGAACTTTTGAACGCCTATTTTTCCTTTCGGTTTTTCATCCTGACTCTCAGAATCCATGGATTCGAGTTCACTTCCAGCACTAACAACCTCTGCATTGTCCTCACAGATATTTGTTGACAAAGAGCCATCAGTGATCAGTTGACCAGCATTTGTCCTGTCAACTTCGTCATTTTCTATTGGCAAGTCTTGAACTGCCTGATCCGATATCGTCTGACTGGATGTTTTCTTTTTCATTTCAAAGGGGCTCTCTGACAGTACTGGTGCTGACAACTCCTCTTTCATAGTAGCAGCAGTCTGCACAACCTCATTGTCAGTAAACATGTTTTGAGACTTACCACTGTTCACGGTGTCTTTACCTGAGTTGGGTGTTGTCTGACTAGATTTTTTCTTTAATATGCCACAAGAGCTCTCCGCCAGGCGCCTTTCAAAAAACGTTGGCAAGTATTGTTGGATTTCTTTTTCAACAAACTCATCAGCATTCACAGAAGAGGCATATTTGGCTTTCCAAAAGTCTTTATGCATTTTTAGCGAATAGAGATCTCCTGATACCTTCTGAAATACCTCTGAGAAAACAGTGTTTTGTGAATCATCAATATACTTGTTGTTGTCATTGCCCGATTGACCTGCATTTGTCCTGTCAAGTTCATCGTTTTCTGTTGGCAAGTCTTGAAGTGTTTGATCCAATATCGTCTGACTGGATGTTTTCTGTGTCATGTCAAGGGAGCTCTCTGACAACTCTTTCATAAAGGCAGCACCCTGCACAACCTCATCATTAGTCAACATTGACTCAGGAGAGGCACTTTCCTCGTCAGGTGCCTCTGAAGTGGCTATTTTCCTTTGGTTAAATTGTTTTTTCACTGCTGTCTTGAACTTTTCCAATCGTGTTTTCCCTTTTATGGATTGCAGTTCACTTCCAGTGGCGATTTTCTTTCTGTGAAATCGTTTTATCACTGCTCTCTTGAACTTTTGAACGCCTATTTTTCCTTTCGGTTTTTCATCCTGACTCTCAGAATCCATGGATTCGAGTTCACTTCCAGCAATAACAACCTCTGCATTGTCCTCACAGATATTTGTTGACAAAGAGCCATCAGTGATCGGTTGACCAGCATTTGTCCTGTCAACTTCGTCATTTTCTTTTGGCAAGTCTTGAACTGCCTGATCCGATATCGTCTGACTGGATGTTTTCTTTTTCATTTCAAAGGGGCTCTCTGACAGTACTGGTGCTGACAACTCCTTGTGGGAGCCAAGTTAAGATAGTTCATATGTTTTAGTAGTTATATTTCGCTGTTGTTAAGCTTGCTTGTGTAATTAATAATTTAGGAAGTAAATGCATGTTTATGGTGGAACTAAAATTATTTTATTGCTGTGTTGGTTTGGTTACGTAGTACCATGAATACAGGTGCCTTAAGGACTCGTGTTTATAGTAAAATCCGGGCTTCACGGCTGTATGCAAATTAGCGCATGCGGTGCGGGAGGGGGGAGAGAGAAAAGGAGTTAATACGGTATAAGCTATACGCGGCAGCACGGTAGAACAGAGCCACACGGTTTTCCTACCGTAGTAGGTTATTTTGTTGAGGAAGTTTGAAGTTAAACCTGACCACTCCTGTAAGACGCAAACTGTGGAATAAATTTTTGTTACAAATTTTTACATCGGAGTCCTGTGGAGTTCCTTTTCCTCTTCAAACTGACCTACGCGAGTGAAGCACGGGAAAACTGGTCTCACGGCTTGTACATTTTGTAGGAAAACCCGCTCGTTGTGGATTAATTCAAGCAACTAAGAAGGAAAAAACCCAAGCTGCTGCAGCAACAACAAACGTGAGTAAGTGGAGCTAATTCACGAGGAAAAAATGCTGAGTCATTGTGGATGCTGAGCTGTGTGGTAGCCAACCTGCATGATTTTTGGATGATAAAATAAGGCATTTTTTTGTTGCTATTCGGGAAATTAATAGCATGAACGAAGAGGAAGAAGGCACAGTAGCAGAAATGGAAGCTAGAGCGGTGAAAATCACACCTAAAGCCATGGAGGAAAGGCTGCAACGTGTTGTTAACTTACGGAAGGCCAAGCTAGCCAAATTAACAGGCACAGTGAAAAAAGTGCGCCAGCTGATGGAAAGTGAATGTGATGCAAGCCTAGCAGAAGCAACACAGTTAATGAAGGATTTTAATGAGCGTTTTGGAGAGTTTTGTGGTTTGAACACAAATGTTAAAGAGGTGCTCCAACAAATGCCAGAGGAGGATTTAACTAAAGACCAGGAAAAATGGTTCGAACCTAAGGCTGATTCCTTTAAGGCTTTTGCTGAGACAGCTTCGGCTTGGATGGACAAGATGGCCATGCGCGCTGTGGAGGCTGAAAAATGCAATGAAGATGTGAATCCATCTGACAGCATATCTAATGCATCTGTCTCAAAACGTAGTGATAAGGCATTTTCAGAACGTGGCTCCTGCGCTTTGTCATCGGTGTCGTCCACACGCATGAAGGCAGAGGTGGAGCGAGCTACCTTAATGATTAAGGCGTCATCTTTAAGGCAGAAACGCTTGTTGGAGGAAAGGGAGGCTAAGCTCCAAGCTGAAAAGGAGGAGTTAGAAATACAAACAGCTCTTGCAGCAAATGCGGCAAAGATCAAGATCTTATCGGAATATGAAAGTCGTGCGTCCAAGGCATCCAGTCGTGTGTCCACTCGGGATGGAATGAACTCCTACGTGGCATCGCATAGAGTTGGAGATTTAGTTACTTCACAGCGGTCCAACAGTCCTTCCCCCACACGAGAAAGACAACCAGAGAAGAAGAACATTCTCCAATATGCACAGCAAACACACACTGTTACCTCCCAGCCATCACAGACACCAAGTGCACTACAGGATGTGGTCGAAGTGCTAACTAAGCAGCAGAAGTTAGCTACGTTGCCCCCGCAGAACATTTCTGTGTTTAAAGGGGACCCATTGGAGTATCGGCTGTTCATGCGAGCATTTGAACATGGTGTGGAGGATAGAACAGAGAGCGACAAGGATCGATTGTACTACATGGAACAGTACACAAGTGGGCAACCACGAGAATTGATACGGAGTTGTCTTCATATGGAACCTACACATGGATATCAAACGGCTAAGAGACTGTTGGAAGAGCACTTTGGAAATGCCTACAAGATATCAGTGGCATACATTAACAAGGCTCTGAACTGGCCAACCATCAAGTCAGACGATGGAGAGGCTCTTCACGCTTTCGGCCTCTATCTTACTGGATGTCATAACGCAATGATGGATGTGGAGTACATGGAGGAGTTGGATAACACGGCCAACATGCGTGCTATCGTTTCCAAGCTTCCGTACAAGTTGAGAGAAAGATGGAGAACATTTGCTTGTGGGGTCCTAGACAAGGAAAAACGCAGAGTCAAGTTTGCAGATCTGGCAGAGTTTGTCAATAAGCAGGCCAAAGAAGTTTTGCATCCATTGTTCGGTGATATAAAGGACAGCACCTTAAAGGTCCAGGTTAGAGGGCAAGTGGATGAGAGGTTACAAAGGAAAAGTGGAATCAGAAAGGGACTCACCACAGCTGCAACTATCACCACTACACAGGACGTACCCGCTAAAGAAAGGAACAAGGTCAGCGAAACTCAGGTGTGTGCATTTTCCAAACCCTGTCTCTTCTGTCGTGGTGAAGAGCACACCATGGAACAGTGCAAGAGGATGAGGAAGTCACTTCATAAGGAAAAGATTGATTTCATGCGAACTAAAGGACTATGCTTCAGCTGTCTTAAGCAGGGACACATGAGTAGTTCGTGCAAAGAAAAGGCAAGTTGTCAGGTTTGTGCACAACTGCACCCCACAGTGTTACACATGAAGACTAAGCCCAGTGCTACAAGCAAAAGGGCAGCTCCTGAAGCGGAATCATCACAAAGAGAAGACCAAACAGAGTCAATCGTGAATGGATTTATTGAAATGGAAGCACCTGCTCACGCTGCAGAGAAAACAGAGCACATCTTGGCAATAGTTCCAGTCCAAGTGAAACCTAAAAGAGGACAAAAGGTGACACACACTTATGCTTTCCTGGACCCTGGCAGTACTGCCTGCTTTTGTACTGAAGAGTTAATGCATGAGCTTAACTTGTCTGGCAGGAAGACAAACATTTTGCTGAAAACAATGGGAGAAGAAAAGGTCGTCAGTAGCCACATTGTGTCTGGGTTGGAAATAAGCAGCTTGGACAGTGACGACTTCTTTGAGTTGCCAGAAATGTACAGTCACAGTGACATTCCTGCTTCTGCTGACAACGCTCCTTCTCAAGACTACGTGAACAGGTGGACCTACCTTCAGCAGGTGTCTATACCTAGGATTAAAGCAAAGATCGGACTGCTAATCGGGGCTAATGCACCTAAAGCTGTTGAACCGTGGCAAGTTATAGCCAGCGAGAATGGCGGTCCATATGCTGTGAAGACAAGGCTTGGTTGGACCATCAGCGAACCCCTCCAAGGAAGCAGGTCACAAAGGGCAGCATGCGGACTGATTCAGGTTGCAGCAAACCGCATATCAGTTAGCAAATTGGATGAACTCTGGGACCAGCAGTTTAAAAGTGACTTCCCTGAATGTGAAAGAAACGAGAAGCAAGAAATGTCAAGGGAGGATTTGCAGTTTCTGGAGATAGCGACAGAGTCAGCTACTATTGTGGACAGACATTACAGCATCGCTCTGCCATTGCGGAACAAGCACCTTAAGATGCCCAACAACCGCAAAGTGGCTGAGCAACGTGCCTTACACCTAAAGCGGAAGTTGGAGAGGAATACTTCATTCCACGCAGAATACTCGGCTTTCATGAGTGACGTCATAACCAAAGGTTACGCAGTGAAAGTGCCAGAAAAGGACCTTGGTCGGGATGATGGAAAGGTTTGGTACCTACCGCACCACGGAGTTTACCATCCCAAGAAACACAAGCTTCGAGTGGTCTTTGACTGTGGAGCATCGTACAAAGGCACCACCTTAAATGATCAACTGTTACAAGGACCAAATCTGACCAGTACCCTTCTTGGGGTAATTATCCGCTTCAGACAAGAAGAAGTGGCCATCATGGCAGATGTGGAAGCAATGTTCCACCAAGTAAAGGTGCCTGATGAAGATTCTGACCTTCTTCGGTTCCTGTGGTGGACATCTGGTGACATTACTCAGGAAATGGTGGAGTACAAGATGGTGGTTCACATTTTCGGTGCAACTTCGTCACCAAGCTGCGCCAGCTTTGCTCTGCGCAAATGTGCTGAAGACAACCAAGATCCAGCCAACAGCCAAGCGGTTGACACAGTGCTGCACAACTTCTATGTGGACGACTGTTTGAAGGCTGTGAGCTCAGAAGAGGAAGCCATACAGTTGTACCACACTCTTAGAGCTGTATGTCAGAGGGGTGGATTCAGGCTCACAAAATGGATAAGCAATAGCAGAGCAGTTCTGTCTGCTATTCCAGAAGAAGAAAGGGCATCAGAGGTTAAAGATCTCGATCTGGATCAGGACACACTTCCCATTGAGAGAGCGCTGGGAGTCCAGTGGTGTATTCAATCTGACAGCTTCAGGTTCAAGATTGTAATGCCGGACAGGGCACCCACTCGGAGGAACCTCTTGTCCATTGTGAGTTCTGTCTACGACCCACTGGGTATCTTGTCACCAGTCACGCTTCAAGCGAAGAAGATTCTGCAAGAGCTTTGCAGGAGAAAGGTTGGCTGGGATGCCATCATACCTGCAGATCTAGCTCACAGGTGGCTCAAGTGGAAGACCCAGCTCCACCAGCTAGAGAACATAAGCGTTCCAAGATGTTTTAAACCTGTGGGCTTTGGAGAGTCAGTATACAATCAGCTGCAACATTTTGCTGATGCCAGTGAAGAGGGCTATGGTACAGTAAGCTACTTGCTACAGAGGAACAGCCGTAACGAAGTCTACTGCGCATTCATGTTGGGAAAGGCAAGAGTGGCCCCACTGAAGCCCATTACAGTTCCCCGCATGGAACTTACCGCAGCAACAATGGCAGCACGCATGGACAAGGTTCTGACATCTGAATTGCAGCTTCCACTCCAACCATCTGTATTTTGGTCAGATAGTACCACGGTACTCAAGTATATCAGCAATCAAACAAGTAGATTCCGTACCTTTGTTGCTAACCGTGTGGATGCAATCTTGAAATGCTCCAGTCCAGAGCAATGGAGGTACATCAACACCTCACTGAATCCTGCCGACTTTGCATCAAGGGGGCTCCAAGCAGAGAGCTTCATGCAGGCCCACACATGGTTACAGGGGCCGGACTTTCTCACCAAACCCATGGAAGAGTGGCCAGAAGAGGTGCATCCAGTTGAAGGCCTGACTACAGATGACCCAGAGGTAAAGGGTAACCTGGTGTGTGCTAGTACAATCAAGGAATGTGAAGATGTAGTGCTGGAGTTCTTGCAGTACTTCTCATCCTGGTTTAGACTCAAAAGGGCGGTGGCATGGATGCTTAAAGTCAAGAGCATTCTGCTGCAACTGTGTCGCAAAAGGAAGGAGTTGAGTGCTGTTAAAGCTCAACCTGTAGTCGAGAGGGATATGAAAGGTTTCAAGGACAGCCTGTTTCAAGGGGACACCAACAAGCTAACCTTAGAGAACCTTGCCAAGGCTGAAGAAGCAATCATTCGCTACTGTCAAAGGAAGACATTTCCCAAAGAGATCACCGCGCTTTCTAAAGGTCAAGGGGTAAAGAGGACTAGTAGTCTTTTCAAACTGAGTCCGGTACTGGAACAAGGCATCCTCAGGGTCGGAGGGCGACTCAGCAGAGCGGCTCTACCCGAGGAGTCTAAGCGGCCAGCAATCCTGAACAAGGATCTCTACGTCACGAAGCTTATCCTCAGAGAAATACATGAGAACTTGGCTCATTGTGGTCGCAATCATGTTATCTCCAAGTTGAGAACGAAATTTTGGGTACCCGGTGCCAACTCTGCAGTAAGAAAAATACTTGCTAGGTGTATTGCCTGCCGGCGTGAGCATGGAGTTGCAGGACAGCAGCAAATGGCCGACCTGCCCCGAGACAGAGTTCTGCCTGATGACCCTCCATTTACTAACTGTGGAGTGGACTACTTTGGTCCGTACGAGATCAAACGTGGTCGAAGTACGGTGAAGCGGTATGGAGTCATTTTCACCTGCCTAACTACTCGTGCGATACACTTAGAGATGGCAGCCTCACTGGACACAGATTCCTTCATCCATGCTCTCCGTCGCTTCATAGCCAGACGAGGCCAGATAAAGATCCTTCGTTCTGACAATGGAACTAACTTCATTGGTGCAGAGCGTGAACTTAAAAGAGCCATTGCTGAATGGAATGTGTCCAAAATTGAAGACCACCTGAAACAACAAGGCATTCAGTGGACATTCAACCCTCCCTCAGGACCCCATCATGGAGGGGTCTGGGAGAGATTAATCAAGTCAGTGAAGAAAATCCTAAACGTTACCTTGAGGCTGCAGACACTGGATGAAGAGAGCCTGCATACACTTCTGTGTGAGGCAGAGGCCATTATTAATAGTCGGCCAATAACCAAAGCGTCCAGCGATCCAAATGATCTGGAAGTACTCACTCCCAATCACCTGTTGCTTCTCAGGAACAAACCATCTCTTCCTCCCGGACTGTTCGACAGGCAAGATCTCTACGCAAGAAGAAGATGGAAGCAAGTGCAATACATGGCGGAAATATTCTGGAAACGATGGGCAAGGGAATATTTGCCGCAACTTCAAGAGAGGCAAAGGTGGACCCGTCCATCTCGCAACTTTTTGGTTGGAGACATTGTGCTTATTGTTGACGATGCAGCCCCACGCAACTCTTGGATTACAGGGAAGGTAATCCGTACCATCTCGGACAAGGCAGGAATGGTGCGGCAGGTTAGGCTCAAAACCAAAACGGGTGTACTGGACAGGCCCATTACGAAGATTTGCCTTCTGCAGGAATCGGACTGAAGTAATCAGCTGCAGAGACTGAAGTTTGTGTACTTTGGCTCCACAAGTTTAATTTGGTAATTGTGTAATAGAGTCACAATTAGGGGCCGGTATGTGGGAGCCAAGTTAAGATAGTTCATATGTTTTAGTAGTTATATTTCGCTGTTGTTAAGCTTGCTTGTGTAATTAATAATTTAGGAAGTAAATGCATGTTTATGGTGGAACTAAAATTATTTTATTGCTGTGTTGGTTTGGTTACGTAGTACCATGAATACAGGTGCCTTAAGGACTCGTGTTTATAGTAAAATCCGGGCTTCACGGCTGTATGCAAATTAGCGCATGCGGTGCGGGAGGGGGGAGAGAGAAAAGGAGTTAATACGGTATAAGCTATACGCGGCAGCACGGTAGAACAGAGCCACACGGTTTTCCTACCGTAGTAGGTTATTTTGTTGAGGAAGTTTGAAGTTAAACCTGACCACTCCTGTAAGACGCAAACTGTGGAATAAATTTTTGTTACAAATTTTTACATCGGAGTCCTGTGGAGTTCCTTTTCCTCTTCAAACTGACCTACGCGAGTGAAGCACGGGAAAACTGGTCTCACGGCTTGTACACTCCTCTTTCATAGTAGCAGCAGTCTGCACAACCTCATTGTCAGTAAACATGTTTTGAGACTTACCCCTGTTCACGGTGTCTTTGCCCGAGTTGGGTAGAGATTTACTGGGTGAGCTTACTTTCTTGTCTTGCACCATGTGATGTTCAACTGGTAAATTTTTCCTAGTGTTAATGTTCACAGTGGGTGCCTTTGGTGGAATAGGCGGGAGTGTCCTCTGTGGTAACATGGCCGACAAACCAGTAGGAATTACATTGGGACATTTGCTTTCTGGTCTTTTAGATAGATTCCTCCATTTTTGTTGGTTTGGGTGAATTGGGGTCAGTTTCCTGTCTGGCACCATGTGATTAACTGGTAAATTTTTCCTAGTGTTAGAGCTCACAGTGGGTGCCTTTGGTGGAATATAGGGGAGGGGCTTCTGTGCTGACATGGCCGACAAACCAGTAGGAATTACATTGGGACATTTGCTTTCTGGTCTTTTAGATAGATTCCTCCATTTTTGTCGGTTTGGGTGATTTGGGGTCAGTTTCCTGTCTGGTACCATGTGATTAACTGGTAAATTTTTCCTAGGTGCCTTTGGTGGAATATGGGGGAAGGGCTTCTGTGCTGACATGGGTGACAAACCAGTAGGAATTACATTGGGACATTTGCTTTCTGGTCTTTTGGATAGATTCCTCCATTTTTGTCGGTTTGGGTGATTTGGGGTCAGTTTCTTGTCTGGCACCATCCTAGTTTTAACGGTCACAGTGGGTGGCTTTGGTCCAGTAGGGCAGGCTGGTTTCTGTGGTAATGTAGGTAAAAAACCAGTAGGAACTGCACAGAGACTGCTGTGTCCTACTCTTTTAGATTTCTTCCTCATGTCCTCTTTGTTTTGGCCAGCGTTTGGTGTGATTTTTGGCAGGTGTGTTTCTTCTTGCCTTCCCGCATTTGAGAAATGATGTAGCTCATATGTTACATAAGTCAGCCAAATCGTCGATGTTTTACTGCTTTCACCAGATGCACTGGATTTTTCTGTCATTTCAATTCTGTTTTTTTCCTTCCTTTCAGACATTTTAGGCATGTTTTGGTTGGGTGTTTTTCTTTTGTTTGGTTTTTTAAGTGGTTATTCCCTTGTGCTAAATGTTGCTTTAGTACAGATGTTCTGTGTAAAACAAAGTAATATGTGTATATAAGGTTTGTCTTGTATTTAAGCCTTTTCGCATTCTATGATCAAAGCCACATGCACTGTGATGTCATGAGGCAGGTTCCTTTGATCTTCTATTATTCCATTTACATAGTTAACAACACTGTAACTTGTTTATACTAAATTGTCAAAGTAGTTTAATTCAGTTCAATTCAATGATCTTACCTGGTATTGTTCTTTAGATACATTTTGATCAAAATTTGCTTTTATGATTTAAATAGATTTTTTAAATAATAATAATTTTTTACATATTAGTGATATTATCTGCATTATCTTTGTGTGCATTTAAATCAATGTGGGTACATTATAAGTCTTGGGCATTCACTTTCTTTTAGTTTACTGCAAATTTATATAATGTCCAGCATTGTGCATATGCATATGCATTGGCCAGATGAAGCCTATTCGAGAGCCCTCGGAGCGCCTGCTTGCTGCTGTCCTGAAGTCAAAGTAAACTTTGTCATCTCCGCTATATACAGTACAGAGACGAGACGACAGGGCTCCAGTTACATCAGTGCAAGTAAACAAATAATACATATAAGATGAGTAAGAAAATAAATATAAACTTTAGAGCAAAGGGTAAAGGGATCAATAGCAATTTAAAATTTATAATTTTGCAGTTTTTATGATTTAAAGTCTCACACACACCGGGTCTGTCCAGTGTCCTCCCCCGCCACCAGGTGGTGATCAGTTGACAGCTCAGCCCCTCTCTTTACCCGAGTGTCCAGAACATATGGTCGCAGGTCTGGTGATATGATTACAAAATCGATCATCGACCTGCGGCCTAGAGCGTCCTGGTGCCACGTGCACGTATGGACACTCTTATGTTCGAATAAGGTGCACAGAAGTCCAATAACAAAACACGGCTTGGGTTCAGATCAGGGAGGCCGTTCCTCCCAATCACGCCCCTCCAGGTCTCACTGTCGTTACCCACGTGAGCATTGAAGTCTCCCAGTAGGACAACAGAGTCTCCAGGGTGGAGCACCTTACAGCACCCAACCCAGGGACTCTAAAGAAGGCTGTGTACTCTGAACTGCCACCAGGCACATAAATGCAGATGACAGTCAGGATCCATTCCCCAACCCTAAGGCGCAGGTAACAAACCCTCTCATTCACCGAGAAGAACCCCAACGTACAGGCAGCAAGCCGAGGGGATATTACAAGGGCGTAGATTTGGCATGGACGGAAGGGACATGTCCCCACCAATATCCAGTGATTATTGAATCGCTGGATATTGAATTGTAATTTTAAATGGTTTAAAAGCATGTAGAATAGCATATGTATGCAAGTATATTTGTCCCCTTTTATCAAGAAGCAAAGACAAAAAGGAAAAAGAAAAGAAACAGGGCAGGGTTCGGTGGTTGAATCATCCGTCCCCACCAATGCCAAAACCAAATCTACGCCCTTGGGATATTAGAATACCCACCCCAGCCCACCGCCTCTCACCAGGGGCAAGTCCAGACTGAGACAGAGTCCAGCCCCTCTCCAGGAGACTGGTTCCAGAGCCCAAGCCATAGAAGTTTTGCATTACTATAGCATAGCATAACAGTTTTGAACCACTTATTGCTATTCATTATTACTAAAGGTTCAAGGATGTATAAGCCATCACAATGAGAAGCATATAACACACGTTTCTTTTTTTTTGAGATTTTTATTTATGAATTTAATTTGGGCCAAATTATAAAAAGTAGTTGCCTTAAGGGCACTTTAATATTGTAGGGGGTTTACCCTACAATATAAAGAGAACCCCAACAATCACATGATTCCCTATGAGCAAGCACTAGGCGACAGTGGGGAGGAAAAACTCACTGTTAACAGAAAGAAACCTCCGGCAGAACCAGGCTCATTGAGGGACAGCCATCTGCCATGACTGGTTGGGGTATTTTATTTAGTGCTGTCAGCGTTAATCTTGTTAAAATGATGTTAACTCCATAACTGCGTAAACGCTGCAAATCTCCGTAAGCGAGCTAAGGCGGATCGGCCCGTGCATGGGGCTGCATGGCGTCCAAGCGTTAGTGCGGTTAGCTCGTTAACGCGTTGACGCCTTGCAGCTCGATGCACGGGGCGATCCGCGGTAGCTCGCTAGATTAACGAGATTAGCGCTGACAGCACTAATTTTGTTCAATATGACTGTTCTTATGTCACTAAACTCTTTTGTTAACGTGGCAGATGATAGTTTGACTGGGAGCTTAAGGTTACGGAAGAATCACGGATGTACTGCAGCACATCAATGCATACTTCCGTGAATTGTTTCTTTAAAAGTTCAATGTCGATTTCTTCATTCAGAATGCATTTAGCATCCTCAGCAACTCCTTCTGCCTCTGTCTTAAAGGTATTTGATGTGTCTTCAGGTGCATCTGAAGTGGCTACCTTCTTTTTATGAAATCCTTTTATCACCGCTCTCTTGAACTTTTGGAAAGGTGTTTTCCCTTTTGGTTTTTCCTCATGACTCTCAGAAACCATAGATTCCAGTTCACTTCCAGCACTGACATCCTCTGAGTGGTCCTCACAGCTTGACAAAGAACTGTCAGTGATCGGTTGACCAGCCTTTGTGTTGTCAAGTTCGTCATGTTCTGTTGGCAAGTCTTGAACTGTCTGATCCGATAATGTCTGACTGGATGTTTTCTGTGTCATGTCAGGGGGGTTCTCTGACAGCACTGGTTGTGACAACTGCTCTTTCATAGTGGCAGCATCCTGCGTAGCCTCATCATCAGTCAACGTTGACTCAGGAGAGGCACTTGATTGACAAGCACTTTCATCGTCAGGTGCCTCTGAAGAGGTGGTTTTCTTTTTGTGAAATAGTTTTTTCACTGCTCTCTTGAACTTTTGCAAACGGGTTTTCCGTTTTGGTGTTTCATCTTGACTCTCAGAATCTGTCGATTGCAGCTCTCTTCCAGTGGCTATTTTCTCTTTGTGAAATCGCTTTGTCACCGCTCTCTTGAACTTTTGGAAAGGTGTTTTCCGTTTTGGTTTTTCCTCATGACTCTCAGAAGCCATAGATTCCAGTTCACTTCCAGCACTGACATCCTCTGAGTGGTCCTCACAGCTTGACAAAGAACTGTCAGTGATCGGTTGACCAGCCTTTGTGTTGTCAAGTTCGTCATGTTCTGTTGGCAAGTCTTGAACTGTCTGATCCGATAATGTCTGACTGGATGTTTTCTGTGTCATGTCAGGGGGGTTCTCTGACAGCACTGGTTGTGACAACTGCTCTTTCATAGTGGCAGCATCCTGCGTAGCCTCATTATCAGTCAACGTTGACTCAGGAGAGGCACTTGATTGACAAGCACTTTCATCGTCAGGTGCCTCTGAAGAGGTGGTTTTCTTTTTGTGAAATAGTTTTTTCACTGCTCTCTTGAACTTTTGCAAACGGGTTTTCCGTTTTGGTGTTTCATCTTGACTCTCAGAATCTGTCGATTGCAGCTCTCTTCCAGTAGCTATTTTCTCTTTGTGAAATCGCTTTGTCACCGCTCTCTTGAACTTTTGGAAAGGTGTTTTCCGTTTTGGTTTTTCCTCATGACTCTCAGAAGCCATAGATTCCAGTTCACTTCCAGCACTGACATCCTCTGAGTGGTCCTCACAGCTTGACAAAGAACTGTCAGTGATCGGTTGACCAGCCTTTGTGTTGTCAAGTTCGTCATGTTCTGTTGGCAAGTCTTGAACTGTCTGATCCGATAATGTCTGACTGGATGTTTTCTGTGTCATGTCAGGGGGGTTCTCTGACAGCACTGGTTGTGACAACTGCTCTTTCATAGTGGCAGCATCCTGCGTAGCCTCATCATCAGTCAACGTTGACTCAGGAGAGGCACTTGATTGACAAGCACTTTCATCGTCAGGTGCCTCTGAAGAGGTGGTTTTCTTTTTGTGAAATAGTTTTTTCACTGCTCTCTTGAACTTTTGCAAACGGGTTTTGCGTTTTGGTGTTTCATCTTGACTCTCAGAAGCCATAGATTCCAGTTCACTTCCAGCACTGACATCCTCTGAGTGGTCCTCACAGCTGTCTGTTGACCTGTCAAGTTCATTGTTTTCTGTTGGCAAGTCTTGAAGTGTTTGATCCAATATCGTCTGACTGGATATTTTCTGTGTCATGTCAAGGGGGCTCTCTGACAACTCTTTCATAAAGGCAGCACCCTGCACAACTTCATTATTAGTCAACATTGACTCAGGAGAGGCACTTTCCTCATCAGGCGCCCCTGAAGTGGCTATTTTCCTTTGGCTAAATTGTTTTTTGAATGCTCTCTTGAACTTTTCCAATCGTGTTTTCCCTTTTATGGATTGCAGTTCACTTCCAGTGGCAATTTTCTTTCTGTGAAATCGTTTTATCACTGCTCTCTTGAACTTTTGAACGCCTATTTTTCCTTTCGGTTTTTCATCCTGACTCTCAGAATCCATGGATTCGAGTTCACTTCCAGCACTAACAACCTCTGCATT
Source organism: Pelmatolapia mariae (assembly GCF_036321145.2). Lineage (NCBI taxonomy): Eukaryota > Metazoa > Chordata > Actinopteri > Cichliformes > Cichlidae > Pelmatolapia > Pelmatolapia mariae. The sequence continues at coordinate 7,059,818 of NC_086240.1, forward strand.
GTCCTCACAGATATTTGTTGACAAAGAGCCATCAGTGATCAGTTGACCAGCATTTGTCCTGTCAACTTCGTCATTTTCTATTGGCAAGTCTTGAACTGCCTGATCCGATATCGTCTGACTGGATGTTTTCTTTTTCATTTCAAAGGGGCTCTCTGACAGTACTGGTGCTGACAACTCCTCTTTCATAGTAGCAGCAGTCTGCACAACCTCATTGTCAGTAAACATGTTTTGAGACTTACCACTGTTCACGGTGTCTTTACCTGAGTTGGGTGTTGTCTGACTAGATTTTTTCTTTAATATGCCACAAGAGCTCTCCGCCAGGCGCCTTTCAAAAAACGTTGGCAAGTATTGTTGGATTTCTTTTTCAACAAACTCATCAGCATTCACAGAAGAGGCATATTTGGCTTTCCAAAAGTCTTTATGCATTTTTAGCGAATAGAGATCTCCTGATACCTTCTGAAATACCTCTGAGAAAACAGTGTTTTGTGAATCATCAATATACTTGTTGTTGTCATTGCCCGATTGACCTGCATTTGTCCTGTCAAGTTCATCGTTTTCTGTTGGCAAGTCTTGAAGTGTTTGATCCAATATCGTCTGACTGGATGTTTTCTGTGTCATGTCAAGGGAGCTCTCTGACAACTCTTTCATAAAGGCAGCACCCTGCACAACCTCATCATTAGTCAACATTGACTCAGGAGAGGCACTTTCCTCGTCAGGTGCCTCTGAAGTGGCTATTTTCCTTTGGTTAAATTGTTTTTTCACTGCTGTCTTGAACTTTTCCAATCGTGTTTTCCCTTTTATGGATTGCAGTTCACTTCCAGTGGCGATTTTCTTTCTGTGAAATCGTTTTATCACTGCTCTCTTGAACTTTTGAACGCCTATTTTTCCTTTCGGTTTTTCATCCTGACTCTCAGAATCCATGGATTCGAGTTCACTTCCAGCAATAACAACCTCTGCATTGTCCTCACAGATATTTGTTGACAAAGAGCCATCAGTGATCGGTTGACCAGCATTTGTCCTGTCAACTTCGTCATTTTCTTTTGGCAAGTCTTGAACTGCCTGATCCGATATCGTCTGACTGGATGTTTTCTTTTTCATTTCAAAGGGGCTCTCTGACAGTACTGGTGCTGACAACTCCTCTTTCATAGTAGCAGCAGTCTGCACAACCTCATTGTCAGTAAACATGTTTTGAGACTTACCCCTGTTCACGGTGTCTTTGCCCGAGTTGGGTAGAGATTTACTGGGTGAGCTTACTTTCTTGTCTTGCACCATGTGATGTTCAACTGGTAAATTTTTCCTAGTGTTAATGTTCACAGTGGGTGCCTTTGGTGGAATAGGCGGGAGTGTCCTCTGTGGTAACATGGCCGACAAACCAGTAGGAATTACATTGGGACATTTGCTTTCTGGTCTTTTAGATAGATTCCTCCATTTTTGTTGGTTTGGGTGAATTGGGGTCAGTTTCCTGTCTGGCACCATGTGATTAACTGGTAAATTTTTCCTAGTGTTAGAGCTCACAGTGGGTGCCTTTGGTGGAATATAGGGGAGGGGCTTCTGTGCTGACATGGCCGACAAACCAGTAGGAATTACATTGGGACATTTGCTTTCTGGTCTTTTAGATAGATTCCTCCATTTTTGTTGGTTTGGGTGATTTGGGGTCAGTTTCCTGTCTGGTACCATGTGATTAACTGGTAAATTTTTCCTAGGTGCCTTTGGTGGAATATGGGGGAAGGGCTTCTGTGCTGACATGGGTGACAAACCAGTAGGAATTACATTGGGACATTTGCTTTCTGGTCTTTTGGATAGATTCCTCCATTTTTGTCGGTTTGGGTGATTTGGGGTCAGTTTCTTGTCTGGCACCATCCTAGTTTTAACGGTCACAGTGGGTGGCTTTGGTCCAGTAGGGCAGGCTGGTTTCTGTGGTAATGTAGGTAAAAAACCAGTAGGAACTGCACAGAGACTGCTGTGTCCTACTCTTTTAGATTTCTTCCTCATGTCCTCTTTGTTTTGGCCAGCGTTTGGTGTGATTTTTGGCAGGCGTGTTTCTTCTTGCCTTCCCGCATTTGAGAAATGATGTAGCTCATATGTGACATAAGTCAGCCAAATCATCGATGTTTTACTGCTTTCACCAGATGCACTGGATTTTTCTGTCATTTCAATTCTGTTTTTTCCCTTCCTTTCAGACATTTTAGGCATGTTTTGGTTGGGTGTTTTTCTTTTGTTTGGTTTTTTAAGTGGTTATTCCCTTGTGCTAAATGTTGCTTTAGTACAGATGTTCTGTGTAAAACAAAGTAATATGTGTATATAAGGTTTGTCTTGTATTTAAGCCTTTTCGCATTCTATGATCAAAGCCACATGCACTGTGATGTCATTAGGCATGTTCCTTTTATCTTATCTTTCAACATTATATGATAAAAGTCACATGCACCATGATGTCATGAGGCAGGTTCCTTTGATCTTCTATTATTCCATTTACATAGTTAACAACACTGTAACTTGTTTATACTAAATTGTCAAAGTAGTTTAATTCAGTTCAATTCAATGATCTTACCTGGTATTGTTCTTTAGATACATTTTGATCAAAATTTGCTTTTATGATTTAAATAGATTTTTTAAATAATAATAATTTTTTTACATATTAGTGATATTATCTGCATTATCTTTGTGTGCATTTAAATCAATGTGGGTGCATTATAAGTCTTGGGCATTCACTTTCTTTTAGTTTACTGCAAGTTTATATAATGTCCAGCATTGTGCATATGCATAGGCCAGATGAAGCCTATTCTAAATCTATTAGTTTAGAAACTCTTTCCCACTTTGCCTATCCTGCAATAATAACAAATTAAATCATAGATAAGAAATGTTATTGTCCATATCCTCCTGACTGTTTTTTTTAATCCTGACTCCACTAATGTAAATTACTCCTTTTGACTGTAACAGTTTAATTGGGATTTCAATCATTTAGGTGACAAATACTAGATGGGTAATTCATGTCAAATTATTTTCATATTCAGTTCACATTTATTTGTGAGCTGGTATAGTTGAAGTTGTTATTAAAATGCATCTATAATTCATCCTTGCCACTTTGCACTGAAATTCATTCTGCGTCTTTCAGGCAGTTCAGAATAGGAAACACATAAATTAAACAGTGAAGTATAGTATAAAAATGTGTTTATTTCTTAACAATAGACCCAGAGTAATACATGCATTTATTTTTAATGCATTTATTTCATATTCTCATTCATATGTGCAGTTAGTCCATAGAGGTTGAAGAATTTTCTTGATGTTCTTGAGTGGATGCTTGTCAGAAACAGTTCATTTCCTATCTTGGTGAAATGAACTCCATCAGGTACAAAGATTGTCTTGTCAAAAAATCTCAAGCAGGGATGTGCAATAACCACTCTGTGAAAGCAGTCGACAGCCTTTCTAATGCTGGCGTTCACAGTCTTCCTGTCCTTGTTGATCTTCCCTGGACTTCCATATCTCCACACTTGATGCTCGTTAATGCAGGAATATACATGACAGAATGACAGAATAACAGAAGAAAGCTGATGAGCAGACATGAGTCCCAAATCGTTGCCACCTGCGTGGATTACCAATATGTCAGGTGGGCTCTCTCTGGATAGTTCTGGATAAAAACGAGGAAGGACGCCTCTCCAGCGGTTGATTTTGCAACTAGGAAAACTTGTACAGTATCAAGTACATACATTTGATTGTATGTAAGTGTGACTGAGACTCCCAGTCAGCGTCCAGCTTCAGGGAATCAGTTCAGATGTTAAAACCAGTGTTCCTGTAACTGTCAGATGTATGTGACACAGCATCAAGTGAGATCATTTTTAGAAATCGAGATCTGTGAATATCTAGGTGAAAATATCTTACTTACAGGTGTCTAAAAATATCTGTGCTATTTACAACAACATGTCTGAGTTTATTCTGAAATTAGCCACTGACCTGTTGTAAAGTGTGTTTCTTTTAAAATCAAGAGGAGCCTTTTAACACTGGAAGAATGATCGTAGCGTATGCGTGTCTGCCCCCAACTCCTCCTAGACACATTAATCATTCTGGATGAAACTTACTACATAAACTGCCCGAGGTACCAGGATTATCAACAAGGATACAGCTTTTGGAGATTAATTTTTACACCAGCCTGATCTTGAACCAAATGACAACATGCAATATAATTTATAATTTTGAATATAGTGGTCCCTCGCTATAACACGGTTCATCTTTCGCTGCCTCGCTCTTTCGCAGATTTTTTTGTACAATTTTTCTTTTTTTTTTTTTTTACAGGGCATTGTCAGTCAATCTCAGGCCGTGTCTCCTGCACAGTACAGAATGCGTTCAGCTTGTTAAATTTAGATAAATCTTCAATCGCTAGCAGTGTGACACTGAAGTGCTGTACTGTATATTTGTAAGTTTTCTCCCCAGCAAACACAACAATGTCGACGAAACGTTTTGCACCGTCAAAGGCAAACGCAGGTGCCTTTGGTTTCATTCTATAATACTGGACTTATTTTTCTATGAAGGTTTGAACTTTGTGTTTAAACAAGAGAGAAAAGTGTGAAAATGTTCGTGCCTGTCTGAGAAAAGTGTATAAAGTGTGTAGTGACGGGTTTTTTACAGCCTTAAAACATCTATAATAATTGTACAAAAAAATGAAATAAATAAAGTTGGCTTCTTCGTGGATTTCACCTATCGCGGGTTAGTTTTGGAACGTAACTCCCGCGATAAACGAGGGACCACTGTATTCCTATTCCTTTTGCCCCAGTGTTTCATTACCTTTCTGTTAAATCTGTGTTTGTTCCCTCATTATCATTGTTTCCACATTTTTCCCCACAATCTTGGAATCTTTGTTAACATCAACAGTGCACAAACTCTCAGCAGGCAGACTGCTGCTCTGTGATGTCACAAACATTCTACAGACTTCAGGTGTTTGTTATTTTATAAAGTTTAGATTCATTGGTCACTTCAATGTATATATATCTCCATATCTAGGGTAATATAATTAAAATAATAAAACATAACTTGATAAATTAACATGTCTTTTGCCTCATACATGATTGAAGCAAACAAAATTGGTGTAATTAAGTTTATGTAAATGAGGCTAAATAAGTAGCCCCATATTTGGAGTATAAATCAGCCCATTCCAACTCATGTTTTCAAAAATGCTTAATTCCAACCTCTGATTCTTGGTTGTTGGGTGTTATGTAGGTGACTTTGACTTTGAACCCCTTCCCCTGCTACATCTGACAGGGAATATAAATATGACATGGCTATGCTTGCTGGGGTGCCAGATCAGATTCCTGAAGAAAACTAACCTTCAGAGGCCAAATACTTGCCAAACTGCAGGGAAATACGGTCAGATGGATTTAATTATTTTACACTCACACATCATATTCGTGGTATTAAAGCTCTTCTGCGGTCCACTCTAAAATAAAGCAGAAACAGCTTGTTGTTCGCCCCCTGCTGTCAGGGTGTCGGTTGAGCAAACATGACACTCGTTTCATTAATAACTTAGCAGATGCTGTAAAAGAACAATCAAGCACTTTTACGACTTCAACCTTTTTTCTCACTATGAGGAACCCTGTAGTGACGTGGAACCAGCAGGATATCACTTCATCACACTAATACATGTAGTGTGAAGAAGTGAGGAATTTGAAGAGGCTGTGAATCATGGGATATGATGGGAGAACAAAACAGCATTTTAAGAGACTCGAGAGAGCTCATCTGCACACATACAGCTTTTTAAAACCTTATTTTGGGATCAAGTCAGTAAACTTAATCAGGTCTTATCAGGATTGACTGGTCCTTATATACATGCAGGTTTGATGAATCACTGGCCACTGAAATTTAACTATATTTAGGTAGAGAGTTATTTAATTTGGCTTCCAAATAAATGCCCAAATAACTGCCTGCAGGCACTTTCTAAAGGAATTTGCTCCCAAATGTTTTCAGACAAGAATAACAATTATTTTCTATATTTTAAGTTGTCATACATAAATTAGGCAGTGTAAAATTCATGAATGTTTAATACAGAACAATTAAAGGACAGCGTTTACTTGCACGAAAATACAATAAAAAAAAACTCAAAAAAGGGATTTCAGATCAAAACAAGACATTAAAAATATGAAAGAATATTGCTACTGCCTCCAAAATAATCTTTATGATGCTCTTCACCGTCTTCATCACCCTCTCGCCTTTTTCAGTACTTTCTGTAAAGAAAGAATTGAAACATCTTGAGTGAGCTCAATTTGACACAACACTGAAATTTCTAACTCCCGTAAAATACTTTTAAATTATCTTTAATACTATAAAGAAGAAGTGCCAGCACACTGAGGGAATAACATTAGAGCTGTTTTATGTAGTTTCAATTACAATGATTAAAAGAAAAACTTATAACTTATAAACTATGATAGCTTTCATTATTTTACAGTAACAGAAACTACCTCGCGTCGATCAATTCTTTAAAAGCCTTTGAAATGCTAACATGTGATTTGAGTGAATGATTGTGTGTGCAGAGAAATAAACTTTTTTTTTTGGTTTATTTTAATATTAAATAATGTGTATTTTCTGCTGTAAGGGCTGATTTATAGATCAGTTATTCAATCAAGACCCCTTCAAAAAGGGAAAAAAAATGTAGTTTGCTCTTTTACATTTAGTGCTTTACAGTTATATACAGTGATGGAAATATTTAAAATAATTAAATCTCTAATTTTAAGGTTGTTTAATTAAACGGAGAGACACAGAACCAAACGATTAATCGGGAATCAACAGATTATCTAATGGTTTACTAAAGAATAGTAAATCTCTAATCACTGGTTGATTAAATGATTGTGTTGTTGACGCAGTGCTGTGGACATAAACCAACCTTGGAGACTGCTCTGACGTGCTGAGCTCTGATCGTCGCGGATTTCTCCTCAAACGCTTTGGCCTTCGCCTCTTCAGCCAGGCTGTTCAGGAACAGCAGTGTCAGCAGTTCGATCTGAGCACACAAGAGCAAAAACCAGCTGTTATGTAGCGTCACTCATCTACCGGTCAGCTGCGGACAAAGCGATCGCCTACCATCGCCTCTGACGCCGGCCTCACGTTTATGTTGCCCTTCGCCTTCGTTTTAATTGTACTTTTCAGTCTGGGCGCTTTGTTCAGCATGTCGATGAAGTTTCTCTGTGAAACAAAAAAGGCACACCCCACGAAAAACGTTTGTTTATGTTTTCTAATCTCCCGCTTGGTTGACTTCCGGTGTAGATTCTTCTTCGTGGTCTTATTAGCCGTTTACCTCTTTACTTGTTTCATCCGCGCCATCTAGAGTTTCATACTCATTACTGCGCAAAGCAGTAAATGCTTTCTCACCTTGTATATTAACATACCAACACATAAATAAATAGATAAATAAAAAAAAGGGGCAGAAGATTTAAGGCAAACATGACAAAATATTAGGGTTGAGACTTTGACTGTTTAGATAGATAAAAGTAAAAGTAACATGTCCATGGTGGAGATCTTATAATTTGATGTAGAGAAGTTTATAAATTCAACAATAATAAAATAACATAATGAAAAATGAAGTTAAAGAATTTTTAAGTAAGTGAAAAGACTGGCATAAAAAAAATATGTACAGTACAGGAAACAGCAGCAAGAAGATATAATACATACATTTGTAAATGTGTGTAGAAAAGTATGTCCTGATAGGTGTGTTCACCTGTCACAAAAAAAATCTGTTTGGTTTGTTTGTTTTTTATATTACAGTTTTTCTGTTTTTCTTTTAATTTTAACTAATTTTCTTTTTTTTACCTCTACAAATGAGGTATCTTCTGTGTAAAAATGCACAAATGTGCATACATTTCCAATAAAGAAGCAAGCTATATATAAGCTATATATACTGTGTGTTTTGCTTGGCGTACCCGTAAGAGTCAGGTCTCAAATATAATACACTTGGCACTGGGGGGTTAAAATATGTTGGGGAAAAAAAGTTACAATAAATATGTTTAGAAAAAGGATTAACATGGTTCACATTTTGTCTGAGGTCAAATGTCATTTATACAACAAGTGCATGTTTGAATATTTTGTGCAGGGATTAGTTTCAAATTCATCAGTGGCACAGAAAATGTCCTGCGTTGCAGACTGGCAGCGATTCTACAGGGTGGGCCATTTATATGGATACACCGTAATAACATGGGAATGGTTGGTAATATTAAAGTCCTGTTTGTGGCACATTAGTATATGTGAGGGGACAAACTCCTCAAGATGGGTGGTGACCATGGTGGCCATTTAGAAGTCGGCCATCTTGGATACAACTTTTGTTTTTTCAATAGGAAGAGGGCCATGTGACACATCAAACTTACTGGCAATGTCACAAGAAAAACAATGGTGTGCTTGGTTTCAACGTAACTTTATTCTTTCATGAGTTATTTACAAGTTTCTCTTTGTTCACAGCCATTGACATGTCGAAGAGGTTAACACGTGAGGAGCGGATCGAAATTGTGTTGATATCTGGTGAACGCAATAACCGGGTCATTGCAGCAGATTTCAATGCAAGACACCCTACGAGACCACCCATCTCCCATGCTACAGTTAGCAAACTGCTTGCTAAGTTTCGTGAAACTGGTTCAGTGTTGGATTTGCCAAAATGTGGACGCAAGAAAACTGTCCTAATGAAGAAACATCAGTGGCTGTCCTAGCTTCATTCAGCAAGAGCTCACAGCGTAGGACTCGCCGCATGTCACTGGAGAGTGGCATTAGTCGAACATCCCTTCGGCGGATATTAGCTACTCACAAATGGCACCCTTACAAACTCCAGCTACTGCAGCATCTCAACGAGGATGACCCAGATCGGCGCACAGAATTTGCAGAATGGGCAAAACAAAAATTGGAACAGGACCCTCAGTTCACGCAGAAGATTTTGTTCAGTGATGAGGCAAACTTTTATGTGAATGGTGAAGTTAACAAACAAAACCACCGCTATTGGTCTGACACTAACCCACATTGGATGGATCCCTCCAAGACTGTTGGAACAACAAAAGCGATGGTTTGGTGTGGTATATGGGGTACAACGATAGTGGGTCCATTCTTCATCAATGGAAACCTCAAGGCCACTGGATATTTGAAACTGCTACATGATGATGTGTTTCCCTCTTTATGCACTGAAGCTGGCACGTTCCCTGAGTTTTTCCAGCAAGACGGTGCACCACCACATTATGGGTGCCAGGTCCGAGCATTCCTAGATGAACAGTTTCCTGGAAAGTGGATTGGTCGTCGTGGGCCAGTTGAATGGCCCCCAAGGTCTCCCGATCTGACCCCCTTAGACTTTTATCTTTGGGGTCATCTGAAGGCAGTTGTCTATGGTGTGAAGATAGGAGATGTGCAGCACCTGAAACTACGGCTACTGGATGCCTGTGCTGGCATTTCTCCAGCAGTGTTGCTATCAGCAGTGTTGGGAAGGTTACTTTTCAAATGTATTCCACTACAGATTACAGAATACATGCCCCAAAATGTATTTTGTAACATATTCCGTTACGTTACTCAATGAGAGTAACGTATTCTGAATACTTTATTACTATTACTGAAGGTCCGCGGCGGACTCTGGCTAATACCTCGGGTTCCGTGTCGGGCTCGTAGCTGAAAAATAGCTTTACTTTGTTGTTTGGGTCAACTTTGCTTGCGAGTGACAGAGAGAGGCGTTGAAAGGCTGCTCCAACGGAACTTATTGTTTCAGAGGAAAACACGAACACAGTGTACAGTCGAGTCTTAATAGCGTACTTACAACTGGGCTCGTCAGGCACTCTTCTTGGCTGCAGTGGTTATTATTATATTTACATGCTTCCAGCTCCCGTTTCTGCTCGATGACAGCTCGTACTTTCCCACTTTTCTCCCTCCTCGCGCTCACAGACACATAACGGGTATGGCAGTCCATTCTCGCTGCAGCACGGACTACACTGCCCATGAGGCTACATTCTTTAGGGCTATGTCTGTAGCATTCTGCCTATTAGCTTAGCACAACAACAACAACAAAAGGCGCTCTCTCACCCAGGAAACAAACAGTCGCAGAGAGCGCGTCACCCTGTAACCATGGTAACCATAACGCTGCCGCCTGCAACAACAGAACATAGCTGTCAAACAAAACCCAAACAGTCCTGACATTGGTCCTGACCCGCGACAATATGAAACAGGAAAATACCGCCGTGTAATCCATTTATTTCAACAAAGTAACTGTATTCTGAATACCACCTTTTTAAACGGTAACTGTAACGGAATACAGTTACTCATATTTTGTATTTTAAATACGTAACGGCGGTACATGTATTCCGTTACTCCCCAACACTGGCTATCAGTGTGTGAAGAGTGGGAGAAGAGGGTTGCATTGACAATCTAACACAATGGGCAGCACATTGAACACATTTTATGAGTGGTCAGAAACTTGTAAATAACTCATGAAAGAATAAAGCACACCATTGAAACCAAGCACACCATTGTTTTTCTTGTGACATTACCAATAAGTTTGATGGGTCACATGGCCCTCTTCCTATTGAAAAAACAAAAGATGGCCGACTTCTAAATGGCCACCATGGTCACCACCCATCTTGAGGAGTTTGCCCCCTCACATATACTAATGTGCCACAAACAGGACTTTAATATCACCAACCATTCCCATTTTATTACGGTGTATCCATATAAATGGCCCACTCTGTATTACATTTTCATGCAGTTGCTACATCCGGTGATTATATTTGCTAAATAATATAGCAAATATAATCAAATAACTCCATTATCTGTGTTAGCAGTTCAGTAGGAAAGCGGTGAAATTATTGCACAGGAATGAGAGATGGACACGCAGGATGACAAAATTACAAACTGTAAATCTAAACCAATCAGCAGCAACGTTAAAATTAAAACCACTGGCATAATAGAAGATCCTTAGGGGTCATGTTTGAGGCACTTTTGTTACCAGGGAGATCCACGGGGGATGGGGGTTGGTGTTGCTTTTGTGGCTTATCTCAGTGCATGGAGAACCTTGAAATGTTTAGGGAATTCACAGCACTGGTGTATCTTTTGTATGCATTAAACATTTTGTTTTTCTCAGCCATTTTGAGCTGCTAACAAGCACAAACACAAAGTTTTCATCATTATTCTGTTGTCAAAGTATAATTTGCCCCATACTTACCCCATACAAAATATGAGTAACTGTATTCTGTTACAGTTACCGTTTAAAAAGGTGATATTCAGAAATAAGGGGATTACGCGGTGGTCTTTTCCTGTTTCATATGTTAAGCTATGCCCTCTCTATTTTTGCTAATTCCACGCCGGTGGAAACCTAAACACGCATTAAGAGGCTCTAATGCCTGTGTCTCAATCTCGCGGTCCATGTCACCCCTACTTGGGGCCCGCTTAATGACTTGAAGAAATATTTTTTAAAATTATTATTCAAAAAATTATTTAATATGAAGGCAATAGGCAGAGTGTTACAGGCATAGCCCTAAATAATGTATCCTCATGGGCAGTGTATTCCATGCTGCAGGGAGAATGGACTGCCATACCCGTTATGTGTCTGTGAGTGTGAAGGAGGGAGAAAAAGGAGAGTCGAAAAGTTCAAGTTGTCACCAACCAGAAATGGGAGCTGGAAGCATGTAAATATAATAATAACCACTGCAGTCAAAAAGCCCAGTTTTAAGTAAGCTATTAAGACTCACTGTGCACTGTGTTTTCCTCCGAAACAATAAGTTCTATCGGAGCAGGCTTCAACACCTCTCTCTGTCTCTCAATAGCAAAGTTGACCCAGACAACAAAGTAAAGCTAGTTTTTGGCTACGAGCCGGACACAGAACCCAATGTATTAGCCAGAGGTCCCTTTACTACTGTTCGGAGCCGCGGAACTGTTTTATATGCGCACAGAATTGTTTTCTGCCCCTTCGGACAGGTGCGTTAACATTTGCCTCTGAACAGGAAGTTACCTGGATGACAACGTATGCAGAAGTTCTCACTGAAGCAGGAAGCACACTCTGCCTTGCACCCTGCAGGCCAATAGGAAGCAACATAACCTGTTTGGTTTTTAAAATTTAATTTTGTTAGTAGCACAGAGAAATCAATTCAGACCACATAAGTGATCTGAACCAGATGAACACTGTAAACCTATTGAGCCCTCAAAGTCCTACAACTGATTGAACACACTGGGCTACATGTTGAACATAGCGGATAGAAACAAAGTACCAATCCTATCAAGCTAGTATCGAGCCAATACTAACACCAGAATTAGTATAAATACATCAATATTTTGATTGATCTGCCCACCCCTAGTTTTAGTTTCATGTTGGGATTTCTCAGACTTCTTGCTTGTATGCACACATGGGATTACTTCAAAGCAAGTATTGTCTGTATAAATACCATGCTTTCTTCTCACATTATCAAGGCTTCAGAATCTTGAGTCCAGAAACCCTTTATGGCAAGCTGGATGAGGACCTAAACACAGGATTCACAGACACAGAAGGATGAACTTAAAGTGGCAGCTTCATTGCGCTGTGCAGATACTCAAAAACTCACGAAGAAATAACCTAAGATAGAAACTAAGAACTTAAACACTGGAACACTAGGAGCCAGGAACTGCAAGCAATGGAAACCAGACTCAAGAAGATACTCACGCAGCACGTGGGGTAACGATATGACAACAGAGAAAAACACAGGGCTCAAATACACCAGAGAATAATGAGGGAATGGAAAACAGGAGGGAAAAAGCTGGGACTAATCTGACATAACAAGATGGGAAGGAAGCAAAAGTGAAAACACTGAACACAGGACATGAGACCGTCAGACAGAAACAGACTAAACTTTTTAAACAATACAATATGTTACAGATTTTACAAATTTAAGAAATAACACTAATATATACAAATAACTCAATTATAAATATCAACAATTAACAGAGGTGAGGTCACGGCGTGTCGCTGAAATGAGTTTGTCCGTGTCAAAAATTAGTTCTTTTGAAAATTTGTACCCATCTGTGTCAGAGTGCCCTGCAAGTTGCGAGCTATGTGTGAGGGCGAACGTGTGCAGGAGCTGTAGAGCAGATCTCTTCTTTCACCATGGCCACTGCCACCTTACCTGCCCGCAGGGATTTGAGCCTGACGTAAAGCTGATGTGGTGCACCCCCCAAAGTTATAGTTTTCCCTTTCTCAGAAGAGTTCAATGCAGGGCTCATGTATATTCCCAGTGTTATACATTTCTCCTCTAGCTCACTGTGAGGTTGGGGAATGGACACACTGGGGTGCATGTGTTCAGAAACAGAGCATGTGGACCCACCGAGGGGACAGAGGACACGCACCCGGCCAGTCCTGCACTTTCCAAGTGTATATGGTAACCCCTGCTCACACTTGTCAGAGATCAGGAAGTGCCCCATCAGAAAGAGACTCAGGAGCAGCCTGTAATGAGTTAAAAGAAGCCTCTACTAAACCATTTGATCTCATCCTTCTTTTGGCTGCCTTTTAGGGGTCACCACAGTGGATCATCTCACCCCCTTTTTTTTTTAGCATCCTCCTCTATCATGAATGTCAGTTCAATTCAATTTTATTTATATAGCGCCAAATCACAACAACAGTCGCCTCAAGGCGCTTGAATGTCCTCCTTCACTACATCATTGAATCTCCCGTGTCTTCCTTTTTTCCCCCCTCCTGCCTTGCAGCTCCATCTTCAGCATCCATTGTTGAATTTATGCACTATTGTCTTCTAATTTAAAAACAAGTAGAAACTCATTCATCTAAAAGAAGCCAGATTTTTCTATACAGTCCAACAGTTATGACTAAAGTGGATGGATATGACTAACTTTATTAAAGTGCTTGTGTACACCTTCATCTGGACATGCTTGTATGTTAGCTATTAATTTCCAAGGTTCATCTGTGGTTCAGTTTATGCCTCACTAAAATACTACTCTTTTGAGGACTAAAATCAACACAAGAGCCTGGGGCAAGTATGGGGCAAATTATACTTTCACATTTGACAGCAGAATAATGATGAAAACTTTGCGTTTGTGCTTGTTGGAAGCTCAAAATGGCTGAGAAACACAAAATGTTTAATGCATACAAAAGATACACCAGTGCTGTGAAGTCCCTAAACACTTCAAGGTTCTCCATGCACTGAGATAAGCCACAAAAGCAACACCAACCGCCGCCCGCCATGGATCTCCCTGACAACAAAAGTGCCTCAAACATGACCCCTAAGGATCTTCTATTATGCCAGTGGTTTTAATTTTAACATTGCTGCTGATTGGTTTAGATTTACAGTTTGTAATTGTGTCATCCTGTGTGTCCATCTCATTCCTGTGCAATAATTTCACCGCTTTCCTACTGAACTGTTAACAGAGATAATGAAGTTCAGAGAATTTGATTATATTTGCTATATTATTTAGCAAATATAACCACCGGATGTAGCAACTGCATGTAAATATTATAGAATCGCTGCCATTCTACAGCTGCAGGACATTTTCTGTGTCACTGATGAATGTGAAACTAATCCCTGCACAAAATATTCAAACATGCACTTATTGTATAAATGACATTTGACCTCAGACGAAATGTGAACCATGTTAAACCTTTTTCTAAACATATTTATTTGTAACTTTTTTTCAACATATTTTAACCCCGTAATGCGAAGTGCATTATATTTGAGACATGACTTTTTTAGGCTTTATTAGTGTGATTTTTTTTTCTTTGCCTGGTAAACCTAAATAAAGACATTTTTAAGACAAATAAAGCTAGATGTAGCAAATATTATGCAAATTTAAAGGCATATATGCAAATTACTTTTTTATTATTTCTTTAAAAATGTGTTTGAGCCGCGTGTTAACACCATAGGGAATGAGTATTCAGTATGACCATGTATATCTTTAACTTGATGAATAAGAATTGATCAAACAATAGTTTTGGTTTTTTTTTAACTCTGGGTTCAGTTTTTTAGAGTTCTGGTAGCATGGTTGCGCCAAGCACAACACACAGTAACTACAATGTCTAATTAAAAGTGGAAATTTTATACCTGAGCTGGACAAATGTTTGTTGTTGTTTTTTTTGTTTTTTTAGTAAATCGCAGTTAATTAAAAAATAAAGTTAGTTCTTTTTTTATGGTGTACAACATACCAAACCATAAATATATACAGGTTTAATGAAGCCCTCTTTTACTGTGAAATACACTCCTTTTTTGCGTAGTTTGTGCAGCCACACCAGATCTACACAACATATGTATCACCGCTGGAAAGTGTTTGCAGCACATCCAGCAGTACTGAAGTTAGCTGGGCAGGGCACAGAGCTCAACTAACGTAGCAACACAGTCATTTCCTGCCACACATAACTTCGTAACCAAATATAAATGCAGCTGTGGAAATATCTCAACCTGGCCTTGAGCTGAGGACGCTTCTCGAGGCATCCCGAGTTCAGGTGAGTGTATTTATAGGCACTGACAGCTAGCAGGCTAGCTACATACACTGCTGGAGCTAGCAGGTTAACTTTAGCTGAATGAATGATTTAACTTATCCGACTGTAAATTGGTTACAGCCACAAAAGCAATGCCAGAGTTTAACATTATGACAAGTAGTTTAATATCTGTTTATACAACTTGCGGCTAGTAAAGGACTGAAAAGCTAACGTTAGCACAACAGTAGCCTAGCTGGGTGGCTACATTAGCTCTGCCAAACAGAGAGGCCTTTGTTGTTCTATTTGCAGACCGATAAAGTCACGAGAAGTATGCTGGCCTGTCTGTTGCTTGTAATTAGGTATTTAGGCTTTCAAAGCTACAGTTATTTGGGAAGTAATGTTCAAAGGGGGATATTTGCCCTGAAAACAGTTTCGTGCTATATGCGAACGAGGGCGTTCCCAGAAGTGTCAGCAGAGCAGCGCATGCTAACTTGGGCTGCATCCCCATGTTTTTGTCAGTAAATCTGTTTAGCTTGTAGCATGCATGTCCCATCAGATGTGCTGTGACTCTCTCCCTGCAGCATGGCAGACTGTGGAGAAGTGGACCTCTCAGCAAACGCCCTGCGACCCTCTAAGCTCATAGAGGAAGTGGGAGATGCTGCCTCCACCAGCTCCAGCACTACCCCGGAGTGTGCCATCTGCCTGCAGAGCTGCGTCCATCCTGTACGCCTCCCGTGCTGCCATGTCTTCTGCTTCCTGTGCGTGAAAGGTGCCTCCTGGCATAGCAAGCGCTGTGCTCTCTGCCGACAGGAAATCCCTGAGGACTTCCTGGAGCGGCCCGTTCTCCTGTCACCTGAAGAATTGAAGGCAGCGGCTTCTGGGTTGAGCCGAAGCAGAGGGGTAGGAGGTGAATCCTGCGGAGACTATGCATGGTACTATGAAGGACGCAACGGTTGGTGGCAGTACGATGAGAGGACAAGCCGAGAGCTAGAGGAGGCCTTCGCCAAGGGCAGAAAGAACACAGAGATGCTGATTGCGGGGTTTCTTTATGTGGCTGATCTGGAAAACATGGTCCAGTACCGCAGAAATGAGCATGGTCGCAGGCGCAAGATAAAGAGGGACATTCTAGATATCCCTAAAAAGGGGGTGGCGGGATTAAGGTTAGACCCTGAACCTGCCTATGTTCCTGCTTTACCTGTCATTGCTCCGGCAGCAACAGAGCGTGTCAGCTCAGCTGATGGATCGGACTCTGCTGGCCAATCGCAGTCTTCCTTTCCTGTTATTGTGCCTTGTCCCCCTGTTAGACCTCAAACACTCCTGGGGCGTCATCATCTCACCAGTCCTCTGTCTCTGGCACCTTCGACCCTGGAGGCATCTTTTTCTCAGCTTCTAATCAGCCAGCCTGAGGGTGAAGAGGTGGAAGGAGATGACGAGCTGCAGACGTATGAATTTGCATCTGGCAACAGTGAGAGTGAGGACGAGAAGGAGTGCGAGAGAGATCGAGCAGAATCAGTGGCACGAAGAAGACATAGGCAGAGACCGCTAAGAGAGAGCCAGCCAACCAGAGTCCCTCCAAGAGGCAGGCCTTCCAGCTCTACACTCAGTCTCCGCTCACGTAGTCCTGATGGGCAGTGCACTATGACAGAAGTGTGACTGGAACATTTGAAAAGTTCTCAAACTCTACTCAGTTCAGCAAAAAAGTTTAAAAACCAGTATGCATCTTCAAAAGATCCCATGGAAGGAGCAATACCTTTTGAATGTGTTGTTACCTGTGTCACTGGGTGGCTATTAACGTGTTGATTGATGTGCCAAACATCATCCTGAAATTATTGTTGGAATAATTAAATTTCTCCCTCCACTTTAATGTAAACTTCATTCTGTCGGTGGCCCTGTGTCTGTTGAGCTGTGTTCAGACCAAACTCATGAGAATGTAGAGAGAAGTAAAAGCGAGAAGAAGGATTACAGGCAGTAGCTGGAATCAGGTCCTGCAGTTTTGAGAGAGTTTGGAGAATCCAGTTTGAATCTTAGCAAAATTTCCACTGAAGTTGTAATGCAAGTAATTCAGCTTGCAGACATGCATACTTTCCCCAGTTCATGTCACCTGAAGCAAACTAGCATTTTTACATAGATGTTATATGAAATTGCTACTTGTGGGATAATGTAATAGCTAACGTCATCATATCACCTCTGATATGGGTTAATCTCTCATGTTACCTTTGTTGTACTCCTCTCTCATATGAGCAGAAACAACTAAAACCTTAGAAAGGAATAACATTTTTTTAAGGTCGTTGTTATAGTTGTAAACAGTTTTCAGTCTGCAGTTCATGGCTCAGTGGTGGTTATGCAACAACAGGCTTGTTCCTAAAACAAAAGTGAGGTGCTTTGGAAAGTTATCCAGTCTATAAACCACCACAAGCTCACTGCCTTATCATAAGATGTGACAGCGTAATACAGCCTCTTTGAAATTCAACGATTCTCTATTTACCAATTTTATGAGCTCATTGTTAATGTGGCTGATTTATGTGTATCTAAATCTTTTCTCCATTTTTAGTTATGGTTTAAAAAAATCAAGCCTAAATGTAGCACAAGTTACAGAGGATTGAAACTGCTTACTTGCTGTGATGATTAGGGTTTTTTTTTTTAAAGCTTAATCGGGATCTAATTATTAGCTATTTAAATTTCAGTTTGTGTGTGTGTGTGTGTGTGTGTGTGTGTGTGAGTGTGAGTGAGGAGGGAGGCCATGTGTCCCCCTGGTTTAGTGTGATAGTCTTATTTAATAGTGATGTGTTTTTTCTTTTGTTGTGAGCACTGTTGGGTGTTGAAAAGCTATTGGCAGAACCACTGGAAAGTGTTGGGTTATATATGTAGAGAGACACATTTGGATTTCTATTTCTTGTCACAGGGCTACTATCAAAGCTTTGGCATTGACGTGTACTTGAATGAGCTCACACTGTCCTCACAAGCTCTGTCACCCTCACGACGCCTTCCCTCCCCCTTGGGCTGTTCTTATTTCAGCTTTTAAGGTTTTGCTGTACCTGTCTTACTGAAGTCTGAATGTTTCCCTTGTGTTTTTGTCAAGTTATTAAAATTGTTTATCTGTGATTTAAAGTCACATGATGGGGGTGTTCATTTTCTTTTATAATGGATGAATATGTAATTCAGTGCATTAGAGGATTGTGGGATGACTGGAAGCTCTGATCCATGGACTTGTTTGCAAGGAGTGTCCTGGATTTAATCTGTTTCAAGTGCTTCAAGAGTCCACAAGATGGAAGTGTTGCTCAGATTTCTGAAACCTTTAAGCAGCTCCATACAGACTGGGTGGTTGAAACCTTGCCCATGACGCAACTAAGAGTATTTTTGTGCCTATTGTGAATAATAACATTTTTAACATTGGAATTACTAACTCAAGCATACATTGTACTGGAAAGTGGCTGAATTCAGCTGCAGTTTTTGTCAAAGTGAATACTTGAGTTTTTATTTAACATTTATTTGTTCTTAAATGCTTAAGAATCTTAAGTGGACAGAAATGTTCAGTTTGTGTGTTTAAAATCATTACTGCCTTTTCTATAATCCATGAGCAACACGGGAATTTATTTGTATAAATTCTGGGTTCCCTGCACATTTTTCAGTAAAATGGAACTGATCCAATAAAAAACATCAACTTATTCACAGCCTTTAAAAGGTACAAACAGACTAACAATTAACACCACTGCACTCCCACTGTATCTCCATCAAAGTATTGCTCACACTTGGTTTGAAGCATTAGTCTGTATGCATCACTAAAGGCTGTGACTTAAACACTGGGCTCCAGACCATTCTGTCCTTTGGATTTATTTATATGATGCTCTGAAACCCCACCAAAGCCGCTGAGCTGCAGCATTTGCCAAGTGAAGAAAACCGCAGGCTTGATGTGTGCAGTTGGACTGTGACTTGAATTAGAAACATGGCTCTGTGGGCCAGACTTTGTCCTGTGTCTTTTCAGAGCTTTCACAAAGCTGTGTGCACTTTTTATTCAGTTGCGATGGTGGCCAGATGTCGTGTTTCTGTTCCTGGGTAAAATAATTTTCATCTGCAGCCTGGAAAATAAGTGAATGCAATTTTTTTTGTTTTTGAAAAAAAAGCACATCTTCATTTTTTCAGCAGTTTTAGAAAGCGTTCAGACACAATTTTGTATATCGAGTTGTAAATGGGTAAAAACTTCACACTCAGTTTGTAGTTTTTAGTCATGTTAACAGTTAAACAAAACAAACTTCTAACCATGATAAGTGACTATGTAAGGT
Organism: Pelmatolapia mariae; assembly: GCF_036321145.2. Classification (NCBI taxonomy): domain Eukaryota; kingdom Metazoa; phylum Chordata; class Actinopteri; order Cichliformes; family Cichlidae; genus Pelmatolapia; species Pelmatolapia mariae. The sequence goes on from NC_086240.1 coordinate 7,079,477, forward strand.
GTGTTTTGTTTCAGGAGGTGAGCAAGAACTAGCTGTCACTCTAAAAGGGCTTCAGGAGTCCTCTGCAGAGACAGGAAAACCTGCTCATAGATAACCACCATCATACAGGCCTTTATGGCAAATAAGCCAGATAGAGGATACCCTGATTGGAATACAAATGACTTGCCATTCATATGTGTTGGCAGGCTCCATCCTGTTTCTGGCAATACTTAGCACTAAAGAAATACAAGAAAAATATGGAATCACCACATTTAGAGAATGTTCATTTAGCTGTTTGACTTTATGAAATAAACAAAGCCAATATGACGAAAACATTTTTGTATTCAAATGCTGGACATTCTGACTTCATGAAAACTCAGCGTTTTGACAGAACTGTAAGAAATGTGATCAAATGAAAACCAGAAAACAGAATGAAGATAAAGCATGGCCTGTGAATGTTCAAAAGTTAATCATAAATTCGTATTGGCTGAAGATTTTAATCTGATAAAAACAAAAACATCCATTCTGGCTGCAAGTTTATCCATCAACTGCTCTTTGAGAAAGTTGGACTCAGTTTGATTGAGAAAATTGCTTTTATCATTAAAGTCCATACGTCAACCAGGGGTGTCAGGCTTTGATGTTTTTCTGTTTTTGTTCATAATGGTTTAACTTTGGATCTGGACAGAAATATTCCATTAATTAAAATAATTATATATAATAGTTGTTCACAGATCATCTACCTCCATCTCACCCCATTCCTAGCTTCCTATTCTGTCACTCTGACCTTCTGCAAGTCCTCCTTCACTGCATCCATGAATCTTTTCATCATCGTTTGCCCAGTATATCCACTGTCCAAACCATCTCAGGATGCCTCTCTAACATTCCTACAAACCGCTCAACCTGAGCTAAAGTACTCATTTTTAATCTCGCAATCTTGACTGAACATCCTCCAAGTGTGGTGACTGCAAATTGTTGCCAGGAGTTGCATCACCAAGCATCTTCAAGCTGTGCAGTTCAGCAAAATGCGCAGGGATCCAGCTAAAGAGTTTCTGAAAGTGCAGTTATCAATATAGCAGTGAGCCTCACTACAACACTACAGTTGAGTGCATATCAAGAAAGTGTGCCTGAATCCTGTGGTGCCAAGAGATGTACCCCCCAAAATTAAAGCTTTAAATACTGCGTAACATTGACAGATGGATGGTAGACTGGGCCTTACCACCTTCTGAGGTCAGTATATTTCCTTTTCTTTTCCCTTTTATGTGTATTGCAAAAAATAGTATTCATCAAAGTATCACGTGTTGCTGAGAAGGTAGTTTATGGTGAGTTTTATGATTTTCTTGTTCTCTAAAAATAGCTTCCAGCTGTAGCTGACAACCAAACCAATACAGTAAATCAGTTTTCGACATAACTGAAACACAACGCCTGCTTGGAACCGAGAGGCTCCGCAAGCTCAGGAGTATATCTATGGGTGCTTGTCACCACAGCCAGTTGCATTCACATTACATGCAATTTGATCTATTGTTTCTATGAAAATATTGATTCCAGTAGCTTTAAATTTTTTGGAGACCTATACCTGAACACAGCTGATACTTGTCTTGTGTGTGTTCCATTCATTTACACATGAAGGCTAAACTGTGTCAAGCACTTAAAAAAACTTGCATTACCTCACCACTGTAGCAGTGTATTCTTTTCTGACTGATATATTTTTGTACACGTTGTTGTGCAACAGTCAAAACATCATAAATATAATCACTGAACAACTGATGTGATGCACATGAATAATAACGTATATCTTACATCTTACATTGCAAACAGAGACTGTGTTTAGATTGAACATATATTGAGGAACATCTGCTGGGGCGGAAGATGAGATGTGGCAATAGCGTGAAAATAGCATGAAGGACAAATGAAGAAGAGCAGACATGATGTTGACGAAGAAACAAAGATGTCTTTCTGAATTCATTTTTTTTAAAAACCTGACTGTGAGTCTCATTGCATCCATGATGAGAGGTCATGGCTACTTCTGGTCTGGGCATGCACTATATGATATGGCCATTGCTGAGTGCAGGCAGACAGACAGGAGACAAGCCTGCTATATGTTTTCAGACACGTAGCTGCCCTCTAACGATCTCATGTGAACCTCATATGCTGGTCAAATGCCTTCTGTAGCCTAACTTTTCACACTACATAAAATACATACCCTGTCTCCAATACATCCACAAATAGTCTTGTCATACTCACATCTCTCGCCACCCTGAGGCCCAAAGTGGAGCATTGTTGTTGTGGGGATTATTTCTAACCTTATTTTGTTGAACATGGTGGATTGGTTGAGTCCATTAAATACAGGCTCAGGTTTTCTTATACAAATTCTATTGCATATTAAAATGTTTATTTTGTAAGAGAATAAAAAATGTTAGTACACTGTTTAGACTGTTACAAGAACCATTAGTATGTGGCCTCTGTCTTGCAGCTGTGCATGATGTGTCTATGCATATATGCACAGTAGGTCATCAGTATTTCTAACCATAATGCAGAGATTCACAGACAAGGTACCTCACTCATGCAGGAGCCAAGAATGACTTCACTTCTACTGTAACGCTCATCGACCTAACACCATTAGCCTATCAAGTAACATGCCTCACTAAGCCCAGTGCTACTGAACCATTTATAACAGTGACGTATCACATTATTACTATGAAGATCGTAAAGTTTATATTATGAGTCTTCTCCATTTCTAAAAACAGTTTAATGTGATTGCACGCTGTATTTTCCGTTTGGTGTCTATGTGCTACCAAATGAAGGCTAAAGGGAGAACTAGACAGGTTAGTACTGAGCTGACAGTTTAAGGTACTGATATTAGCTTTTGCACAGGAAGAAATGTTCTTCAGAGATCTAGCTGCTCTCTAGTTTATACAGTGGGGGAAATAATTATTTGATCATCCAATGAATTTGTAAGTTTGCCCTCTTCTAAATAAATTAAATGAAAAATGAAAGTTTCATTTCAATGGAGAGAAACACAATATCAACCAAAAATCCACAAAGTAACATAAAAGTTAAATAAATTCATCTCCCGTGCAAGATTGTTCCTTCTGGAGTGAGAATGATCATGAGAAAGGTGGTAGAACACTCTAAAACTCCCCTGTAGCTTGTTAATGATCTAATGACATTTGGGATCGCAGTGACCAAGAATACCATTAATAATACACTAGACTGCAATAGACTGAATCTGACAGTGGCTGCAAGGTCACTCTGCTTGTAGGTGAACAAATAAATGATTCAGACAGAGCTTGGAAGAAAGTGCTGTGGTCAGATGAAATCAAAATTGGGCTCTTTGGTTTTAGAAATGCTAAGTATGACCCAAAGAACACCATCCCCACAGTCGAGCATAGAGGTGGAAACATGCTTTGGTGTCGTTTTCCACTAATGGTACAGAACGATTTTACCAAAATCAGGGGCCAATGGATGGAGCCATGTAACATAAAATCTTGGTTGAGAATCTTTCTTCAGGGGAAAAAGTCCATGACAACATTGTACCAATGCATTACTGCAGTCAACAGCAGCAGCCAGGTGCATGTACCTGCAAAACAGGTGATATTCCTTGGTGATGTGTATGTCCAGGAACATTTATCTGACGCGAACATGGGCACATGAATGGGCCACAGGCCAGTCCTGCGGCCATGTTGCCGCTCCCAGCTGACCTCCAAATTAAAATTGGTCATTCGTCACACGATAAATGGACCACTATAGTCACCTCTGCCAAGCAACACCAGCTAATCCCACGAGAGCGCCCCGCTCTTGTTTTGAAAGACGACCCTCGTGGGTCGTCTTTCAAAGGGGAGATATTTGGGCCCCATTCTATTTTAATGAAATTGGAATTTTCAAGAACACTTTAGGCTCCCCCCTGGCTGTCCTTAATGGTCCAACCTCTTGTACTGCTGCACTCATCATCTGGCATTTGAGACGGCTGGTTCAATGGACAGATGCAGGCACACTGACAGTTTGGACAGGTGGACGAAGATAGAGCAGAACAAACTGTGACACCAGCTCCAGTCTAACGGGACATTTTGTGCCATATGGTTAAAAGGAGCACAAAATGGAAGCGTAGAGCAGTGGAATTTGAAATTACACCTCTGGCCTAACAGAGTTGACCCTCAAATTCATAATTTAGGCTGTCAACACTCCTGGGAGATGTACAGCAGCTTTGAAATCCATTTTTTGCGTGTTACCGATACAGGGATTCGAGAGGAGCAGGCTCAGCAGCTGCTGAAAATGTGTGAATTCTTATCACCCAATATCTTTGAGAGACAAGAAGATAACTTTATTTACACATGTGTGACAGAAAATTTCAGGTTCGCATAGATCTCTGAAAGAGCATTCAGCAAAAGGTCTGGAAAGATTGAACAAAACAGGTGTCAGTCGAACACTGCTTGTTTCTGCAGCTGTGCGCTCACGTGTGCAGTGGCAGGTGGATGCCAATGAGAGGACAGAGACATGCTTGTTGTTTGAGACATGCAAACATTTCTTGTCTGTTAAATTTTAACACGAGAAATCCAGCTATATAATGCAATGAGAGAGCTTGTGAAAACGGCTGTAAAACGGCTCAGTTTCAGCTGATCTGTCCTCCTTTACACTTATTTTGGCCCTGCTGCTCTCCTGTTCACAATTTTGTGAGATGAACTCACAAATTAATGACTGTCAACTATTTTGAGTCTGTTGCAGGAGCAACTGACACATGCTGGGGATTTCATTGAAGACTCCCCAAGCCCAGCTTTAGAGAGGCGGGACAGGGGTGGAGAGCAGAGGACAGAGGACAGGTGGATGTGGCTAAGAAGTGACAGGAAGGAATGTGAGATTCTCACATTCTTCAGACATCTAAGAAAACATTATGTCATCAACCAGGGACTCAGTGAGATATATTTAACACTTGTAATAGGCATTTTTCCACAGCGGAAATCCTGGCATGCGTTCTGTGGAAAGGTAACATTAAAAACGACCACATTCCTCTTATGTGACCCAGTTTCTTGGTCTTCTTGTTGTGGGTGCTGAAAAATTACTGGAAAAAAAGAACTAAAACCGGCACATGTGCACATAGAACATCATCAGTCCTCCTAGAGGGATGGAAGACCATTTCTTCTAGATAATCCCTGTTTTAGATGAGCTCTGGCATTAAAAGTCATCACATGTACAGCAAAATAGTTGTGTGTGCAAATTATGCGTATCATAGATCATTTTAACCATATTCTGATTGGATAAACAGAGGTGTTTTAACAATATTGATGCCTCAGTTCCATCAGGAAGACATCTGTAATTTTATTAATTACACCTTCGCCATCAACTGGTAGAGGGAGATGGCTGCCCCTCCCTGAGTCTGGTTCTGCCGGAGGTTTCTTCCTGTTAAAAGGGAGTTCTTTGTTCCCACTGTCACCAAGCATTTACTCATATGGGGGTCATCTGATTGTTGGCGTTTTCTCTCTATTGTATGGTCTTCACCTTGCAGTAAAGAGCATCCTGACATGACCATGGCTGACTGTGATATGCTGTAAAAACGATGCCTAAGAGTGATGCTTCTAGCAAGCAGGATTTATTTTTGAATAAAGCTAATATTAACTATAAAACAGACTATAAGTTGCTCCTATAAAATAAAGGCTCAGTTTTCCAGACATTGATTTAGACCAGTTGTAGATTGGTCTGTAAAACTTTTTTTTTTCTTTTACCTTTTCTTTTTAGTCCAAGATTACGCTCAGTCCAAGTCTGGAAAAATGTCTGAAAGACTGATACACGTGTTTTCTCTTAACAGAGGTGAGGATAGATGTAAATGTTTGCAATCACTGCCACAGGTTCGATTCTCTAAGGGGGTACAAGTGCTGCCTTGTCTGGGCTGCTCCCAGGATCTCAACACACACGCATACACACAATAGCAAATCATTGAAAAGGGCAGTTCAGCACTGTACATGTGTCATGAATGAATGTGTTTGGGCAGGACTGCACTTTTATAGCATATAATAAAAGTTGCATAACTCGTAAAGTAGTTGCGTAAAGTAGAGACTGTCCGAGGTGTGATGATGTAAAACTAAAAGTATCTTTTAGTGGGCGTTACCCCCTTGGGTGTGTTAACTTGGTTGCTGACGTCAAGTAAGCCAAGGCGACACTTCAGCTGTCTGCTCCTGTGTTCTCTTCCTTTCTCCCCACTGTCATGTGTCTGCTTCTGCTCACATGAATAGCCTTTCCAGTGGAGAGCATGTTGTGCCAGGCTCTGCCATGCTGTGTCAGTCTGATAGCAGTGTCTTTCATTCAAGGAGGCAGGGATAAAAGGGGAGCAGGCTGGACTAGGAGGGTGAAGAAGGAGAAGACGTACATGGCAAAGAACACTGCTTTTTCACACTTTCTACTGCGGATTTCCTGTTTAAAAGCTTGCTTATGCAGGTGGGAGGTCGAGTTAGTAGGGGGCCTGATGAGGGTAGCGGAGATGGCCAGCTGTCATGCAGCATGTGGAGGTGCCAACCTGTAAGACGGGCTGTCATTTACTCACACAAAGAACCTGGAAGCAGAGGCGGGAAGACCAATGAGCAATGCTGTAACAGGGATACAGGAAGAGAGATGTAATTTTGATACCAGACAGAGGAATGATAAGGGGAACTATTATGATGTGCCTAAAAAAGCAAAACACACACAGACACACATAAATGAACCCAAAGAAAATGAGTGAGGGGCAAAATTATGTCTCAGATGAGCAGTTAAAACCCCGAATCTAAAGGCATTTCTACCTGAGGAGGCAGAAAAGGAGATGAATAAGATAAAAGATAAAGAGCTAAGGAGACAGAGAGAGGAGCCAAAACTCCCTTCCTGCTCTTTATTTATACTCCTAAAGACAGCAGGATAAGATTTCTGGCACCAAAACACACGTCACGCTTGCTATTTCTGTCTGAGGTGCCACATAGCACTGAGAGGTTGGGTGACAGGCATGAAGTGAATCACAGGCCCAAGAGTCTTCCACGCACCCATGCAGCTTTTTAAATGACATTTCACACTTCAAATACCCTGTATAATGGGGCAAAAGGCGTAGCAGGGCACGAACATATGTGCATACGTCTAAAAATTATATTGGTTGGTGCAGAAACTGTGTGATATGAATGCTTTTTTTATGTAATGCAAATGTTCTTTCAGCGCCAGTGTGTAAACTTGTGAGTGTGTCAATGTGTTTCCTTCCTCTGCCCCAAAGCAGGTGTCAGGTACCCCAGAGGTTGTTGATGGGAGAATGATGAGGTGAGAAACACAAAGCATGCAACGTCATCTCTGCCTGTGCCGCACACTGAATATCCCGATAACGGCAAGTAATGTAACTGCCCTTGAACGGACGCTGCACGGTGTTTATGTGCTTAACAGCATCATAATTTCACGTTTTTTTTGTTGTTGTTTTTTTTAAGAACATGATTAAACCCAACAAATCAAAACTGTGTCATATGCCAATCTGGAAGCTGTAAAATGTAATCACATAGCTTGTTTCAACTAGCTTATGTCACGTTGAAGATGGCGGGCAATTAGCTCATTTGCAAAGCCGCCTAGCTCTGGACGAGCTGCCATCTCACTGGCATGCTGAGATTGGATATCAGCAGGCATCAGCGGGCAACGTCCTGCAATATGAGCCAATATTAATGGAGTGAGACAATGCAATCCTTCAACGCAGAGAGAGACGAGTCTTTAAGTCAAAGTACTGTCATATTTATTACCAAGAAAAAAATACATTAAAGGCATATTATAGTCATTTGTCACAGCTGTTATTTCAACATCTTAAATATATTTTGACAATATGATACAGTACAACACACTGTTGTTGACAGTTAGAGGAGTGGCCGCTGGGAGAACGGAGAACGGTCGATAATACAGCAGCCGTAAAGATCGAACACATGGGCATGCACCCTCAAAACAGGGCTGCATGCTTCGTCACATTACACAGAAAACACCTGAAATACAAAAAAAAAGAAAATAAAGAAGTTTATAGATACGATGCAGGATTACAACAAAGCCGATATGGTGATGTGTTGGCAAAGTTTAGGCACAGAAGGATTTAAAAGCCACAGCAGCACTGGAGAATGTAGTGGATGTGTTTTATCTCACAACAAAAATGAAGCATTTGTGTGCAGCGCTCTTGTTTGATAGAAATTATTTACAAAGAAAGAGGAAGGGAACAAGCTCAGTTCGAATGGAACTATTACATAATGACGGTCTCAGTAGGAAGAGAGTAAGAAATAAGAAGCCGGTGCTTCATGGCAGGGCTTGGGGTTCTGGTCATGGGGCTAGGGGGGCGAGTGAGTGGGCTTGGCGGGCGGTAGATTGGGCCTGAGGGGGCGGTGATTCTGGCAGGAGGGGTGCGGCTGGCCCATCTGGAAGGAGGTCGCTGGTTGGCCGGCCGTGCAGGGCGAGAGAAGCTCTTCTTAGGCGTGGCTGGTGACAACTCAGCTTGGTTTGTCTGGTTACGAACACAGCGGTACGCGTGTTAGGGTGTATTACAGTTTTTTACAGGTTTATTGAATTTATAGTAAAAAAAGAAGCAGAAATGTACCTACCTGCTGTGGCTCCTGTCTGTAGGGTTTGTATCCTGTTCTGGGATTGGAGCTGTACTCGTGTTGGATCTCCAACATGTCCAGCAGTTCAATGAGTCCTTCATCCCTCAGCTGGCCATAACGAGCCGACTCCTGTCCTGACAGCGTTCCCCTATGGATTACAGAGGGAGCACTTGAAACCCTGTGCTCCATTTTGGGCTCCGCTTGCTCGACTGTAGCCTTTCTTGATTTCTCTCGAGCCAGTCCTCCATCTCTGTCTGCCCCACTGTGAGCCCTGGGTCTAATCTTTGGGCTCCCTGCCACCTGTGATCTCCTCTGAGACTGCTGGGGACCAGACTGGGATCCTTTGGAACTGCTGTACCCTCCTCTTTGATCCTTGTAGTTCTGCCTTCCAGGGTCTAATGCTAACCCCCGATCTTGGCTGGGCTCTATCTCTGCTGTCAGCACGTCAGAATCCGTTTGGCACTTCTGGGTAGGCACGCGGGTGGGCACCCTGCCGGCGACTGCAGCGGCTCCCAGAGTTCTGCGCTGACAGCTGGGAGTGGGACACTTTGCATCTGGAGCTGGCCCCCGATGGGTAACCACTCCAGATTCTGTCAGCATTTTACCTTCGTTCTCCTGCAGCATGGCTCCAAACTTCCTGAGAACAGAGGGGCTGCTGCATTTCCTGTCACCCATGACACCTGCACTGAAGGACTTCCTGTCCAGAGCGGGAGATTCTGCGGTCCCTTGCAGGTGCGAGCGTGCTTGCACAGAAGGAGCATCCCTTTGTCCAAGAGGGGGCTTGGCTGAGTTTTCTTTGTTGGGGGAACTCTCTCTGCAGGGGTAGTTTCTCATGTGAGACACTCTGTTCTTTCTGTTTTCAGTCTCCTCGAAACTGCCGAAAAACTGTTCTTTACCAAGCCTGGTTCGGCACAGAGAAAATAACTCAAAACAAGGCACAAAAATCATCTCAGACTATAAAGAGTTGATGAAAAACATATACAGCCTCTTACCTTTTATCTCCAGATCCTCTTTCGATCTCACCCTGGCATGCAGCGATGTCCTGGCTCACTTTGATTGTGTCACTGAAGCGCTGAAAGAGATCAGAAGTGACATAAAAATAACCCTGTATCAACATGCTGCTGTTATATTTGCTGGAAGATCATTGGCAAGGTACCCTCTACTGTACCTTTACCAAAACTGAACCCCACCACTCGATATAGCATAGCTCAATCTATTCTTATCTACTGTACTTTCATGTTGCACTTGGCAAGTTGGCTTTCTTCTCCACTGCTGTCAGGTATAGGGACAGAATGTGAAACTAGCTCCTATCTGGCAGCTTGTCTGTGTAAGCAGACTTGCAGGGAACTGTAATCAATATGCTCCTGACCAAAGCCCTACTTATACTTTTACTGATCGGGTTCCTTCGGACGTGCAAATGCCAACGACATGAGGCACATGGAAGGGAAATAAGAGAATTTCTTTCCTCTACTTACCACGTGGCGAGCTCCATTGTTCTTCCGGCCCATTTGTTTCCCTGTCCCCAAATAATCCTGCAGCAGGTCGCCAATCTCTGAGACGCTGTTGGCGTGGCAGAAACCGTAGCCGTTCTGATGAGTCACAGGGTAGCTGTACCCACTGGAGCTGCAGCCGTTACTATAGTGATGTGGCACAGTTATAGCTCTAGTGTGGCTCTCTCTGTGATGGTCAGGCACAAAAAGGCCATTGCCATGGTGACCCAGGCCACACTCTAACGGGGTGCCATTTTTCTGGTTGTCAGCGGCGATATCGTTTGCTCCTCTGCGGGCCTGAACTTCATTATACAGCTGGAAAGCAGCGATATTAATGATTACAAAACTACTAACTTAGATTTCTGACAAGCTCGTAATTCCATTACGCACATGCATCTGTTTCAATTTGCATCTTTGCAATGTTCAATACTTTGGAATCCATTTTCAGACAGTGTGTGTGTGTCCAGCATATCTGTCAGCACATCACAGTTTAATCAGCTTGTTAACATTTGTCTGCATCACTGCTCCAACAAGGCCAAGAGGTTGTGTCGGTTTGTGTGCTGCCAACAGTTTATTATGGAGCACAAACACACATGTTACTCCAATTAACACACATGCTAGGGGCCACAAAAGCTCCTCACTGAAAACACAACATGTACCACACGTAGTCATGTTGAGAGATAACTGATACATCTTTCTGGGAAGAAAAAACAACAACAAAAACAAAATAACTCCACTTTAAATTAAACATCGGGACCATCATTTATCACAAAATCAATCTACTGAATTTTACTTTTGCACTTCAACACCGGTAGGTTGTAGTATTAGTAAGTACTATTTACACCCACTGACCCAGAGTCTGTAGAAATCTGCACGTATCTATTCAGTTAATACTGCGTAGATACATCGACTGTGCTGATTCAATGTGTGATTACGGATCAATTTTGGCTAAGTTTAACCTGAGATTGGTGCAGTTCCTCAAATGACCACTTGAGGCTGCGACCCAAAGTTAATCCCCATAAACAACAGGTGTCGAACTCCAGGCCTCGAGGGCCGGTGTCCTGCAGGTTTTAGATGTGTCCTTGATCCAAGACAGCTGATTTAAATGGCTAAGTTGCCTCCTCAACATGTCTTCAAGTTCTCCAGAAGCCTGTTAATGAACTAATCATTTGATTCAGGTGTGTTGACCCTGGGTGAGATCTAAAACCTGCAGGACACCAGCCCTCGAGGCCTGGAGTGTGACACCCCTGCCATGCACCCATGTTAAACTGCACAACTGTAGAGCAAAAATAAATATGTTTTATCAAAAGCTGATATACACCTTCAGGAAAACTGCACACGACCCCAGTACAACCCACCAGTTACATGAAATGTCCAAATTAGCCTTTCATTATTCAATAATGCACCTTGGTAATGCTAGCAAGCATGGTTAGTGACGCCAAAGGTCAGTTTGGCTCCACAGCAATACAGCGATGATCACAATACTAAAGCTGAGGTTTCAAAATGCATGTCCACAAGCTAACGGGTGACATCACAGTGGACACTGCCATATTTTATATACAGTCTGTACATTTAAAAGTCCTGCATTGTTTATGTAAAGTCTCACCTCTTCGATTTTCCTCTGGATGTCCTGCAGCTGGTCCTCCCACTCCTGCATCTCCGAGTCGAAGTTGTCCATCAGCTCTGGTCTCTCTTGCCCCCAGCCACGACCACTGTGCTCAAGCCCTCGCTCCAGATCTATAGCTGCCATGACAGGCTGCTTAATAGCCAGACACTCTTTCAAATGACTTTCCCCCTTTCTCCTGTTTCACTTTTCGGTCAGAGGTCACCAAAGGGTTGCAAGCAAGGGGCAGAAGGATTAATGGCCTGGAAACACTAAAAAGTCAAAGAAATAGAAGACAGACAACAAGCGTTGTTGGTTAATTTCAATGTGTTTCAATGTATTTCTATATAAAGTAGCCCAAAATCTAGTTTTGTTATGGAGTTTCTGACACTGAAATCAAAAGGCTGATCAACCCATTTCTACTTTTCAGTCAAGGCTTTTTACTTTTATATCCTATTCATCTGGGTTTGGCTTGAATACTTCTATCCTCAGGAAGGTCAGATATTTACAGCTGCTTTTGGAATTCTTCACCAATAATTACAGGCATGTTAGAACTACCAATGCAGCACGTGTAGACAAAACTATTACACGACAGTGCCACAGCCATCTGTTTCAACTCTTGGTCAGTTTGACCTCCAGCCTGACCCGGCATTTCAAAGAAAAAACATTTCACGCATGAATCAGAGTGCCCATGTGCACACATGATGTCACCTGTTAGGCATTTTGCTCTATCCACCCTATATCCTACACCCACCTATCATGTTTATACTGATAATCATTACAATAAGAATTGCTGATTTAAAAAACATAAATGTACAAAAATCGTAAAACTGTGACAGAGTCTATTAGTAAGAAGGTTAAAAAAATCATTATCTCTTCTGCATCTGACCTTTAAAGAACCACTTAAAATCCTACTTGAGCTCAGTGCTTCTTAAGTGGGACTCAATATTAAAATCGTCCTCCTTGAGATTAAACTGCGGAACACCTCAGATGCATCCAAGACGGCGAGCCAGTTCCCTAAAACCAGCCAAGAGCAAGAGCCTAACTGCTGTGGTAAACTGAGACAGCAAGGCTTCTCTGATGTTGTTGTTGTTGATGATGCCGCCACTCAATATTACAAGTATCCTGGTAGAAAATGCCCGAATTTACCAGCCACTTCCCTCCCATCTGTGATGTAAGAGTAGAGATATTAATAATCTTGTAACTATGCATAGTAAAGTGACTGCACGTCCTGTGGACAGGGGAGAGGCACAGGGGAACAGAAAGTATGCCCGCCACTAAGCCAAAAGAAAAAAGATAAAACTGAACATGACTCAGAATAAATCTTTAAAGAAAACATAAAAATCATGTTATTATTTTTTTTTAATTTTCATTTTGTATATGTTGATAATTAAAACTAAATAAAATAAAATAAAAAAGTTTTCCACTTTAGTAATTTACAGCTTTTCTTACCTACCTCTACGTAAAAGTTTTATCTGCCCTCGGGTGTAACTCCTCAGTCTAGTCCCTGGTCTCTTCGGTCCTTTCAACCGTTCCTGCTCGCCAATTATTTTCAACTGCCCTCTCTCCGCTGCGTCCCCCTCGCTTTTGCCTCCACTGTGTTACGTAAAAAACCCCCCAAAAAAACTCGGGGGTTGAATTTAAAGGATCCCCTTGTCCTCCTCCTCGGGGAGCGTTGAGCTAAAGGGTAAACAACTTCTGTTCCAGCCGGGGTACCCACACTTTATACCGCTCCCGGGTGTTTACGTGGGGCGGAGGTCAAATATCATAATGTCAAATTTATTCCAGCATTTGAAGTCTCGATGGGACAAACTGTCGTCACCAGCATCCCTGCTATAATTACCGGGGCTCGCGGAGAGAGGGGAAAGTGTTTACATAGCTATTTCAGCTGCTGCGGTCTCTCGACCAATCAGCTTCTCTGTTGCTACTCTGCTTTCGGACGCTTGGGCAGATTTTGCCTTGTGACCGTGCCCAGCTGCAAATCATTTTTCCAAGGGATGCCAAATGAGTGCGGGTGACACGGTGTGAGTAATAATGTGTCACACTGAGTAATATCTTTATTGGAGACAGTCACAAAAACACAACAACAACACACAAATAATAATAAAAATAATAAAACAGCATTTACATCTAATTTGTGGAGATTTAATATTTAAAGCTTTAATATATATTTAAAAAATACTTCAAACTAACAATCAAGCCACACACTCAGTAGAGGTATCACATTATTTATGCTTCAAATGGTGCAAAGAAGTAAAATATGCACATTCTCATCCCATGTCCTGGAGTAACCTAAAGCTGTGACTCATTCTGCTGCGGTGAACATCTGAAGACAGTTGCTACTGTTCATCTGCCATGCCATCAATTACTAATAGCAACCCCTAATCAAGACCCTGTTGGGAATTTTGGGGTCGTTGACCCCTTCTTATTATGATAATCAGAATTCCTTCCAGTGTGAAATCAGTCTTAGTCTTCCACCTGTTGTGTTCCCAAATGAATAATTAAGCCCTTCAGGAATTCGGGGGTGGGACACAAACAAACTTTCACCTTACTTTACTTTGAGGCAACAACAACAGCAGGGCGGCACAGCAAGTGTTGTTCTGCAAATTAAAGACGAGGTCGCTGCCGTCATGACCTGTTACAACAGCTAATGTACTAAGTAGCACTAAGTTGTTCAGATTGCATCCAGTCAGAATAAAACCTATATGACCACACTTTATAAGCTATGAAGTCTTCAGTCTACTCATACTCATAAACCAGAGTGATCACTGAATATCACTTCAAAAGGCTAAATTTCTAGGCTTTCATGGCTTTCATTTTGGCTTAAACAAGTTCTGCACAAATATGCCAAAATATCTCCGTTAGCTTTAAATCCACAGTTATTACCCGCACAGAGAGGAATGAACTACAAAAAAACTGGACTATTTATTATTATGATTCAAACAGGCACACATCTTAAAATGTCCACACACACAAACACACACACAGGACATATTATATAACTGGACTCCTTGATGATGTCTGTCATGCTGCAAGTTTGTACTACAATAAGTCTCTGAGGTGGCAGTTTTTAACCCCGTGGACACTTCCAGTGCTCACAAATGAAGCCTACGAGGAGTTGCAGCTCCTCAGATGGCCATCTGAGACTGTTACAAAAACTAAATCCCCACTGTCCGCTTCATTAAAATGCTTAATTGCATTTAGCAGAAATAAACATTTTTACAGTCCAGTTGAAAACAATTTTGTTCTCTGTAAGACAAATTTTCCCATTTATGACAACTTAGGGGCGTGAATTATTATTATTATTATTTTTTGCAATTTAACCGTTTAAACATCATTAAGACTTAAAGCATTATTAGGTTAGAGTTCCACTAGCTATCTGCAATGTGTAACCTGTCTGTAACTTACCGTCTCGAGCGCCTTATGCAGATGGCGATGCGTGATGATAATGCAGATTCCAGTGCTGAAGCTGGCCACACTTCCTCCAATGTGAGTGCAACCTCGGTAAGTGCTGAGCTTTTACTGTGCTGTCGGTTACCTTGGCAACAAATGATGCGGGGATGGAAAGAAAAAAAATCAACGGAGGGAAAACAAACCAAAGGATGACGTGTGTTAAAGGGAGGTGTGCATCACAGAACAAAGAAAAGAGTGAAAAGAAAGACGAGCTTGAAGATGGTGGCGTAAGAGAGGGATGAGAATAACACGAGTATGAGGATGAGTAAAATGATTGGCTGGAACATCTGGGAGAGGGAGGAGCGACAAACCGACAGAAGAGAAACACGGGAGTATGGATAAAGAGAGAAAAAGGAAGAAATAGAGTTAACTCTCGAGGATATTTTACGTGCTCACATGAGATATTTCAGTTCTATTCTCACCGACAGCGGCTCCTCTGCCTCCCTGTCCTCTAGCTTCGGCACTTCCAGTCTGTCTATGAAGGCCTGCAGTTCCTTTCGAAAGGCTTTCATCTGGGCGTTAATGCGATATAGCAGCTCATGTTCCCTGATTCTGCTCCCATCATCTTCCCCACCCTCCTCGCCGGACCTCCCGAACATTAAGTCGCCATTTGAAACGTAGACCCTCGCCTCCGAGATGATGGTCGCAGTATCGGCGATGAGCCTATCAATGGTGCGAACGAGCCTCTCCGCTTCCACGCGGATGTCTATCATCTGCTGCCGCTCACGCAGGGTGCACCGGCCACCAGGCAGGAAGCGGGACAAGGCGGAGGAGGCGGCGCCCTCTGGCCCAGTAGGGGTGTAGAGGCCCCGGGTGGGCGTCAAGCAGCGACTGCTGCCGTTATTGTTTCTCACCTCATCTGAGTCACTTTCCCCACCAACAGGACCCTCGCGTTTGCGGTGAGGAGGGAGCAGGCGGGATGAGGTGGAGTCCTCGTCGCTCTCGCGGCGACCACTCGTGGTGCCACCGGCATCGCTCTCTGCATCGCTGTCCCGTGGGCTCGGCCGCAGGGAGAGATGAGAAGCCAGATCGTAGCGTTGCATGTTGGAGAGGAGCACTCGGTTCTCATACTGTAGCTGCATTACCTGATGGGAAGAGGCGGCAGAGAGATGAGAATTGTTTTTAGATGTTTTGGCCAAGCAGTGACCTCTGGGGTGGAAAGATAAAACTATAAATTGCAGGCTGGTTCCAAAAGCAAGTCAATCCTCATAGGCTGCAGTGTTAAAATACCGGGCTTTGCAGCAGGATTGAACATGTTACAGCCTGGTACAAAAAATGATTTGAGACTTTATGGGCAATTTTCCCCTGTTGTAAAAACTGTTCAGTTATTTTACCCACTTAAAGTCATGCAGAACTGTGAAAGGTGCATGTAAAAATGTCTTGTCTCTCCCTCGCTCCGTATCTCTCGCCCTACATCTCTCTGTATGTCTTGAGTCTCTTGAGTTTTTGTGTTCGTGCTACTTCCTGTCTTATTTTAATAGTCCTTGTCTCATGTTCATTGTGTCAGTTTTGCTTTCACTATCTCGTTATGTCTAATTTGTTCCTGCTGTGTTCCCATGTGTTTCCACTTCCCTGATCACCCCTCAGTGTATGTATTGTCTCAGTCCTTTGTCTGAGTGTCTGTCTGTCTTCCCCTGCGTCTCTCAGGTTCTATGGCTGAGTCTCAATTCAGGGGCTGTATCCTTCAGAGGCCGCATTTGAAGGCCGATTATGTCACAGCAATGCAACGAAGGCTATCCCAATTCAAAGGCTGCTCCAAATGCGGCCGACAAATGCGTCCTTCATTTCCCTGAATTTGAAGGATAGGTCGGGAGTATCCTTCGTGGCCCAACCTGTCCCAGAATTCATAGCGCGGCCCAGCCAATTCCAGTTTCCAACAATGGCAGCAGCTACTTAGTTGTAATATTACTCTTATTACTCTTTGCAATACTGTACTAATTAAATTAGTATTTTGAATATTTTTATAATAATATAAAAATACTTTTCATACGCGGCAATGGTTTAGGAGCGCGGCTAAAGCAGCCCCTAAATTGAGACACAGCTTATGTTTCCAGTGCTTCCCATGTTCTAGTGTTTTTCCCAGTTTAGATTTCAGATTTAGATTTCAGTTCAGTTTCCTTATTTTGTACTGTTTTGCCAATCAGCCCAAAGAATCTGCTCGCCTTTTGTTATAGTTCTGTTCCTGCTTACATTATCTGCAAGTAGGTCCTCAATCTCTGCTCCACAAAATCTGCTGCTGCAGATCATAACAAAAACCCAACTGATTTACCAAGCAGGCTGATACTATCGGCTGATTTTAAATATTTGCAGATCTATCAGCATCAATATTTATAGTAGCCAATAAATGAAAGCTAAAAAAGAGAGGAAAGAAGAGATGAGAGGGTACTCTCAGGGTACCTTCCCTGATGGCAAAACACGTATTTGGAACCACATACTGTTAGGGCATTGTGTTTATGTTTTTCTGAAAGAAAAAAATATTAATGGCTATATCAGAATATTGGATTTTTAAAATATTGGTATCGGTATATTTAAAATATCAGTATTGTTAGCAAATATCTGTGTTGGTAGTGTAAAGTGGTAATGATATCAGTATCAGTCTTAAAAATTCTATACTGGCTGGCCTAATCAGACAAAGATGCTAACACTCTAAACTAAAATGGTTAGCAGAGAAAACATCAACTTGGTAAAATTCATGATTCTGTTGTTATTACTACTACTAAAGAAAAACTAGCATGGCTGGGGACTGTCAGTCTTGGGAATTAGTTACTAATTAATATCTAAATGCATATATTTACACTAATTATAAAAGCATTAAATTAATTACAGAGATCAGCATCTTATGTCAGTGTTTAACACCTTTCTTACCTTGCCACTTAGATCATTAATCTGCAGCCTTGCAGCTTTCAGCTCCTCCTGGAGGGCTTCTGCCTTTGCTCCATCAATGCCTGCTCCTCCTGTAACTCCTCCTCCTCCATGCCTGGCACCTCCTTCATGAGTGCCGGCTTTGAAGCGTAACTTGTTCAGCTCAGCTGTCACCCTCTTGTTCTGTTCCTCAGCATCAGCCAGGTTTCTCCTCAGGAGCTCTGCCTCGTCCTCCACCAGCTGTAGCTGTTGTCTGAGCTCTGTCAGATCATCCCCCAGGCCTCGGCCTGCACCCGGCCCACCCGTCGCTCCACAACCCGAGCCTCCACCGCTCTCTCCTTCTCCACGGAGGTCATCAAGCTCAGCCCTCAATCCACGGTTCTCAACCTGTAAGGAAAAAAGGGAGATGGGTGCAAAAATCACATGATCTTTCATTCAGAAATTTCACACAGTCTGCTCTTACCTCTAACTCAACTATCTTTCTCCCAAGGATGTTGGCTTCCTCCTCCACCAGCCGAAGGCGTAGCTTTAGCTCTGACTCACGTGTGGTGGGTGGCCCCCCAGCCTCCCCTTTAGGGTGGGTACTGTCAAGTTCTCCATAGAAGGAGCGGTATTTCTGCAGCTCTTGCTCTAGCCGGTCCTTCTCCTTGTCAATCTTGGCTGTTTTCTTCCTCATAAGCACAGCCTCCTCTTTGATGAAAGCTAGCTGGCACTTTAGGTCCTCATTGTCCTCCTAAAACACAATGAAAAACAAACTGTATACACTCAAGTGCATTGAATTTGTTAAATTGTTAAGAAGGCTGGTTTCTGCATTGAGACCTAAGACTTAAGATTAAAGTGAAGAGCAGATTTTTTAGCCACAGTCTTTCTGAGCCAGACGGTTATCTCTCATCGGACTCAGCGGATTCTTGGCATGTAATAAGTCTAACAAAATTGCTCCAGCTCTGCAAACCCTCAGCTTTCACTAAAACTTTGTAGCTGGAGGTGAAAAGCCAAACATTTGACACAACAGGATATCACAGAGGCTCATACGCAAAATCTCAGGTGTGGACCCTGAGAGTTTGCAGGGTAAAAGCTGTTTATTCTTTGGCCTGACTGCTCCATACATCGGCATTTTAGCTCCAGGTGATGTCTAGAAAGTGTCCAGGCTGCAGTGCATGTTTAAAAATAGCTGATTCAGGACTAAATATTCACACATCAGTTCACATGAGACTGCACATTTTCCTAAGAGAACTACCCCCTAACAATTATCTGCATCAGTTTAGGCAAGGTAAACATTTATACCAAAAATGTATAAATATACACAAAATAAAATAATTATTTTTAATCATAACAGCATCTCACCTCAGTGGGAGTCTGTGCTGCTTTCTTGTCACTCTTCTGGACGTCCTTGCTTCCTCTTCTCTTTTGAGACTATAAGAGGACATTGCAATTGAAATTAAATTATGACTTCTTAATGTATGCATGAGTATACTTGTATGCATACATTTACTGGCCACTTTGTTAAGTATGCCCACTCAACTGCTGATTTAAGCAAATATCTGTTCAGCCAATCACGTGGCAGTAACTCGGTGAATGATCAATGCGACCTGCTGAAGTTCAACTAAGGTATACCTAATGAAGTGGCTGGTCAATCATTTAATATTCATGTATGTGGACATTTATGACACATTACATTTAATGCTCCTCTGATGTATGGTGATGGATGTGGGGAAGCGTTTACACACCTCTTTGGTTTTTTCTAGTTCATTCTGCAGGGCTTGTTTGGTCACTTCCACCTCTATGAGCTTCTGTCTCAGCTTTTCGTTCTCCTCCTCCGTCTTAGTGCGTTTCTCCTCCACTTTTTCCAGCTCATGGTGGAGCCTCACAGACACATCCTTTGCTACCTGTAATAATCATAACCTGAACCTGCTGTTTTGGAGAAATAACTAATAATCTGTTATACTTGATTTTTACTGCTGTAAAATGCATAATAATTGAACTAACGTGATGGTTCGTATTAGCCTACATTAAAACCTCCCATACATAACATATTGACCTTAACACACAGAGTCATCTCCTCCCCTCCCCTACCTTTAGGTCCTGCTCCAGACTCCTGAGCAACTCTTCATCGATCTCTCCTGTCTGGGCGTAGCGCAGCCTCTTCCTCTCAGCCTTCCGCAGACGATACTGCAGGATTCTGCAGTTTTTATTGGCTCTCTCTAGCTCACGCCTCATTTCCTGGAGCTGGCAAGTGTCTTCTTCATAGAAAGTGTCTCGCATCTCGTCCATCTCGGCCCTCATTTCTTCAATCTCACACTAGCAGAATCATAGCAGACAGAAGATGTGATTGCTACATGTGTCACACTGACAGCAGGAGGTGTATATACTTCGACAACAGGAGATTTTATTGGTTCAGAGTCTGACTAGTAGCTCCAGATGTATTACAGATTTTCAGTTTCAGGTTAAAATATACAACCTGACTTAAAAACAAAACAAAACAACATTTTCCAGATGTGAGTCTGATCATCTTTATTACTCCACAGTTCATTTCAGGGATATATAAATGCAACATTGCAAACATATGAATTCCAACTGTGGCATTGTGGGTAGTCCCTTCTAAACACAAGATATAATCGATCCTTATTAATCAATAGCATCAGGATCGATATCCAGTTACAATAGCGAATGCGTTTTCACTGAAGACAGAGAGGCTGTCCTACAAACATAATCGACCCCATTTGCTATTTGTCATTTCATGACAATTAAGACGTTTCTGAATTTTGTCATTCTAATATGATTTCACCTCTTTAGCCTTGGCCTACAATTCAGGTTAGGTGAGATTATGTATTTTAAAGTATTTTTATTTTATTTAAAAAAAAAATGTTTTTGTTAAAGTCTATCAAACCTTGAGATCTTCGTTTTCCTCCAGCAGCCTCTCCATCTCCTCCTCCAGGGCCTGGTCCTGCTGTGTCACGGACCCCGCCTCTGTCGCCTCTGCAGCCGGCTCCGGCTCTTCCACGGCGGCCTCCGACGTCCCAGTGCTGTCCGCTTTGGCTTGCATCTTGGCTCCCCTCCTCTTGAGTCTCTTCTGCAGGTGGAAATGAATCAGCTCAGCCTGTAAGCATCGCCCTTTCCACAGACCCAAACCGAGGCCCGCTCCACAGGCCGCGGACACGTCGGTTCTCTTTCCGTGCCCGCTTCTCTCAGCTGGCTTCCTCTCCTTTTCTCTCAGCGAATAAGCTCTGGCGGAAAACAAAGGCTGTGTGGAGTCACCTTTAAAGCGGGGTAAGACAGAGCCTAGACTCGGTACTGGGAAATCTGCCGGATCTTCCTCGACAGCATCCGCCCTGTTTGGTCTGACAAGCTCAGCTTCAGCACCATCCGGGTGAACAGCTGCCCCTCCGCGGCTCTCGGGCTCCCTCTCCCTTCTGTCTGCGGTGCTCAGGCTGTCCCTCAACCCAAAGTCCCCGCTTCTCCCTGCACGATCAGGAGGCCTGGAGCTGCCCGGGTGTCTGGGAACAATCTTTAATGCCCCCTCCTGGGCTGTAGCCGGCGAGGGAGCCCGGTGCTGCCTCCTCCTTCTGCCTGCGTTGTTGTCTGCCGGTGCTGTGGACGAAGGATCTGCAGCGCCGCTCACGGTCGGCTTCATTTTTTCCACCTCAAGTAAACTCCACGCACACGCTGCATTTGCGTGCTTTTATAGATGAAAAACGAAGCAGCCCTACAGAAGAATTTTCTAAAAATCTTAGCCTGACTGAAACATACGCAAAACATTCATAAAAACTCTAAAAGTTCAAAGTTGCCTCCAGTGAGCCACTAGATGTCGCTATTGTGCCGCTGCTGTCAGCGCCCCTATCCTCTCGTCCCAAACAATATGCATATGACCTGAAAGCTTTACCCACAGCCAGTGAGGGCGGGGAACACATGAGCGGTGCCACGACTCTGTAAAAGTATTAAAAATAATAATAAAACAAATGCGTTTAAACATTTATGTAGAATTTTACATAGTGGCCGAATCCTTACCGCGGACCTCTGAGAGAGGAGAAGCTGACACGGGGTACCACCAGGCACTGCAGGGCAGGGGCACGGGGGCGTAAACGTTAGGGTGGACGTCAGAACAGGAAGTAAAACAGCCTCCCCCGACAGCCTCGTGCTTATAGACATATCCCACTCTCTTCCTCTGTCTCATATTCAGAGCATTATATTGTTGTACTACAATATGTTGCACAATGTTAACAAGAATGTAAGAAAAAGACTACTCTTGGTTGGTTCTACTGGACAATAAAACATGTTTTTGAATACAGTCCACTTCACTGATACTCAAACAGGCATCGATTTCTGGGGCTCCAGTTTGCTGATAGGGCTGGTGTAATCCTCCAGTGGGTCCAGCTGCAAAGGTGAACTGTCAGATTCCTGACACATCCAGTCCTGCTGTTATTTATTACTCCTTTGTACTTGCAGTATTGTGTAAAAGTCTCAGTCAACCCATAATTTCCTTTTATTTTGCCTCCAAAAAGCTAAAATTGTATCTTTAGGCACTTGTTGCTAACAGCCTATTGCAAAAACACAGAAGTTGTTCCCATTTGCTTAGTTGAATCTGTGAAAAGTGCCAATGATAACCACATTTAACGGACATAAAATTATACTTTTGCACCAACAAAGTGATTCCCAAAGAACTATTTGGCAAACACTTGGTATATCTCTTCATGGTGTGCAGTGTGTGCTTGAAAAATTTGAGGAAACTGATCAAAGTAAGGAGTAAAAAAGAAGAAGTGGCAGGTCTAAAAAAAACAGCAGAAGATGAACAGTATCTGAAGGTCATGTACTTAAGAAATAAGAAACAATGCAGTAAAGACCTGACTGTTCACTTAAGGTTAATCAGAAATGGTCTCAGTGAAAGTGTGGCTGTCAAGAAGCCATTTTTAAGGGAAGGAAACAGGGAGAAAATGCTCAAACATGCCACATTACACAAGAACTGGACTGAAAATCTTTGGCAATGGGTCTTATTGAGTGATGACTATATCAGTTTGTATGAAGGAGGTCAGGAGAGAGGCAGGGAGGGTCTGCATCTATATGTGAAACAGTTTCAGCAGGTGGTGTTAAAGGTCTTTTAAAAATTGATGGAATTATGAATGCAGAAAACTACAGTCAGAAGATCCACCGTGCAGCACCATCTGGAAAGTATCTGATTGACAATGGCTTCATTTTTCAGAATTCTTCAGCATGACAATGAATTCAATCCTTAAACTGTTCAAAATTTGCCTCTGAGAAGCAATATTATGTAGCTATTAAACTGTTTGCCCTTACACAGACCTTCATCCTATTCCATTTTTTATAATATCCAATTAGGTTCCTGAATTGCTGAAAATTAACCGCACTGGCTGTGCATTTTTCTCTCTCACTGGTTTTAAACTGTTCTGAATTGAAGTTTAACTTCCTTGCACAGCATTTTATTTGGTTTATATTTACATTTATAACAGGTTTGTATCATTGGGCTCATCCTCTCACCTCTAAGTAATCAAGAAATATAACCGTGGCCCAACAGAGGGTGCTCTACATACACAAAACCGCCTATGCAGAAACCCAGAGGGTAATCTGCCTCACAGATAGAGAGAGAGAGCCAGTAAAACGCTGACTGTTTCCACTCTCTGTTCAGCTAGAATGAGCTCCTTAGTCATATAATTGCTAATGAGATGAGTGAGACGCAGGTCAGGTTTGCAAGGATTTAACCCCCCTCCGGAAAACTGACCCTTCACCCTTCCAGCAAACTGGCCCACTTGGGTCTCTCAGCTATAACTTCTATTGTCTTTGTGTAAAGGTTTGTATGTGCCACAAAAGGAAAGAAGACATTCAGGAAGCAGCAGTGTGTTTTATGAATGCATATATTTTAAGTTCCACATCAAACTGTAGAAATAGTGGTCAATTTTATGCATGTGCATACATGTTTTTTCCGCTTCCTGCAGCAACAGCAGCAAGCATGCAGGTTATAGCGTCCTGTGCTAAATGCCTTTGATAGAAAAGCCTTGGCAATTCTGCAATCCTATTAGTCGCTGGCTTAGATCCTTCTGTGTCCCCAAGGAGGACAAATATACTTCCTCTCACTCATCTCACCCAATCTATCATTCACATCTACGGCCTTCCACCTCCTTCTACCTCCATGCTAACGCCATCAGTGGAAAAAAAAGATAAAAATAGCCACAGGTATACCGTTATAAGAAATTAGGAGTTTAGGAGTAGGGCATGTAGGCTAGGAAGGAGGGATAAGAATGTGGGAAAATTATGTGAGGAAATAAAGAGAACATGCAAAAATACAACAAAGGATACAAAAGAATTGCAATTGACTTTCCAGACATGCAGTCACAAATGACGGCCTGAGAATGAGCAGAGGCTGCGGGACACAGGAAAAGGCATGGACGAGGAAAATGATAGGGACTAAATAATTGAATAGATGCCATTAGTGACTCATGGTGTGGCGAAAGAGTGGGCTGTAGTTTGCTTGTTACAGGATGATAAAAAAAAAATGTGAGTGTTATGGAAAGATCACGCTGTGTCACAAGAATGGCAGAGTCATAATTCAGGCTGATGAATTTACTATTTCTTTTCAAATATCTCGAAGTTGTTAAATACACATGCTTCACACTGTAAATCAACTATTTTCAAGGCCAAATATGAACTAATCCACACAGTTTGAGAGTTGCAGTAGCAACCTGGTGGCAGATTAGTGAAGGCTTCTCTTTCAGTGACCTGCTTTCCTGAGTAACCTATGGAGTGACGTGGAAATAAGCTCTTTTGGAGCTAAAGCCAATTTGCCCCCAAAGATTAGGGCAGATCTGTCTGAGCAGGCCAAACACACATCCTACCTCTGCCTATCTCTCTCTCTCTCTCACACACACACACACCTATAAGAGCTCTTTCCATTGTACAGATGGAAATAGGGGAGATGAAGTAAGTAGGACAAAGGGAGAAAATTGGAGGATGGAGGATGGGAAGACTAGCTTCTGGTAGTTTAGCAGATGATTTGCAGCTGAATGCACAGACGCTCACGCCAAAACTAGCACAAAGACACACAAACACAACCTATGGGGTGCTGACATTGTCTTTATTTCAGTTATATGTGCAGCCAGGGAAAGCTGTGTCACTTCTGTTTTAATAAGACAATCCTTTTCCTTAAAAAAAAAAGACGAAGCTCTTCTCAAGACGACTTTCCCCGTCCGTTCTACGTGGCAGTGAGACAATACTGAGCTGTACATCAATCTCTTATTCTTGCACCTCAGCTACATTGCACAGCAAAAAGAAAGAACGACCCACAGAAATGTGTATTATAACAAAGATAATCATAAATTAGCGTTGACTCTATAAAAAAAAAAAACTACAATTTCACCGCCCCCCTCAAAAGTATTTAAAACCAGGTTTTTAATCCACAAAGCACATAAAGAAAATAGTGTATCACTCTGTAAATGCAGCACAGGTAAATAAAGTCAGAGAAGACAGTGAAATTTGAAGTCTGGTAGATGGTGCAGGTGACTGCAAAGAGCTGATGGCAGATAATGTAGAGACATGTTTTTTTTTGTTTCTTTGCTAGCCATGTTAAGGTAAACTAAGTATTTGTAAACAATGATTACCCCCCAAACCAAAAAAGAAAAAAAAAAGAAAGATCAGAGTTTTGTATGTTGTTTTTTCCTTGTTAACAGTTTAAATGAATTGATACTCATTGAAAGCACTAGAAAATAAATTAATTTAGCTTATTAAACACTATTAAGCTTTTAAACAGTACTGGAATCCAGAGTACAAAAGTTGGAGGTGGATTCCGGTTGAAAGTAAGTGGATGCTGAGCAGGATGCGGTTCCTCTAATATTTTGGTCCTACTATGGTCCAAAACAGAGCTGGACAGAGGAACGGGGGGGTGGGCCTACATGAACAGCAATTTTCTTTTCTTATCTGGATTTAATTACAAAAGAAAACTGTCATGGAGACAACCGACACTCTCGTCCCCTCAAAACCAGAACCATTTACAGACACACCCAGTGAACACACACTGCTAACCATTCACTTCATCAAGTTGGTCCCTAATCACATCCATCCACTTTATTTGCAGGGATGATCGTCTGGTTTGAACTCTGCTTATCCCTCCCCTCCCCTCCCTCCTTCTCTGGCCCATAAAATAACTGTCTGCTTTTCGCAAAGCAAGCCCCGTTTCCTGCTTTACTCCCTTTTCGCTCTTCCTTTCTTTTGCCTCTTTCCGTTGTCCTCCTCATCGTCCTCCTCCTCTTCCTCCACTTTGCTATGACCGTTAGCCACCACAGAGGAGCCGTTTGTTATGGGCTTCCCTCCCTTCCGAGAAGAGGCAGGCTTGCGTCGATAAGCGTGGTAGTAGAAGTTGGCGAAGAGGATGATAAAGGTGACGGCGTAGCCAATCAGAGCCCACTGCATCCAGCAGGGGAACGGACAGCCGGTGTAGAGGGAATGGCCGGCGTGGCCGATGGTTACGTGGAACTGGATCTGGTGAGTATGTAAGAAAAAAAGATTAAAAAAGACACAGAAGAAGCAGTCTGAATTTGGAATTCAACTACCAATTGAAATTGGAGCTATCACTGAAACAGGCAGAAATCAGTAACAAACGAAGATCTGTCAGATTAACTGCTTAACACTAAAGCCTACATATTTGTGTTTCTCATGCATACAGCTGTTTCAGAGGGCTGACTTCACTCCTGTTCCCAAGTTTAAGCCCAGTGGGTCACCACGGTGGATGAATCAGCATATCTGATTTGGCACAAATTCTACATCGGATGCTTTTCCTGATGCAACCCTCTAATTTATCCAGTCTTGGGACCAGGGACTAGCCTGTGATCCCCTGAGATTGTGTCTCTTCCCAGTATCAAACCAGGGATCCACCTTGTGCTAGACTAATGTGTTAGCTACTACACCATGGAACCTCTAGAATCAATGCTAATAACATTTATTTCCTAAAAGCCTATTATCACTATATTAGAAGTTTATAACAATTAAATAATGTTTCATACTGATATGATACCCAATTGTATTAATCTTTAAAATGTGAAGATCTAAGAGGAAAATATAGTTACAGATTTAAAAGTTGATTTTTTAATATAACATTATATTAAAACCTGCCTGCCTGCCTCCTTCAGTGGCAGGCTGCGGCACCCACGATGTGGGACGGAAAGATTTCGCAGGTCTTTCCTCCCTACTGCTGTCAGACTCCACAACAAAGACTTCAACTGATCAAACACACACATCCACACATGTGCAATAGCAATAACACTAAGTGCAATACTCTTCTCTGGCATCGTTGTATTATACTCAATTTTATATAGCATTTGTATTCTATTTTATTCAATTGTATATAGTATTTTATTTTTATTTTATTTTATTCTATTCTATTGTGTACAGTATCTCATAGATATATTATTCCAGTGTTTTTTCTCTAATTTTTCTATGCAACTTTGCACTGTCCACTGCTGTAACAAAACAAATTTCCCACACGTGGGACTAATAAAGGTTATCTTATCTTATCTTATCTTATCTCATCTTATCTTATCTTATTAATATTCCCTATGTGTAGAATAAAGAATACACTGTCAACCAATTTTCAGTCATAAATGTGGCAGACTTCAAAAGACTCATTGCTGATGGAAAGGTCTAATTAAGTCTGTAAGAGTTCAACAAATTCAGATATAGTTAATTAAATACAAGCAAAAAATTAATTAAGCGCTCATTCGTAGCACATTTATAGCAATTCATTATTAGCTTCATAAGCTCTGCGTTTCTGCGTAAAGTTTATTATAATTGGATGTAGATGCAAACTATATTTAGGGGCTTCACATATTAGCAGATCAGTGGATCTTTAGATGATAACCATTGTCACTAATAATCACTCTGAGGTAAGTGAAACCCAAAGTTTGTTTCATTGTCCTCACAATCAGCTCAGGTAATTCGGAGAGGTAAAAAACACCAATCACACCATGTTAGTATAAAAAACTGTTGGCTAAACTTTCACAATCAATAACGTCAAGTTGTTTGATATATGATGCATCCCTAAAGATGCCACTTACCATCTGGATAATGGTGAGGTATTTCTTCCACCAGAGGTACTTCTGCATCTGAGGTCCCAAGGCAGCCAAGCCATAGTACCCGTACATGAGGACGTGGATGGAAGAGTTGATGGTTGCACCAAAAAATGCTGTGGAAACAGTTACATTTATATCAGAGGTGATGGTGGCTGTGTTATTACTAAACAGCTGTAATGTGCCTGTCTTCCAGCTCCAAGTACAAAGACAAGCTTTAGTCTGATTCTTTCACTCACATTGTCCACCAGGAACCCATTTGATTCCAATCCACCAGAGGATGAACATGGTGCAGTGATGGTAGACGTGGAGGAAGCTGACTTGGTTGAACTTCTTCCTCAGTATGAAAAAGACAGTGTCTAGGAACTCCACTCCTTTGGAGATGTAGTACCACCAAAGAGCCGAGGCTATCTAAAGATATAAAATGAGGCAAGGTGAATTATCACAGCACACCGAGGTGAATCCTTCACATAAGTCAATAAACCTTTTGAGACCATGCATGGGGACATTACATTTGACTTCTCTGACTTTTTTGCATCTTATATTTCACTCTTCTCAACATAGACCTGTTACATCCCTTGCATCCTAAACAAGACCTCAGCTCTCAGGAGGTTAAGGTCCTATGTAGGTCATATTTAACTATTTACAGCCTGTTTCTGATTCCTTTTCTGAAGATTTCTTCAGTGAAATATTGCTGGTAACAAATGTTCTGCAAATAATGATTACATGGAGTTAAGATCATTGTAAACAGAGCCAATGGCAACTGTAGACAACATCAGAATCCCACATAAAATAATATATGTAATTATATATTTACATAGTTATTGGTACAATATATATTAATATTTCTTTAGTGGTGAACTCTAGCTTATTGGTATTCTTCCTAGTACACAAATAATGAAGCCGATTCCTTGCCTGCGTTTCCTTTGTACTAATAGAAAATCTTTAGATGACAGAAAAATGTAGCAACTGAGGATCTTTGGAGAGATCAGCAAATCAAATATTTTTAGCAACCACTTTATACTAACACAGCATGTCAAAATCTCTCTCTCTGTTATCCTATTTAACTCTGTCGCAGTACAAATTACTCCCCTTGTGACACACAGTACACAAGGTTGCTCTCTAAGCCATCTTGCTCTGGCATCTCTTATCCTTAAGGCCATCATGAAAGAGTGAGGCCTAAAGGTGGAGATGGGGCGGAGCTTAAGGGTGGCGAGACTGACTGGTCCCGCCCCTCTGAGTGTTGAGCCAAACCCTCTTTGTGCTGAAATCATTAGAGAGATACAGTATCTCTCAGCCCTCGCTCTCCTTCATGCTTATAGTGATATATGTACAGTCAAGAAATGTGGCTCTTCTTTCCTGTGTCAATACTGCAGCCCCACTGCTTTACAAAAGATTAGTAAAAGTAGTAAAAAAAATTAGTAAAAAAAAGTGTCACATTAATGTTATTTTACCCTAACTATGTCCAGTGCAGAGGTAAACTGTGTGCGAAGGATGTTCACAGATTGCTTTTTAGATGTATGTGCGTGTGAGGGCGGGAACCTACCCTGACTTCATTGACATCATTTGAGTAGTTTACAGGCTGACAGAGGTAGCTGTACCCGGCTGCTCTGGAGGCTAGTAGGAGCTGATGAGAGGACACAAAGTCAGAACAAGGATGAGAGCAGAACACCAGATCCTGCCTGTGATCTGGAGAGACCGACAACTACTGCAAGTCACTCCTGTTCAATTACCCTTTTTCATGTAAGCGCTGCTAAAACATTAACAACACACAGAGAGCAGGACTGAACATGATATTCTGTGCAGATAGGACCTTCAGTTTATCAAAAAATATATGAAGAATGTAAGCAGACACAAATTTGACTCAAAAAGATCAAATTAGTGAAAGAGACTATGTGCTCCTATAATTCACATGAATCTCCCCACTTCCTTTTCTTGTAGAATCGAACGTGTTTTGCAGATGTATTGCCATGTATACAATACAAGACTTTGGTAATGTAAATTACTAAATATGATGCCTACTCATTTAAAGTCACATAGACAGTTAAAAAATATGTATATCCAAAAATCTAATTTCTCCTACGTCTTATGCTTCTAGTTGACTGGATATATGACGCACCAAATAAAATATGTCTTTATTTATTCAATACAAAGGCTTCCACACTAATCTTACTGGCTGCCCTCCAGGTTCTTCTAGTATGGAGTAAAGGCAGTTCAATCCACATGATGGAGTTACAAGAGAAAATGGGTGATCAAGGAAGCTACATTAAACCCCCTCAGGTAAGAGTTTTGATAACTCTGAGCGGACTGAAATGCTGTTATTTGGTGCATTCAGTGACAGATGTTCATGCTGTGGGCTTCACTGCAAACATGTTATATGAGCATTATTGCTAACATCAAAAAAGATAGCCACAAAATACTGCAGCCACTTCTGACTTGTGCAAATAATGGTTATTTGACAGTAAGATTAAGTTGAAATATTTTCTCTTTATTAGGGAAAGAAATAAAATGTTCATTTGATTAGATCCACAATCTTTATAGCTGGAAACTGAATTCACAGACCTGCAGAATCTGTGTCATACATACATTTCCTTTAATAAGCTCTAAGGTATATTTCATGTATATACAAAATATATAGTGCTTTGTAAAGTATTTTTTATGTTTGTAAGTTTGATGGACAAAAATTGTATTTTCAATTCAGATTCTGCCCAGAATCTGCCAAGCCCCATATTGTGGCTCTTTTAAGCATCTAGTACCTCCTCTTTAAGCTATCATCGGTCCTTCAAAGGCCACAGTGGCACTCACCTCTTTGGCGATGTAGAAGTTCAGGACCACCATGCTGAAGTTGTAGACTATGAGGGTCTTCCTGAGTGTGTAGGGCTGGCGATCTTGCATGTATTTAGGTCCTGCCCACAGGAAGATCAAGTACAGGCAGCTGATAGCCAGAGTAGGGAAGGGAGAGGACATCATGGGCCAGTGCTGAACCCTCTTGTCTGATGGTAAAAGGGTTACAGTTAATTTTAAGGGTCGGGAAAAAAACACAAGTTACAGCTGTAAATATCAGGATGGATTCAACTGAATCATTAAAAAACGTATGTTGTAAAGTTGATCCACAAACCCTCATAATCTTTATTAATCGCTTGATATTTTTCTGGGGACCAAGCTTTTTTTTACTAAGGACACGGACTACAGAAGTTATAGTTTTGCATTCATTTATTGGCTCTATAAAAACAGTACAGAGGATGTAAGTTGAAGGTGAAAATACTCTTCCTGGTTCAAAAATAAGCTGAAAAGCTTACTTATGCATTTCCTCTTTCACTTGATACACACACGTAGCTGTAAACACACTTGCAAAGCATCAAGTATGTTTTCTTTTGCAGTTTTCTGTGCACTCCATATACCATCAGCAAGTGCATCTATACATACACAAATGACTGCATGATGATGAAAACAAGAGACATTGATCACTTTTGGTGAAGTTATAATAATCCATTATTATGATTATGCAGCCACTGTTGAACAAACCATGTTGTCACCCCACAGATGTGCATATGTAGTGGAAACTGCTATTGCGTGTTGTTTCCAAGCAAGAGATCCCAGCTTACCTGCTATAGTAAGGCTCCATTTGTAAAACTCTACAGTGTCATTCACAAGATGCGTTACAACCTCCATGGCTCTGCCTTTGGTCTAGATTACACTGTGGTGGAGAGAGAGAGAGAAGAGCAGAATGTCAAAATCAGCTAGAGTTACTTCTCATGGCAGTCTTTGCATTTATTGCTAATATATGCACTGCACTTACACTCTATTGGTAAATGATGTCTGGACTAGTGTCAAACATTTCAACAGCTCAAATAATATATTAAATGCATGTTATGATAAATGCTTGGTGAAGTTTTTTTTTTTTTCACTCTTTTCTCCATTGAAAGTGCACATTAGTCACCTCTTCACCACAAACCTCCACAGGAAGTTGATTATTATGATTGCTGGGCACTCCCATCAGTTACAGATAACTACAGAAAAATGGATGGAGGATACTGAGTAATAATGGGCACACAAATAAAAAATGCACACATATGAGACAGTAATAATGCAGAGGGCAATTTGCACCCCATTGATAAGGCAGCATTACATAACAAACCCTTTTTATCCACTTAAGAGCTGGGAGCAGGTGTCTCTATATTAATCTATAATTAATCCTATGCGTCAGATCAGCTGCCCTTTAAATAATTAATTGCCAAGTGTACAGTAACTACTGCCCACCAGTGAGTGCTCAGTGGAAGGAAAGCGTTGAGTGTTGAGCACAGAGTTGCTCATAGCTTTATCAGGATAACTTTATTTGCAGGATGCATCACATCCAATCCAGGGTCCAGGGTTTAGCTGAGCAGCAGAGGGCCGCGGAGGGAGATCAGATAAGAGAGGGTTAACCGGGTCTGTGCAAGAACAAAAAGACTGGGGCGCATGTGTCAGCAGGTTTCGCCCTGACCGCTCAAGAGGCTTACATTCAATTGATCAACGAGCTTAGATGTGGGCCTAAGAACAAATGCCCAACCATTTGACAGCCTGCCGGATGGTTATCTGCCTACATGTGCTATGACATACGCAAAAAATAAAAATAAAGAAAGAAAGGAAAACAGACAATACAACCTGCACACTGCACAGCAGTGATATTGTCATTTTTGCAATGATGGGGATTTAAAACAATAAACAGGTCGCCCTTTTTATTTTAAAAGGGGTCCAACAAGTGATTTACTCCAGGCAGCTTTATTCGGATGGTGGTAACAGGTGGTAGCTGAAAGACACTGAGGGCTGATATTATAGTTCTTTGTAGCCTACAAGCCATAGAAATGTGACTAAAAGATTCTTCGTCCGCCAGCGTTTAAATACATTATTTCTGGTGTACAAAAGGCTCGACCCCTCTCTAAGTAACTCCAAAATAGAGCTCAAAACTGGTAGTTTTGATGTTTAATAAACTCACAAGAACAAAGTATACTCAAAAACGTATTACAATAACACTTAAAACCCATGCAGTATTTTTTTAAAGATGCATTTACTTACGTCCTCGATATTTAAAAGCGTATAATGACATCCGGTGGCAATATGATGCCCAACTCCTGTCAGTAACTGTTTCGCTCCCCCTCTTCTTCTTCTGCCCTTACAGCTTATCAGTTCATTCGCTGCTCCGGTTCAAATTCGACATCAAGCAGCAAATTTGGCAAGAACCTAAAAAAAGAAAAAGAAAAGGCAAGTGGAAACCTATGACTAAGATTTGCCCGTTAAGCAGTCGGTCCGTGCCGGCCGCTCAGCCGCATCTTCTTCTCCCAATCTCCTGGAAGCAGGGAAGCCAGAGCGCATTGCGCATGCGAGAATCGGCTCTACTGTCTCATGCGCATCAGGCGATGGCAGCTCACCTCGTGGCCGTGCTCGCGTTATCGCACTTGTGATAAACGTCAGCATTTACTAACCGTATCTATAAACAATTAGATAATTAAGAAGGAAACTAGCTTCGTTGCTATTCATATATCTTAATAAAAATAGATAAATGATAATAACTTTCTATCCACAGCCTAAACCAACTATATACATCCTAGAGGTTTGGCTCTGCAGGTTACCTTGCTCGTAAAAACGTCTCTGTCGGATTTCTCCACTAGATGGTGCTGTTAAGCTATCTTTAAGTTTTCAATTCACCGTCCGCTTCAAGACACCGGCTCCTTTGCCGCTCGACCAGGAGAGTTTCTTCAGAAGGAAGGCTGGCTTCTGTATTTTGGTGAAGCGAAATTCCCCATTTCCCTTACCAAAAATGTATTGCCAAGGCACAACATTAGTCACCGAATTAGTATGGCTATATGTCACTGTCTGAGTTTGTTAGGTTAGTTGTCACAGCCTAACCTACAAGTGAAAATTAGTTTTGACTAGTGTGTCAGGCTGTGCTGTTTTGGAGAATCCAGTACATTTGAAAAGGCTCTATTGCTGTGCCAGAGCCATTTATGGGCTTTTCTGTGAGGAAGGGTGACAGATCCAGCTGGACTGCACTAACCTGGCCCAACCACCAAAAGGCTGTAGGCATCCAGAACAGTGAAGGATGTGAACGTATCCTGTGTCTGTTTGTGTTTGAACCAAGCTACAAGGAACAGGTGTAATGGCTCAGATTAATGCCTTTCTCTCCAAATACAACTTGTAAACTGACGTCCTCTGTCCATTTGTTTCGATATTGCTGCAGTACAATTGTATATGCAGTAAAAACTGCATATACATTCACAGGTCTGTGAAGTTAATCATGTCTACATCTGCAAGATGCTGTGTCACTAATAGACACCTTAATATTTAAATAGTTTTGACTGCTGTCTGAATTTGTCATTGATCATTTGAACTATATACAAAATAAACTGAACAGTAGATTATGTCTAAACAATGCATGAAACAGTGTGCTTCCTCTGGTGCAGTTTATTCAAATTTGCCTCGATGGTTTATTTGCATGGCTCCAGTTGCACTGTAATTATGGTGCTTGCAGTTATTTGCTTCGTTAACAGGAGATCTATCATTTCTAAAATTGACATTCTTTGCAGGCCTGCCTCCCCCCACGCTCCCTCGGATGAGATGAATAACTGTTTTTGTGTGCTTTCTAATAGTTTCAGTGTGTTTTTGTGATTGCAAAAAGGACAGAGTTACACCCCCCCACCACCACCACCCTTTTTTGCATACTTATTCTTTGAGTATTGCAAGAAAGAAATATAGGAAGTTGCTCATATTCTTCCTTCCTTTAGACATTTCAGCATTTGCAATCGATAGTGCATCTGCAGTCAAACTGCTGCTGTTTTTTTCTTCTTCTTCTTTTTCATCTTTTAGGTGGTGCAACATGTTGGACGCTAATTGTATGTGTTACAGTGTAGTTCGTATGAAGTGTTTCATACGATATTAAAACGCAAGATTCAGGAAGCAGTTTGTGAAATTCACAGGTCAGGATGTTTACCGTGGGTTTAACCTCAGTTGCGAAAACGCACACAGATACCATCCTGCACACACATTTGCATTCCAGTTTGGTTGACACTGACATTTTCTGTGCACATGCACAACGTGAAGGAGGCAGTTGGGGTCGACTGTAATCAGAAATGACTACCAGTGTGGAGGCACATCAGGGCAACTTGGAAGTTAGGCTTTTGGATGAAATGTATTTAATATTATCATTTGACATTCCCAAATGTCCTGCTAAGTCTAACTAAACTGTGGTTGCTTTGCTTTATGGGGTTTAAAAATGTACATGTTATACTCCATAAACGTTTAAGTAAAATTATTCCATAATTACAATCTAATGTTATAATCATACAGAGGAGCATATCCTGTTGCAGACTTCATATTCAGAAAGCGTGAATGTGAAGTGAAGTGCTCTGAGGTTCTGAGTGTGTGACACTGGCTACGTAGTAGGGGTTAAAGAGAATATATGCTGACTAGACTTCCTGTTTTCACTCTTCCTATTTTCTATACTCATGTTTGCTCTGCCTGTCATCTCACTTCACGCATGGCCAGCTGTATATCATATTGTGCTTTCGCAGCTTGTAAAGTTACCGTCTGCTGATCTCACACGCTTTTATCGCACTTTATGGGCTTCATATTTCATGAAACATCTGGCAGTGCCATTTTCAAAAGGGTAAATATTCCACTGTTTCCAAACTGAGCAAATGCCAGAGCACAGCCATCTCTCTCAGAGATATATTAGTCTATGATTTATGCTGGAACACACTGTGCACAAACCACCGAACTCTCTGGAAGGGAAATTTCCTTCTGTAGGGCACATTCACAGCCAGCAACCTGGGATAAACTATTTTCCACATACCTCTGGAGCGGCTTTTAAAAAAAAGTCTTTTGGGAATACTGCTTTTCCAAAGCGTTCTCTGAACACAGGGAGAGTTTCACATCCTTGAGGCTCTTGTAACTGGGATAGGTTGATGTCAAACCTGCCAGCATGAAGTAGCTGTTTACGTTTATTTGCTGGGAAAAAAGTAAAAACTGGAAGACCCTAACTGTAAGCACATTGTCATCCTCACGTTGACAGAGTTAATTATGATAACGTGTGAGATGAGTAGGGCAGATAGGAATAAGACTGTAACTCAGTCAAGATGTATTTTTGAGTCCGGCCTCTTTTTCAGCACGTGCGGCCAGGAAATTACAGGCCTAGGGAGATTTAGCTCATAGAATGTGCATATTACTTTTCTCAGTGGTTTCTGTGTGTGTTCTTTCTGTAGGTGTGCGGTCACTGCATCCTTAAGCAGGATTAAATCACCGCATTTCATATAGGCCAGTGCTTTTGTTTCAGGTTAAACACGTGTAGCAACTTCTCACATGGCGCAAAGTGCAACAGTTTCCCATAAACAACGCAGGTTCGTGCTCCTTTAATTAGCTCTCCTGCCCTAGCTCCGGTTTCTCCAATTACATCTAATTGCATTGAATCGTTTTCTTCCACTGTTTCTGTATAATCTGGATCGGGATAATCTTCCATCAGAGTCTTTCATATGGTTTTAATTTAGGACGGCATATCCATCAGGCTAAGATTTAAATGGCTTCGTTCAGTAGCTGATCCCTCTCTGTGTGTAGTGGCTCACTAGATGTGGCATTAGGTCACAGCTTGTGCCACTTTGGGGATAACAGGGCTTTTTTTACTGCTTCCCATAAAAACAGGAATTGAGCTGCACACTTATATATGTTCTCTACATCTGCGTGCACACACACACACACACACACACACACACACACACACACACACACACACACACACACACACACACACACACACACACACACACACACTTGTCCTCATTTGGCCTTTAAGAGAACCCCTCCCCCATTGCATTATGTGGCCACAAGTGCCCACATGGAGAAACATATCGATGATAGAACAACCTTTCTCCTGTTTTTCTTTCTTTCTTTCTTTCTTTCTTTCTTTCTTTCTTTCTTTCTTTCTTTCTTTTCCAGTTTCCCTTCTCTGAAACCCAAGCCATTTTCATTCATCATCATCTTTCAAAGACAGAGTTTCTCTTCTGTTTTTCTTCATGTTGACTTGCACAGCACTTGGCCATCCACACAAAGTTATTCTTAGAGGCTAAGGACGCAGTTAACATTGTAAAGAGACACAAGCAGGACTCAATAATTAAAAAGAGAAAATGTTTTTATTATTAGAGTGACAAGTGGGGTCATTTAGAATTTATAATAACATCTATTAAATTACTTTCATTAAGGAAAGTTAAATGTTATTTATACTTACACTATAGAAGCACAAATGAGATATAAGATGTGGTTTTTCTGAGTTACTTAGAATTAAAAAAAAGGAAAGAAAAACTTCAAATATTACACGTCTCATTTAGAGAGGACCAACCCCATATAATTTAAAATGCCAAGTATTGTAATTATCTCCAGTACTGATTCTAAGACCAGACCAGTTTAAGTATAGAGGCAGAACTGACTGCTTCAGCAATCCTCTTACGGGATAAGACCCACAGAGTTAATGAAATCACATTCGGTTCTTACTTTTGTGGAGCAGAACGTAAAGTTCACGTTAAAAACATAAAGTTTAAATGTTGCATTAAAAGTGACTTGTTAAAAATGTGTCTCAGAAATTGCAAAACCCTGAGAAACTTCCACACACTCGGAGACAGGAGACATGCAGAAAATGCTAGGCTCTTATTGAAAGACAGATATCAGTGGGCTGTTGCTGCTATCACATCTAGGAAACTGGCAGGCAGATAAATTAAACAGATTCCCTGCAAGCAAAGTGAGCAGCTCATTGCTCCTGATAGCATTGTGAAAACACACTATATGGTCTGCTATAATATTTTCATTACCTATAGTACAGCCTGTCAGTCACTGCTGAGTGAGAAACCGCAGACATAATACAGGAGTTGTCTCAAGGTGCTCTGTGGGAGGGGGCCGGGCTGGTTGGCTTGCTCCCTTCATTTTTGCCTTTGATGAAAACTGAGTCTTGGCTCTGAGCTGCAACTTCTTCTAATAATGAACACCACACATACCATAACCTGTGCAGTGATCTTAAAAGAAAAGTTCTGTTTCATTTACTTAATGAAATCTAGA
Organism: Pelmatolapia mariae; assembly: GCF_036321145.2. Lineage (NCBI taxonomy): Eukaryota > Metazoa > Chordata > Actinopteri > Cichliformes > Cichlidae > Pelmatolapia > Pelmatolapia mariae. Next base: position 7,117,566 of record NC_086240.1, read on the forward strand.
CCTGTTCTTTTGATTAAAGAACTGCTGGAAGTTTCAGTAGTATACAGCAAGAAACCCCACTTATTGCTTCAGCCATACCTTTACATTATACTGACAGCGCGATTACATCCTGTGAAAGCTACTACACTTACTTTGTATGCATATATACAGTCACATTTCATGAATGTGTGTTCACAAAGTGAACAGTATTCTTCTCTACAGCTGTAACACATGATAATATTTTGAGGAAAAATATTTTCTCTGTAGACTAAAGCTAGCTGGAAGCAGTTACACGTGGTTCACTGACTTGGCCTTACTACAGGAAATCTGATTCCCAGGATTTTGCCTCATTGCCACCAAGTCTACCCATATTTTGACTGGGCAGAGCGAAATGTGTCATAGTGCATGGTGGCTGGTGTGATGTAAATCCATAAAAACAAGTATTGCCACTCAAAACAGGAGTTATTGGATCAGTTTTAAGAAGCAAAGCCAGCAGAGAGAGGGCCTGCAACTGTGGGGTGGAAAGCAAGAGTCAACATGAGGCACTTCCAGCACAGTATGGTCACTAATTATATTTACAGCTGGTTCAGGACCAGCTCTGCCAATAAGCCCATAATGGGGATGTGGTTAATGGGCAGGCAGGCTAACAGGCTTTAAGTTTGTTTAAAATCTGCTGTCTACTCTGAGTTTTCTTTCCAGCAAACCTACCACTAAATCATTGAACAAATAAGAAGTACCATATATGCTATATTCTTCTTCCACAAAGTTTTAAAGCCACTAATTAATGTGCATATTTAACTATGTTTAGGGGTGAAATGACACAAAAACATGCAATAAAGCTGTGAATCATGCTGTGATTCACTTTACAGACTGCATCAAACTAAACTTACCATAAGCTGTATGTGACAGATGAACACCATGATGGCACTGGTTAGTTTAAATCATATTCGGACGAGAGGATTGCGCTGCCATCAGCTAAATTGAGCCCTGGCTAGCTAGCTCAGTTAGCAGAGTGCATCTACAGTATGATTCACTGTGATATGTAATGGAATTTAGGTTTATCTGTTGAAAAAAACCCTTCAAAACCCAGACTGGCTTAGATAGCTTAAAATATCACACACATAGTGCTGAAATATGTGAAAATTTATTATTTTGGTAGACGTGCAAGATCCTTATTCCAAAACAGCAACTTTCTCTAAGCAAATGCTTACTTTTTTCTATCAGTCTGGTGCACGATCAGCATCAAATATGTAATGTATTTCACAGATGTAAATTACAAACAGTCAAGAGAAAGCTTTTTAATATTGTTATTTATTCTTACAATAAAACACCTTCTTTATGCATGTTAATTCAGTTGCTAAAGTCTAGCTTGTTTCCATGTTAGCTAATGTTAGCTTTGTTTCACAGCTCCAGAGGTTATATAATGTTTAGTAGACCACAGAAGGTACAGAAGACTTTATGCAACAGCTTTCACTGATTAACACTCCTTCATAAGTAAGCTGACCTGAAATGGTCATGGGTTTAGATTACCACTGTCAGAAATTGCAATTTGGAGCTGTGACTTACAAATCTATTAGTATACCTTTAATAACTCTTCCAGTGTGAATGCATTACATACTTCAGCCCTGCTTATGTTAGTACGTAGTATGGAATTGGGACGCACTAGCTCTAGGTAGGCACTGCAGGTATAGAGGTAGTTAATCCTCTGCCTGACTGAGCTCAAAGTCTCTCAGCGCTGTCACGTTCTCTTAATGTTAATCTAAAGTGGATCCACTGCCAAGGGGCTGACCCACTGCCTGCAGCCCTACTGAGGTCAGTGTCTTACGTCACTAGGAGAGGCTGGAATGCCCTTTGATAATTACTGCCAATAGCCCGGATTTAACATGCCCATGACCTTTGATAACATTTAGAAACCACAACCACCATCACACTTTGTACCAACTTGTTCAAGACTGTGTTCAAGTCAACAACTTACTCAGACTCAGTCACTCAGACATGTCTAAGCTAAGTAAAGAGCCTGTATTTCAGCAGAATAAGTCAGATATGTGGGTTTGTTTTTCTTGATGTGCTTCTAAAAGGTAATGGCTCCTATATTTATCAGACCACACTTTTCTTTAGCATGATTAGTGTGGCTTTAAGGAAGATTGTGTGGACTGTTGTAAGGTTGATCCGTGAATCGTGTATCTATCCAAGGAGTTGATTCTTGGTGAATTTTTAATTCCAGGCTACGGTTTTTACTTAAATAACTACTGGATTCCTTCAAAAACTGGTGTACACAATTTACAGATTTATAGATGGTGTATGTTAATAACTTTGTCACATCCTGTTTCTCTTATAAGAAATTTTTTTTGTAAAATCACTCAGTAGCTACTGGATGGATGCATAGAAATCAAAAACATGAATATTTTCTTCACGTTAGAAAGTAATAACATTTGTAATTTTCTGACTTTTTAAAAAATCTGTTGCTCTCTCTACATGTTTGAATCTGCTCAGTAAATTTTGCACAACTTAAACTGTATTAAATGTTCATTTTTGTTTGTTTGTGTTAAAAAATGACAAAAAATTTCATCAGCAATTTAGTGAGTCAGTTGCTGAGCTAGATGTTTGCGTGTTTACTGTTCTGGCTTGACAAGAGCGCCAGAGTAATGTTAAATCTCTAATTATGTTGAACTCAGATACTTTCCTCTAAAGGGAGAGAGAGAGTTTGGTTTAAAAGAGGAGAAGAACAGAAGAAAGAAATCTCCAAATTTCTCAAGAATTGAACTTTATATTTGAGGAACTATAATTTACTGTATCTAGGGCTACAGTTAGATCCATAACCATGTCTCTGTGTTGGACATAGACCTGTACTTTTGCATTTGTACACTGACACAGTGGATTTTAAATCACACAATTAAGATGTGACTGAAATGCAGACTTATTACAAAAGTAATATAAATATATCTATCTATCTACCTCTCTCTCTCTCTCTCTCTCTCTCTCTCTCTCTATCTATCTATATATATATATATATTTTAAAAGTACTGAGATGCAAAGTCCTCTGCAATTGCTGCCTGAAGTCCATGGATATCATCAAATGATGTGTTTCCTCCTTTGAATTGCCACTGGGGCTGTGGGTCTCTCTGCATTTATGATTGACTGACTGTTTTATTTCAAACATGTAAATACTACTAATAAAGTAACAACAAACTATATTGTCAACAGAAAGTAAACACAGGTAAAAAAAACTAAAAAAAAAAAAAAAACCCCATCAAGTTGTGGTATATAACTCTACATAAGGGTGTTAATGCTATTTAAATTCTTAAACAGAATTAACAACTTTAATGTTATGTTGTCATGAAACGGCTGTGTGCGGCAGGCAGGAAAGGACCCAAATGTAGACTTGTGGAGACGGGACTTAGAACTCATAAAACTCATAGCTTTATTTGCTAGAAGGAAAATAACACGAAACTATACTGGGAAATTATAAGAGCAAAACACACGGGGAAACACACAATAAACACACAACCATGAGGGAGATCACAACACAGGACCAAGGGAGATGCGGACATAAATACACAGTAGAATAACACAAAAGGCAAAGACACAAGGGGAGCCTAAATGTACAAAAGCTAACATAGAATAAACTCAGGACTACCCAGTGAACCTAAAAATCATAAACCATAATACAAAATGTCACCAAGACCCAAAAATACTGGGTCAAAAGGACCCAGAACCCAGAGCCTCTAAATCCCTGTACTTTGTGAAAATAATCTCTTTATATTTTGTTTTTTAACTGAGTAAAAACAAAATGACAAAGTTTTATCTTCAGTCTTAACATGCTCTGTTGTGTTAAAATCATGTGACTGACATGGTCATTGAAGAACAATCCAATATTTTTTTTTCTCTTGACTTGAGAAACTCTTGGGTTGGTTTTGTTGTTTGCTTTGAATTATTATCAATTTGCATTGTGAAGTGCTGTGTGATCAATTTTGCAACATTTGGCTAAATCTGAATAGAGAAAGTAGCCCTGTATTCATCCTGCTACTTCTGTCAGCAGTCACATCATCAATAAACATTAGTGACTCAATTCCACTAGCCATCATACATGCCCATGCCAAAACATTGCCTCCACCATGTTTGACAGATAATGTGTTATGTTTCTGATCATGAACCGTCTCGCTCCTTCTCCATACTTTTTTTCCCACATCATTCTGGTACAAGTTCATCTTGATTTCTCCGAAGATTTATTTATTTCTCAATTTCAGAACTGTGCAGCCTCTTTTAGACGTTTTCTGGAAAAGTCTAATCTGGCTTTCTTTTTCTTGAGAGTAACCAGCAGTTCGTATCATATTGTAAACCCTCTGTATTTGCATTCATGAAGGCATCTCTTTATTTAGATTTCAACAGTGTCCTCCAGAGTGTTCTTGACTTGTTTGTGAAGTTGTTTTTCTTAACCATGGCAATAATTTTCCCATTATGCACTTCAGTTGTCTTCTGTGGTCTTTCAGGTCTGCCAGTCAATTAGTCCAGTTGATTTTGAGCTTGAGAAAGTAGGGTAATATGTGCAAAAATGCCTGTAATTCCTAAACAGTTAAAGCATTTTTTTTGTAAAACCCTCTGAAATAAAGCTTAAAGCTTACATTTCAATCAACCATTTATTGTTTCATGTAAAATCGACTTTGGTGGTGTAAGCAAAACTTCGAAAAGTGTGTCTTCGTCCAACCAATTATTTACCGATCGTGGCTCAAGAGTTGGCAGTTCATCTTGTAATTGGAAGGTTGCCGGTTCGAGCCCTGGCTCGGACAGTCTCGGTCGTTGTGTCCTTGGGTAAGACACTTCACCCGTTGCCTACTGGTGGTGGTCAGAGGGCCCGGTGGCGCCAGTGTCCGGCAGCCTCGCCTCTGTCAGTGCGCCCCAGGGCAGCTATGGCTACAATGTAGCTTGCCATCACCAGTGTGTGAGTGTGTGTGTGTGAATGGGTGAATGAATGTAGTGTAAAGCGCTTTGGGGTCCTTAGGGACTAAGTAAAGCGCTATATAAATACAGGCCATTTACCTAGTATCATGGTGCTGGGTTTTTTTGACCTGGAGTTATCAGTTTCAGTTTTTGGTCTTAGTTTCAAGTTTTCTAGTGTTATCTATAGCAGATATTCATGGTTGGGTTTTTGGTTTACATCCTATTCTTAGATTTCTTAGATTTTGCTATCTTCCTTTGTTCTTGATTATATTATATTATATTATATTATATTATATTATATTATATTATATTATATTATATTATATTATATTATATTATATTATTCAGTAAAAGGACTAGATGTTACAATCCCTGACAATGCATTGCTTTAAATGGAGAAAATCTTGGGGGATGGCTGTTATGAGGAAAAGCAGCCCAGAAACTTTACCAGCGGCACACATCGTTGTGCGCCTCAACTTTCGTTCTTTTACCCAAGCTAATCTGCCATTTTTCCTTGGTTAGGTTTAGGGATTAGAGATCTGATCTAAATTATCATATTAAAATTTGGAACACATCGTCAGTAGTGGACCTTGGATTCATCGGTTGTTTCGGCCATTATCACTAGACACCCTCATCCAAGGAGGCCCTGCCAGGGTTGAGCAGGCCCCGGAGTGTGTCACTGGTTTATGTTAAAATTGTTATTTCTCTTCTTCTTTCTGCTGTTTAGTTTTCTACAGTTTAGTTTTCTACAGTTTATTCTATTTATTCAATGCAACTGAGAAATACTTACCTCTTTAACATTTATGGAGCCTCATTTCTTCAAAGGGACAGAAAAGGTGATAGAGAGAAGTAATACAAGTAAGTCAGACAAGATAGGAGAGAGCAGAGAGGAGAGCCGGAAGGGGGGCACCTGATATGGCTTTCCACACCTCCCCACCGGATAGGGCTGTACGCTCTACCTCCCCACTGCCTCCCAGAAAAGGGAAGAAGAGCAGAGGGGAGAAGAGCGGATCATTTTTCTTTCCTATTCTTTCATTCCTCCTTTTAGTTTCACTACCATGAGGTTAACTGCACAGTCCCCAGGAGGCCCAGAGACAGCTGTATCAGTCAACCAGCAAAACTTCTAATGTTATGTTTTACCCTTTGACACCCCCTGTTGAGGTAGGCCCACCACGGGTCGGTCAATCCTTGGCATGTGTATCGCGGTTAGCTGACTGCCTTAGCTGCCCAAGTGATGTCAGCCCTTTTTAGCCATAGCCAGTGACTGGTCCTCTCAGCAGTGTTAGCTAAATCTCTTATAGCCTGCCGTTGTGCCTGTCCTCTGATCCCAATCTCTCTAAGCAGTTTTGCTGTTGTCTTGGCAGCAAAGCCCCTGCACCCCACTTCCACCGGGCGCACCTTGATCTTCCAGCCTCTGTCCTCTGCCTCAGCTGCCAAGTTGGCATACCACAGCTTCTTATGCTCAAATGCCTCCTCAATTGCTTCCTCCCATGGTACCGTCAGCTCAATGACATACGCAAGTTTTTTAGACCAAAGGACGAGGTCTGGTCGCAGAGTAGTTGTTATGATCTCTGTGGGAAAAATTAGCCTCTGATCCAAGTCCACTTGCATCTGCCAAACCCTTGCAGCCTTCAGGGGGCCCAGGTCTGGGGTTGAGGGGCTCATCCTCGGCTTTTCTCCCTCCGGGACAAATACTAATGAAAACTGACGCTCCTCTTGGTTCGTGGAAAGTTGAGCATTGATGGATTTTCTTTTGCGCTCAACTTTCTCGGCTAGACACCTGAGGACCTGGTTGTGTCTCCATGTGTATCTGCCCTGAGTAAGGCTAGTCCTACAACCAACCAAGACGTGCTTGAGTGTGGCTGGGTCCTTTCCGAACCACATCTGCAGATTTATTGTTATATTGTTCTCTGAGTTAGGTGTTCTCATGTTTTAGTTCATTCCAGTTTTACTTTGGTTGTCTCTTGTGCCTTATATTCAGTTTTATTTCCTTTTTTTGTTTAATTAGTTCAGCTTTGTTTCGTCACGCTCCGGTATCCACTTCCCTTGTTTACGTCATGTGTTTATTTAAGGCCTCAGTTTGTCTCAGTTCCTTGTTGTGTCATACTGTTTGCATGAGTGGTTTCCCTGGCTGGAATTTTGGATCCATTTTTTGTTTACCCTTTGGATTTTCAGCTTCATCTAAATATAGATTTGTCTTTTTTTTATTCACTCAGTCTTTAAGTCTGCATTTTTGTATCCACATTATCCACTCATATGACACCTCTAGCTCTATAAACTACAAAACCAGCCTACACTAAAGTGAGATTGATGTAAGAGTCCAATAAAAAAAAACTGAGTAGACTGAAGAAAATATACAAAGGAGCAATGGAGTCAATAAAGAGTTGTCATATATAATTTTGATATAATGGTGTCTGCACTGACAGTCATTAAGTGTATTAGTATATTTCACTATTAAGTCTGACTCAGAAACTATGTTTTAACAGACATTTAAAAAAGAAGTGGGCTTTTATACAAAAATGCATCTCCCTTTTAGATCAGCATAAGCTGGCTTCTTTTGTGAGTCACTCTAAAGAAAGTCTTTGTTTTCTGTGGTCGTGATGTAATTTAAAAGTTTGAGCAGACATCATTAGAGTTTTTGTCTTTGTCTTTAAAAAAGTGACTTTAATTTGTTTATCCACCAACCACGCTTTGTAGTTTTTGTTTGTCTAGTTATTTTCCAGTCGTCCTAAAGACTATTTAGATGTCCCACAAACACATTTACATTGTAAATTTGATGACTGCCATTATGTTGTTCTTGCAGTTACAGTTTAAGAAGAAAGGAATAAAGTGCAAACACACACAAGGAATGTTTGCATGCTTATTTGTGCATGCCTTTTATTTGTGCGTGCTCATATTTTCAAGCTCATTGCCAGCTGCTTGACTAACCATACACTTTACCTACATACAGTAAATCTGTCTCATAATATTTAATGAGAGACTATGTACCACTAATAGCTCATTTTAATTACACTAGATATGTATCTTAATTGATCCTTTCCTGACCAGCAACCAAAACTTCTGTTATGGTTGAGTGATTGTGGCTGGGAAAGATATGATTAGCATCCTTTTGAATCCCATGTGTTTTATTCAGCAAAAAATTAGTATCTACATGAGAGAGTTGGCCCTAAAAAGCAACATAAAAGGGCTAGTCACTTAGTGAAAAGCACTTATTGGGTTTCTTGTTTTAATTAAAAGAGAAGAGAAGACATTATTACTATCTCTGTGTCTTTATTTTAGCCAGCTACAACTAGCAGTATAGCCTGGCATAGCACAATAGCTAACAAATAACACTCACTGGTCACTTTGTACAACTGTTCAGCTGCTTGTTAAAGGAAAACATCAACAATCTTTTTAAATTTACCAAGACTAATAAGAGTCCAGGGCCTGATGATATATGTGGCCAGGTGCTAAATACGTGTGCTGAGCAATTATGCAGCATCTTTTCTTACATCTTTCTCTAATCACTTCAGCAACAGAAGGTTCCAGAGGTGTGGAAAAAGTCAATTTTTGCTCCAGTTGCAAAGACCACAAAACCTACATCACTAAATGATTTAAGGCCTGTTTCTTTAATGTCTCTAGCGATGAAATCCTTTGAAAAGCTCATCAAGAAGGAGATTCTGGAGCAGGTAGAAAAGCTTGATCCACTGCAATTTGCATACAGGCCTTGTAGGGGCGTTGATGATGCTGTGGTGACCAGTGTTGGTCAAGTTACTTGAAAAAAGTAATCAGTAACTAATTACTGATTACTTCCCAAAAAAGTAATCCCGTTACTTTACTGATTACTTATTTTCAAAAGTAATTAGTTACTTAGTTACATTTAAAACATGATTTGCACCCTGAATAGGTAATAAAGCGACAGACCCAATTCTACTTTTTCTGCATAATCCATCATATAAAATGTAATCAAATGAAAACGTCTCTTTTTAAAACTTCTTTTATTAGTTTTAATCTTTTAACTTTATGCATCAAGCAAACATTAAATTATATGCAACATTCACTGACTGGAAGAAATTTGTTTAACATTTAAACCTATTTTCTGCACATTTCTGCACATAAAATAAAACAGGTTTTTGTGTTTACACTCACTCTTTCAAATAGATGCACGTAAAACAGCAGAAAATAAATAAAATCAAAGACTCAGCGGTCCTGTTGCTCTATTTTCACCTGTATAGCAGGAGTGGGGCAGGCGAAGGTTTGCCCTGGTGCAGGTGTGTCGTAGCAGTTACTTGTAACGCGTTACTGCCCATCTCTGGTGGTGACTTTATTAAATTTCCTATATTGCCATCTGGATGGGGCTAAAGCCCAAGCTCAGCTCCTATTTACAGACTTTTCTTCAGCTTTTAATACTATCCAGAGACATCTCTTAGCTGATGAACTTCTTAACAAGTTTAAACTTGATTTCAATCTTGGTGGTAGAATTTGAGACATTTTAACTGACAGATCTCAGTGTGTGAGAAACAACAAGTATTTTTTCAATCACCTGAATTCTTCTACTGGTTCACTACAGGGATGTTGTCTCTCTCCCCTATTATATATTTTGCATACTAATGACTGTTGTAGTACCTGGGGTTATGGACATTTCAAATACAGGGATGGCACAGCCATTGTAAGCCCCCTTCATGGTGAAGGCCTGCTGTGGATGAATTTGTTTCTTGGTGTGATCAGTCATTTTTAAAGATCAGCAATCTGAAAACTAAGGACATAGTAACGGACTTCATGAAACCATCCCCCCATCCTGGACTAACAGTAGTAAATGGTGCAGCAATTGAACTGGTGGATAGTTCAAAGTTTTGGGGGGTTGTTTTTGATAATGTTCTGTCTTTTGACTCATATTTTGTTACAATTAAAAAGGTCCAACAATGCCTGTACTTTTTAAGGAGATTGAGAGTTTTTAACCTTTCATCTGAAATGGTGATCCTTTTATAAAAGTTTTATTGAATCTGTTTTAGTGTTTTTTATCCATTGCTTGGCACGATAATCTGTCTTTGACCAGTAAGACCAGACTTGGTAACCTGGGTAAAGGAGGACTCGGGTCCAGCTTGTGGACCTTTGTAACAGGCAGGTGTTGACGAAGGCAACCTCTGTCATGTTATGTTCAGACCATCCTCTCTTTAGGGATTTTCAACTGCTTCCCTCAGGTCATTGGTATAAAGTGCCTGCAGTGAAGACCAAGCGACAGAGTGTCTTTTATACCTGCTGCTATTATCATGCTTAATAACACATTATTGGACATTACTGATGTTGATGCTACTGATGATGCTGTTCTTGTTCTTTTTTTTTTTAGATTTATGTGTGTGTTGTTTGATGTGTGGTCATGCTGCAGATCAATAAAGTTACCATTGACCACGGACCACCACTGACCATTTACCGTCTCTTAGTTACGCTGCAACACGTCAAGGCTGGTAGGGTTTCCCATGATGCACTGAGTGTTTCATCTTCAGTAACCTTTTGTTTATATCTGTTTATACACCTCTGCGTTTAATTATTAATTATTATTATTAATCTCTGGGTCTCTTCCACAGCGTGTCTTTATTCTGTCTTCCTCCCCTCACCACCCAAACAGTCATGGCTGTGCTGGAGGATCCTTCTTGTTATAAGGGAGTTTTTCCTTCCCACTGTCGCCCAAGCGCTTGCACAAACTCAGATAATCTCAAACTGTTTTCTTAAACATTGCAGTGAGTTCACCTTCCTCAAATTGCCTTCACAGTCAACAGCTCTCAGTCCAATGGAGCACCTTTGGGATGTGGTGGAACAGGAGATTCATATCATGGATGTGTGGCTGACAAATTTCATGCCAATGTGGACGAGAATCTTTGAGATATATTTTAAGCCCCTTGTTGAATCTATGCCATGAAGAATTGAGGCAGTTCTGAAGACAAAAGGGGGTCCAAGCCAGTACTAGAAAGCTTTACCTAAAAAAAAAAAATGGCAGGAAACCAAAAGCTTATCAGTATGATTTGGAAAAAAACATGTTTTTTTATTTAGTAGATGCTGCTAATGTAAAAGTGACGTTGTTTTTAATCTGCTGCTGTTGGTTTACAAAGCACTGAAGGGTTTATGCTGAAAATCTTTCTGATCTGTGGATATGTTATGACCTTTCTGGGACAGGTTTTCTTTCTACTCCCTGAATCAAAACTAAATATGGGAAAGAAGCATTTAGTACCACATGTCTGGAACAAACACCAAGAAAACTTGTGTTTTCTCCAACTCTTTAAAAAACAAATCAACTCTTAAAGCTTCCCTTTTCCAAGTTTCTTGTTTTCTTTTTGTTGTTCTTTAGCTTTTGTATATGCCGTATATTCTCCTAAAATGAGTCTTTCCCTTTAAGTAAAGTACTGAGTTGCTTTGCTGTTGAATAATGCTAAAAAAATAAACTTACTTTTCTTGGAGACTCTAGGAAGTTAATACACACAACCAAGAAACAGTACCATACATAACCCATGGTCTGTATAGTTTGACATTTTTAAACATTATCATTGAGGAATTTAGCACATTGAATTAGTCTTTAAAGTAATTAGTGAGCTTCAGAGGTGCTGAAAGTCAAATGTATTATGGTCAGAGTAAGGCTGGTCCCCAGTGTTTAGTGCTGCTCACGCTCTGTGTGCTGATGTGAGAATGATGAAACATGTTTTAAAAAGCCACATGAATGCAGCAGTGTCACTGTGAGTGTACTACAGGAAAACACAAAGTACTTGCTAGGCTCTCACTGAGAAGAAAGTAATGCTTCCTTGGGAAAAGGGCTGACTTCAATTTGCATGCTAAGATCTTTTTTTTTCAGAATGACACACAATAGTTTATGTATAACATCCCAGATTCTCACAGCAGAAACAGTCCTTTCATTCAAAAGTGTTTCATTTTCTTCACGAGTTTTACAAAACCACACTAAATGATATATATATATATAATACTAAAAGAGATGATATCATTAGTAGCATTTTTAGCATAATAAACATGTAAATAAACTGCTGTCAGTCTGAATTGGAAACATGTGCATGCTGATATTCAAGCATTCTTTGTTAAAAACGCTCAGTCAGGTCATTACAACATCAGCCAGAACAGTTCCTCAAGAATTATTGGATAATTACGAGACCTCTGGCAGAAACAGCAGGCAGAACGGTTCATTAGAGAGGCCGGTGTTGTTGAGAAACAAACAGGGTTACTTGCACAGATACGCCAGTGGCTCGAAGACCTGGCTGCTTTTTTGAATTAATTTTCTCACCTTAGCCCCCTAAAGCATTCTCTCTTACGAAGTTTTAAAAGGTGAGAAATACTGAGTTTCTTTGTTTTCTAACTGGATGCATAAAAGGTCAGAACAAACTTTACAAAAACATAGCCAGACACACAAAATGCCAATCAATTCTTCAGTCAAAACGACAAGAACACAGAGCTTTCCATTGCAAATGTGGTTACAGAAACCACATCCCCACATGCCTACACACACGCAGACGCACATGCAACCCATCCAGACACCCCTTTGAGCTTCTTCACAGATGATTCATCTGCGGTCTGATGTGGTTAACAATGACCAGTGTTTCTGTGTTTGTTCAGATTCCGCCCTCACAGCCACACGGGACGATACAGTGAGAAAGATGCATTTTGCTGAGTCATCAACAAGTTTTCTTCATTCCCACGATTTTTCCTGATGTTGCTGACTAAATGAATGAAGCAATGTTTCTCTGCGGGAACAATAGTTACAATTCTTTGTATCACATGTAAATTTAGAATAGATTTCCGGTTACAGCCATTTACCAGGTAAATATCATATGGAAGTACTGCACTGATTCAGAATTGTATTCTAGTAGCTATTATTGTAATGTCAAACTGCTAGCCTAAAAAGTGAAGCTAATGCACCTTGATAGTGGATTCCATCTATCGTCCAGCAGGGGGAGACTCCAAAGGAAGTCTGGGTAACACTTTCTAATATGTGACTAAGGGCATAGTCCCATGTCATGAAATGGATGGATTTTATTTGACCCCTCACTACACATTTTATACACTTTTCTCAGACAGGCATGAACATTTTCACACTTTTCTCTCTTGTTTAAACACTCTCAAAGTTCAAAACTTCGTAGAAAAATAAGTCCAGTATTAGAGAATGAAACCAAAGGCACCTGCGGTTGCCTTTGATGGTGCAAAACGTTTTATCGACATTGTTGTGTTTGTTGGGGAGAAAACTTACAAACTTCAGCACTTCAGAGTCACACTGCTAGTGATTGAAGATTTATGTAAATTTGACAAGCTGAACGCATTCTGTACTGTACAGGAGACACGGCACGAGATTCATTGACAATGGTCTACAGCCAATCAGGATGCAGAACACAATGCGCTGTAAAAAAAAAAAAAAAAAAAGGATGCAAAATTGTACAAAAAAAAAAAAAAAAATCTGCAAAATTGGCCATGAAAGGTGAACTGCGATAAAGCGAGGGACCACTGTATTGCATAACTTCAGGTATTTTACCACCTTATTCTAGTGTGCCTACCTTTAAATATTTTTAGGTAAATATAAGTACATTGTAATTTCAAATATAATATACTAAAATTCCTTTTAATTACAGAGGAATTACAACTTTAGCTGTATTAAAAAATGTTATCCAAGTCTGATTGCATTAAAGCTGATAATTAGATGACCTTGAAGTTTGTTGCCTTGGATCACAGTTTAAAGTCTTTTTCAGCACAACATGATAGTAATTTTGTAAATTATGGTCCTCTTTAAAGTTAAATGGAAAATAAAAGAGGCTAAGCTCCTCACCCCCACTCCCCTTTGCTCTTCTCTAGCTCTAACCTCTCATCCAAACATAGTCACATTTTGGCAACAGTCAAATTACCAAACTTGAGGTTACAAAATAATCTGCTTCTTTGAGAAGGTCTGTGTGAAGCAGGATCAGTGTTTTCAACAATGGAAAATAGCTAAACGCCTGATCAAAATCATAGAGTATAAAAGATGGCGCTAGCTACTGTGACGTAAGTCGCTGGTTTCTGAAGTTCCATTTTGATGTCTCAAGATGAGCAAAAAGCCTGTGAAATGAGAGGGTGGGCCTGACTGTGAAACTGCACGTTCACTGGCAAAAGACTTACCAGTTAGAGGTTGTTTTGAAACATAGCATGACCAAGATTTATAAAACATCTTAATTTTTTTCTTCAGTATGACCCAAATTGAGTGACCAAACCCATAAATGGCATTCAGATAGAATGCAGGTTTATGCATTTTTACGACCCAGAAGCTATGTCCACATTTTACACTGTCTACACTCACAAATGTTGCAAATGTCTCCAAATATTGCAATATGCTATTGTATGTTCATTGCGTAATTCGGACACATTTACATTCAGTCCAGGGCATGGCAAACAGTCCAGTTCAGTTTGCCATGCTCTTTGTTTCTGTCATGGTGGCCGGGGTCTTGGACCCAGGGGTTTTTGAAGGTCTTTTGGTATGATTCATGTTTGCATTTTGTTCCCTTTGGAATATTTTCTAGTGTTCTTATTTGAAAACTCTGTTAAGTTACTGATGACTTTAGGTTTATATTTTTGCCCTGTCTTGTCGTGTTCCCTCCATCAGTCTCATTTCCTTGTCTTTCAGCTTTACCTTGTGTCAGGTTAGTCTTTAGTATCTTACTTCCTGTTTTATTTTAGTGACTGTTCCCTGTGTCTTTTGTTCAGTTTCACTTTCCCCAACTCATTATTTCATTTGTCCTCAGCTGTGTCACTACCATACTATTCTCACTACCCCATAACCCTAACCCCGAGTTCATATATTGTCTCATTCTTCCTTTGCCTTTTTGTTAGGTTTCTTTATATTTCCTACCTCTAGTTTCCCTGCCACTCCTAGTGTCTTTGGTATTTTTACATTCCTTGGTTTTACGTTCCATGTCAGAAACATTACTTGTGGACATTGTTTCTGACATCTCTGGACTATTTGGCTTGACTCTGACTCGCTCATCTTATGGTTACTTCTGTTTCTTGTGTTTGCATCTTCATTAAGGCAGTCCACACTCCAGACTGCAGATCTTGACAGTTTCAGCATCAGATGTAACTGTTATGAAAAAAAAAAATTCAAATATGTGTTGTTTGCAGTGAAAATCCATGTCAATTTAAGTGAAAAGAGAAAATCTGGAAACTCGACTATCCATTTGCATTACTCTCTTTTTGTTTTATATGTATATATAATAATAATGGATTGGATTTATATAGCGCTTTTCAGGTCCCTCAAAGCACTTTACAATTCCACTATTCATTCACTCTCACATTCACACACTGGTGGAGGCAAGCTACAGTTGTAGCCACAGCTGCCCTGGGGCAGACTGACAGAAGCGAGGCTGCCATATCGCACCATTGGCCCCTCTGGCCATCACCAGTAGGCGAAGTGTGTTGCCCAAGGACACAACGACCGAGACTGTCCGAGCCGGGGCTCGAACCGGCAACCTTCCGGTTACAAGACGGATTGCCAACTCTTTAAGCCACGATCGCCCCGTGTATATATATATATATATATATATATATATATATATATATATATATATATATATATATATATATATATATATATATATATATATATATATATATATATATATATATATATATATATATATATATATATATATATATATATATATATATATATACACACACACATATATATATACATATATACATATATATATATATATATATATATATATATATATATATATATATATATATATATATACATATATATATATGTATATATATATACACACACACATATATATATATATATATATATGTGTGTGTGTATATATATATAAGAAAACATATATATATATATATATATATATATATATATACATATACATATATATATAAGAAAAATAAAACCACATGTTCATGCCCACACATGCACTCAGTGCAATGTCTGGAAGAAATTGGGTTAAAATAAGAGACGACTGGATATATCTGGATATATTACATCTGTCAGTGCTGCTTTGTCTTTATTCTTCCTGATAATTATTCAGACCAGTGGTAAAATCTGTTGCACTTCCTACAAACATCCCTGACAAAGTCAAGAGTGATGCCTTTGAACCTACAAACTAAAGTCTGTGGAGAGAAAAAGAGAAAAAACACATTCAACTTGTGTTACGGTCAAATGCGCATTTTCAAAACCCAGTAATGATCGTAACCAGAGATAGGCCTTTTTATCTGATCAGTCAGCGGAGCATGCCGCCACAGGGTAATTTAGTATCTGATTAAAAACAGATCAGTCACAAACAGAAAGGAAGTTTTGCAGTCATCTCATAACATGAAAATAAATTACAATAATTATAATAAGTTTGAACATTAAGCTCTTCTACATCAAATAGAAATTCATTTTGTCCTCATATCCTCTGCCCCTCAAGGGACTGTGGAGTTTTTCAGGTTTCTGCATTTTGCTTTCTGCAGTGATTGCTGGTTACAGTTAATCATTCGATTAAAGCTACTAATGACAATACTTATCTTTACTAAAGAATTACATCCAAACATAATTCCCTCCGCTACAGAGGTTATGTTTTGGGTATCATTCGTATGCATGTCATTCTGTCTTAAAACACAATACCACGATAGAAGTTTTGAATGAATTCTGATAAAATATTATAGAGGTGCAGACTGGGGTCATGCTAATAATCCATTAATATTTGGCTTAGATCCACCAAGGTTTTCAAGGTTAACCATTTATTGGTCGAAAATTGACCAAAAGCCTTATAATTTAGAAACTATAATTGTTATAAGTGTGGCGTGTATTGTCAACATGTAGAAAGCACTATATAGTATGTATATATATATATATGTATATATATATATATATATATATATATATATATGTAAAATATCATGTCACATTTGACCTCTGACCTCTCCTTCAAGGACAATAGATTGTTCTGAAGATCAGTGTTCTATATAATGCTCTATAGAGCTATTTAAAACTAGGTTTCTTACAGCTTTTGTTTGTATTGACAATGTATAGGTATATCAACAATGATATATGGATATTCTAAATATCACGTCACCTTGGGCCTCTGGCCTCACTTTTATATTTCACATCTGCCATTTGTTCAAGTTGTTCCCAAAATATGTTAAATCTTTAAAGATAGTACTGTCAAGCGAAACAAACTGCTCCCTAGTTAGTTATAAATATAGTGTAGTATAATATTATATAATAAGATCAAGTTAATCGTGTCCAGTTATTTAAAAGTCAATACCTGTTTTCCATTACCTACTACTACATGTTTGTGTAATCAAAGTAAACATCTTTATGCTGCCTTTATCTGATTTTTACTGAACTACAAACTTTGTAAATTATCATTAAAAAAGACAAAGAAAACAAAAATGGACATTAAAAAAACAGTTTAAACTACATGCTAAATACTGCTGCATGAGTGAGGTGTGTGCTCTCGGAGTGCTTCTTTCCTTCTTTATAAAGGTTTTTATAAAGTTATAACGTTTAATCAGTTGCTCTGTGTCTTTCTGCCATTCTTCTTTTTGCATATTTCTAACAGCATCATCAACGAATGGACAACTCACAAAGAGTCCCATGTCCATTTCTATATACAACCTGAGCTGCCATGCCTATGACCTGCCTGCCACTCCAGACACGTGGCCATGATGTCAGTCTAGAAAGCCTTTCAGTGCTATAATTCATTCATTCAACTTCCAAAATCTGAACGGGATCTAACATTACAGTTAAAGTGTAAACCTTGTTTTGCATCTGTAAAAATTATATTAAGATGGAAGTGCTGAGTGCCAGAACTGAGGAAGCATCTGCAGCCCATAAGGGACCTTTCTTCTTTATTGCCCTATTTAAAACATTCTTTGGCAAAATAATCACAATTCAAGAATTTCAAGTTACTTTGGATCATTTAAAATAGCAACATTGCTCAACAAGTTGACAGGATAACTTATGATCTGCAACCATAATCAAAATTCAAACGTTTCACTTTACTTTGGATCATTTAAAATGGCAACATCGCTCAACATGTTAACAGGATAACTCGTGATCTGCAACCTATTCAAAGTAATCTTCTAACACTGGTCAGACCATGCCATAGTACCTTTGGCAGAAGCTCTGTGAATCTTACTAAATGATCAAACGTCACAAAGTGGCACAACATCGGAACTCACGTTGAGCCACATCAGTCATTTAATGGGATCCAGATGAGGCGCTGAATGAGTAAAACATTCTGTAACATCAGATATGTGTTTGTGTTTTTGCACAATGACTTGCCAAAATAGACCAAAGTTTTAGAATTGAGGTGGTCCTTTGTGTTTGGTCTACTCATTTTAGGTTCAGTTTACTCAACTGGCAGAATGCAGGACTAGAAAGATGTGGCCCCGAACTTCAAAAGTGTAAAACCAGTGGTTAAAGTATGTTTTTTCCCCTCTTTTGCCCTCAGTCTTCTTGTTCACAGATACCTGTCTTGTTTGCCATCAAAGCGAGGAATAAAGGAAGAGACTTCTCCGGAGCAATAAATGATGTGTGTTATACTGACAGATGACAGCACAAATTGTGACCATGTGCTGAAAGAAGGTAGAAGGCTGTAATTTTGGGAGAAGAGGGGAATTACTCCTATCGTTTTATGACTTTTCACATTAGCTATTATAGTGTAATTTATTATTCTGTCAGTAAGCGGCACATAGGAGAAATTCTTTGGTAAATGATGTATATTTTACTTTGGAAGCAGAAACAGGATGACCTGTAGTAAATTGAAATGTGGAAATTACTCAGAGGATGTGAACAGGTTTTCATGTAAAGAAAATATCTGCAACCATATTTACTGCAGATGTTGAGCTTTGCTGTCAAAAATACTGCAAAGGTTAGTTTTATCACTTTTATTCTTATTCTTCGTCTTGCTTTTCTTTTGAGTCATTAAGCAGAATAATTCTGCTTAATGACTTGAAACAAAAGAAGAGAAATGGGGGATTTAAACAGAAAGCAACCTAAGGCTATGCATTCAAAATGTTAGTTGCATCTTTTTGTCCTTTACCTGGCAGTTGGAAGAGGAGGGCATTCTCAGAGTTGTCTATGATTTCCTTCTGTTTCCTGTGATCAGTGGTTACAGTATCACCTCAATTGGTCATTCGTTGATGTTTTATATTATCCTTGATGCGGTTTCTCCATTTTTTGTTTTGCGCCATTCCATTCATTCAGCACAAGTTACCCAACAATCAAAGTCAGTGTTGTTGTATTTGATCTTCAGCTGGCGACTGCTTGTCACATTGCAAGTATACCACCTTATTTCATTATTTCATAGGTGGTTTAGAAAGGACACCCCGAAATTTTTTCCGAAGCAACGTTTTTGGATGTCCTGCAGTTTACACATGTCAGTTTTGAGTAAGGTCCACGTCTTGGATCCATCGAGAAGAATCAGCAGGACGAGGGGTGTGAAACAGGCAAATCTTAGTGGTGATGCATAAGTGCACAGCCCTAAAGACTTGCTATCTAACAGGCTCTGTATCTGAGACCAGTCTTAGAAGCCATCTGCTAATCTGACTTACTATCTGGGGGAAAAAGTTAAACGGATATGGGATACTATGTAACCGACACCTGGTTCAAGACTTCCTTTTAAAATCTGTTCAGTGTTTTTTATTTTAGCCCAAACTGTGATCTTGATCTGTTCCTATGCTACAAATAATTGTTTTGGTGGCTACCACTGGAAACGAAATAATTTAAAGAAAAGGGAAGTTTTGTGCAAGAAAGCCAAACTCTTTTTGAGATCATCTGAGCTTTGTAACATGGTGCATTATCCTGCAGTTCATGGTCACCAACAACACTCAGGTAGTCTGTAGCAATACTCAAGGGGTCCAAAGTGTGATAAGAAAATATCCTCCACATCATTACATCACCACCACCAGC
The DNA here is from genome assembly GCF_036321145.2 of Pelmatolapia mariae. NCBI lineage: Eukaryota > Metazoa > Chordata > Actinopteri > Cichliformes > Cichlidae > Pelmatolapia > Pelmatolapia mariae. Next base: position 7,137,391 of record NC_086240.1, read on the forward strand.
CTGAACTATTGATACAAGGCAGGATGGATTCATGCTTTGAATTTATTTATACCAAGTTTTGACCCTGCCGATCGATTGCTGCAGCAGAAAATGAGACTCATCAGACCAGGCAACGATTTTCCAATTCTCTACTGTCCAATTTTTGTGAGCCTGGTTGAAAGGTAGCCATAGTTTCCTGCTCTTAGCTGACAGGAGTGTCACTAGATGTGGTCTTCTCTCGCTGTAGCCTATCAAGGTTTGACGTGTTATGCATTCAGAGATGCTCTTCTACATAACTTAGTTGTAATTAGTGGTTATTTGAGTTACTGATACGTCCCTGGGGAGCACAGTGTTGCAGTTAGCACTGTTGTCTCACAACAAGAAGGTCCTGGGTATGTGTCTATGAGTTTGCCCTGACTGGTGACCAGCCTAGGTTTACCCCACCCTATGACAGAAGGGATAGGCTCCTTAAACCCTGAATTGGAAAGAAAATGGATGGATGCTGTTTTCTGTTTGAAGCACTCTTTGGCAACTGGCATCAACTATGGGATTTTCTCCCACAGAACTGCTGCTCACTGGATGTTTTCTCTTTTTTGACCGTTCTCTGTGAACCATCGAGATGATTATCTTAGAAAATCCCAGCACATCAGCATTTTCTGAAATACTCAGACCAGCCAGTCTTGCACCAACGACCGCGCCATGTTCAGAGTGACTTAAATCACCTTTTTTCCCTGTTCTGATGTTTGGTTTAAACTTAGTTAGTTGGTGGTCTTGGCCATGTCTAAACATCTAAATAAATTGAGTTGCTGACATGTGATTGTATGCTAATGAGCATTTGAACACATAAGGCCAATGAGTGTATAAATCTTCATATCTCGAAAATGCTTTTTATATTAGAAAACTTTCACTATGTTCTTGTCAGGCAAGACACCCATGAATACATACTGTATGAAAACTGAGAGCCAGGATGTGCATTTTTATGTACAGCCATTTTCCATATTTCAGTTGGAAAATGTTTGTTTTTAAAACACAGGCTTTTATTTTAATAGCTCTGAATCCTGCCAGTGAAACATTAAACCTGCTAAACATATTAAACATGTAAAAGAGTTTAATGACCATTCAGGGAAAACTAAAGCAACAAAACGTGAAAAATTACTTTCCAGAAAAGATGCACTAAAATAAAAATGTCTTCAAGAATTTATATATTTATCTGAATTTTTTGCAGCCGAAGCTGTATGTTTTAGGACCACTTTGGTAGGTTTCAAACTATCACCAGATAACAGTAAATCACTTTACACAAGATGTACACCCCCCCCCCCCCCCCCCCAAAAAAAAAAGCCAACAACCATATTGTAGTACTGTAAATTGTAATAACACCATAAATGTCTGCTTTTTTCTGAGGTGGTGTGATGTTTTTCTGTCTTTGTAAGAGAAAAGTGGTTTAGCAGCGATTTCAGCACCTTTATGTTTCAAATACTTTTATTTTCACTGCTTCAAACATTAGCGAGGAAAAGCTGTCTCATGTTTTTTGAGTTGATGAATCATCCCCGAAATTATCTAATTTCTCTGATAAATGTCGCCCTCATCTCTCCTTCCTTCACCCCTCTCCGGTGATCTCATCCTCGTTCCCTCCTGCTTTAGGACCTCATTCATTTAGCTTAAGAGGCAGGAACTCATAACCTTCTCTTTCAAACTTTTTTCTTGGTAAATTTTCAACAGCAGTGCCACACACACACACACACACCTACACACACACACACACACACACACCTACACACACACACACACACACACACACACACACACACACACACACACACACACACACACACACACACACACACACACACAAAACAGCTGGTTACAGGCTGCAGCACCTCACTCGCTCACTTTTATTTATGTGTGTTTTGTGATGTCATTATGAAATTAATTCCTTGTTGGGTTTTTGTTGGACCTTAAAGGAAATGCTTGCTGTTGGTCAGATCTCTTGCTCTGCAGTATCTTTGAGAACTGTTGTTGAGCGATTAGGCCACAGTCATGTCAGTTACACTCTCTCTCCCCCAAATAAAATGACATGTGCATAAACGGAGCGAGGGATGGAAAAATACAATATATAAAAAAGCATTATAGTTTTCATGTGTATAAATAGACAACTCTCCAACATCTACTCCCCCCTGAGGATGAGAAGAACATGTTTTTCTTTAAGCGATAAGGCTAAACGATAAGCACAATACAACTAGCTAATACAGCTTTCATAAACACTAGACAGGAAGCCGAAGTCTCAAACGCAGCTGTATCCATTTCCAGATGTCACTTGAACCCCGTCTCACGTCTCCTTTTTGTTTCTCTATATAAGTTCAGCCTGTATCACCCTGAATTACCTTTATCCCTGCTGTCAACCCCTCTCTCTCTCCTCTCTGTCCCCACATATCTGCTCACCAGCTGCGCTCAGATGGCCAAGAGGAGCAGGCTGGATGGGTTTTTATAGAGTGCACGCTCTGACGCACATGCATTCACAGGGTGTTGCAGAGCGACCTGCTAAAGCAGGGATCCAGGTCTTTTGTCCCATGAGCCTAGAAACTCTTTCTTCCTTTTCCCACTTCTTTTCGCCATTTGAGACCATATCAATATGAAACCGATGGCGCTTACTTGCAAGTGGCTGCTGACAAACTTAGGTTTTGGTCAGAGAAGGTCAGGAATTTGGCTGTTTCTCTGCTGCTAATCGGATTAGTGTTTCTTTTTTTTTTCTCGTTTTGCATGGCTAATATGAAAGTGATTAGACATCAGCTTTTGGTCCAGAGAATGAGGAAAGTTTGAATGGCATTAATAGGCCTACTATTTGTTCTTTATCTCTATGTATAGGATTAATATGCACATACGACTTGTCACAGCTTAGAATAAGCAAGACTGGTCTTTATAACACATCCACTAACAGCTGACTGTCTAACCCTGCTCTTATTTAATCTTATTCCTTTCAAGTTCTTGCACTGTTCATATGCAGTTTACGACTTTAAAGGAAGCATTTTAGGGTCCGCGTCCACAGACTGTGCTGGCAGTGTCTATTCTCAGTACAAATCCTTTGAAGTTTAGCATCGACTTCATTCAGAACTCTCATGACGAAAAGGCCATGTTGCCTTCTTCTATCTCGTGTTCACTGCAGTTTTGGAAGGCCTTTTCTTTAGCTGAGGAAGAGGCCGGCTTTTAGGATACAAAAACTGTCAGCAGTGTCAGCTAATCTTGGCTCAACCACAGCAAGTATTTATGATCTAATATTTAAGAAGAGGTCTTTTAACCGAGCAACAATAATCACTTTAACAAAGAAGAAATAAATGAGGTCATGGGTGCTTACTGCACAAAAATTGCTGCGTGCTGACACAAACCCATACTGTTTGAATTTCTTCAGTCTTAACTAGCCAAGTGTAATAGATTTTCTTTTTATCTGCTGAAATGACAGCAAAATATTTGATCAGCACGGATGGGAAAAGTACAGAACAGAAATACAGATACTTGTGTCAAAAAACAACAATGGTTTCAAATTCTTTATGCAAGTAAAAGTGAAAAAGCACAGGCTCTGACATGCATTCATAGAAGCAAAAAAGCAGAGGACAGTTCTACCCGCTAACTGCAGCTCATGCCATATTCATATCCTAATGAAATAATATTTATATATTTCAAAAAACTTTATTTTAACCTAAATTGTAAGTCCAGTGAATGTGTTAACCCTGAACATCTTTTGTGTAGAACATAAACAGCTCTATTTGCAGTTGCCTAAGTCGTAGATAGGTGATTTTGCCTCCGTATCTAAACAGAAAAAGTGTAAGCAAGAATTAAAGTGGGATTTGGCAGATGTGGGAACCCTAAGATTGGCTGTAGCAGTGCAGCATGAGTAAAGAAGTCTGAACTCCAATAGATTCCTGGTGTGGAAGCTGTGATAAGCTGAGCTGTGTTGCTGCAAATTGCAAAGGAAATCCCATCCCAGTATTAAATTTAGTGCTTATATTTAAAATGATGTTAGTTTCTTTAAGGCAGCGCGGTGGCGCAGTGGTTAGCACTTGTAACCTCACTGGAAGAGCTTCCCAAGTTTGACTCCACCACCTGGCCGGGATCTTTGTGTGGAATCTACATGGGTTCTCTCCGGGTACTCCAGCTTCAACTCACTGTTCACACACATGCAGTTAGAGGTTTTAGGTTAAATGGTAATCTCAAATTGTCCGTAGATGTGAATTTGAATGCAAATGATTGTCTGTCTCTCTGTGTTAGTGACCTGTCAAGGGTTTACCCCGCCTCTCAATTTATGGTAGCTGGGATAGGCTCCAGCCCTCCTGTGACCCTAATAAGAACGAGTGGAAGAAAATGAATGGATGGAAGGATAGTTTGTCCAAATAGCTTTAAATTCCTTCACAATCACTGCAAAACTTTTTGTAAACCCCCCTAAATTAAAGCTGAAAATGTGAACTTCAATTGCATATTGACAATTTGATTCAAAATCCACTGTGGCGGAGGCAAAGCTTTAAAAAACTTGTCATTTTCTAAAAACGTATGGACAAAATTCTTCTACAGGTTTGCCTGCACAATCAGGACCTCGAGTACTTTCCTAACTGTCTGTGACTGGACAAAAAATCTTATTTGAGGCAGGGGTGTCAACAAATGTTGACTGGTTTCATTTTTCACATGTAAACACAAAAACTACAGTCTGAGTCTCCAAACTGTGATGTTACCATGGTGACAAGCGAGTAAAACCATGAGCTGCCCTGCTGCAGAGTTCTGTAGCTGTCTTTTAACATAACAGGATGGGTCATGTGAAAACCACACAGCTGACAGGTGGGTGTCTCTATGTGTGAAAATGCTAGTCAGTCAGGAAGGGGTACATGAAGTTATAAAATGGGGGGAAGGAAGGTGAAAGTGAGGTCAAGGGGTGGAAAGACTGAGCAGGTTGGAGGATGTTAAGATTATGGGCCTCGTGTGTAAGCATAGCTCTAGTGTGGCATGCGAGAATACGTCTGCATGTATGCACACGAGGATAGCTCTTCCACAACCAGCCCCTCTTGAATCAACCTGAATTTCACAACTTTATGATGATGAATAATCGGCTCAGCCAGTCAGTCAAGACATGAGAAAGCTGACACACTTTTCTCTCAGCAGTATGTCCCCTTTTGTTGTACCCTCACCTTTAACCTTAGACCTTAAAGCCTTTGCCGGGGTCAGTTAAGAACCGACAGTCGAAGGGCATAAATCTGGTATTAGAAAGACAAGCAGCTCAGTGAGCTAAAATGCCGGACTTCCCCTTCACTAGCATGGGACTTTTAAAAGATCACATCCATCAGCTGGTGGGAACCAGCTTGTCTAACAAAAAAGAATAAACAAATAAAAAAGATCATATTATGAATGAGGTAATTTTATCTGAGCGTGGCCTATGTAAAGTTTACATAGAGTTTACTTTTCCTCTCATTCTGTATTCAGAGAAATAAATTCTCTCGTTTTCTTTTTACTTTTGATTTACTTATAAAAAAATAACCCTCATCTGTTATTCAGGCAGGGATGAGGTTATTGAGAGCATTATTTTGCCAATTATTGCATAAACGGTCTCAGATCAGACCCGGTCAGACAGAAGCAGCAGGCTCAAAAAGCAAAAATAAATAAATAAATGAATAATTAAAAAGTCAGGATCAGTGGGAGATCTTAAACACAATCCAGATGCACCCTGGTAGAATCATGGTTTGACTGAAATCATTATTAAAGATGTTTATCTACAATAAAACTCAAGAGGTCCTCCATCCAAAAAGTCACAGTGGTCAATTGTACCTCCCATTGGAAATGACATGTGCCCGGTAAGAACCTCTCCTGATCCTAAGCATGCCATAGCATCTGGCAAATATGGTGGAGGAAATGTTACAGCACAGACCAGTGGAACCAGTTTACTCATATTTATTGATCATGTACCTCAGTCACATCTTCATAATTTGATTTAAAATCTTCTGTGATGGTGTACAGAGGCTAAACTACAGAAACTGTGCCTTTGCCCAAAAGCTTTGGAACTTGTGTTTTTAGCTGATTTTCATATCCTTTCTCTTTGTACAAAAACTCTCAGTCTTTTTAAAATACGGTCAACAACTCTTCAAACTTCACCTTTGAACAGGAACGAACCACAAAACATCCTCTCCGAGCATCAAGCACTTCTTCATAGGAGTACACTAGATCAGCACAAAAAACAAGCACAGTTCTTTCCTCAGCATTCATGCCATATGTCTGTAAAAAAAAGAAAAAAAGATCCAAAACAAAATAAAGAAGAAACAGTTTCTCCGTAGATCCCTAAACCAGCCTTGATTAACCAAAACCACCTATTATATGATGCAGGAACACCAAGGATTCAAAATTGAAAATGCCAAAAACAGTCAAAAATACCAGAGAAGGGGAAAAGGGATCCAAGAAAAGGAAAAGGCAAAATGAGGGGGGAAAGGAAAAAGAAACAAGGCAGTGGTGTGTGTGTTTGTGTGTGTATATGTGTGTGTGTGTGTGTGAGTGTGTGAGTGTGTGTGTGTGTGTGTGGGGGGGGGGGGGGGGTGTCAGGGGGTAATTTTAATTTTTCCCTTCATAGAAATGTAAACATGTTGGTGTGTATGGTTGACTGGATATTGTCTGACCATTGTGGTTACAGCATGGCTAAAGTTTAGTTGCCTGCAATTAAATTACACATCATTATGCAGTTAGTTGTTCTGTTTTGAAGATTTTTCTTCTGTAAGTGCTCTAAAAGAAACAAAAAATAAAACAAAAAACAAAAGAAAACCCAACCAGATACATCTGTTTTGCAACTGGCCAACACTGAACACAAGCAAATATATTACAGGAACCATCAGGAAGATTGGTGGTGGCTGAATTGGAACCACTGGTTTGTCTGACAGGCCAGAAAGAGAATACTGACATTGGCACTGTAAGCTTCTGTGACAAATTAACGGTCTGAGAAACTTAATAAATCCAGGCTTGATATTTGTTTTGCAGACATAGCAACAAACGAATGAAGACATTTTTGTTCTGTTTTCTAGCGTGAAACTCACCCTCAAAGTGTCCATGTGACTAAAACATATAAGTGGCATGCAGAAATGTCATATTCCTCCCTTATGTGTTCTCGGTATGTTTATCTTTCTCCACGCTGAATATCTGAGCTTCATATGGAGGTCAAGCAGCTTTAAAAACTCAACTTGCCTGTATGATTTATGGATTGGAACGTATCAGCCGACTCAGACACTTTGTTTGCACTGCAAACATGATCGAGGACGTGCACATGCAGTAGCAGCAACATGTGCACACAGGACTCACTGTTACACAGACACGGTCATGCACTGCACGACTTCCATGTATGCAAGCGCTTGCCAAAGACCAGGAAATGGGAGGTACATTCATCTCTGTTTGACAAATAAGCTCTTCTCTTCTCCTCTCTTCTCTCAACCAGTGCTAATTCAGCATATTATCTTGTAATCTAACTCTATTGATGGTGACAAGATTAGTCTGCTACAGTGACAAGTGACATTCTAGCTAGACTTTGATTAATATATGATCCTTTTAGCTGATTCTGAAATGACTAACACTGTCTGCTGAGTAATTCATCTCCCAGTATTGGCTCACATGCATATACTGATTGAAATTACAGATTTAGTAATTACATCTTTAACTGTAATTCTGCAGCCTAATCATTATGAACAGATCTCTGAATATGCTAATTTAATCCTGTCTCCTCCCTTAGTCACGTTCCTGCAGCCTACCTCTACTCTACCTCTTCATCTATGAGCCTTACTTACAAGTTATCTTGCTCGCTAAAGGGAGACACAGTGCCAAAGATGTGCTTTGTTAGGTTTAAATCAAACACACGTCTGGAGGCTAGTTGGGAAAAATGTGTGTTTCCTGACCAGTTGGTAATTATTTGCTTGAGGTTGCTGGCTATTGCTTTGGTCTCTAGTAAAGTGTAGTTGTCTGTGGTTGGCTGCCTACAGTTTGCATGGAACAAACCAGCTCATCTGTAAACACTTGCTAACTATTAGCTGTGCCGCAGGGAAACTTGAAAAAGTTGAACGCAAGCTCAAAATGATGAATGTTTGCCTGCGAATTAAAAGTTGTGCCTCACCACTGCAGCTAACACGTTTCAGCAGACACATTTCTACATTATCTGATATCCCCATGTTGGTGTTGTTCCTGCATCATCACAACAGTGTTGGTCCAGGATGTCACGTTCAGCTGTGTAGAAAATAGAGACAGGGGACCAAAATGCAGGTCTCGCAGGCTGGTTTGGAATATACAAGGTTTTAATTACTGGAGCTGAGAGAAATAAACACAAATGACTGAGTTAAACAGGGCACACACGAGGAGTTGACGATGACATGACAAGGAACAGAGATAAACTTATGGCTTAAATAGGCAAGATAATGAAAGGATTGGAAACAGGTGAAAAAACAGCTGAAACAAATCTGACTAATGAAAGAGAGGAAGTAACACTAAACATAACGCCCACGGGAGAAAAGACTGTCACAATAAAACAGGAAACAGACACAGGAAAACTAAACAATGACAACAAGACCAAAACTCAAAACACTGTCTAAGCACTCAATTAGCATTAGCCAAGAAGTTAGGTAATGCTATTGAAAACAATGACTAGCAAACAAACACGTGAAACCTAAATATGGCTAACAGCAAATCTAACCTGATAATATATTTATTATATTGTATAAATTAATAAAGAAAACACTTGGAATGCTTACAATTTGTTCCAGAAGAGAGTTTTATATAAACAAGGGTATTTTTTCTTCCACACATTATTTTTCAGTTGCAATGTTTATCCAGGCCAAACATTATTATGATGATGGAGGAACAACACCAACACAGGATATCAGATAGACTATCCATTTTAGGTCACTGTCTGTTTTCAGTTTAGCACTGTATGAACCTCCAGCACCCATTTAGGGAATTTACATTTTTCCTTAGCGACCTGTGGTTACCATGGGCTCATTGGCTAGTCCCTAGGCCTAGGTTACTGGGACTTTATCAATCTATTTCACCTACTTTCACAGCACGATGATAAATAGTGCTTCTTTTGCAGTAATGCTGTCTTGCATTATTGCTAAAGTTGACATGCTGAGTCAAACCCAATACACCAATACATAATGTCAGCTTTCTTTGTTCTCAGTCTTTATTTGAAGCAAAACATTTCAACTCACTTCTATTTCTGGAAATGAGAATTCTTTGGTAATATCTAATCACTTAAAAAAAAAGCTGTATTCCTATGAAAATGCAGAAGCAGTAGGTAAGCACAAGAATTTTTGGGACCTGAAAGTTTTTAGTTTCCCAGTAGTACTGATCAGTGGCTTTTGAGGCTGTGTTGGCTGCACGCATGTAAAAAAGAGAAAAATGACATGCACTGGCTGAAGCTGGAATAGAAAAGAAAAATTTTGTCCCCAGTGTACGTTTTCTCTTAATCGGATCTTCATTGAAAGCTCCACAAGTGTACCCGCGTCAAGGTCATCAAATGGCAGCTGAGACTGAGCACCATCAGACACCGATACATAAATACTTTCACAAGTTTTGCAATGGCTGATATACAGTTTTCACAAAAAGTCTATTTGCACAAAAATTCAAAGGACTGGTTTATTTTTTTTGTGTGTGTTTGAAGTCCAAGAGAAGCAGGCCATGTAGTCAAAGGGGAAACTCGGGTTTATCGAGGCTGGTGGGACTTATCTGGCAAGGGTCTAACAGTGTGAGTCAAGCAGCACAAATACCTTTTACATTACCTAAACGCATGTCACGATGCTTAGCATCAGCATGATAACATCAATGGTTGCACTTTAGACCCCTAAAGATTTATTTGTCACACAAAAAATCTTAAGCTTTCATGTTTCAGATGTTAGATGCATTCAAGTCATTTGCAAATGTGTTGATGCAGCAGCTGAATTTAAATAGCGACTTATCCAAGCTGTAGAGCTTTGGATGAGTTTGTTTTGGATTACTGTGGACAGGAACAATGCTATGTAGCTAGAAACAACAAACCCCAAGTCTACAGACTTGGACAGTCTGCTTGTGATTTTTCTGAACAGCAGCGCTCATCAAAACACTTGCTGTTTGGAGACGATCTGTTGTGACTAAGACTGTTTCTGTGATTAATTAGAATCCTGCTTCACATGGTTGCTATAACACTGTATCCTCTGTCACGTTTTTATTTCTACAAGAAAGAAAAGAAGAAATAATTAGTGATTTTAGTGAATGTTCAGGAAGCACATACATTACCAGTGTCACACACAGCCAGAGCTGATGATATATGATGCTGTAAACCTGAAAATTAAACATGCCACACATACCTTGCACATTCTTGAGGCCAGTTTTAACTTTCCATTTCCCTATATAGTGACAGTGCTATACTTAACCACATACAGGTGTGCTCTTGGCACCAGCAGCGAGCTGGCAGGTGTGTTTGCTGCTACAATGTGATAATGACTATCATTACACCCCAGGTAAGAGCAGGCTTGTTAGCAGCAGGCCGAGACGGAGACAAGAGGAAAGCAATAATGCCTTTATCAGGATGTGAGTGCACAACTGGCATTTCTGCACCTTAATCACACACAGAGTCATAACACATACTTATGCAGAGGTACACACACAGCAAAGCAGTAAGGAAGAGATACACAAACAGAAACACACATAAATTAGGACCTTGCTGATTTAAATTTAGCTCCAAATGAACCCTTCAGAGGTATCACTGCTGAAAATAAAATGATACCCGTTATTTTCCTGCAGGAGGAGAGCGCAAATTAGTGTTTTATAATATAACATAATGATGAAATGCAGACCTTATGCTTCTTAATCACGTAGACTTTTAGAAAACTCTTCTACAAAAAATAAAATTTTTAATGAATGCTGCAAAAGTCATGTTTTTACATTAAACTTTGACGCATAGTTATATTTCATATATTTATATGGGCTCACCTCAGAGTTATCTCAGCTCCTTTTCCCCCACACATCACTGCAGAAAGTCACACTCCTGCAGATCCAGGTAACTGTAGTTAGAAAGCAAATGGGTAATCTCTCAGGCCTGCTCTCTGTTTCTGCACTTCACCATATGGGGTATATCTATCACAGCTTTTCACTGCCTCCTTGGGTGTCGTAAACAAAAAGAAGCAGATGTGTGCGAATGTGCACATGCATCGGCAAAACACACATTTTGAATGATGGTACTCGTGAGGGCTTAACTGGCTATCTTAACGTTCTAATTTGAGTAAATGCTCACTTTGACCCTGAATTCTAAGTCTGCATGTAGGCTTTATTATAAGTCTAAAAGGTTTCCTTGGTTTTCTATGGTTAAAGAAAACTTTAATTACTTCAGAAACACTACTGCACACATACATGTGTTTGAGACCTGTTGTTCTGGAGTCAGTCTGGGGAAAGCTCCAAAGAAAGCATTATCCTCTAAGTGATTTTTCAAAATGCCATGGATCTAGGTCCAAAACAAAGCATATTTCAGCACCAACTGCACCAGTGATAAGAGCATGAATTTTTTTCTAAACACCCACAGCATATAGTAATGTTGATTATAATTATACTGATTTCATCAGGACGGGCTTGAACGTTTGAAGTGGGCGACTTTTTAGACTCTTAGCAGCTTGTTTTGTAGCTGTAGTGCTTTCAGAGTTGGCATGTGGTGAAATGGTAATGCATCTGTAATACTTTATGTGACAAGTTAATGGTTTTTTTCATTAATGTACTTTCATTATACTCTGTCTTTTCTTCACTTCTCATTCCGACTGCTTGCAAGTTAATTGGTATTGTAGTGCATTGTGCAGGTTAGTGTGGGTGTGTGTCTTAGACAGCAATGCACCAGATGTTATTTTATAGGACAGAGGAGGCGGCTCTCTCATGGCTAGTTGTTGCAGCCTTGGTGATTACAATGTAACTGTGTCTGTGGCCACACCAGCCAAACACAGTCTCATGTACAGACTGGGGGAAACCATTTCAAATACAACGGCCTTAATGTGTTTCGATTAATGGCTTTATTAATCTCTAACAAATATGTTTCTGTGGTTTAGTGGTTAATGCATTACATGCAGAACATCATCGGTTTGATTCCAGGAGGAATCACAAACTCAACCTGAGGGAATAATAAGGTAGAGTGTACTCTTAGTGCCGGTCCCAACCCTGGATAAATGGGAGGGTTTCATCCGGTGTAAAATATGTGCCGAATCCTTTGCAATTAGTTTTTAACTCTCACAGTTTCCAATAAGGCACTGTTTATAAGTATGTTGTAACAAATGGATTCCTCTGTGGCAAATAAATGAATTATTCATGCATAATTTAGTTTATAACTAAAACAGAAGCCCATGGGCAGTTATAAATGAACTACTAATTTTGGTTCAGTATAATTATAGAGAACATTTAGCCACACTCGTTTTTTTCAAGGACTCTGGTATCTGATAGATATGCAGAGGTGTCAATGCCGGGCATCACTTTAGTCAACACATACATATACCTGCAAAAGACCGGTTGCTGTTCCATTCATGCATTCCAGCATGCTGTTCCAACACACCGGATATGTGTCCTTTTCCAATCTTCAAGTGTGGAGGTGTGTGTCAGTACAAAAGATAATATTCTACTATCTAAACACTAATCTAAGAAGTAGATTTTATTTGTTGGCCTTTAAAATTGAACGGCTATAATTCTGAATCCCATAGACCCATGGCTGACCCACCAAGGAAGTGCCACTGAAGCACACCTTGTACTGATCACTTACAGAATGTCAGTATTTGACACCATGGGATGTGAATATGTTATAATTAACTGTATAATTGAGAATATTACAGTACTATGCAAAAGTCTAGAGCCACTCCTTTTTTCTTAAAGTTTTGCTTCCAGTAAACCATACTTACTCTTGAGCAATAGTTCTCCAAACTTTCTGAAAAGACTTTCCAGTCCAGTCCTTGTACCTGACATTTTCATTTTTTTTTCTTAAGCCACTAAACACTGACCTATGACCCATCCCAGCATAAAAAAGGGATGAACCAATGTGTCTACACATAACAGACAACTTAGTAAAGAATCTATATTAAAATATACACTTTGTACATATATGCAAGTCATAGATACACAGTTTTTTACTAACCGCCTGTCACAGGGACATATCTATTTTTCCATTTCTTTAGCTGAATCTACAAAAATGCCAAAGATAACACAGTCTGACAGCCATAAAATGTTATTTCTGCTGATTCCCAAAGAGCTACTGTCAGGCCTATAGTAAGTCATGTCTTTAAGAAATAGGAAAAAATCCAGCACCAGCCTTTTATAAGAGCTAAGAGTTGTGTATGGCAGATTAGGTGAGCCGTCTAGTGTTCACCAAAGCTTCATCATAATTGGTGTCAGTGGAAGGGTGGCTGTCAAAAAGACATTCTTAAAAAAGGAAAACAACAGGCTTTATAACAGTGAGTGTCACGAGTCATCTGTAAAACACAGTGGAGGCTCTGTCATGGTTTGGAGTTACATTTCAGCCAGTGGTGCTGGGAATCTTATGCAATTATGAAGAGAGAAAAGTACCAGGAGATTTTGGTCCTGTCCTGATTGTGGACAGACAGAAACACACAAAGGTGGACCTAACTGTCGTGGAACAGTTCGTAGATTTTATTTGCAACCTGTGGGTTGAACAACAAAGTTGATTTAGCTGCAAATCTGAATTCAGAGCACATCCCAAGTGAGGCTTCCCAAGACATAGTACTGGGAAATGATGGTTTCTTTGGAGTCTGAGACATATCCCTTGAAGAAAACTAAATTGACCAAAAAACAAAGCCAACCTAGCCAGACGATAGGTTCATCTACGCCAAGTTCTTATGGTCGGTCCAAACATCCAAAGGTTGCTTGGCCTCCTTCAGTCAGTGCCCCCATTCTTCCGCAGGTCTCAGTTACCTACATCATAGTTAAGCTTGGAAGAAGGAAAGAAAGAAAGAAAAGAGCACTGATACAGCATTGCCCTACAATGACATCAGAATCATCAATTTCACAATAAACTGAAGGCTTGGGTCAGGCTGAACAAGTACAGGAGCAGAGGCGAATTTCTCCTTGAGACACTTAAAGGCTGCTTCTGAAGACCAAAGGACAATTTAGGTGAGTTTAAATAGAATTTTACTTCAATGAACCTCTTGGAGAAATGAGCTGAGAACCTTTGTCTTTTTTGCACACATTAGGACTGGGCTTAGATTTTCTCTGCATTGGTCTTCAGCTGCCCACCTTTCAGACCATAAGCAAACGATATATGTAATTCTTATTTTACAGCCATTACACAACTTGTTTTCAACCAGACTCTGAAGTGCTCTTCTGATGTGCTCTTCTGATGTGCTGCCCGTGTCCCTCCAGGTACATGGAAAAAATCTAAATGTCATCCAAATATACAAATACAAAAAATTTAAATAATCCCTGACAGCATTATTTACTGGGCCTAAATAACTGCTGCAGCATTTGTTGAACCAAAAGAGATCAGCAGATAATCATATTGCTCAAGATCAGTTTTACATTCATCCACTTCTTAAATGCGCATCAGGTGATTTCCACTCCTAAGATCAAGTTAAGGAAAAATCTTAGCACTCCCCCACAGGTTGAAAAGCTGAACTGATTAGTTGTTAAGGGTATTTGTTTTATAGGGTTATGCTGTTTAGTCTCCAGTAGTCCATGTATAAATGAAAGTTTTGTCCTTTTTCTCTAAAAAGAAAAATCTTGCTCCTGCTGGAAACAAAGATGGCCGAATTACATCTATACCAAACAACTCTCTCATGTATGTTTCCGTGGCATCCCTTTCAGTGTTTGACAGCTTAAATAAGGGGCTACCTGGAAGGGGTGCACTGGCTAACAGTACTATGCAACAATCATAGGATCGCTGTGGGGTCAGGAGTTTATCATCTTTAAATGCTGATACTTTCATTTTTGTTAAAGTTCGTGTGATAAGCCTAAACCTCACAGGCTGAAGCAGAATTTACATGAAAGGAATTTATGATGTTTTTTTGTTTTTTATCTGCTTCATGCAACCATGAAGACTAGTCGTTCTCCCTATGGATTTATGTCAAAGCATGTCTGGCCTCTATTGGGAAAACTAGCCAATTATTTTCACTGATGCAGCAAAATCACCAATTTGTCTCACTCTCTCTGTCTCTTTAGTATTTCTGCGTTGCAGGGAATCAGTTTGTGTTTCACTGGAGTCCAAGTTATTTACACAACCAGGCATAAACACTTAAGATCAGGGATGAATCTGATTTAGTGCTTGAGCCAGCCAGCTGTTTGGCATCTGATGTCACGGAAAATTCTCTCAGTGGTTCGTTTGTTCGACAAATCTAAATTATTATTATTGTGTTGCCTAATAATCAAGGGGATCAAGTTTTGCTTATGGCTGGTATTCATAATCTCTAAAGGCAACATCGTCCCCAGATGTCTGACACTGAACGCTAGACACTCGTTCATGTTTTCGTGTAACACAAATACACAGACAGACAGGACGAATGCACGAACACAGACACGTGTGCCCATACACACTCTTCTCGTCTTCATCCTGCTTTATCTCTCTTGTTCTCTTTCACACGCGCACGGACTCAAAAATCATTGTTTCTCACAGTCTAGTCTGGCTGTTGTTTGATTTACTGGGTGACCTCTGACCCCAGCTGGGCTGAGCTGGATGGATTCTCGGCCCTGCTGCAGCTCCAACTGGTTCGTCTCCAACATGACCCTGCCAGACCTGCGTGCATGTGTGTGCCTGTGTTTGAATGCCTACACACACATCTTCATTTGTTTTCACGTCACTCCGTGGTCCCAAAACCTGCAACATTTATATGCAGTTCCTTTCTTGAGGTCTGTATATTTTTATAAAATTGATGTACTACATATTTGTTTAAATTACTGCTTGTTTATATGTCTCAAATCTGCACCTGTGCTGCCTCTACATAACAGCTAAACTAAATAAAGTCGTCTTCATGTGCGACTTCTCATTCAATGAAAACCTCCTGTCAGCAGCGCACCCACAATACCAGTGTTTTAGAAACTGCTAAGTGACCTTTTGGTGTTATTCATTTCCTGTTTTTGTGAAGCCTTAATTAATTAAAGATGGCAACAGTAATTCGACTCAGTCTGACCTTTGCCTGTGAAAATACTCACACAAGAGGCTGAGAGCATAACAGTGGGGAGAGATTCATTAAACCACTCCAGGGCCAAATAAAAGTATTCTGAACCAATTCATTCAGTTAAACAACAGATAATTCATTTTAAAACCAGAAAACTAAAGAAAATGACTTCATTTCGGCTTTCATCCACGTTGGCACTTTAGCCCGATTCCTTTTCATACTGTTTCGAAACATTTAACGTGTCCGTTAAAAAAAATCGTATTCATTTAGAAACATATCTTTTGAAGAGGCTCACTGTTTAGTTGCCCTCAACATGACCTTCACTATAATGTGGCTAGCGCTAAGCTATACGCACTATATGAGTTAGAGCCTGGAGAGCCTGAAAAGAAGAGAGTGGTGAGACATCTTATATCTACCTAGACTCTGAGTAATATCTAACTCTGTAGTAAACAAATCTGTCAGCGCTTGTCTGAACACATAAATCCACATGTATTTTTTTCTTTATGCTTCTTTGATGGTGCTTCTTTAACTCATAGATGTGGTATTTTTTAAACATAAGTCTCATCTTTGAAGGCAGCTCATAGCTTGGCGTTTTTGAACAGATGTGGGATTCCCGCTGCTCTCTCCTTCTCATGCATCTTGAACTAATAAGGTCACTGTGGATTACAGCTTCTTAAAGGAACAGTTTGACATTGTGAAAATACGTTTATTCACTTTCTTGCTTGATGTTAGAGGTGGAAAATATCTCCATTTTAATATCTGTATGTGAACTCTCATGTAATAGCTCAACACAGGACCAAGAGTGGAAGCTGAGAAACAGCTAATCAGGTTCTGTTCAAGAAAAAAAAAACCCAGGAAAACAAAAAAGAAAACCTCTGAATTTTGTTGTTTAGAGACAAAGTCCAGACAGGAAATGATTCTGACTGCTGGTGAGAAAATTCAAAATTACTTTTTACTCAAGTAAGCATTATAATCCTACTCAAATAGGTTAAAAGTGAGCTAGTTGCATCATAAAAATACACCACTTAGCCATAATATTATAACTACATGTTTAATATTGTGTTGGTCCCCCTATTGCTGTTGCTCATCCATCGAGGCATGGACTCCACCAGACCCCTGAAGGTTTTCTGTGGTATCTGGCACCAAGGTGTTAGCAACAGCTCCTTGAAGTCCTAAAAGCTGAGAGGTGAGGCCTCTCAGCCTTTTTGTGGGTTGGTCTTGTTTGTCCAGCACATCTCACAGATGCTTGATCAAATTTAGATCTGAGGAATTTGGAGGCCAAGTCAACACCTCAAATCTGAAATATCTTTGTTTTGTGGCAGGGTGCATTATCCCAGTGAATGCAACACAGTTGCCTTCTTCCCATGGTGGATACTGGTGCCAGCTGTTAACCAGCTAAGCGAACCACACGCACAAGGGCATTCATGTAATCTAAAAGAAAACATGATTAATCAGACCAGGCCACCTTCTTCCATTGCTCTGTGGACCAGTTGTGATCCTCACGTGCCCATTGTTGGCGCTTTTGGCAGTGCAGAAGGGTAGGCACGCACTTCCTGACTGGAACAAACTGTGATGCATTGTGCATTCTTACACCTTTCTATCAGAACCAACATCACCTCTTTAAGCAATTTGAGCTACAGTAGTTTGTCTATTGAATCGTACCACACAGACCAGCCTTTGCTCCCCACATGCACCAGTGAGCTTTGGGCACCCGTGACTCTGTCAGTGATTCACCACTGTTCCTTCCTTGCACCACTTTTAATAGATACTGACCACTGCAGACCAGGAACAACCCAAAGGTGCTGCAGTTTTGGAGATGCTCTGATCCAATCGTCTAGCCATCACAATTTGCCCCTTGTCAAACTCACTCAAAACCTTATGCTTGCCAATTTTTCCTGCTTTTAACACATCAACTTTGACCTTAATAAATCTCACCCACTAACAGTTGCAATGATGAATAGAATCAGAGCTATTTATTTCAACTGTCACTGCTCATATTGTTATACTTGATGAATATTTAGAGTACCTACAATAAACGTACTCATTATGTCAAATGGTAATTTCAGAATTCGATGCATGCCATTATTGGATCTCAATTGTTGATTCATTGATGTGTATGTATATCTTTATACTGCTTTTTATATTGCTAAGTAGTTTGATGTATAATAATGCAGTCTAGCTCCAAAATAATAAGCAACTAAATATTTCAAATAACTGGTATAGAGTACAAACTGAAGTATTTGCATCCAAAACATAGCTGTATAGAATCATAAAGTCATATAAAGTCATCATAACATCATATAAATATTTAAATAAAAGACATTAAACCTGTACTACAATAAAATACTTGAGTGAACATACCAAGTTACATTCTCCTATCCATTCAATGGAGGTGGTGGTGGTGGTGGTGGTGAGGGGGGTTTAAAAGTATTAGTAGTCATGTTCTGTGGCACCCCATGGCCCCCATCTAGACATGGCCCTGTTGTAACAAGCAAGTCAAATATGACATATGCAAGTTTTTAAGGCTATTCTATTTAAGAGTGAGCCAGCCGTCAGATTTTTTTTTCTTTTCTTCTTATTTTAGTGTACAAACTCTTTTGTACACTGAAGAAACACATGGTACAGAAGGGTTGCTAACATAGTCATTTGACATGGCAAAATAGTAATTTTTAGTCAGCTAAAGGCATTGCTATTGTTTCAGTCCTTGCTTCCATAATGTATGACAGCTTCTGCTTCGTCTCTGTGAGATTTAAAGGGCTGTAAAGTGGCTTCTAACATGTTCAGAGACAGCCAGGTCAGTGCTTTTAATGGTTTCTAGCCTTTATTAGAAACTGTGGGAGGGACTTGCTTTCTGTTAGCAAATAACACGAGGGCAAGTATTCTCCACACAGAGTCTGACAGCAATTTATGAACTAGTTTTGACATTTTATCCCACTGGTTTGTTCAATAGTCACTAAATGTAATTCACTCATTTGTTTTCATGGGCACCATTTGTAGTGCTTCTGAAGGGACCTGAGAAGGTTAAACTGTTTTTGTGCTTTTTTTTCAATTAATATTTCATGCATTCACAAAAAATGCTTTCAACTGGAATACAAGAAGTGCTGCTATCAAAAAAGGGAAATTAATATCCATGCATAGAAACAAAGAGGTGGCATTTTGTTCCTATTTCATGCTCTGCAGTGAGACTGGCAGCTGTCATTTCATTTAAGATATCGTTGTAGAAGAAAAGAATATAAAGATCTGAATGGCTCAATGTTTGATAGTTTCAAAAATAGTTCGTTTTTAGAGCATTTGTTTTCCTTACTGCAGTCTAACCGTGACTCCCTTCAAAAGAATTGCATGGCATACTTCCTATGCTCAGCCCACCTGTCAAGCTGCTCTGTTATAGCACGCTAGTAACACCCTTCCTAAGCTTATGGTGTTATTGGGTTCGCTATTTTCCTCGTTGTGCAACACACTAAAGGCCTCAATCTGTTGTTTTCTTTAAGCCCGTTGATAAGGAAGTGGACTCCTTCTCTTTTCCTCTTTCAAGCGAGAGTGACCTAAAAGACGGGATGAGGCAGGTACGTGCTGCAGCACAATAGCCAGTAAATCTCTCCACAGCAGCCACACTAGAGCCCTGAGTGCATGGTTATGGAGGGAGGCTAATCAGCTTTTGGCAGATGGGCTAATGTCCTTACAGTGGCTGAGAGAGGGGGCCTATATTTAGTGTCCACTCTCTCCCGCTTAACAGGGGATAACAGTGGCCCTGTTCTTCTTTCCATAGCTCATCCATTGCTGCTTAAATTCACCAAGAGACCAACTGAGGCAGAGATGAAGGGAAATGAGTTAACACAGAATTATCATAATAATAATAAACACCTAGATTGAGAGCTGTAATCTCAAATGACTCAAAATAGAAGAGTCACTAGTTATGCACATCAGAATCTTTTCAAAAGCAGGCATGAAAGCAAAAGGAAAAGATAAAGAGGAGAAAACATAAGCAGAGTGTCAAGGAGAGAGACAGAAGAAAGGAAAAAGATGAAAGACAGACTTGAGTAACATTTTTTTTTCCACTGTCAGCAGGGAAAGTGACATCTGGAGGCTGAGGCTTGCGGGCATTAGAGTGATGCAGACCTGGAGCCAATCCACTCAGCAAGTTACCATGTGTCCCTGGAGACCTGGGCTCTGCTGGTAGTAAGGTTTGTAAATTCATGATACCTGCTTGCCGTTTCAGATTCACTTAAAGCTAATTAGGTTGGCACACAGTGTGATGACGGTCGTTGACGCTCATCTGTGACGTCTCACTGAGGGGAAATCCTTCACGTTCAGCTGTTACTTGCTGGCAGCAAGAGTCATGCACTTGTGTGGATGTGCGGGCACTTCAGAGCATTGACCTAATGAGGACTTTTCTCTTAATGTCAAAACCTGGACACCAAATCCAAATGCCAGAGCCATTTACCTCGGCTAAACTAAAGTTCAAGGTGGTGAAACGTCTAGTAATCATCATGCAAAGTGCTACTGCGGCTGGTAGTGTTTGTGATAAGAAAGAAAAATCTTAAAACATCTTATGTCCAATGGGCTCCTTTTGTTTTTAATTAAGAAATTGCTGCACTTGAACACAATCATCAGATGTTTATTTTCAGGTTCAAACAGGATTGCTGTTGAAAACACTGAAAAACAATGAAACAATCTCTTTACAGCAACAGAAATCCACATGGAACAGCTCAGAGCAGAACGTACAATGAACATGTGTAAATGTAAATCTCAACCACTGTATTCACCAAAGCAGGTCTCCATCAGCCAAAATTAATACACAGAAAAGCACCTTTAAATTCAGTGACACAACCTTGTCTGCTAATTCGGCTGAACACAAAGTGTACAAAAATAGAGATCGATAGAAAAATAGAAGATCTGACTTGTTTGAGAGAGAACATTCTGAGTGAAGCGCAGTGTTAAAAACTGGAAATATACTTCCATCACTCCACAATTGTTACAAAAACTCTACTTAAATCTCAGATGAAACACTTTAATGCCTTTCAAATATCCGTGCATTTTCAGTTCTACTTATCTCATTATTTCTTCACTGAGACAAATTTCAGCAGCTGTTAACTGTGTTCTCCTCTGCTGGGCCCGAGCTCTGTTACGACACCCTTGCACACACAAACCAACTTCTACTCCTTTGACAAATTTAGAGCTTATAGCTTGTAACACAATTGTTCTCTTTTTCTGTTACATGTGGTTTTCTTTTAAAGCAGATACATTATGGCAAAATGCATTGGAACTGCATACAAAATGTCTTTATGCATTTGATTTAAAAAAATCAAAAGTGTTTTAAATCTTTTACAATTTTCCAGTGTAATTTTTAGAAAACTGATTGCCCATGTTTTAAAACTTTCTGTTTAACATGTGTTTGTTACTCAAAGGTACCTTGTAGAGTTTGTTTGATTTTAGGAGCTCTAATAGAGCAAAATCTTTGGTTGTATCGTGCATGTGTATGAGAACATGCATACATGTGATGTCATGCATGAGGTCCAGGGCTGGCCATCTGGCCTGTAAGCCAATATAAGCATTTGCATTTGGGTGGACGTACCGGTCTTTCAACAACACGTCAGGAAAAATAGTCAGCGTGCCAAAATGGGTAGGAGTAAAAGGGAAGGCACTTGTGGAGAAAGCCAAAAGACCAAACGCAGATGCTAAGTTTGTCAAATTAAGGACCCGTGGGCCATAGTAGATGATTGTGGTGGCAGGTGCTGTGAGAAGAGGCCCGACAGCCGGACAGTAAATGGAATAAAAAACTTGCAATAAGGAGAAGCTAATTTAATTCAGCGTTTTATATAGCACTAGTTGACTTGGCTTTACTTCAAGGCATTTTTATATTGCAAGAATGCACAAGAACCCCGCCGATCAGACAATCCTCTGCGAGCAACTACTTGGTGACAGTGGAAAAGAAGAACTCCCTTTTAACGGGAAGAGAACTCCAGAAGAGCTAGACTCAGTTAGAGGCAGCCATCTGCTGCAAGGAGGGGAAAAGGGGAATAAAGATGAGCATAGAGAGACAACTAACAATGAGTTGGCTTCTTAGCACTACATTATAGCATGAGGCGATGATACTCTGGATTCAGTGAACCAATCAACACCGACCCGTATTGATGAACTTGGTAGACAAGATAGCTTTTTTGGAGTATTGTTGATAACATTGCAGTTAAATTATTTTGGCAATCTTTGGTCAAATTAATTTGGCTAGTATTTTCACGAATGATGGTGTAGCTTCCTAGCTAGCCAGTCATCACACCAATGTTATAGTGAAATGCATATAATTCGTAATTCTATGAAAGATGTTATGCCAACAGATAAGACTGCTGAAACAGTCATATGAGACAGTGAATCTTTAATTTTCTCCCTGTTGAGCTAAAACCATCTTTAAATGTTGATAAGTTGTCTCAGTGGAAAGTTTTGGTTATTTTTTGTTAGCCAGCATTTATCATTAACAGCGTTTTTAGGCAGTGAGCTTGCTGTTACTCTTCTTGGAGCTGACTTTTCCTTGGCTTTACAGTTTATTGTCTACTTTCTCCCTCTCTCCCTCCCACACACAGGATGTCATTTGGGATTTTTTTAGGATTCATTGCAGAAAGTCGTGCATTTTTGCAGAGCCCCCTTTATGAAGCGTGCAAGTTCCTCTCGCTTGCTCTTCATTCCCTTTTCCTCACTACAAACTTTTAGTGTTTTACGGGAGCATCACAGTTGATATACATATTCAGGGGAATGCAAAGATGGGTAGAGGGTGACCTGATTGTGGTGGGCCAGTTTAAGTGAAAGTGCTGGACCTGACCTATTTCTCACAGTTACGCCCTGATGAGATTGCTGCAGCTGATTTCATGCCATGAACTCACTTCAGCTTTTTAGACCTTAGGGAAATAGTGTAAACAAAGAAAGAAACTCCACAGGGTGCCTTTAAGTAAGCTTGAGTGGTACATCTGAAAAATCTGTTCTTTTAATTTGCATTTCAGTTTGCATCTGGCAAAGTGTACAAAAACACAGGAAAATGTGTTTTAATAAGACCGTATTTTGAAATGCACAATGGGCATACATTTCTTTCTGTCACATTTCACCCCGCACATGAAATAGGTTGCTATACACTCCTTCACCTTAGTTTGCAACCCATCTCTCATTTTAAAATAACCATGCATTATATTTTTATAAGTATTTTTTAGACACTCTTGCCACCCACCTCCTACAGATGATGAGATTATGTTGGTACTTCCTCTTTGGTAATCAGGATGTGTACTTATCCAGCAGCACTGCTGATAAGAGCATAATCTTGAACCAAACACTGTTAAAAACATCAGGTGGTCCGATACCTCCCTCAGTGTTAGAGACCTTAGTCAGCATTGGTAAATTTTCTGACCATCAGTACATTCATAATCATTTTGAAAATGTCATGAGACAATTCAATACTACTCTAAGATAAAGAATCACAAAAAAAACAACTCTTCCCTTTAGGCTTTATCTAGGCACTTAAAAATGTATTCCTGTACAGAAATAAAGCATGCATTGTTTTGTTGTTGGGTTTTTTTTGTTGTTTGTTTTTTTGTTGTTTTTTTTTTTTGTTGTTGTTGTCAGAGTTCAGAAAGAAAAACATGAGTAACAAAGCAGATCTTTGGGTTGTAAACAGTACTCACTTCCTTTTTTTGCAATTGTCTTTGAAAAAAAAGTTCCAGTCACCCACAAACTCAGTGCAGACGGTAAATATGTGAATGAAACCATCTTCTGCATCCTTTGCTGCTCTTTGCTCTTTGTGGCCATTTGTGATCTCATGTTTTGGTTTGCAATGTGAAGAAGATGTGCTTATTACACATGTCAAAACCCACAGCACACCAGAACACTATCCTGTCCAGGCTATTTATGACTCAGAGCCTCAGCGACGGTTTGATCTACCAAACCCTCGAACTGGCAGGCCAGCCCCACTCACTGGCATTTCTCCCTGTGTGCTCACCTCCTGCTGTGGCATCCTAACCCGGGGGGGGGAAAACATTTCTTTCTCTTGCTGCTTTGGTCCTGATTCCTTGTCTTCATTTTCTTTCCTTTCCTTGATTCTCTTCTTCCTTGCCCAATCTCATCTCTTGCTTTCCTTTTGTCCTTTCCACAAACTTCCGTTCTCAAGGAGGAGATTAAAAAAAATCATCACTCCTCCCTTTTATGAGTGGGTGGGAGTCCCAGCAGTTACACAGTGGTGCATGGACATACAAAAGGTTTAGTTACAGGGCAACCAAGTGGCGTACATGGGGTGCTGCAAAGAAGCAAGGTACTGCTGAGGAGGAGAGGGTGGGCATGAGTAGACAGGCTGAACCTGTGCTACGTAATAGTTGCTGAAGTTGCCATCAGAGACATACGGAGCCGGCTGGTAGAAGCAGGTGACATTGGCAGCATTGGGTATGGCATTCTGCTGGACCAGAACCCGAAGGGCCAGCGACGAGATGAGGCTGAGTGTCTGACGCCTCTCGTGGCCCATCAGGCACACAGTGCTCTCTTGCACCACATTGTACAGCGTGGCAAGGTAGTCATACTTCCTGTCCTCCAGGTCTACAAAGTGGTTCTGCAGATAGGACTCCAGCTTTCTCCTCTGCTCACTCACATCAGGAAAGTCTATGAAGAATCGCGAGCACATGTAGCGCTGCAGCAGTTTCATCTCGGCGTCGGAAGCTGCACGGAAACCCCGAACCAGCAGGTGGCAGTACTTCAGCAAGCCCCCGCCGCGTATCTCCTCGGGGCTCCTCGTGCAGATGAGGCGCTTGCGCAGGTGATCGAGGGCGGTGGGGAAGTCACCATAGACACTTTCCCCAAGGATGGTGGGGTGGAAAGTTGCAGCCATTGGGTGCTCCGAGCACTCGTAAAAGAGGAGGAGCGAGTCCAGGCGGATCTGGAAAGAGTCCACGCTGAACTCAAACTGCCGGCGAAGAGAGTCCACAAACTTGAGCTCCACGTTCTTGCCACGGTTGTTGGACAGTGAGATGAGACTCCAGCGATCTGAGTCGTTACACACCTTCACCATCTTCTGCACATAAGCCTCCTACGAACAGACAAACAGACACAAAGTAAAACATGAAAAGTTTCTACACAATAGGAATCATGATCTTCAAGTAAATGTCATATTTTGCAGGCTTTAACCAGCACACTGAAATCATCAATGAAAACTTAAAGACACTGTTGGAACAAAGAGAGTGGACAACAAGGGTTTTATACCCACTTTATATCCACACTGGAATTCTATATGCCCCCTACCTTTTTTATTTGTGTGTCATTAAGGGCTTACAAAAAGCACTGCATTATAAGATGAGTAACTAATTGTATATATCAGCTCAAAATCATTCAAAAACTCGAGGCCCTCCTTCAAACCCTCTCACACAGTCTCACAATCTCTCAACCCCTCCTCCTCCCCCACGTCCTTTTCACAGCTGTGGTAAAGTGAAGTTCTTGCAAAAGTTTACCAAACACTTCTTCTTTCTCTGACCGTGACCTGCTCACCAGATGAACGACTGCATTCTGGGTCAGCAATGGAGATATAATATGTTTTGACAATGTTTAAAACCAGACTTAGTTTGAGCAACAACTCCACATTAATGTGCACCAGATAAAAATCTCTGTCTGGCCTTTTACTCATCATGTTTTGCTGATCACATCTGTTGGTGGGCCATTAGTAGCCTGGGTAGTCCTTGGTATCCAGGTAACTGAGGGCCAACTGATTAATGTGGATCTGACTCCAATTGGATTAGACAGAATCCTCTTTGAACTGGAAACCAACCTTTTTACTATTTGTAGGCTTATATCTCTATGCTGCACTGACATATTCAGACTTATTAGAATTGGGTGCATTATAAAATCTACAATGTATGCAATGACTGAGAAATTTGAACTAATTCTTCTTCATGTATAATTCAGGAATTGAGTAATTTTGAAGCTCTGCATTATATGCGCCAGTGCTTCACAGTTCTCATAAGAATCATAATTTGCTCCGTTTGTGAGTCACAATTCTTCATACACTACCTTTAAGGTCACTGGTGTGATCTTTTCTTTATTCACCCCCTCGGGCAAGAAGTCTAGAAGTGAGTCCAGCACTATATCTTTCACTATCTGAAACGCCATCTCCCCTTTCAGCTCGGCGCAAAATATTAAGTCCAGATCTTTCCATCCCAGACCGCTGTCCTCATGCAGGACGTAGCTGGCTGCTGATCCGTTTAACCGCACCTCCCGAACATGTATCCGCTTCTCCTCCATGCGGCTTCGGACCACCTTGACGATATCTCGTGGCTTCACCTCCAGGGTCGGGAAGCTCCATCGCCCGTGAATGGGGATGGAGCCCGTGAGGATGGTGTCCAGCCGCTGCACTTGTTCCCAGTTGAGCACGCTGAGGTTGATGCTCTCCCCGTGCGAGTAGCTGTCAGCTGCAGCGCACTCAGCGCTCTCGATCATGTTGACAGGAGGTAGAGGAGGATGTAAACGGCAAAACTTTCCACTAACTCCGTCCGGAGCTGCGGCATTAGCCGGAGGCAGCGTTCTGTGGAAATGACCCTTAGGAGCTGAACTCTGTCACAACAACAAGACGGTGAACGACAAAACGTCTTTACGCATGACGAAGAGAACAGGTCGGGCGGCGTTGCCCTACTTCTTACATAAAGTCTGCTTCTCCAGACAAATTCAGTTCATGATCTTGTCAAGCTTTCGCTGGAAGACTACGCGCTCCGATCCGTCTCCGTGTCTAACCTCTGGACAGCGGGTGTCAGCTGTGTCGGTTCTTTCTTTCCGTTTCAGCTTTTCGCGACGTCCCAGTAGCGCTCTGACGCATCCATCTCAACCGAAAAATCCACTGGAGAAGTTTTACTTCTGTCTTCTTTGACTCGCTTTTTGTTTTTTTTGTTACGCACAGCTTATTGCGTATCCATGTTGAGCAAATTTACGCACCGTTTTTTTTTTTTTTTTTTGCAATGCGCGTTTCCGATCCCCACCTACTTTTCAAAAGCAGTGAGCGACTGCAGTTTGTCTTTTACATTTTGGCCGTTTTGGAGCTCGCTGATACTGCGCGATGCACGGAGGTCCCACTCCACGGCTGCTGGAGAGGTTGTGAACAGATCGTTTCCAGTCCGAGAAGCGATGGGGCGGCTCGGTTTGATTGACAGCCCACACCAACTAACACCACCCCCTCCACCCCCTCCGCTTCCCATGGTTAATTTCAGTGGCTTCAAGCTTGAATGCTGAGGCGTGTCTTTAGAAGAATAAAAACTTTTAAATTAAAGTTCTAGCCTTCAGAATCGAGGATTCGTATCCACAAACAGTCACTTTTACTCAAAATCCCATCATTCCGGAGATGCAGCCAACCTACACTTGTCTTCCTGCAGAGGGGAAGCCTGGTCTCACTGGTCCAGTATCAGCTCCCCCCTGTTCAGTTTGACAGAAACCTATGCACGTTATCAAAATCGGGTACTTTGAATTCTTTCCAACCTTCCAAACAGATAAATTTGTGTAAATTACACAAATATAAAACACTACAATTTTACTACTACTACGTGAGGTTTCATATGCACCCTCTCTAGAGATGTTTGTTTTTTCTTCACTAGTTATGACGCAGCTCATCTTATCTCCAAAGTCACACATCGTGAAACCACATTTAATGCGCAATTTTAACAACAGTTTCTGTTTTATTTGTTCTCTTAACACCAACATGAATGTTTAATTTGAGCATTTCTCATATGTGCGATGAAAGCTGTCGGTCATGTTCTTGACTGCGGTCCAGCTTGGGTATGGGCCACCGTCTCCCGGGTTAGTTGTCATAAAGAATCTGTCAGTGCGGAGCTGGGCGCGCATATCTGCGTCACTGCAGACGAGCCCATAAACCAGCTTATCGCAGATTACCCTCTATGTGCAGTGTCACACACGTTAACACCAACACACAGGAAGATGCGCTGTTAGCAAGTGCACTTTCACACATGAGGGTGAAAGTATTGTTATCCAAGAATTGTTTTTGTGCATGCGCAAAAAGCTAAAACACCGAAAAGAAGGAGAAAAGTGATGATAACCGTGAGCCAAGTTTTGAGTAGGACTGAAGCAAAGATCTAATAACACCTGTCAGAAAAAGGGAGGGATGTAAATATGAAAACGCTACATTTTACAGAAAAAACATAAGATATTTGTATCTGTTTAATATCTGTTTGGTATTTTAAAGTCCGACATATGACTCCAGTGAATAATCCATGTCAGTTTACAATCTGATAGGCAGCATTGAGATCAAGTTTACTTTAACTATTCGCCTCAGTATCAGTGTCACTCGTTGATGCAGTGAAGCATATGGCAGCTGCTTTCACTTCTTTGTATTCTTGATGCATTAACAGCAGCTACTTAACATTTAAATAATACGGGAAGAATCACATTTATGTGCAAATGCAAAACTTTTAGCATTAGTGCTGCTGCTGCATTACAGGAAGTACTGTGCCATTATTTCCACACTGCAAATACAGTATGTAGCTCTGTAGGTTGACACACAACAACAGCAGGTCAGTCACACTCGTCACTTTCCCCATTCACCAATTAGCTCAGTTTAAGCCTTACTGCTTACTGTGAAGCAACTACTTACCTGACCTTTGACCTGCCAAGTGGATGACACCGGATTGGTTTCCGATGTCTAACCACTATCCAGGATTTCAGACAGACCGCATGCCTGGCTGCTAAACTTATCTTCATATATGGAAACAAATTTGTGCACACAAGAGTATCTTGAGGTGCGCACTAAATTGTAACCTATCTGTTTATGTGTGAATTATTATTGCACAGGGCCCTCTTTCTATTCAGGAACATGACAGTAAATGAATCAGAGAGTTTTTTTTATTAAAAAATTCAGATGCAGACACATGAAGAAATCTTGGCATCCTGCGTTCTGATCACACTTAAAATATCTTTCCATATCTTCTGCATATTCTTTTGAAATGTTTCCATGTTTTCCTATTAACCCACTATGTCTTCAGTCTCTCTATCCTTTCCTGCTCTTTGCTCATCCTCTTTCCCTTTCCTGTTTTTACCATTACTACAAAGGAAGTTCATTAAGAGATTACAGTGAAGTAGTTAGGTGAATGTCCATCCACTCGCTTCTTCCCACTCTTAACACCTTCTATTATTTTCATATATAGCATGCTGGATCATTTTAGTATCTCAAAGATTTTCCATTAAAAAAAAGAAAAAAAAAAAATCCACATTTAACCCACATGTATTAGCAGCGTGCAGGCCTGCTGACCACCTCCAGATGTAAGACTTTGAGACATTGTCCTGGTGAAGGTCACATTGACAGGAAAATTAGCCTGGCACAATTATGATGGCAGTTCTGTGAGTAGCTGCAGACATAGCAGCAGGGTGTAGTAAAATAAGTAAAATAAGCGTATTAATGTTGTTAAAAGACCTCCAACCATCCGGGATATTTGCTATTTTGGTTTTCTGGGTGTTGGAGAATCTCCTAAAATACCACAGGCTGCATGAAACTGCTAGGCTAAATGAAAGTATTCAAACCTATATGCATTTATATTGCACCGTGTGAAAATGGCAAAAGTAACCGAAATACATTCGCAAGATTCAACACCGTCCCCAGGCAGCCAGGCATAAAAACTTTAGGCTAACAGGATAATAAGGTAACAGGATAACAGGCATAAAGTCTACTGTCTACACGGGCAGCTAAGTCAAATGTAGGGATTTGTACGGCTATCTAAATTGTCTCTGTGGTGAGCAAATGGAGCTACAGGAAGCCTGCAGGGCAACAGCATTTATCAAATAAACTAATTACGCAATTACAAGCTAAACTTTGTCACACGGTACTTAACTGACTGTTTAACACTACTGAACATTGTTTATGCTTCTATTCATTGAATGGGAGTTAGGGGGAAGAGTTTGTGATGTGCGACAAGAGTGTTTGCATTTGTTCTTGAATTGTTATTTTTGTCACCATCAGTTCTGGTGACTTCAGTGTGTTTTTTCTTTCTTTTCTTTCTGGTACGTTTGCACAAAGAACTAAATATCCAAAGAGATTAAATAATACAAGTTTTTATGATGAGGATTATTTCCTGGAGTATTTATTTATTCTTTTGCCAGGATCAACACTACATTAAAACCTCAGTGTTGGCGCTGCTTATTGGGAGGTGCTTTAGGGTCATTTGTAATTACATCAAACTCATTTTAGCTTATGGGCCACATGCAGCCCAGTTGGATCCCAAATGTTTCAGACCAGTAAAACAATTGCATTATATATATATATATATATATATATATATATATATATATATATATATATATATATATATATAAATCTTTCAAGTGTTAAGCAGTACGATCTAAAATTATTTACCAGAGCTAAGGCTTCTTTAAAAAGCTGAAGTCAAAAGTAAGACACCTGCATCCCACACTTTAAACAATTTACCAGATATCAAAGGCATGAAACCTCACCGACAAGTCATATTTGTTGTCTTTATAATTCAAGCGACCTGTCAAGAGATAGAAATACATTTAAATTGCCAGGCACGTTAACAGTAGAAAAGAATTTTATTTAAAAACCAAAGTATTTAATAACAGCAATTTAATTTAAGTGGTTCATCCGAAAAGAACCACTTAAACTAAAATATAAAAAAAAGCTTCCTTTGCCTTCCTAAAGCGCAAAAGAATCTTGTGTCTCAGTGTTTTATTCAATTTTCTATGATATTTTTTGTCTGTCATGTCACATCAGGGCCTGCTGAAATATTTTGCATATGAGTTCCTGTTGTTTTGCCCACAATAACTGTTACAATTTTTAACAAACACTTCATTTTAGCACTGGCGGTGATGCAATCATGCAATTGCAGGCCACCCTGTTTCTGCTACTTAGCATGCAACGCTCGGTCTTTAGCCCGTTGCCCGATCACGTACATATAGCACCGTAGATGTATAGCGGGTATCTGCTAATGTCGACAAAGACAAACCTCAGCAGTATTTCCAATCAGTTTTAACCTTGACCTTCTGAAGTGACCTCTGTTGGCCTCAATCAACCCTAAAGAATATGCTCAGTAGTGTAAGCCCCCTGCTAAACTCTTCCACAGCCACTAATGAGATTCATTGCACTGCTGGAGTGTAAGTCATGCAGCGCAGCGCTCGGAGAAGGTCCTCCACATGGTACTGTGCTAACGACAAGTTTAAGAATTTGTTGAAAAGAAGCCCCACCAGTAAAACCACAATGAACCCTTTCCCTCCTTTTATGCATTTCATACGATTATAGATTAAGAGATTTCATGATTAAAAGTTTCCATTTTTGAATTTAACTTGTAGACGATGTGTTCTCTTATCAGTAAAAAAGACACACACACAAAAAGCCGACCACAATCGACTGTGTCACAGTGTCACAGACGTGCATTGCTCAAGAAAGAAAAAGATGTAAAATTGTGTTTAAAAAAACTTCAAAGTCATTCAATGACCATAAGTATATTTTTACATATATGATTAATTGACCACATATTAGACTTTTTTTTGTACAAGGCTCCTGCTTTGCTTTTGGAAAAATGAAAAGAATAATGTCTGTGAGCTGAACTCAGGTGAATGTTTTAATGCAGCCCCCCAAAAATCACAGAATAGCCCACCACCCCGCAGTTTTTCAGACTGCTTTCTTGACTTGTCATAACAAGGGCCAAAAGACTGCTCTGATAAAATAAACAGGAAGTGAGTCGCCCAATCTGTGACTCAGCTTCCTGTATGATACCGTGGTTGGAGATGTTAATACCACAGCAAATTTCTCTGATGGTTTCTGTCATGTGTAAACAGTTGTACCGCTTGCACACACACATTCATAAACATAAAATTGTGTACATTAGAAGCCAAAGACTAAAATTAATTGGAAGTAGTGACAACATGCAAACATGTTACAGTTTACACCTCGTGAGGCCAGCCTTCCTAAAACAACTTTAACGGGTAGTCTAAAAAAAAAACAAACCCAAAACAAAACTTGGTTTATTAGTTCCAGTTAATGATCATCAGTTCAACTTTAGTTAGAAACCGCCCTAAACCGGTGGTTTCCACAGTGCACAGTGCAGTAGTACACTAAAGTGAACTAATGATTTTTATCGTGTACACTTTATTCAGTCTCTAAATGTGTTGAATATTCCCAGGTTAATGTGTTTAATCATAGGGCCACACAGTAAATTCTACCGTCTGGAATTATAGAAGCTATATAGAAAGAAATGTGAGACATAAAGGTTTTTAAACTCCTCTGTAGATTGATTACATGGCCTCACATGCAAATGGAAAATTATAAGAGAACATTACTTTGTATTAAAATGCTGATCATTCTCACACTGAAGTGTCAGCAGCAACCAAACTGGACATAAAGTGGACTAATCAGAAGCAGTACACATATAGGAAACTCACTCTTTGTCTGATAAATTTGCTTTGATCTCCTTCTCGCATTGTTCTTCTACTTTCATGAGGAAACTGGAAAACCCCTGACAAGTCCCAGCAAAGGTCATGCTTACGCAGCATGAAGGTACCACAGCGCCATCTGCTGGATCATCACAAACAGCCCGGGCTGAGCTGATCTGAGACTCAATGAGCAACTCTATTCACCCCCCCGTAGGTGGCGGTCTTTTCTACAAGTTAAAGGTCAGCGTATGTGTGTCAGTTTCTCAGTTTCCCACATAGCCGCACACACAGAGACACATTGCACAGCTGTGCTCGGTAAACAGTGTCATTCAAGAGCCAAGATAGATCATTTGATCCCTTAATGCGGTGTATGATGATTCTGTTATTAAAAGCTGATTGAGTGAAATGCACTAATTAAATGCACGCAGCTATGACACAATCAAGCGCATTAGTCATCCATCTTTTGAAGCACGTCTCTTCTTCTCTCTGTTCATCATTTGCATCATATGTGCAGACTGACTTGTTCTGTTTAAGATAGTGCTGATGCTGGAGATACTGTGGGTATCTGCCGTGGGAAATCTGCGTGAGCACCGCTGGTGTTGCATTTGATTCTAATATTGTTCCTAACCAATTAAACTTTGATACACGAGACCTGTGTCAGCGTTATTTGGTAGCTTTGTCTGCTGCTTCTCTGTGGGTCGGATGACTCAGACGACTAGTTGCACGTGCAGCAGAGACGAATGCTTGGGATCAACCCCGTTTTGGCTCCGCAGCGTGATTCATGGGGACAAACTGTGCAAAAGTAGGAGGAAAGAAATTCCCTTGAGATATCTGTGAGGGCACATTTCCCAGATGATAATTAAGGCTTTTGATCAGCAGCATCTTTAAGTCAGGATTTCTTGCGTGTGCATGTGAAAATTGAGTGAAAAATGATATTTCCATTGAGCTTCACTTTGAAGCATCTGTAACCGGTTAGCTGCCACTACGAGTGAAAACCCCTTTTTCTCCAGTATCAGTGACAGGGAATGTTGAAATCTCATACAGAGGGGAAATCGAAAAAAAAGAGGACAACAAATGCACATGTGCAGTCACACCCTGCTGCTGATAGCAGTCAGTCTGCTTTATAGGCTCAACATTGACGATGTAAAGTCAAAGTTAGGTTGAGGCTTATTGGTTGAGGGCTCCAGAGGAACAAAGAGGTTCTTAGTGGGAAGATCTCAGTGCAGCTGCAGGTGATGTGGCAGTAATTTTGTGCCTCGGTCAGTCATTTGGCACTTTGCTCTGTCATGAAAGGTTTAGGGTGGAGATCCACTCCTCTGCTCTTCTGAGTAGGTCTTGACTGAGCAGTGATTTATTTAGGGTGAGGTGTACTTTTCTCACACCCACGGAGCAGAGCATTGGTGGGAGATGGGAGGGAGCAGGTCAGTGAATGGAAGATAAAAAGAGAAAAATGCACTCTGGTGTGTAATTGAGGTCTTGGATGAAGACATATATGAGTGAAATACAGAGCAGGAGATGGGAAAAAAAGCGTGTAGTTGGACGTCTTGGAAGGGTGGGGAAGAGGAGGTTGGAAAGCATAAACAAAACATTATGAGCAGAGGTGGATAAATGATAAAGAGAACCGGAGCCCCTGCAGACCACATGACTGCCTCACATTCAGCATCCAGGGTGATGTCACACAACACAGCTCTTTTCATTTACCTTACATGGGAGTGCTTTCCATCCTTACTAATACTGGGCTGTTTCTCATGTCTGTGCTTTGAGCTTTTCTCTACCTTTTTCCTCTTCCTTGTGAGCCAACTTTTATCTTCTGCCTACACTCCCTTCCTTTCTTTGTGTCCTTCAGAGAGGTATTTATTGTATCAGTAAAAATTCTGATTAAAAGAACATCCAAAACACCCGAGGGACCTCATCCAGGTTTAACAAGCCATATAACACACATGTGGCATGATGCCTCAGTTTGTACCTCACAGGTGTTAGCACAAGATTTTATTAAGAAACGAAGTGTTTTTCACAGCAAGTAAAATTGATACATATGTTTCAGAATCCTTTAATGCCCTGTTTTATTCATTTGAAACTGTAAATACACACACACACACACACACACACACACACACACACACACACACACACACACACACACACACACACATATATATATATATATATATATATATGGTGAGTGGAGGTGTATAAGTTCTTTTAAGGAAAACAATATCTTGATGGTAATGAGGTCAAAGTGATTAACAAAGTATTGATCACAGGGCCAGATGGAGCTTTTTGCAGTTTGTCTTAATCAGTCTATTTGATAAAGTGAGCAACAACCCCTTGGCTCTTGTCTTTGGATTCAGAAACATTGTTGAAAACCTTCCCACGAACATCCAGTGTTGTTTTCTGAAAATCTGACACTAAATGTAACAGTGATAAAGGATGTCTGTGGTTCATGTCCCAATTTCAAAGCAGCTGTGTGTTTATGTGACAGCATGTTTGTAATCTTTAATACACTGAAAAAATGACCAGAATTCAACATTTCATTGATCAACCGCATTTCACAATCAACTCTTTCAACTATTTCTTTCTTTGCTGTTGAAAAATGTGCATTCCTGGAATCAGATAACAAAAAGTATTCTTTGCTTTTGCCTCAATAATTGTTACAGTCTGTTTGTAATCAGAGCCTTTCCTGTTTAGGGCAGAGAGGAATAATTCAGGAAGCCGTCTTGGAGATGGAAGAGGGCAGGTGGAACTCTCTGGATATCAGACAAGAGACTGGGAGTGAAAATGTTGCACTGGAGACCGGCTGAGAAGGCTGAGATTGTTTGGGGGCTGGACTGGTGGTCAGCAACAGAAACAACCATCTTCTGAAAGCTTGGCGTCTCGCCACCAATGAAGAAACTTATCAGGAGGCTGAAGGGGCAAACAGTGACAAAGTAGTAGACAGGATCCATTTTGAGGCTTGGTAAAAGTTGGCCAACCTGAAAGGCAAGAAGATGGCCAGGAGCAGCCTACTCTAGATGCAGGTGCTTGGGGAACAGGCTCAAGCAACACGCGACCCCCTAATCAAGGCAACATGTGACTTTCTGTCTTATATTATGGCTGTTAGGGACAGACCTTGACTGACTCTGGCTGCTTAGGACTGCTTGAAACCTTCCAAATCAGTTTCAGGCTTCAGCAGCAGGGAAGTCACTGAAGGCTCTAGACACCCA
Source organism: Pelmatolapia mariae (assembly GCF_036321145.2). NCBI lineage: Eukaryota > Metazoa > Chordata > Actinopteri > Cichliformes > Cichlidae > Pelmatolapia > Pelmatolapia mariae. The sequence continues at coordinate 7,173,080 of NC_086240.1, forward strand.
GGCAGGGACTGTGGAGAACCCACTCCCCTTTTAGGGTCCATACACTTGGAATTCTTGGGCTGGGACTGTGCAGAACCCACTGAAGGCTTTGGACATTCAAGGTAGGACTGTGCAGGAGCCACTCCCACTGAAGGGTTTAGGTACTTGGACTCTTGAGCCTCGGACAGTGCAAGGCACACGCAGGACCCTCTGACACAGGACATATGGGACCTTCTGGCTCAGGTTCCATCTGAGGTTGCACAGAACCCACCAAAGGCTCTGGACACTCATATTGTTGCTGTACAGGACCCACTCTCATTGGAGGGTCTCTACACTTGGAATTCTCAGGGTGTGGCTTACTGAAGGCTCTGAATACTCAGACTCATTGGGCTGGGGCTGCACATGGCACACAGGCTCAGCTGGCTGAGGCCACACGGATCCATGTGCATTTTTGGACAGCAATCTAAGAACTTGCAGCTAGAAGTAAAACAAGGATATTCTTTTACCAACAGGATAGCCTAAAGAGAACGGAGGTCAAAAAGAAAACCAAAGTGTTGATCACAAATAGAAGTTTTGTGCAATTTGTCTTAATCTATCGATTAATAAATTGAGCAACAACCTTCCCACTACTATCCAGTATTGACAAACCGCCAGTGCCATTAATAAAGTTGTTGTTTTCTGAAAATCGGACACTAAACAGTGATAAAAGATGTCAGTGGTTCATGTCTTAATCTCAAAGCAGCTGCATGTTCATTTGATAGTATCATTGTTATTTCTAACGCAGTCAAAACATTTCCAAAATTTAACATTTCACCAATCATTTGCACTTCATGATCATCTCTTTCAGCTATTTCTTTCTTTGCTGTTGAGAACGTGCATTCCTGCACTCAGATAACAACAAGTATTCTTTGCTGTTCCGTCAATAATTGTTGCAGTGTGTTTATAATCAGAACCTTCCCTGTTTAGAGCAGAGTGATAAGAAATGTGTCTTTAATCAAAAGTAATCAGCTGATGATGCTGGCGTGTGCGCATTGAGCCGAGTTGGACCCATACCTTCACCAGCAGCTGATATAACATCAATCCACTTCTATTTTAAGGATCCTGTGCTGAGAATTAGATAATTAGCTCATCCCAGCTTTGTCAAGATACAAAATTATTAAAGTGACATAAAGTGCATTCACTTAAGGAAAGACAGGTCACTCTGAAATACACCAGTATTTCACAATTAAATCACTCAAACTTTCCTGCCAGCTGGCTGCTGCTGTTTTTGTGAAACTCGATCATGGGAATGTGTCAAAGGCTAGTAGATAAAAAGTTAGATTAGAATCAGCAGCTGCACATTATTTCACTTTAATATTGTTCTTACTAAAAAGCTTGCGATATCTACAGTTCAAGTATGGATGTCAATGAATGCAGAAATACGCATTATTATTGATTGGCTTGATTTTTTCCCACCTACAGCAATGAATTCACTCTCGTTTCTCTGTCCAGTTTATTAAAAATAATGCAGTTTTCAGTCCACACGAAAGAAAGCAGTTAAACTGTGCATTTTAATTGCAGGAATTATTATTATTATGTTTTGTGTGTGTGTGTTTTGGCTGTTGAAAGTTTAGGATTGGAACCAGAAGACATAATATGAAATATAAAACGTGTGATGTTTTGCTTCCAAAAAGCAAAAAAAAACAACAACCAAAACCCCCCCCAAACAAAACAAAAAAACACAAAAATGCAAATTCAATTCAAATCTGAAAGGTAAGAACACACACAAAGGTCACATATTACTTACATATAGTTACACAAGTACGATATCTTCCTGTGGCCTCCTCAGGCTGCAGGGGTTTGGAGGTGAGAGCATTACTGAGAGAATCATACACTGAAGCGACTGAGCACAGGACATACAGAGGTCATGTAAGGACAGAGAAATTGCGAATAAAAATCAAATGATGAGTGAAAATCTCTGGGTTTAGAGCCAGTTGTTTGTGTGTTGGCTACTTGGATACAATAACTATATTTTCCATACAGATGGATCCAGACAGACGCAAAAATGATAAAGACCGAAGAGATAAACATACAGCTGGGAGGTGGATGATTTAACTGTGTGTCATTATCTATTTGGTGTGAAGTCTCAGCTTCGCCAAGCTGTCTCCCACTGTCTCACATGGCTGAGTGAAGTTTTCTGTCTCAACCCGAAACAGTGAATCTGGCTTTTTTGTTTTGTTTTCTTTTTTTTTAAGAAGTGGAAAGCTCTGAAAGCTTATAGCATTGTATGACAGCAATGCTAAGCCCCAAGACTGGGGGAAATGCCAGACACACTGAGTTAAAGTCAGATTGATAGAATCTAGCCCCATTAAAAGCAGACCTACCAGCAGTGAACCTCCTGTCTCAGTTCAATCACCACCATGGATTCCACATGCACTGGCTGCATGCTGGTAAACACAACTCATATTCACCATTAGGTTTGCCAATTCCTCCCCCAGTTTAAAGGAGTGCCTTATTAATAGAGTTACAAAAGAGACATGTGGCATGGTTTAAACCTTTAAATCTCAACTGCACTGTTTCCACAGACGTTCAAATTAGTTAGCCTCTGTTTTTTGTTGCAGCTGAAACAGAAGCAACATGGAAAGGTCATTCGCTCCACTTCCTAGTCCTAAAGCTCCATCAGTCAGATGCTGTTGTGTCTGCGGTGAGATTACAGTGGAGAATAATTGTCCTTACTTTACACTGATAGCTAAATGATATGAGGTAGCATTACTTTTCAAGGTGCTAAATCTTCATTATCTTACTTACAACCTGTTATTTACCACCACGCCCTGAAGGCAAATGCAGTTTAACAAAGCGTGCCTTCTGCACAGTAAAAATCAAAGAGCAATACTGGTCTAGAATTAAGTAAACTTTAACCACCATTTTTCCAAATCGACATTTTTTTTCTTATGGAATACAATTATTGCATCTGCTATCAATATAATACGCTGATTCTTTTTTCCAAGATGTGAGGAGTTGCAATTAGTGACAAAGGCTTAATTAATCAGCTTTTTCAGCTGTTAGGTAACACTTGCAGACTCACTATTTCCACAGAATAGAGAGAGAGAGAGAGAGAGAGAGAGAGAGAGAGAGAGAGAGAGAGAGAGAGAGAGACAGAGATATGTGTCCAAAAGCATGCAAGCACTGAATATTACACCCACATGTGAGTTTTAAAGTAGTCGTTCGCTCAAAAATGAGCAAGAAAATCGGTGAGGTTGCCTGCTGAATTTGGGTGAGAGGGCCTGGCTCATACAGAGCATTCCAGTCTATCCCAGTGGTGCTGGGCAGGACCGAAGGTCAGTCTGCACACTAGGCTCAGAAACTAACTTCTTCATGGACATCAGTTTGTGTAGACTGGCCTTTAGCAAGTGCGCATTAAGATTAACAAATCATAAAGTTACAAAGTACAAACCATAAGGAAGTGCCTCCAGGAAAAAGAAAATCCATTAAAGCATCTGGACAGGTGTTTCTGTTTGGCTGTATTGTGTATATGTAAATGGTTCAATGTGTTGGCACTGGAGGTTTTCTGCTACGTAAACAGTGTTTTTGGGGACGGGATCTTATGATTAAATGATTTTCAGCAATTTTTCTTTACATGAGATATTTTGTTTATTATCTATCTATCTATCTATCTATTGATAATCTTATATATGAAAATTTTGTGAGTTTTTGAGGCTTCAGTATCATCTGCAGGATTTTTCCCTCCTGAAAAACCTAAATAAAGTGCAAAATGCATTTGTAAGTAATTAAAAAAATGCCAGATGTAGCAAATAAACGTATATAAAAGTCATATATGGGAGCAAACTTGTCAATATGGTGATGTTTATTGGTGGTTTAATAAACTCTTCATTTTCAAAGATTCTTATTTGTCAAAAGCTTTGTAGTAATTATTTCAGGGTTTAAGGGCTTAAATTTGTAAGATAAGAAACTTTAAGTTTTTAAACACTATTTTGTTTTTTTAATCAAACTTTCACTAGCATTGCTATGGATACAGGTTTTATGTCTTGGTGACCATCCATCCAGCCATTTTTTTCCCACGCGTCTAATTCAGGATCTAAGTGGATTCTATCCCAGCATTCAGAAGGAGCGAGGCGGGGTCTGTCGCAGGACCAACACCGAGGGATAGACAGTCATTCACACCTTTGCATTTATGCATACAGTCATTTTAGAAATGCATGTCTTTGGACTGTGGGAAGAAGGCTGAGTACTTAGAGCAGGGGTGGGCAATCTCAGTCCACGAGGGCCGGTGTCCCTGCAGATTTTAGATGTGTCCTCGAACCAACACAGCTGATTTAAATGGCTAAATTAGCTCCTCAACATGTCCTGAAGTTCTCCAGAGGCCTGGTAACGAACTAATCATGTGATTCAGGTGTGTTGACCCAAGGTGAGATCTAAAACCTGCAGGGACACTGGCCCTTGTGTACTGAGATTGCCCACCCCTGACTTAGAGAGAACCCACAGAGGCCTAAGGAGAGCATGAAGATTTTTTAGTAACAACATGAGCAATTTGCAACTCTGAGACAAAGGGGAGTACATGGGTACTGTTTAGCTTAACAGAGCAAGAGGCCAAAAAGCCTGAGAGAGCATTTCATGCAAGCATAAAGAAGTCATCCTTAAACCTGGTTTGCAGCAAGTACTCACTATCTTGCCATGCATCACTTTGCAGCTTTTTAGTTTTAATTTCTTTCGTGTCCTATTGGTAAACACATGGTGCTCAGATTTCTAATGCACATTGCTGAGTGACAGAATAAAGAAAAAGAGCAAAGAAAAAACCCAGTGACAGTTACTGTGGAAGACAGAATAAATGCTAAGTATGCACCACACATTTGTGCTGGAATGGAGAAAACATGTAAAGCATGTACAAAACACACAACCACACAAGGCCCACAACACACACACACACACACACACACACACACACACACACACACACACACACACACACACACACACACACACACACACACACACATTTAGAATAACAGAACAACAAAATCCTCCTCCTCCTGTTGGAGCGCTAACATGATGACAGAAACCGCACATGTCAGCCTGTTTATGAGATCTTTGCTTATTATAGCAGTGAGACATGACATAAAGGCTTCACAGATGTTTCCTGATTCAAACATCACCACATATTGTCACAATTATTTGGATTTCAGGTTGCTTTCAATTCAAATAACGATAAAGGAGAGGCAGAGTTTGTGCAATAAAGACAATTCAACCTTTGTAAATTTTCACATTTTTGTACGGGAACAAAACAAAGTAATTGAGCTTAACATTTCTGCAGGTGATTATGTCGGCTAAGTTCCTTACATAAATTCGGAGAGACAATTCTTGCATGTTTACTTAGAATGAACTGTGGTGTAGAATTAAAAACAAACTTAACTGAAAAATATCCCATTAATAAAAGTAAATTATAATGTCTCTCTTGCCATTTAACCACAGTGTAGTTTTGAGTATGTGAAAATGTATATGAAGTTATGAAGTGGTCTTGTAACAGCAATAGATTGTGTTTTTGTCTTTTTTAATTAAAAAAAAAAACTTTTGTGAAGGACAGTTATAGCAAACTGAAGTTGTAGTAGTAATGCATTGCAGAAGTGCTGATATTATTAAATAAGTAAAGATAATATTTTTAGTGTTACTTTTCTTTATGCCAGAATATCATTTTAACAGTAAATAAATAAGTAAATATCAATTAAAATACAAGATTTCTATATAAAATTACATCTAAAGACTCTGTGTACACTGACGTAATCATAATTTAACAATAGTTTGTTGTAATTATCAACCAAGTTATTGATTTTACAAAAATATTCTGCCTGTTTTATGTGTGTGATATATTATTTTATTACAGTAAATGTGGATTAAACATAAAAGATTTTTAACATAAAATCCCCAAATAAAATCCAAATAATAACAGTACTCTTCTGTGATTTTAAACTTGATATATTGCATTAATTTATACATTAACCGTAGAACGCTAACGCTGGGTGATTTTCAACCGAGCAAATTTATTTACATGATTTTCAATATGTTGCATTTGGCTAAGTGTCACTGGTCCCTGGATAGCTTCAGCATTGTCTTTGAAGTCGTTGAAGGCGTGGGTGTTTCCCTACCCCAAAGCCTGCTTTTTCCTACAGGCATGTGTTCGGGTGATTGTTACCCGGCAATAGTGATAGAGGGTAAAGCAGGTTTTGGTGGATTTCACCCGATGAGTGTATAAAATCAGACAGTCTTACTGCATTTCAAGGGTGACAACATTCAGGCTCACCATATTTACTGTCCCTTGTCAACTACAGCTGTCATCCTGTCGCAGGATGAGAAGTGCTTCACATTATTTTTTAAGGTCCAAATCTTCAGTCTCCTTCCCGATGGCAGTAAACTGAAAAAACTGTCACCTGTAATGCAGAAGGCTTTTCGGGTGAGGCAGGTGCAATAGATGTCCCAGAGGGAGGGAAAAGAAGCACCCATGATCCTCTCTGCTGCTTTCACAACTTGATGTAGCTTTTTCTGGCAGGACCCAGTGCAGGAGCCATACCACACAGTGACGCAACTGGTGAGGATACTCTCAACAGTGCCTCTGTAGAAGGTGCTGGGGGTTGAGGCTCTTGCTCTACTGAGTTTGGAGAGGAAGTAGAGTCGTTGTTGGGCTTTACTGACCAGTGATGCTGTGTTTTTTGTCCAGGAGAAACTTTCTGAGATGTGCACACCCAGAAACTTGTTTCTGATTTCGCTCTCCACAGCTGCACTATTAATGGTGAGTGGAGCATGCAGGGTGTGAGCTCTCCTGAAGTCTACAATGATCTCTTTATTCGTCTCCACATTCAGGGAAAGGTTGTTGTCGCTGCACCGCTCGGCCAGATGGCTCACTTCACTCCTGTAGTCGGTCTCGTCATTGTTGCTGATGCGACCTACCACAGTTGTGTCATCTGCAAATTTGATGAAGAGGTTGTAGCTGTGTAATGGTGTGTAGTCGTGGGTCAGCAGAGTGAAGATACAGAAAAATACAGAAATCTCCCGTATTATAATTTTGGAAAAATACCTATTTTATGTGATGGCAAAATAAACTGACAATCAACAATTATTTTAGGTATTTTTCTGGCACCACAGATATTTTTTTTTGTACAGTTTAGTGAATCAGGAAATGCAGGGGATTTGTGATTAGGAAGTGAGGACACTTCTATGAAGAAGATGAAGAGTATAAAGGTGGTTGGTACACGAGGTGGGTGAACGAAAAGTATGTGAGGGGCCAGGGGGGATTTGTGACAGAAGGACACCAGTAAGAGTGTAAGAGAAGATTTACAAGGTGTTAGTGAGACCTGCTATATATTTTGGAGATGGTGGCACTGGTTGTACATGTGCAGAGTAGGGAAAGTGAATATACTGGACAAAGGATATTAAATATTATTGATATTAGGATATTAAGGATATTACTAGGATATCATGGAGCTGCCAGGCAGGGGAAAAAGAGGGAAACCACAGAGAAGATTAATGGATTTAGGAAGGAGGGCATGCAATGGGTTGGTGCGACAAAGGAGGATGGTAGGTATAGGGTGAGATGGATAGAGTCAGATAGGATCAAATAAAAATGAACATTATTAATTTAGATGCAGATCCTTTTCTTAATACATAACATGACACGTAACAGTCAACTTCCCTAACCTTTTGTTAAAAAAGGATTTAGTGTCTGCTTGAAAAGACTGTCCCTCCTCCCTTTAAGCCCTCATTAAACTTTGTGGAGCCAAGAAAATATACACCTATTTCTCCAGAACAGCCCTTCCCTTGGCATGTTCTCTTCTGAGACTGCAGATTGCAGACAAAAACATGTGAGCTAAGCTGTCCATTGCACCAATGTTCTGAGTTACAGGAGGTTTGTTTACTTCTGTGAAATATGCGTGATTCAAACAGTCACACTGAAGATTGGGAATTGATTTTTAAAGTATGCCAGGCCTCATTTTAATGAAAACAAAGCATTTCTGGAAAGAATTGTTACAGTGCTCTGCTCTGTTATTTCCATGCGGTGCATACTTGATTCTCATTCATGAAGGGGAAAAATATAGTTAATCATGTAATTTTTTCTTACGTGCTAAACTTGCACTTCTCAGTATCAGGTTTGTCTGCAAAGACTTTTAGCTATGAAGGGTGACTTCCAGCTTAGCCTCTTTGGCAAGTATTTATCATACTTGATCTTTCCAGTTTAAAGTCATCAAGAAAGCCTGGAGAACTATTGCTCAAGAGCACTTTCAAGATTACAAGAAAGTCATGAAGAAACAAGGGCAGGTGCAAGACTTTCACACAGTACAATATGAGCTGATACTATCAGTAAGTGAACGAAGTAATGGTGATAGGAAATGATGCAACAACAACAGCTTTGGTTGGCTTAAATAATACATTTAATATACAGAATGCACAAATGCATGCATCTGTACATCTGCACGGAGATTCTTCTTCACCAGCAGTGACATGTGCTGATATTTACAGACAGAATACAGTGTGAAACACAAGGCTATTAAACTGCCAGCTCCTGCTTTTAAAAGTTATTTTTTGGACATTGGCTGCTGTTTTAATCATTTTAAGTCCAGTTCTTGAACCTTAACATTTGCAGAGGAATGTTTTTTTCATGGGCTTTTTTGAGCCATTTAACACTGAGCTATGAATTATTCAGCTATTAAAAAGCACCTAAAAATGCATACTTTATTAATCCCGTAGGAAATTAGTCCTCTGGATTTAACCCATTCACTCTGTGAAGCAGTGGGCAGCCACCAATCCAGCACCGGGGGAGCAGTGTGTAGCGACGGTACATTGCTCAGTGGTACCTCAGGGTAGCCATTCTGTGGATTTGAACCCCCGACTTAGTAGGTAGTTCATGGGGTGAACACCCTACCTACTGAGCTATCCCTGCCCCTAACGCAAAGGATGAACCAGTTTTGTGCCTACGCATAACAGACAACTGTGAAGATTTGAAATGATACCCTTCTGTATTTTTTGCTAACAGCAACAACAAATAATTTGTTCTGACTTATTTATTTGAACTGACAAAAAATGCCAGACATTACACAGTTTTACAGGCATAAAATTTAATTTTTTTCTTCACCAAAAATGTGATTCTCACAGAGCTATTAGGAAAATGCTTGGTATATCTCTGCATGGTGTGCAGTGCATCCTTAAAACGTAAAAAGTGGAGGACTGAAGAAAAAGTGGCAGGCCTAAAAACTAGAAACAGCCAATGAACTCAGTCTGAAAGTCATGACCTTTGGCCACATGGCCACAGGTCTCATGGACTAATAAATTAAATCTGACATTTTTGTTTCAAATTGTCATCAGAATATAAGGCAGAGGTCAACAGACTGGAACAACAGTGAGTGTCTGCAGCCATCTGTAAAACACAGTGGAGGCTCTTTCATGGTTAGAGGCTTCATTTGAGCCGGTGGTGTTGGGGATCTTGTCAAAGGTGATGGAATTATGAGTGCACAAAAGCACCATTAGAATTTATCAGAGTTCAGACTGTGTTGAAGGCTAAAGGTGGTCATACAAAATATTGACTTTCGAGCTCTGCACTGCTGAGAAAAAGCTAAGAAGCTGTCAGATTGTTTGAGCCACAATAAAAAAGGTAAATGAGAAAACATGATATGAATTTATCTCAAAGAATTTTATGGTCATATTTGGTAGGCATGTTATGGCATAATTATAGCTGTCAGTGCAAGCAGTTTAATACCTATTAAACAAACCAATTGGAATGTCTGTGTAACTCACCCGGTGACATGTATGCACATGAAGAATTAACCAAACAGACAAACACACCCTGACACTCATCACAAGACATTTCTTCTGTCTGCTTCATCCCATGAACCTATTCTCCTAAACAAACCCTTTTTTTTAATGAAAAGTAATATTTTTGTCAAGATCCAAACACTGTCAGTTTACTGCCGCTCTATTTACCTTACTTTGTTGATTTGTGCTTACAGCTGGAGATCTCAGACAAACTTTATCAGATTCATATTTCTCAAGAGGTCACACTGAACCTGAAATCTCTTAGATTGGTGCTGTGGGGGGGAGATTTTCATTTAACTGCAGTCTCCCACTAAAACTAAGAATTACAGCTGGACAGAAAACAGAAAAGCTCTATTATGAGACACAGAGTGAGCCAAGGTAAACCATCTCCTGTTCTCTTCTTTGCTTTTTCCTCAGTCATGTTTCTTTCCTCACCTCCTCTCCTGCCAGCTGTAGCCAGTTTCTTACTGGGAGAGGGGGCTGTTGTTTTTGTTTTGTTGACTCTAGAGACGGTGTTCAGGGACGGAGGAATTGAAGACAAAAAGAAAGAAGAGTTAAATAAAGGGCAGGACAGCAGAGGAGAGATTAGTAATTGAGGGATGTGGGGGAAAGAAAAGCAAAACCGAGATGCGTGAGAAGAGAGCAGTGAGCAGGCAACAGTGAGTCATCAATTGTCCCAGGGCAATTAAATGCTGTTATCTCTAGCTCCCCATAGACTAGACTCCACTTACTGAATGCATTTTGATAATTTTATATGGAGAACTGTGACCTTATGTCAATGGCTTGTTTCCTTATTTCTACTAATTCAATCATCCGGTTTAAAAATAGAAATATTATTTTAGGAAGACCGTGCTACAGTCAAGAGCTAGCTGGCTTAGTTTTGCACTTAAGTGTTAAATGGTAGCATGCAGAGATCTAAGAAGGAACCAGTCTTCACACTTTATAGTCCTTTATGATTCTCTTTAAGTCGAGAATCACTTTAGCCCCATTTGAATCATTTTAATGTCCCCTTCAAAGCTTTGTCCATATATGAAGTGAGTCGCTCTCATCGCTTTGTAGTTAAAGGTTAAATTGCTATTGGACGTTCAAGCTCTGGTCATGAAGGTAAACCTCTGATGTATTTAACAACTTGTCAATCAGTGGTATCATTCACTCCTATGGGCAGTCACTTCAGCAATCAAAGTTGGTCCCACTTTGCATCGCTAACAATTGTCCTGCCTCTCGTTGTCACAAATCACTGAGTTTCATTGATATTGTGCAGTCTGTAGTCACTACATCACTTTAAGCATTCTTCTGTGACCCTTTAGATGTGTCAAGGGTGAGAATTACATTTTCCCAATGAGAAAATTGGCTTGCATAAGAAACTGAGACTGTTGTGGATGCCCACACCAATAAACTGAACCTGGCCCCCAGCAACAGTCCCAGTTAGATGAAATAAAATAGCAAACATGACGATGTAATAACATTTAAATTTGATGTTTTCTTGATTTTTTTTAATAGCTTATAATGGTTTTTAATAGTTTGGTTAAGTTTGTTTGGTCCTCCCTAATTGTTTTTTCAGTATTTTCTTTGGGAGAGCAGACAGATAATGCTGACTTTTTATAACTTTGCATTATTGATCAGAGAGGAGTCCTTAAAGGACTTAAAACATTTATTTTGACTAAAATAAATATTATGTTATTATCTTTTATACATCGTTTGGTTTCTTCTGCTCTCAGACTTGCCAAGATATGTTTAGTTATCAATTACCATTGGCTAAGTAGACTGACTTTTTGCTCTCAACAGATTTACTACTGATTTAACATCACACTTGGGAGAAAGAAGATTTACGTAATTGTGTTTTCCTTTAAGTGAGAGCATCCTATTACATTTTGCCAATAACACAGCATTATAATTATGACTTTCTTACTATAATATTTCTTCAGAACACATCCCTTCAGATGGTGCAATGATAGACAAAGTTAATACAGAAAGAGACATTTGTCATTTTGTTTTGTATTCAAGACTTTGCATCCAAGTTTAAAAATGATTCAGCTTTGTATGTTTTCTTGCTTTACCAGTCCAGAAAACCCCCTTTTGATTACCAAAAGTGTGTGTTACACATTGTGAAAATCTTTAATGAGCATCTTGGCAGGGGTGCACAGAGACCAGACAAGTCAAACTTGGATGGGAAAGAGTTTCTTCTGTTCCTTACAAGAGGCAGGAGAAAACCCCGCCTGGGCCCAAAGGAACAGCTGGGGGAAATACTGAATCACCAACCACATTCTCTCGTGCAGTAGTCCTGACCCTTTGGGTGGGACGGATTTAACAGTAGTGTCTAGACAGAGTTTTGCACTGAGGTTGAACAAGACAGCTGTCCATTAAGCCTGAGAGCATAAAAAGGAGGAAGAACCCCTGGGTGACTTGGCTAATCAAACATATCAGTGCAAATATCCTGAAACATTTCAGTCGAAGAACAATGCAGAGTTTTATTGAGAATTTCCACGAATATGATCACAGATGCTGTGGAAGTAACAAAGTGAAGCCTTTAAAAATACAAATCAATTTCTCTGGAAGTCATCTTTGCTGAACTGTGGGTTATATATACTACTATGAAGCGGACACACACACACACACGCACGCACGCACGCACGCACGCACACACACACACACACAGTTACCTTGTAACAGTATATCAGAATCAGAATCAGAATCAGAATACTTTATTGATCCCTAGGGGAAATTATTTTTTTGTTACAGTGCTCCATTACAAACAAACATTAACAAAGACAGACAATACACTAACTAAGAATAGCAAAATATATACAGGCATATATATATACATAAAGTCACTTATTAATAAATAGCTGAAAAACAAACATGTTGCAGTACTGCTGTTGCAGTAAACAGTGTGTTAAGTGGATGAGTTGTACAGGGAGATGGCCACAGGCAGGAATGATTTCCTGTGTCGTTCAGTGGTGCTTTTCGGTACTCTCAGTCTCTCACTGAACGTGCTCCTGTGACTGACCAGCATGTCATGGAGTGGGTGGGAGGTGTTACCCAACATTGTCTTTATCTTGAACAACATCCGCCTCTCCGACACCACCTTGAGGGAGTCCAGCTCCATCCCCACAACATTACTGGCCTTACAGATCAGTTTATCGAGTCTGTTGGCATCTGTGACCCTCAGCCTGCTCCCCCAGCATGCAACAGCATAGAGGATCGCACTGGCCACAACAGACTCGTAGAAAATCCTGAGCATTTTCTGGCAGATGTTGAAGGACCTCAGTCGCCTCAAAAAATAGAGACGACTCTGGCCCTTCCTGTGAAGTGCTGTGGTGTTTTTAGCCCAGTCCAGTTTATTGTCAATGTGTACTCCAAGGTATTTATAGTCCTCCACAATGTCAACACTGACCCCCTGGATTGAAACAGGGGTCAAGTGTTTCCTGGTCTTCCTGAAGTCCACTATCAATTCCTTGGTCTTTCCCACGTTGAGCTGCAGATGATTCTGCTCACACCACGTGACAAAGGAGTCGATCACAGCCCGGTACTCTGTCTCATCATCCCTGCTGATGCATCCAACCACTGCAGAGTCATCAGAAAACTTCTGAAGATGGCAGGTCTCTGTGCAGTGGCTGAAGTCTGTGGTGTAGAGGGTGAAGAGGAAGGGAGAGAGGACAGTCCCCTGTGGTGCCCCTATGTTGCTGATTACCTTGTCAGACACACACTGTGGGAGACGTACATATTGCGGTCTTCCTGTCAGGTAATCAACAATCCAGGACACCAGAGAAGCATCCACCTGCATCGCTCTTAACTTATCACCCAGTAGGGTCGGCCTGATGGTGTTGAAAGCACTGGAAAAGTCAAAAAACATGACCCTCACAGTGCTCGCCGGCTGGTCCAGATGGGTGTAGACACGATTGAGCAGGTAGATGATGGCGTCCTCTGTTCCGAGACGAGGCTGATAGGCAAATTGAAGGGGATCCAGATGTGGTCTGACAATGGGTCGCAGCTGGTCCAGGATGAGCCTTTCCAGGGTCTTCATGATGTGGGAGGTCAGTGCCACGGGCCTGTGTGCGTAACACACTTGTATAATATGATAAACTGTGGAACCAAAACTATGCAACAGTTTTGGAACAAACTAGAGCTAATTTATAAATATATCACATCAGTATTAAATATAATTGAGAATTATAGGAGATCATTTAAGTACTTTTCTGTACCCATAATGATACTATATAGTATTTGATAAATATGTTACCTTATTGTTGAGTTAGGTAACCTGAACCTGGGTCGGTCTCTAGTTAGCCAGCTGCTAGCTTTGCATTTACAGTACAGACATGAAGGTGCTTTCAGTGTTCTCATCAAATCCTCATGAACTTAGATAAATATAAACATTCAGAATTCACAAAACTTTCTCTAATAAACATTGAAACTATTACAGAACATTTAAAGCTATGGTGAAGTCATTTTTATTGTGTTCCCACTCTTAATAGGAAGAACATACAGGTACTTCCTCTACCTGTGATAACTGCACTTTTGGTAAAACCATTCACCATTTTGAATTTTAAAATTCCCTTTATATGCTTTTAATGGCATTGTACAATGTGCCTGTTTTCATACTATTTTAAAATGCCCATGAATAAAAACAAAGATATTAACAAAATAAAAGTGAAATGACGAGTTAATGGAAGGATAATTGAGTTTACACACATCTGCTTGCTGTATTAGAGCAGCACTCTCTCTGTCCTTTCTGTGGGTAACATCACAGACAGAAGGCCATTCCTGTTGATGGAGGAGCTCCAGTGAAAACATTTATTCAGTCTTTTCATTAATTGTTGTTTCTTCCGACCGGCTGATGGATCTAAAGTCCACAAAAACACCCAAACTGCACATGAGAAAATTAAAAACATGTAGAAACTGCTTTGATTGTCATCAAGCCAGTGAATGGTTGATATCAGCTGGTGTCACTGTCATAGATATGCTTACTTCAATTTCCTAGCTGTCTCAGATTAATGGAGATTACATTATAATTTCAGATGAAATTCTTTGTAATTATATGTAATTTGATAGGTACTTTGATTCTATTGAATGTTTGCCTGATTCATTTTCAACAATCATGTGTTTTTATAGCTCTGGCTGAAGACCAGATGTAATAAGCACACGACTGATTTGAGGGGAGATGTTGCTTAACTTTGAAATTCATCATTAAACCAACAGTTGGCTGTGACAAATAAAGAGGACCCTGTGCGTATCAGAAGGAGAGAGGAGATATTTTGACTCAAAATATAATTTCCAGTATCAGCAGGGCAAAAATTATTCTTCAAAGATGTTCAACATTAAGGTGCTGCTTCTGCAGGGACATCTGTTGACTTAGACAGATTTTGGGGAAATCTGAACTTCTCCACTAAATGTTCAGCATTTTTTTGGCAAAGAGTGAACAAACGATTAGAAGTAAAGGCATACAGGAGTGGATTTACGGCACTGTTTACAAATGTTACAGAGGCGAAAGCGTTCCAGGTGTCCTCGCTAAACTTTAACAAGGATTTTTTATCGAGGGAAACAGCTGCAATCTCCACCACATTCATGGCACGATATGGCACCCACAGGACAAATACAGTCACTATGATGCTGGTAATCAGTCTGGTGGTCTGTGGATTGTTGAAAAAGGCTGCCCGATTCACCTTTCTGTAGAGACTGATGTATGAAAAAGCCATGACAGAAAATGACACAACTCCTACCAGGAGTCCTGTCAACAGCACAGCTACCCTCTGACCCTTGGAGGAGTAGTGAGGTTTGCAACATGTCCAATGCTGATCTTTGTCCAGCCATCGAACCACTAAAGCAGGGATGGACAGGGTCATCGAAGCCAGCCAGAGAGGAGCCAACAGCAACCTTGCTTTCACTAGATTTAAACTCCTCTGCAGGTGAACCACCTGAAGGTAACGCTGAACACTGAGCACAGTCACAGTCAGCAGACTGGCATAAATGCTGCAGTACCCAATGTACGTTATAAGCTTGCAGGCTACCAAGCTGAAGGCCCAGCCATAGAGAAAAGAGTAAATCCACAGTGGAAGGGTAACCAAGCAGAGCAGGTCTGACACAGCCAGATTCAGCATCAAACTCTGGCTCAGACTGGACATGTTCTCCCAGTTTGGCTTGAGAACGATGACAGCGATGTTTCCAGGGAATCCCAGCAGAAAGCAGATGGACAGCACCACTACAGGAACAAGACTCCTGGAGTCCAAAGTAGGATGAGGTGAATCTCCAGGAGAGGAAGAGATGTTACAAGTAAACGTGGTGGAGTTGACTTGTGCCATGCTGGAAACTTGGTGTGAGTGCCACGCACTAATAATGATAAATGATGAAGGTGTTCACCTTAGATGAATCAAAGGGGAACTAATAACAAGGAAACTGTGATGCTAATGCAAATGAGGATTAATCCCTTAATATCACATTGTCACAACAGATGGAACAACACCAAGGAAGTATAGATTTCACATGTATAAAGACTGAGAACTAATTTTCAGCGTTTACGTTATAGAACTGGACGTTTTACGCTTTCCTCGGAACTGGTCAGGCTATTTTGACTTCATAGAAACAAAGGTTGACAAACCATGAGAATAACACAATAACATAAGAATAAAATCTCTGCAGCAGCAACTAAATACAACTTGTGAGTGAAACAATTTGGCAACTGCTGTTCACACAAAATATATACAATACTTAATAGTTAAATCCTGCTATTTTCGCAGATGCTTCAAGCATGTACGTGTGTTATACACATGATTTGCCATGTGAGAATCAAATCAGTGAGAGGGGTGGGGCATCTGATAGGAATAACGAGTAATTGCCTGTAGCAGAGTCTTTGTTGA
This sequence comes from Pelmatolapia mariae, assembly GCF_036321145.2. Classification (NCBI taxonomy): domain Eukaryota; kingdom Metazoa; phylum Chordata; class Actinopteri; order Cichliformes; family Cichlidae; genus Pelmatolapia; species Pelmatolapia mariae. The sequence continues at coordinate 7,189,705 of NC_086240.1, forward strand.
CATAAACCGCAGGGGTTAAACTACAGGTGAGAGCTGCACTGGACTCATGTCTAGAAACACTTTGATAGGTCGTTTGAAATACATTTAAATACACACACACACACACACACACACACACACACACACACACACACACACACACACACACACACACACACACACCACATAAACCTACACTCAAAGTTCCTCGAGGCTGATTTATATGTAAGAGCAATAAATGTTTATGTTTAAATACAGTTCTAAAAGAACGAAATAACAACATAAACCGAAATCTGTGTCCACACGACTGCAACTTTGACCTCAAACGTGATGTCATCACTTGCTAAAAAAACAAAAACCTTCATGCTGCTGGGCTGGTTCATCCCTCTGCATGCCTGGTGCTGACTTTTTTTTTTATACATCGGAGTGGGATGTGGATGTCTATGAGGACCCTGCACGCTGCCTCTCTTTGCGCTCCCCCCTCTTTTTTTCTTTGAGCTCAGCAAATGATGGAAGCAGTCTGCGGGAAGTATTTCGGATAGAGAGAGTTTTTTTAATCCACAGTAAGGACAACGCTAAATGGGAGTGCTTATTTATTTTATCTGCAGGTAGGAATGTTTTATATTTTTCATTTTTTTGCATGCCGCTAACAACGAAAAGGTCACATTAGCTTATTTACATTAATAAGAATATCTGTAAAATGTATGTATTTTTAAATTTACGGGTTATGCAGATTTATTTTCATAGCTTTCACGTTGTTTGTTATTGACCTGCTTAACTTTGCAATAAATACATTAGTTTGAATCCAGAAAATATGTTTTCGGTTTTATAGGAAAGTTAATGATTATATTTCGTGATTAGATTAGAAATAATTTTCAAAGTTAACGGAAATAACTAACATGTCATTTTAATTTAAAGTGAAATCTTAAACATTTAGCTGCCCAGCTATTTCCAATTCATACATAAAGCTTGTGCGCCATCTGCTGGCCGTTTAACTCCTAGCCTCAGTGTAAAAATCTTGTGGTATTTCTCTCCAACTCTCAAATATTTTTTTTTTTTACTGTATTTTCAGCGGGATGGCCCTGAGACATTTGAAGTGTGTGCTGCTCTGTGCAGCTGCACTTTCAGCTTCTGGTGTTTTTGGCAACAGTGAGAGCAGCGAGGTGCACAGGTGGACCAGACAGAGCCTTCCTGAGCTGCTGGCCACACGCACAGCACTTTTAAGCACACCTTTGTTCACAGGGCAGGAAGAGGAAAAAGAAGAATTAGAAAGAAGAGCGGCAAAGATGCTCTGTGGAATAGAATGTCAAAGCACCCTACCACCTGTAGACCAAACTGAGCAAGAGAGAAATCTGGGATATGAGACGTTGTATGAAAATGGCACTCGCACACATACAGACATGAGTTTGCAGGGGATCAACAAGATGTCTACAAGACCACCGGCACATTCAACAGGTCTTCCCCGCAGGAAACGGCAGGTTTATGGAGCAGATGGTCGTTTTGTGATCTCAGACTCCCATTTCATCACCAACTACCCATTCTCTGCTGCAGTCCGCATCTCTACGGGCTGCACTGGAGTCCTGATATCTTCAAAACATGTGCTAACAGCAGCACACTGCATCCATGATGGCAGGGACTACCTGGAGGGTGCCAGGAAGGTTAGAGTAGGTTTGTTACAGCTGAAAACTACAAGAGGAAGGGGGGGGAGGAGAAGAGGAGGGAGGAGAAGACAAGGAAGGAAAGGAGGGGCTGAGAAAGGTGAGAAGGAAGGAGAGGAGCAGCTAATGGATGGAGGTGGGGAGATGAATAGTTTAGTTGGGGAGAGAGGAAGAAAGGGAGTTGAAGGTAGAAGACGTAGAGGGAGAAAAAGGGCTGAGGAGGGAACAGCTGATGGTGGAAACAAAAAGTCTGAGAGAAGAGGGAGACGAAAAGGCCTCAATCGTGTACGCCGCAGTACTGGGGCCACACAGGAACCAGTGTTTCGCTGGACTCGAGTTAAGCAAACCAAAATCCCTCAAGGATGGATCCACACCCAGAACTCTACTAATTCTCTTTCCCCCGACTATGACTACGCCCTTCTGGAGCTGAAACGACCAGTAAAGCAAAAGCACATGGAGCTCGGAGTAGCACCCTCGACTGCACCCCTCACAAGGATCCACTTCTCAGGCTATGATGCTGACAAAAACCTGCCTGACGGCATCGGAGATGAGAGGGTGGTTTATCGCTTCTGCTCAGTGGCAAAGGAGTCTGATGATCTGATGTATCAGCACTGCGACGCGCAGGCCGGTGCTACAGGGGCGGGTGTTTACATCCGACTCAGGCAGGAAGCGGGACACACAGGCAGCAAGGGGAAGTGGAAGAGGAGGGTGATTGGAGTGTTTTCAGGCCATCATTGGGTGAAGGTGGAGGGGGGTGAGCAGAGGGACTTTAATGTTGCAGTGAGGATCACACCTCCTAAATACGCCCAGATCTGCCACTGGATCCATGGAGATCCAAGTCTTTGTAAAGAGGTCTGAAGATACAGAGAGACAGAGCAGAGGGTATGTGAGAGGCAAAGAGGGACTTAAAGATCAGGGACACTGTGCATAAAACCTCTAGAGAACTGTCTCATCATTGGTGCTAAATAATTAATCCATGATAAATAATAATAATAATAATAATAATAATAATAATAATAGAGCTTTAGAAGCTTCGTATAGACAAACCCCACAACCCACCCCCCCAAAAATCATTTTAGTAGAAGTATTTTTAAAAATAATCACATCTTCAAAGTGCAATATGTCAGAATGGGGCTAAATATTTCATGTTCTTAAGATCATTCTAGGATGAAAGAAGAAAACTTGAGGATTTTTATTTTACAGATACATTCACAATACCGATTTACATATAAAAGAAGCAGAGTTTCCAGTAAAACATTTCCATAAAATAATTCTTCATCAAATAATGTGAAAACATAATACCTACATGATCCATAATGCAATCCCACTGCCACAGTCTGGTTGGAGGTTAGAATAATAGTGATGTCTTTAAACTTAACTGCAACTTTTAACTGCAAAGGCTGAAGTCATGAACCTTAAGCACGGACAAGGAGCAGATGATTTTTTTTCCCTTTTATTATTTAAGTCACTTTAATTTCAATTTTAACAACAGTTATTGTGTTTTCTATTTCTAAATTGTATATAATAGGATTGTGGGTTTAAAAGAGCTGTAGCTTTTAATAAATTGTAAAAATGTGAAAAAAAAATATGATCTGAAATCAGCTTCTCTCTTCAATGAGAGTTTGACAAACCAACCTTGAGTTGAAGACTGCTGCATTTGTCTCTGATTCTGGATCTGTATCCTGTTCAGCCATTTATTGGGTTATTTAGAGAAGTTGGTTTTAGTTGTTGTACTTGTTATGGAAATACTGGTCTACATAACATATGTATGGATTTTTTATTACTGTAATTTTGTTGATTTTTGACAGTGTTGATGCAACAAACACATTTTCTTGTGTAATTCTTGCTGTAAAGAAATAAAATAAAATTTCTGATACAAACCAAAGCAGACAAGTCTGAGCCACGAGGGTCACTGAGATCAATGTATTGATGTATCCTTCATATTTCATATTCATCCACATTTTATACTTCCTTTATTTTTCTTTCAACACTTTGTTATGCTACTCTGGATTAAGATACAGTGACTTTTTGGAAATAATGTACAGAACATCCAGCATATACTCGAGTGCTTTAGACTTCAGCAGCAGCATATGAACCAACGTACTAATTGCTGCTTCACCACAAATCACTCAAAATAAACTGAGGCCCCTTTCTAATTACAAACACAAAAACTTTCTTGTTTCTTTGATTTCCAGCTTGAACTCACTATACATGCAGACAGAAACAAGAAAAAGAGTGCCAGATTCACCGGTTGCACTGTATAATGCAGTACCACCCAACACCAGGAAAGGGCGACACAGTACACGCTCTATTAATCACTGCCTTTGTTACAGCTTCAGAGGATAGGTACAAACAGTGCTAACCACTGTAACAATATATAAGCCAATGAAGCCAATGAAAAATTAGTTAACGACTTGCAGCATGGAAATTACTTTATTCATACATCATTAAAATTATCTAAAGGTATAGTTAACAGTTCCAGATAAGTTTTTTAAACGATAGGTGTTGCCAGTCAGAGAATATCACGTCATACGTGCTGAAAAAACAGAGAAGAAATCAAAACCGGAAGCCAAGACTTCTTTGAGGGTTTTTTTTTTGCAAAGTTCTTTTTAAAAACAAACTCTTTTCAAACATTTGCAACATCTCCCTCTGTGTCTCAGCATGTCTCAGCTTTTGTGCAGGATTGTCATTAAAATGGCTGTAAAGAACGGTACGATTGTGCACTCGTGTCTTCAACCAACCGCAGCGCATTGTGCCAAGTTGCAAAGATCCAGACCACAGCAAGGATTGTGTCTCATGACACAGGATGTGATGTGAAAATTGTCACGCAACACAAGGGAGGTTGCAGCAGTGGGGAAAGCGACCATTGCGGTGGGTATACTGGGACCTTTAGGCTGCTTTCAGCATTGGTAGTGTGGTTGGTTAGGTTAGGCAGCAAAACTAATTGATTTGGTTTTGGAAAAATCAGGTTTAGCACACAGTCGATTTGACAGGAGATGTTGCTTAACCTCATAGTTTATTATTAAACCACCAATCACCAACAGATTTCTGTGATAAATAGAGTGGACTGCACCCTGTGTGCATCAGCAGGAGAGTGGAGATCTCTTCACTTAAGATACAATATTCATTATTCATAATCTTATTATGTTATCTTCTTATTATTATCTTATTATTATTATTATTATTATTATTAATAATAATAATAATAATAATAATAATAATAATAATAATAGTAATATAACAGTGTGGTTGAATTCTGCCATGCAGGAAAATCACTAAGATGCTGGTTCTGTAGTGATATCTCTTGATTCAGGCAGGTTTTGAGCTATTCTGAACTTCTGTATTAAATTTTCAGCAATTTTTTGGCACATTGTGGACAAACGATCAGAAGTAAAGGCATACAGGAGTGGATTCACAGCACTATTTACAAATGTTAGTGCTCCAACAGTAATCCAGCTGTCTTCACAAAATATTAGCAGGGCCTCATTTTTTAGGGAAATGGCTGCCACACCCAGCACATCAATAACAAAATATGGGACCCACAGGACAACAAAGGTCACAATGATGCTGGTAATCAGTTTTGTGGTCTGTGGATTGTTGAAAAAGGCTCCCCGATTCACCTTTCTGTAGAGACTGATGTATGAAAAAACAATGACAGAAAGGGACCCAAATCCTACAAGGGCCTCTGTCAACAGTATAGCCATCCTCTGTCCCTCGGAGGAGTACTGAGGTCTGCAATAAGTCCTTTGCTGATCTACTTCAACTAGCTGTTGAGCTAGTAAAGCAGGAGTGGACAGGGTCATTGCAGACATCCAGAGTGGAACCAGCAGCTTCCTTGCTCTTACCTGATTTAAACTCCTCTGCATGTGAACAATCTGAAGGTATCGCTGGACACTGAGCACAGTCACAGTCAGCAGACTGGCATAAACACTGCCATACACAAAGTATGTTATGAGTTTGCAGGGCACCAGGCTGAAGGCCCAGCTATAGAGGAAAGAGTAAATCCACAATGGAAGGGTAACTGAGCAGAGCATGTCTGACACAGCCAGACTCAGCATCAAACTCTGGCTCAGACTGGACATGTTCTCCCAGTTTGGCTTGAGAATGATGACAGCGATGTTTCCAGGGAATCCCAGCAGGAAGCAGATGGACATCACCAATGCAGGAACCAGATTGGTGGAGTACCAGACAGTCCCAGGTGAATATCCAGGAGGTGAGGAGATGTTATAGGTAGCCACGGTGGAGTTGACTTGTGCCATGCTGGAAACTTGCTGTCAGTGTTGTGCACTGAGCAAGTGATGATGATGATGAAGTCACTTTTGATGAAGTCAAAGAGGAACTAATAACAAAGATACTGTGATGCTGATCCAAACATTTGCATTGATGGTTTCAGGATTTTTGCATGACTCTTTTTAAAAAAATCTTTGCATTTATTTCTATTTATTCAGAGAGCACCAGTGTAAGAACATCTAGAAACACAAGTCAAACTTTCACACTTTGATGTCATCGAATTGTAGATTTTCTACTTTTTAAGGATTTTGAGCCATTTAACATCATAGAAGCCTAGACATGTGGTTGGACAGCTATGTTTTTTTGTTTTGTTTTTACAACAAGGAGAGCATTTATTGCCAGCTGTGGATGTGCTTATTTTATTTGCAGTTTTTGCATTTTTGTATGTAAGCATATTTGCATGTCTTTCACTAACTTTCACCTTACCTTTTTATGGAAATAGAGTGGAACATGAAACTGCATTAAATTTATTTCCACCTGCAAATACAAATATGTAATACAAATTTACTCCTCATGGATTTCACACTAATTCACAATTCAGCTCATAACTCTGGAGACATAAGTTTTATAATTTATAATACAGTCTGGCTGTATTAACCTACAACCAGAAATGAATGACAATTCAATATCTTGATGAAGATATCTTTTAATAAACCAGATTAGGAAATACCTGAAAGTTGATTCCTTTCATTTCAATGCCATATTTTCAGTGGGAGAAATGTTTGACTCCTCATCCAAGTGACTTCTTCTTCTGCATTTCATGGCTTCAGGTTTGTTTTGTTTATTCTTCCCAGTTTAGGTTTTTCTTAGTTTTTGTCCCTGCCCATCTCTGCCTCTGTTTGTATTCTCACTAATTGTAAATAAAGCTCACCCGCAGTAAAGTCAGTGCCTGAAATTGGGTTCTTCTCTTACCACTCCACACGTCTGTTGTTGCAACAGTGACAGTGCTATTAACAGCGTGTTTGGGGAAAGGCTGAGGTCACCGCACTGTAAGGTGTTGACAGATGTGCTCTTAGGACCTTCCTCAGTTCAGAAGAAATTGTTCTCTTTTCACATAAATGGCCTCCATGCCTCCTTGGTCAAACCAGCAATCCTCTCTGTCCAGGATGTCTGCATTCTCATCACTAAAGCTGACCAGTAGTCTCTAGATGCACATAGACTGCAGAGTCCTGACTCGACAAGGTGGCTCTTCTGTGTTGCAGCATCGACTTAGCTCACAGCTGTTTATTTTCCCACAGTGTATAATTCATAAAAAACAGTGTCTGTATCTGGAAGTTGGGATTTTAGGATTCTTGTTGCTGTAGATCCTATTGGTGTGAATCGATTCACTCCTGACATAAAGCTTGATGTCATCATTGTGGCTAACGGTTTGCTCCGATCTATAGTCATGAGTCATAGACTTTCTTGTGGTTCAATTCATGTCGTACACACATCGGTCAATCTTGTTTCATAGTCTTAGGTGATTACTCTATCTACCAGTAGCCTTTTTTTTTTTGGGGCCCTCTCATGTATAGAGTCACAGAAGCTTCCATATTGTGCTGAGGCAGGTTTTTTGGCTGATAGCTTAATGGGACTGGTCCCTTCTGGGGATCCTTGGGGACCAGGACTGTCCAGCCTTCAGTTAGCCATTCTGGGTGTGTCTCATCCATTAGCAGCTGGTTCATTTGTGCTGCCAGGAGCTCATGAAGTGCAGTTAACTTTTTTAGCCAATAGGTGTGAATCATGTCAGGACCTGGTGTTGTAGTATAATATTCTATCTTGGATGTTTGCCACCATGATAGTTTTTGGAGCCTGTTTAGGGAGGTATACACAGGTTTTATGCAACAAGACATTTGTCCATAAAGCCCATATAAAATATGCATTGTAAAACTGTAACAGTATATAAACTAGTAAAACAATGACTCATCTTCAACCACCTACACCATGGAAAAAAACACCATGAAACTTATTCATATATGCATCTACTACTGTGAATATGTTATTCAGAGCTACAGGAGACAATTGTCTTATACATTTAGATATATCATTACTTTGGGAAATATGCAACTTTAATTTTGACTTATAATGACGGTAATGAATCCGGGTAGGTGTCTTGTTAGCTAGGTGCTACCTGCCAGATTAACATGGATGGATATATATCTTTACATAGAAATGAAGGCTGACAACATAGAGAATGCAATATATCAGCACAATGACGTCTTCAGAAATGAATGTAAAAAACTATTGTGGCATGCTGAGTTATCTAGCAACCATTGTTTAAACTCATTAACCTATTCCCATCCCTTATTATTTTTGCGATGACGGCTCCTATAACACGAGCCAAAAAATGCAAAATATGCCAGAGCTGCTTTGATAAAAGCGTTTTGAACCAGTGTTTTGAACCAGTGTGCTTCAGTAGAGTGAAACAGTCTTCAGAGCGTCAGTGTCTCATTTCCATTGTTAAGAATTATTTCTGAGTAGAGTTCAGTTTAGTTCACGTCTTTTATGAACACATATTTCTTAAAATAGGGTATTTTTTATCATTGTGTATTTAGATATCTTCTTTTGCTTTTTTTTAGTGTGGTATATAAAACCCTTATTTTGGAATTTATACATATATGGTACTCTATGCCTGTAAGTCATTGGCTGTTTGGGGCCTGATAGACGGAAACAAGGAATGTAGCTTATTCAAAGTACCTCTCAGATTTGCCTGTTACATACTATATGATACAGTACCACTCCACAGCAGCAAAGGGCGCTGCAGCTCACACTCTGATCAAAATTTCCATTCATATCCAAACTGTGCTTTAAGTAAAGCGGTGGTTTCCAGCCTCTGTGGTTTAATGCTGTTTTCCTAAAACATTTTTAGAATGTGTGCTTACCACACCGCTGCATGACCCTGGACGCTTTAGTCAGAGATATAGCCAGGTGTACAGAGACAGAGCACAATGTGTCTTAAGTACCCATCTCTGTCAGAGAACAGGATACATATAATAGTTTCAAACATCAGTTAAAAAGATGGTTGATTGATAATCAGTTTTGTCAGCATTGAGGTGGTTTTATTCTCCCAGTGGCATGTTGTGTTATTGTTTTTAGTATAGGTTTTCTGTTATGTATTTTTTTCTCATTTCTCCTTCTTCCTACCTTTTATTTATTTTATTTTATTTATTTTGTTTTTATGTTGCTTTTAAGATCTAATATGAATATGAATGAAAATTTGCAAATTTATTAATTTACATTTGTTAAAAACAAAACAAAGCTAATGACAACGATATTTAGATTTTTTTATGGGTAGTATATCCTTTTAATACATTAAATATATCTAGAAGAGAAGTACAAATGACAGATCACACTATTCTGAAATTTTAAACCTGATTAATTGTGTTACAACTGACCGATGTCAAAGTAAAATGTGTATTAGACATGCCGGTCCACTGTGTCCACTTCATGCTTTGCATCTCCAAAATGTAAAATGAAATACGCATGCAGAAGTTCATTACCAGCAGGGGGAGATAACACACCATTTAAAGGCAATAAGCCTTTAAATGTCTTAATATTAATTTAACTAGAGACTTTTGAGGAATACAATTTGCATCATAGTATTTTTATATTTTTTTTATTTAACTTTTTTTTTTTTTAAAGGTTATAGGTTGATATAGACAGCTGTCCATAGAACATAAGAGTACATTTGATCTGACCAGTAATTAGTCCAAGAAAAGCCTTTTTTCTCAACCATACAAACAGAGGAAGACCCCCTTGATTTCATGGTTCACCTCACATATCAGTGCTGAAGTCACTTCTGGTTGCTCTTTAAGTTAGTGAAAAGAAAGCTAGAAGGTGACCACTGGACAGAAAATAAATTATAACATGAGGATGCAGACAGTAATAAAACAAATATAATCCATGTCAAAATTTCCAGTGAATATAATCAGTGAGACTGTGAGTAAACAAAGTGCAGCTTTTAAAAAATACAAATGAAGTATTTAGGAAGTCTCTATTCCAGAGGCCTGCAGTCTATATATAGTCCTATGAAACACATACATTTACTTTATAACAGTAACAGGTACACAGGTTCAGTCTGAAGAAATAACTTGGAGGAGTGACAAAACACTTCACCCACTGAAAACGTTACATCCAGATGAACAGAATCAACTTTGTGGGTTGTCCTTACATGGATGATTGAGCCTGTGTCAAGGGAGTAACAGGTTACATTACAGATTTAGATGTTAGTTACAACAAAATTAAGAAACTTGCATCAAATCAGCCATTGCAAAATAAAACTATAATATAAAGTAGCGATACATTAGATCCACCTTACCCAGCTACAACAGAGAAAATAACTTCAAGCTCGGGTCCTCTACCAGAGTCCTGGGAGCTTGAGGGTCCTGCACAGTATCTTAGCTGTTCCTAGGACTGCGCTCTTCTGGACAGAGATCTCCAATGTTGTTCCCGGGATCTGCTGGAGCCACTCGCTTAGCTTGGGAGTCACTGCAACTAGTGCTCCGATTACCACTGGGACCACCGTTACCTTCACCCTCCACATCTTCTCGAGCTCTTCTCTGAGCCCTTGGTATTTCTCGAGCTTCTCGTGTTCCTTCTTCCTGATGTTGCTGTCAGCTACACCGATCACTACAGCCGTCTTCTTCTGTTTGTCTACCACCACTATGTCCGGTTGGTTAGCCACCACCATTTTGTCCGTCTGTATCTGGAAGTCCCACAGGATCTTAGCTCGGTCATTCTCCACTACCCTTGGGGGCGTCTCCCATTTTGACCTCTGGACTTCCACGTTATACTCGGCACAGATGTTCCCGTACACTATGCCGGCCGCTTGGTTATGGTGTTCCATGTATGCCTTGCCTGCTAGCATATTGCACCCTGCTGTTATGTGCTGGATTGTCTCAGGAGCATCTTTACACAGCCTGCACCTGGGGTCTTGCCTCTATGGCCTCTACCCCAGCCTCTATGGATCTTGTGCTCAGAGCTTGTTCCTGTGCTGCCATGATTAGTGCCTCCGTGCTGTCTTTCAGTCCAGCCTTGTATATGTATATATGTATATGTATATATATATATATATATATATATATATATATATATATATATATATATATATATATATATATAATATATATATATATTCAATGTGGTCGAAGTAGTGATTCAGGGAAAACCAGATAGGCTAGCTTCCACTTTAAGTCACCTCCTAGGTGGGGCAATGTCCATCCCTGATGACACAGCAAAAACCATTGTCCATTTTGTGCAGACAAAAAAAACTGTTTCTGCTCAGGGGCGCCTGAGAACAGGTCAGAAAGACAAAGTCATGCCAGCTGGTAGCGTAACCTGGGTAAAATGTAGAGTACCACCACAGTTTGACCCTGGTGACCCCCTAGTGCTGTTCGAACCTGAGGAAAATTGCCCACAGTTACAACAGCTAGATGTGGGTGAGGGTCTCTTAGAAGTTCAGATGGGCAGAACTCCACATGTGAATTTGCCTTTAGGGAACCAGACAAAACATGACATTATTCTACCTCGAAAAGCTTTGATTGGCAGTATCCAGCCTATCAAAAAAATTGTTGAGACTGACTCACTCCCAAACAGAGACCTAGAGATTCAGAGTCCTACCACTGCACCACCTACTCCAAGTTGTTCCACTCTATTGTGGCATCCACCGGTTGACGTACATCACCTCACAGAGGAGCAGCAGGGAGTTGTAAGGAAAATGCTGTTTGAGGAGTCAGCTGCTTTTGCAAAGGATGCTAATGATATAGGCTGTATTACAAGTCTAGAGCTGTCACTAAATCTTAAAGATGACATCCCTGTGCAAAAAGCCTACAGCTCAGTTCCAAAGCCATTATTCAATGAAGTAAAGGAGTACATCCAGGACCTTTTAGCAAAGGGCTGGATAATCAAATCAAAATCTCCTTATGCTGCCCCTGTTGTATGTGTCCGCAAAAAGGATGGCACATTACGCCTGTGCATCAAATATCGGTTACTGAACCAGAAAACCATTCCTGATAGGCACCCACTGCCCCGTCTCCAAGATCTGATTGATACGCTGGGGGGGCCATTGCTGGTTCAGTATTCTTGACCAAGGAAAGGCATACCACCAGGGATTTATGGCAGAGGGCTCAAGGCATCTCACAGCCTTTGTAACTCTCTGGGGGTTGTATGAGTGGGTCAGAATACCCTTTGGCCTCTCCAATGCGCCTGCAGCCTTTCAGAGGAGTATGGAGGAGATGCTGGATGCATTTAGGGATGAATGTTGCATTCCCTACCTAGATGACATCCTCCGCTATGCCAAAAGCTTTGAGGAGCATGTTGAGGGCGTCCGTAAAGTTTTGAAAGCACTTCAGCATCACGGTGTGAAGCTAAGGCCTGAAAAGTGCAAACTCTTTCGCAGACAAGTAAGATATCTGGGTCGCCTTGTATCAGCAGAGGGTGTGCAAATTGACCCAAAGGATCTAGAGGCTGTGCAGTCACTCAGGGCCAAAACACCGCAGACTGTTGGTGATGTGAGGCGGCTCCTGGGCTTCCTCAGCTATTACCGTAGCTATATTCAGGACTTCTCAGCGTATCGCAAAGCCTGTGTATGAGCTTCTCCAAGCCAAGTCTGACATGTCACGAGCACCATCTCACCAGAGGAAACCCAAAGGCAGTCAGCTGTCTTCCAATACTCCTGTGGTGTGGACTGGTGAACACCAGGGGGCACTGGAGTGACTCATTGACATGCTCACCCACCCTCCAGTCCTGGCCTACCCAGACTTCCACTTACCTTTCTTGCTACACACAGATGCCTCAAAGCAAGGCCTTGGCGCTGTACTCTATCAGCAGCAGGATGGTAAGCTAAGGGTTATTGGGTATGGCTCCAGAACGCTGTCTCCAGCTGAGAAAAACTATTGCCTGCACAGTGGGAAATTAGAATTTCTGGCGCTTAAATGGGCGGTGTGTGAAAAGTTTAGAGATTAGGCTCAAAGGGAAGACCCAGCAGTGGGAGAAACCATTTCTTCTTGGACCAACTGTAACCCACATAATTTCCTTAAGGATTAATAAAGTATTCTGATTATGACTCTGATTGTTTCAGGATACATGACCTGCCATTATCCAATGACACATCTGCTTACCTGTATCTTTTGCTCGTTTCTCCTCCTCTTCTTTTCTCTTTTTTCTGAACTGAGCACCTGATGGCTTTGAACTTTTCTTGTCCATCTTCCATTGGTTTTAATTTTGCACTCCAGTATGAACACCCATCCCCCAACTCGAGGATCACCACAACATAACCTAATAGACCTGTACCTTAGTTCACAGATTCACTTTGTCTAGGGTTTATTTCTGGGATTTCACACAACCCAGGATTCAAATCATGAATACATAACGGACTTGGATTTACAACATTATGAATGAAATGTGCTCAATTTGGAAGCAGCCGGCCCCCTCCCCTTTCGACGGGTTATGTGTGTGAGACTTTAAATCATCAAACTGTAAACTATAAATTTTAAATTGTTATTGATCCCTTTACCCCGAGTCCTAAAGTGTATATTTATTTTCTTACTCTTCTTATATATATTGTTTGTTTACTTGCACTGCTGTAACTGGAGACTCGTCGTCTCTCGATACACTGTACTGTATAAAGCGGAGATGACAATAAAGTTTACTTTGACTTCAGCAGCGAGCAGGCTCACCGAGGGCTCTCGCGCTCACTTTTCGCGTATAGAATTTCGAAAAAACATCGGTGCAAATTATAAGTCTGTATCATAATGTCTGGTGTTTTCGTGTTTGTTGGTTTGTTTTTATTTTGTTTTATTTTGAGAGTTGGTTATTAGATGCTGCTCCAGCCAGCCAGAGAATCCCCCGCCGCCCTGCCCTCTCCTCTCTGTGCCGCAAGCAGCAGGCGCACCTCGCAAACGGAGGGCGCCCTTACTCCCAGCAAATGGGCGATAGAAAACCGATCGGTGCCTGTGACATTCCCAATATGCGCTGGCATGACGTCGGGGCAGCATGAGTACAAGCAACCTTTTTTTTTTTTTGCCGTTATGCCGCCCCCCACCACGATGCCGCCCCGGGCAACCGCCCGTGTCGCCCGTATCAAAAACCGCTACTGGAGAGAGGAAACACACTACCTGTCGTCCATCTCATGATTTATCTGTTTTCTTTCAGAACCAGACATAATCTGTCAGCCATCCTCTTGCTTGGGGCGTATTACACTTTACATACACTGCACTGACACCAGTTTACCTCTTCTTGAGAGTCCATCAGGACAGTCGTGACTTCAAGACTGCTGCACTTGTCTCTGACTCTGGCTATGTATTCTGTTCAGTTATCTATCAGATGATTTGTTTGATTGGTTTTATAATACTTCATATATTAATTTTTGCCTGTTTCATATGTAACAGGTACTGGGTTGCAGTGCCTGTGAACAGTTGTGTAAAATGTACCATGTACCACATACCTGAAAAAAAAAAACCCACAATGGTGACAAAAAGGGTTGAATCCTCCTCAGGTATATTTTATTAACCAATTCACTGTCAACATTGCCCCTCTCAACATTTATCCAGCAAAACCTTGCTGTATATATGTTGTCTCTCGAGACATCTTTCAGGATAAAAAAAAAACACATGCATGACCAAAATATCTTATCAATTTGATACAAAATGCATCTTAAGTACACAAATTCAATATCCCAGACTGACAGTGGCCATATTTGCACCACAAATGCCCTTTTTACCCACATATTGAAGATGTTTTAAGACACATCGTACTTTACAGCAGTATGTGAGTAGATGCAGTTTAAACATATACATATACTTTTAATCATTTTTTACACAAATTTGTACATATCAACTTTTAGCTTGAATATATCTTCCATGGGGAAACCAAAACAAAAGAAAAAACAAGTACATACCAGATACCTGTAAAAACAGAAAGACAAATATGACACGGCAGATGTGGCTTGTTCTCGTTAAATCCTCCTAAACTACGAGGGTGACCAGCGGGACTGACTCCCCTCCTTTGTGACATCTCAGATAATGATCCATGGAGATCTAAGTCTATGTAAAGAGGTCTGAACATCTAGAGTAGCAGGTAAATGAGGAAACAAGTATCTGATGCCATTTTTGAAGAGACTCAAAGAATCAGGGTCACTGTTTAAGAAATTTCCATTCCAGCTATTTCCAAACCCAAAAGTGCTGTGGTCACCCAATCTTAAATCAACGCTATAATCAAAATGCAAGAGAAACTGATGTATTTCCTTAAAGATTTGTTAAAAACCTAACCGTACGAATGCTACTCAGTCATATAAGTGTTAAGCCCAATGTCTGACCGCCTGCAACCAGGACACAAACTTCAATACAGGAGCAGGAGTGTCCCTCCATAACAATAAATGGCTTTGTACAGCCATTCTTTGTTTCCCAAAAGAACCACTCTGACATGCAAAACCAATGAGGTTTGTTTGTTTTTTTATGTCACTTTAATTTGCAATTTCTTCTACATTGAAATTATTGGTTTAGCAGTAATTGTTCTGTTTTCTATGATTTAGATAAGGAAATAAAACATTTAGGAAGACTCAAAGTAATTTAAACGTTTAATTGTATACAATAGCAGTTTGGGTATTAAGAACTGTAGCTTCGTGATAAATATAAAAATGTCACAAAAATGACACAGAGGGCACCACACCCTGTGTGTAACAGCAGGAAAGAGGAGATTTTTTAATACAATTAGATTTTTTAATACAAAAAACCCTAAAGTAATGCCAACCCAAAAGCTTAGTGGGGGATTCTCTCCATCCTTTTCCACCATTTCGTCATGCAAAGTCATGTATCCACAATGTTCTGCCAGACAATGCAGTGCAGTATGGAAGCTGCTGTCCTACTCACCCATCTTTACCACTTTTTCACACTCGGAAGCTCAATCTCAATACTGAAATCATTACTCTAGCCCGATCATCTTCTCACTCCCCTTCTTTGAGCCAATCAGCCTCCGTTTCGCATGGTTTCAATTTTTGCTGTCAGTCATTCTCCTTTTCAGGATCCCTTTCCATTTACCAACCTCCTTCCCATCTCCACCTCAGACACCTCAGCCAGAGCTCCATCCAGCTGCAGTCATCTTCACCACCACCTGTGTCTGGAGGGTCCTGTTCTAAATCCTATTGCTGCATGGATTCTGTTCTTGCAT
The DNA here is from genome assembly GCF_036321145.2 of Pelmatolapia mariae. Classification (NCBI taxonomy): domain Eukaryota; kingdom Metazoa; phylum Chordata; class Actinopteri; order Cichliformes; family Cichlidae; genus Pelmatolapia; species Pelmatolapia mariae. Next base: position 7,205,775 of record NC_086240.1, read on the forward strand.
GATGGGTCATCGGAGTCTAATTGCCTAGTACATTACTTGCTCTTTCACTATAAATCATGTTTAATTCCTCCAAGTGATTTTTCCTTCTTGAAATGACACATCATCAGATGAATGAGAGGCGAAGAGCCTGTGTATTCATTTAACTACAGCTGCATGGGGCAGGAGACCAGTTGACTAAGATCTGATTTAGACAGATGGCTGTATTGTTTTAAGGCGCCAGATCTGTAGCCACATGGTTTGAATTGCAATCTCAAGCTGTGGGGTCATGGTGCTGATTCAGAATCAGAGAGACTTAATTTCAGAGAGAAATTGAGTGGATGTCTATGAGGACCCTAAACGCAGCCCCCGTACCAATGAGTCCTTTGAGCCCCAAAAGTGATGGAACCAGTCATCTGAACTGGATTTTCTACAGTAATAACAATTTTAAATTTTAGTTTTTAAGATTTTTATTTTTATTTTATCTTTTGTTTTGTTTTTTCTTTTTTGCTGGTAGTAATATTATATATTTTTGTGATACTTTGGATTAAAGCTAGATTTACAAATTAAATTACAGATTTAAATTACAGTGATGAATGAATCTAGTAATTTTTTAAATTTTTATTTTATTGACAAGGCAGACAAAATTGTATGTGTTTTGAATATGTTTATTTGTTTGCATGTGAGAACTTTTTGAATTTTGCATTTTTGTAACACAACATATTTAAATGTTTTTCAGTGCTAACATAAAAGAAAAGAACCTATATTATAATGTTAGTAGTTTTTTATGAAGGAAGAAGTCTGCATCCATATATACTGCACTCGCTGATATTTAGATTAACATTTTAGATTTTCCTACAGTTGTTTTAACCATCACACCATACAAGCTCATACAAAAAGTTTGCCTCTAACCAAAAAATAACCACAACTATAAAAAAAATCACAAGTCATGCAAAACTAGACACCAAATAAAATAAACTATTATTCCCCTGCACAACATTCCTTCAGACGCTTTTCTATGAAAGGTAATCTGCCACCTCTCTCTGGCTGTACCTTATACACAAGCCTTGTATTCTCCACTTGTTCCAAAACCACATTCAGCTCAGCATCCCAGTAAGTACAAAGCTCTCTCTCCTGATATCAATGACAATGCTATAACTAAAAGTTAGAAAAACAACAATCCTTGAATATAGAATGCTTTAAAAATAAACAAGAATTCAGAAAGAAAAGAAAAACAAAACAAGAAAAGAAAACCGTCATGACAAAAAAAGAAAAGAAAACAGAGATTATACTATATGAAGTAAATATATAAAGTAAAAATTGTTAACATGTTCAATTCAATTTAATGTGTACATTGATTCCTTTTAATGCTTTTCCTTTCTTTTCCACAAACATGTAATTCCTCTGTTTGAGGACCAGCTGTAATCAGCACACATATGATTTGAGGCAAGATGTTGCTTAACCTCAAAGTTTATCGTTACACCAGCAATCACCAACAGCTTTCTGTGATAAATAGAGCGGAGGGCATACCGTGTGTATCAGTGAGATAGAGGAGATTTTTTGACTTAATTTTCCAATAAGCTTATGTCATTGAGTTGCTTCTTCAGTAGTGGGAGCTGTGGACATAGTTTGGGAAATTCTGAACTTCTGTATGAAAAGTTGAGCAGATTTGTGGCACAGGCTGGACAAACGTAAAGTAAAGGCATACAGAAGTGGATTCAGGGCACTGTTTACAAATACTATTGCAGCAACAGTGTCCCTAATGTCATGAGAAAACTTCACCAGGCCCTCTTTCTTTAGAGAAATCGCTGCCACACTAATTACATTAATGACAAGATATGGCATCCACAGGATAACCAAGGTCACAGTGATGCTGGTAATCAGTCTGGTGGTCTGTGGATTGTTGAAAAATGCTGCCTGATTCACTTTTCTGTACAGATTGATGTATGAAAAAACAATGACAGAAAGCGACACAAATCCTACAAGAGTCTCTGTCAACACCACAGCCATCCTCTGGCCCTCGGCGGAGTATTGATTACTGCATGTTGTCCGTTTCTGATTTTCAGATAACTGTCCAAAGACTAAAGCAGGAGTGGACAGGATCATTGAAGCCAGCCAGAGCGGAAGTAGCAGCATCCTTGCTCTTACCCGATTTAAACTCCTCTGCAGGTTAACGACCTGAAGGTATCGCTGGAAACTCAGCACAGTCACAGTCAGCAGACTGGCATAAAGACTGCAATAAACAAAGTATGTTATGATTTTACAGCCCACCAGCCTAAAGGTCCAGCCATAGAGGAATGAGTAAATCCACAGTGGAAGGGTAACCAAGCAGAGCAGGTCTGACACAGCCAGACTCAGCATCAAACTCTGACTCAGACTGGACATGTTCTCCCAGTTTGGCTTGACAATGATGACAGCGATGTTTCCAGGACATCCCAGCAGGAAGCAGATGGACAGCACTACTGCAGGAACCAGACCGCTGGAGTCCAAGGAAGGATGAGGTGAATCCCCAGGAGAGGAGGAGATGTTAGAAGTAACCATGGTGGAGTTGAATTGTGCCATGCTGCAAACTTGCTGATTGTTGTGCACTGAGCAAGTGAGGATGATGATAAATGTGCACCCACACAAACAAGATGTTATTTTTGATGAAGTGAAAGAGGAACTAATAATAAAGGTACTGTCAGAGAATTGTGTCCTAATATGGTGTCATTGTGCAGAAGGAGCTAGACAATTAGAAGATTTATTTTCAGCTTTCTTAATTTTACACTGCAAGCATAGCCAGCGACAACGTCCTGTTTTTAAGTTTAGCAGGACTGCTCACTTCTGCTTTTTACATGCTTTGTACATCTTGGTATATTAAAGGGTCACGCCATAAATGGAGCGACTGAAAGACTGAAAGAGGTTGTGCCATAGTGACCAGAAGTGTCACACACACATACAGTCCCTTAGAACTTCTGAATAACTTTGAAAGGAACATTAATACCGATAATATGCCATTTTCAAGCTGCCAAAAAGTGATTACCGCCTATAACTTGTCACTGAAATACTGTTACTACTTCAAAGTTGTTGGAAATCAGTTGTTGGTGCTTTATATCTACGTCATCATCATCAAGTTCGCTGATGGCACCATGGTAGTCGGACTCATCTCAGGGTATGCAAAAGAGAATTTCTCACCAAGAACTGAGGCAGTTCAGAAGGAACACGGAAGTTCAGCATGTTACTAGGAAGAGATACCTCTTAAAGTGGCCGTGAGCATAGCTTATGTAAGAACAAAACAAAACACAGTTGCTTTGAGTATCCTTGTATCCCAAATTATTCATTTATTCATTTATTTTTTAATTCATTCATTTATGTGTTTGATTCTGGATGAATTTCATTATTGTTCCCAACTTCTGAGTTCAGCTTTGCTTTCAATTGGTTTGTTTAATTATTCCAGTATTTTGTGTTTTTTCACATGTTAGAGTTGTAGTTACTGGGGGCAAGGAATTTATATATATATATATGTAGTTCCTTGGTTTCCTTGTGTTTAGCCTCCACTATACCCCCTGTTTCTGCTCTGTTAGTATAGTTCCATTGGCGTTCTCTTATTTACTTAGATGTAATTGTTTGGGTTTATTTGTTTTTGTTTCAATTCAAAGGTGCTTTATTGGCATGACATTTGTTTTTCCCTCGTGTTTTGTCTTTACTATTACTTACTGTCCCTGATTTGTTTAAGAGGATCTCCTCCCACCTGTTTACATTAGGCCATTACTCCATGTTTTGTGTTATTTTGTGAATTACAAGGTTTTGGACATTTGAGTTTCTTTGTTCTGTCCAATAAAGGCTAGCTTTAAGTTTGCAGTATAATGTGTCACATATGACCCTTCTGAATGACATCCAGCAAGTTTGAAGCAGAAATATTGTTTCAGTGACAAGTTATAGGTGGCAATCAGTTTTTGGCAGCTTGAAAATGACATATTATCGGTATTAATGTTCCTTTAAAAGTTATTCAGCAGTTCTTAGAGACTGTTTGGGGTACTATGTGTCACACATAACCCTTCAGAATGATTTCCAACAACTTTGAAGTAGTAACAGTATTTCAGTGACAAGTTATAGGTGACAATCAGTTTTTGGCAGCTTGAAAATGACATATTATCGGTATTAATGTTCCTTTCAAAGTTATTCAGAAGTTCTAAGGGACTGTTTGGGGTACTACTATGTGTCACATATTGTGAGTAGAATAAACCAAAGATTAGAGTACAATGTGCTCAAGTTTCCTTAGATAATAGGGGCAGGTGCAGATCAGAAGAACAGGAAATGATTCATAAGTTTGTTTTGTAAGGATGACTTGGTCAACCCTTGTTTAACGGACAATTGTGGACTTTTATTCTCAAAACATTTAATGTGACCTTAAAGCTCTCAACCTCTGAATGCCAAATGAGTTGGATTAGCTATAAGTCCTGGCGTGCAACGTGTAAAGTAAGGACTTTATTGACAGTGGGGGTTTGCCTGTCATAAAATGAGGAGCAAAAGTTGCCTCAGTAAGATAAACAGTAATCCGCAGTTACAAGCCAGGTGAGGACAGTCCCCCTGTAGCATCCCCGGTTGAAAAGATGGCCTCTCAAACTGATGGTTCACAATCCTTTTATTAAACAGCTGTGTATGTGAACACACTGTAAGAGCTACAGCATACAGGACCATTTGCAAATCAAACAGTTTGTTACCTTTAACCTTTTCCTTTTTCATTAATAACAAATTAATTATCTTTACCTTACATAACATATAACAGTGAAACTTGTAAATGGTTGCAATCGTTACCAACCTTGTTCCCTCATCAACCAGGTGCTAAGGAACCACTTGCAACTCAGAATTGCACCTTAATAGCCGTTTTTTCTCGTTCCCGTTCCTTAACCTTCTCTCTGTGCATTAAAAAACTCACGCTTCTACTGTATAGTTTACACCACTTGATTTATCGCACCTTGTGGCTCTATAACTTTCAAAGTAAAAGCATCAGCTGGGTCCAAGCTGCAACAAAATAATAGCCACTCATAAACCAATTTAACCAACAATAGAATTAGTGGAAAACTACTGAAGAGGGGTGACACAAGGCAGCCCCCCCACTTACTCTATATAGGTGTGTGTAAAAGGAAAGATCCTCAGATCCACTTGATGCTTGCTGTGACTGCATGTAGTGTGATCTCCCAGTGCGCATTGGTAATAAAGCTTTGATGAAAAATACTCCAGCCTCATCTGACCCTTCTTCTCCACCTGGGATATCAAACGGTCGGTGAGGTCAAGAAAAAGTAAACCTCAACAGCAGCTTTGTTTATGTTCAGCTGCCTGGGAAGTGCACCTCCTTGCTGTTTATTTTAAAGTTAGTGTTTAGCGTTGGTCATGACCACAGCAGACCCGAAGACATGAACATGCCTTGCAGCATCCTTTATTAAGACTTTCACGGTTGCTCTTACAAATATTTGGCTGCAGCTTCCCAGCTGCCAGCCACACACCAACAACAACCTCTCAGGACCCAGTACAATACTTAGGTCGGCAGGGCATGATTGCAGATACCGTGTAAGTGCATCCGCCTTCCCTGCATGTCACCGCAGACCACGCCCCACCGCATACCTCCATAGGCCGACTGAGGTTTGGGGAGCCATCCGGCCGAACCTACTCCCCTACCCCGGCGAGCGGGAGAGGGAATCGGCCTCTCAGACCTTGAATATCCTTAAATATATGAAATGCTTTAAAAATAAACAAGAATTCAGAAAGAAAAGAAAAACAAAACAAGAAATGACAAAAAAGAAAAGAAAACGGAGATTATACTATATGAAGTAAATATATAAAGTTTGCATGCTGAATTCAATTTAATGTGTACATTGATACTTTTTAATGCTTTTCCTTATTTCTTTTCCACAAACATGTAATTCCTCTGTCTGAGGACCAGCTGTAATCAGCACACAGGTGATTTGAGGGGAGATGTTGCTTAACCTCAGAGTTTATCGTTACACCAGCAATCGCCATCAGCTTTCTGTGATAAATAGAGCGGAGGGCACACCGTGTGTATCAGTGGGATAGAGGAGATTTTTTGACTTAATTTCCCAGTCAGCTTTTGTCATTGAGTTGCTTCTTCTGTAGTGAGAGCTGTGGACATAGTTTGGGAAATTCTGAACTTCTGTATGAAAAGTTGAGCAGTTTTGTGGCACAGGCTGGACAAACGATTAGAAGTAAAGGCATACAGGAGTGGATTTAGGGGCACTGTTTACAAATACTATTGCTGCAACAGTGTCCCTAATGTCATGATAAAACTTCAAGCTTGCCCACAGCTGGTGCAAATCCTCGACTTGATTTTTATCTGGTGCAAGGAAGAAATAGCACATCACTCCAATTTTAGCTTCCCTTCACTGGGTTTCAGTTCATTTAAATAATTTAAATAATTTTGTTTGTGTTTAAGTAATGGCTCTGCCTGATTTAATCTGTCTGAGCTGCTGCACTCTTATGTCCCACCTTGTTCTCTCATGTCAGCAGACCAGATGCTTCTGCTCATTCCAAAGATGCAATGTAAACTCAGAGCTGATAGAGCTTTAGCAGTTACAGCTTCAAAACTGTGGAACAATTTGCCATTGCTCGCCTTCAGTCTTGAGTCCTGATGGAATACACCACCAAAGGAGGTTGAGAGGACCATGGCTATGTATTAGAAGTGCTCAGTTGTGATCAGTTTGGCAGTTCCAATGAATAGCAACATCAGGAAAGAATACGAAAACTAAAGAAGAAAAATGTTCAAAGGGCACCCAGTTGCGTTAGGAGCATTAAGAGCTGTAACCTCTGTGTTGTTATTGAAATAACATAACATGAATGACCTTTGAAAATTTTAGTCAGCTTTACATACACTGAACTGACACCAGTTTTCCTCTTTTTGAGAGTCCGTCAGGACAGTCGTGACTTCAAGACTGCTGCACTTGTCTCTGACTTTAGCTATGTATTCTGTTCAGTTATCTTTCAGATGCTTTGATTGGTTGGTTTTATTATACTTCGTATATTAATTTTTGCCTGTTTCATATGTAACAGGTACCGGCATAGCTGGACTGGCCATCGGGCATACCGACAACGATGGTGATTTTTCGTTTTTATGGGCCGATTTTTTTGTTTGTTTTTTTTGTAATGGCATAAACAATGAAAGGTGGTGGATTGGCCAGATGCTGGTCGATGTGTAAAAATAACTCAGTTGTTTGGTGGTGGCTATGGTGGAGCTTCTACAGGTGGTTGAGGGAAAAGGGGAGGCAGGAGGAGGAGAGACCCGAGGCGGCCGAGTATCAGGTGAACTGAACTTCAGGTAAGAAGTTATGACCTGCAGTCTATCTGGGTCAGATATAAACCAAGTTTAGGTGTAGTTTATTTTCGTTGTGCTGACTTTTTACCATCAGTTACAATAACTCGTGCTGCGTACTAGCTAGCATGACGGAGTATCTATACAGCTGGGTGGGTGCTATGATGTTACTGATAGTGAACTTTATTTTATTCATAAGGTTATTTAGTAGAGTTGCCAACCGACCCGTAAAAAACAGAATCGTCCCGTATTCAGAGAAAATATCACGCGTTTCGTATTGAGCTGAGAAGGAACACAGTTTGTCCCGTACTTCAGCTAGAATGAAAAAAAGACACAAAGCTGGAGTTCTGTGTTTACGCCACACAACTGCTGCTTCTTCTCTGATTCTCTCCCTCTCCTGTTGCTACTTCAATCATGAAACTGATCAACGATCAGCTGATCGGCTTTTCTGACGCAAGTCCCGTCTCTCTTGTTTTTTTATTGCCCACTTTGCACCAGAAACAGGAAACCAGCGGATGTCGCGCTAAACAACAGCAGCACGTTTAAACTTGATCAGCTGTTGTTAGAATTTATTTAATATTCGTTTCTAGTATCAGCTGATGTTTGCTGGAGCCACAGCTGTAACAGTTACTGGTCATGATATTGGTTTGGATATGTGGTGAGAGGGAAACATGAAGATGAAACCAGGAGATGTCCTTACTGAATCATCAGAGCTGAACAGGTGATGGAGAAACAGGTTTACCTTTTAGATGACATGAATGAGTTGAAGGGAAGTTATGAATTGTTTCTGAGAGACAAGTAACACCAGGATCCTTTTCTACGTAAGCTGACAGCTGGTAACTGTGCAGGGACGGGTCTAGCAAAGTTTTGCCAGGGGGCCAGGTAGGACATTAACAGGGAAAGGGGGGCACAAAGAAATACTTTTCTTTCTTCTCATTTAAAATGTCTCCTTTTAATAAATAATTATCTGAATCTTACAAAGTTTTTATCTGACGTAAAATGTATAGAAATCATACATATACCAACAAGAAAGTGTACATCACTGTCACAACAGTATTTGTTTTCGTTCAAAGGCTCTATGGCTTTAATACCTGGTGGGCCGGTCTCAAGTCAAAATGCCTGGGCCGATTTTTTTGTCCCAGTCCAGCCCTGGGTACCGGGTTGCAATGCCTGTGAACAGTTGTGTAAAATGTATTACGTACCACATGCCTGTAAAAAACCCACAAAGGCGACAAAAAAGGTTGAATCCTCCTCAGGTATTTTATTAACCAATTCACTCTCAACATTGTCCTTCTCAACATTTATCCAGCATCACCTTGCTGTATATATGTTGTCTCTCGAGACATCTTTCAGGATAGATAAAAAAAAAAAAAAAAAAAAAAAAAAAAAAAAAAAAACCCACAAGCATGACCAAAACATCTTATCAATTTGATATGAAACGTATCTTAAGCACACAAATTCAGTATCCCAGACTGACAGTGGCTATATTTGCACCTCAAATGCCCTTTTTACCCAAATAAAGACATTTTAAGACACGTTGTACTGTACAGCAGTATGTGAATAGATGCAGTTTAAATATATACATATACCTTTAACCATTTTTACACAACTTTGTACATATCAACCATTAGCCTGAATATATCTTCCACGGGGAAACCAAAATAAAAGAAAACACATGTAATTTGCATACATACCAGATACCTGTAAAAACAGACGTGGCTTGTTCTTGCTGAATCCTCCAAAGCTACGAGGGTGACCAGCGTGACTGACGCCCCTCCTTTGTGACTTCTCAGATGATGAGATCTAAGTCTATGTAAAGAGGTGTTACGTCCCCCCGAAGGGGTCTAGGCATGCGAGTGAGGGGACCAGTAACAAATGAGTCCAGAACAGAATGAAAGGAGAACAGACAGGTGTTTTTAGTAAATAAAAGTCTTTATTATAGATAATCTTAACATAAAGAGCCGGCAACGCCGTTTTACCAATAACACTTGGAAAAAGGAAAAAAGGTTGCAACAACATCCCTAGCTTAAATAGCCTCAGAGGTGATTGCTGACTGGATTCAGGTGGCAAACGAGGCTAACCAAGGGCAGCTGTGTCCTGGGGAGAGAGGAGAGAGAGAAACAAGGGGTAGGAGTGGCAAGAGAGGAGGAGGTGGGGAAAAACACCACGCCCACACAAGGGCAGTTTCAGGAGGCCCAGCTAGGGCCGTAACACCCCCTCCCATAAATACAAACCAGTGGTTTGTCACAGAATGTCCTACCCAACTTTTAAACATATCACTTACCATGCACCATAATAACGGTTAGGTATAGCCTGCCGAATCTGCCAAGACCTTTTCGATGGGTCCAAAACACTGAATGGGGTTGGCTCGATTCCCTCAAAATAGTGTCTCGAGTGACAGTCAGATGTTTTTCGAGTCATTACATAAGGAGAACCCAACGGATAGCTAGAAGGCCTTACTGAAACACTTTTCAGGCGCTTATTTGCTAGGTCATGGCGACAGGCATGCTGGTTAGCCAGAGGTGCAGGTTGGAATGGTTGTGTCACACACTATCACAAAGCAGGTCATCTAGACCTGAAAGACTGTCAACAGGTGGCGGATCACAATTAGTCGATTTCTGACAGTGACCAAATGACACCACCGAGCAATTATGCTCCAATTGTCGTCTCAGACTGGCAACTTTGTCCGTTTGTGAACCACGATTCACTCTTTTGAAAGCAGATCGATTTTGCTTTGAGTCGGCTTTTGAACAGTGAGCAATCAGGTGGCCAGATTTGTGGCAAAAGAAACAGAGCTTTATTTTGGCTGTATAAGCATTGTTAGCTGGCACATTCCTAAATCTTGAGACTGTTTCTGTTTGTAGGCCTCACAATTTGCTATTAAATGGCCAGACTTGAAACAGAAAAAACACTTTCTTTTTGCCTTGGAATGGGACACAAGTACCTCACCCTTTGGGTACTGTGTAGCTGGCACATCACTAACCTTCACTAGGTCATCGCGTCGGTTCTGCTTAATGACACTGGTTTTATGGATGAGGGCAAACTCATCAGCTAGTGTTGCAGCCTGGTGTAATGAGGAAACCTTCTGTTCACTGAGGTATACTGCAATCTGCTCGGAGATGCAGTTCTTAAATTCCTCCACCAGCATTAATTCACGCATCAACGCCAGGTCAGTAGCTTTGCTGGACACACACCAACGATCAAAAAGCACACTTTTCCTCCTTGCAAAATCTCGGTAGGATTGACCCTGTCCCCTTTTTAATCCCCGGAAACGCTGCCTATAAGCTTCTGGGACTAGCTCATAAGCTAGCAGGATGGCACTTTTCAGCTTGTCATAATTCAGACTGTCCTGAGCTGACAATGAGGAACAAACTTCCTGAGCCTTACCTACCAGCTTACATCGTAGCAAAATAGCCCACGAATCCCGTTCAAAAAACTCGAAGTAGCTGTCAACCTCAGTATCACGTAACACCGGAACCAGACGACTGTTTTTCCCTACATCAAACAGTGTGTCTGCCTGCCGAATGGAGGCAGTCGCAGGAAGAGAAGCCTGCTGGAGTACCAACTGTCGCAACTTGACAGTTGTCTCCGCCTCCACCTTTTTCAGTTCAACCTCCCTGGCTCTGGCAAGCTCTGCCTCTAAACGCTTAAGCTCCAACTCCTTCCTTAACTGGAACTCCCTCTCACGATCCTCCTTTTCCCACTGGAGACAAGCCAGGCGTACACAGAGCCTAGCATTCTGCTTCGAGCCTACACTTGATTCAATGGAGAGAGGTTCGAAGCGAGGCAATGTCATGGGTTTGTCCTCAGGCAGCCCCTGAGGAACAGGTGTAGACACCGATGGACCTACAGCTTGAGCTGGCACCTGCGGAACAGGCTGAGACGCTATACCATGCTCAAGTGGACTGGCAGACACTGGCAAGGCCACTATCCCTTTCTCCACCAAGCCAGACACAAGAGCAGCTTTCAGCTCAGCCTTACGCAGAGCTGTGGAGACACAAATTCTGGAGTATACCAGGCTCGAGGCAACTTTAAAGGCTAAGCATCAAGTGCACAAAGCACCGACAAGCCTACCCCCGACAGGGAACTAATCCCCACCCGGGATTACTCTGAAAATAAAAAAGGCAAAATAAAAAATGAGTGCCTGAAGGAGGAGCTTACGCTCAACTAGACACTCCCCTTTGCTAACTGGAGAGAGAGCGCAGCAGATACAATACAACTAAACAAGCCACCGGCAAACAACTCACTAAAACTCAATTGCTGTTCCTTCCATTCATATCCCGGACGAGCCCCCACATTGTTACGTCCCCCCGAAGGGATCTAGGCATGCGAGTGAGGGGACCAGTAACAAATGAGTCCAGAACAGAATGAAAGGAAAACAGACAGGTGTTTTTAGTAAATAAAATAGTCTTTATTATAGATGTAAGAGCCAATTAAAGGTTAATTTTATTGGTACTGATAAAATGATTAGAGGAGAAATATACATGTTTGTTATTAAGAATATAATTTCTAGTTAATTTCAAAATACTGTTTTGTTAAAGGTATAGAACATAGAAGTGCGACATTCTAATGCGCTTTTTAGTATTTTGGGCTTCCGGCACACTGTAATTACGTAGTTGGGGAGTCGGATAAGTTGGAAGCAACACAGTTTTTTGACCGAGTCTTGCCATGTAAATACAAAAAGTTTCAATAAACATCTTTTTTGCAAGGAAAGTACCTGGACTTGCTCGCGTTCAAATGCATGTTGCCGGACTGACTCCTAAAGGTGGTACAGAAGAGTGAAATAGAGATGGAGTGCCGCCGCTACAATAGATAATCTTAACATAAAGAGCCGGCAACACTGTTTTACCAATAACACTTGGAAAAAGGAAAAAAGGTTGCAACAACAAAGAACACAACAACCAAACAAAAACTCCACACCACGAGGAGGCACTTCCAGGTGCCCACAAGCTCACCCTGTCACTAGCAGCAGCTAGCTTTACTGCTGCCGAGGCCCACAAGCCCACACTACTCACATGAAGCAGCTACACTGCACACTGCTTCCACACTATAGGATCTCTCCCGACACCTTCGACACCCAATGTGGGAACACCAGAGAAAACCCCCCTTGCTCACAGCTCATCCCCAGCTTAAATAGCCTCAGAGGTGATTGCTGACTGGATTCAGGTGGCAAATGAGGCTTGCCACTCCTACCCCCTGTTAAGGGGGTAGGAGTGGCAAGAGAGGAGGAGGCAGGGAAAAACACCACGCCCACACAAGGGCAGTTTCAGGAGGCCCAGCTAGGGCCGTAACAAGAGGTCTGAACATCTAGAGTAGCAGGTAAATGAGGATACAAAGAGCTGATGCCATTTTTGAAGAGACTCAAGAATCAGGGTCACTGTTTATAAAATTTCCATTCCAGCTATTTCCAAACCCAAAAGTGCTGTGGTCACCCAATCTTAAATGTACACTATAATCAAAATGCAAGAGAAACTGATGTATTTCCTTAAAGATTTGTTAAAAAACCTAACCGTACGAATGCTACTCAGTGATATAAGTGTTAAGCCCAATGTCTGACCCCCTGCAACCAGGACACAAACTTCAATACAGGAGCAGGAGTGTCCCTCCATAACAATAAATGGCTTTGTACAGCCATTCTTTGTTTCCCAAAAGAACCACTCTGACATGCAAAACCAATGAGGTTGTTTGTTTGTTTTTTATGTCACTTTAATTTGCAATTTCATCTAAATTGTAACTATTGGTTTAGCAGTAATTGTTGTGTTTTGTATGATTTACATAAATAAGAGAAATAAAACATTTAGGAAGACTCAAAGTAATTTAAACATTTAATTGTATACAATAAGAGTGTGGGTACTAAGAACTGTAGCTTCTGATAAATATAAAAATGTGAGCAAAATGAAAAAGATAAAAGAACAAGCCTTTGAGCAGTTTCACATACAATGATTGAGTTTCCATTTCCAGTATCCATTTCTTTGCCTACAAAATGTCACACTGAAAGATGTTTTGAAAAGCTGGAGTAAATTAAATTACTTTCTAGTCTAATCTGTTACAGTTGAGATGCGCTCCAACCTTTCTGTTACAAACACCAGCATACGTGCTGGGCGCATGGCCATCGACACAAAAGTCCTTTGGGTCCACTTGATTATTATGCTTAGACCTTTCGAGGAAAAGTCAAAAGCAGGGAAATGTAAGTCTGAATCATAGCATGAAATGGGGCTGATAACAGTTAAAGACATCAGAACAAAATATATGTATGTACAGTGTATTAGACAATAACTAACAATGTTGAGTGCTGAATGAAAGTTTCTTTCTCAACAAACATATATTTTCAATTTTCTGTCTGAGGACCAGCTGTAACCAGCACACAGCTGAGATGTTGCTTAACCTTAAAAATTTTATATTTATACCAGTCACCAACAGCTTTAAAATGGAGAGCACCACACCCTGTGTGTAACAGTAGGAAAAACACATCACCAAAGAGCCTTCAGCATTGAAATATTACTTCTGCACTGACATCACTTGACAAATATATTTAAGGAATTCTGAACTTCTGTATTAACTGTTGAGCAATTTTTTCGCACCAGGTGGCCAAACGCTTAGAAGTAAAGGCATACAGGAGTGGATTCACGGCACTATTTACAAATGTTACTGATCCAAGAATGCGCCAGCTGTCTTCAAAAATCTTCCGCAGGTTCTCATCATTTGAGTAAATAGCTGCCACACCCAGCACAGTTACGGTACGATATGGAATCCACAAGACAACAGAAGTCACAATAATGCTGGTAATCAGTCTGGTGGTCCGTGGATTGTTGAACAAAGGTGCCTGATTTACTTTTCTGTAGAGACTGATGTATGAAAAAACAATGGCAAACAGTGACACGGATCCTACAAGAGTCTCTGTCAACACCACAGCCATCCTCTGCCCTTTGGAGGCGTATTGACTACTGCATGTTAAATGGTGCAGTTCTTCCACCGGCTGTTGAAAGACTAAAGCAGGAATGGACAGGTTGATCACAACCAGCCAGAGTGGAACCAGCAGCTTCCATGCTTTAACCTCATGTAACCTCCTCTCAAGGTACACTGCCTGAAGGTATCGCTGGACACTCAGCATAGTCACAGTCAGCAGGCTGCTATAAATGCTGCAATACACAAAGTACATTATGAGTTTGCAAGAAACCAGGCCTAAAGTCCAACTATTGAGGAAAGAGTAAATCAACACTGGTGTGGTAAGCGTGCAGAGAAGGTCTGAAACAGCCAGGTTCAGCATCAAACTTTGACTCAGACTGGACATGTTCTTCCAGTTTGGCTTGAGAATGATCACAGCGATGTTTCCAGGGAATCCCAGCAGGAAGCAGATGGACAGCACCATCGCACCAAGCGCACCACTGGACCAGAAAGAATGAGGTAAATATCCAGGAGAGGAGGAAATGTTCAAGGTAATCACAGTAGAGTGGAGTTGTGCCATGCTGCAGGTTTGCTAACAATGTCACGCACTGTGCAAGAGATGATGATAAATGTGCAGTCAAATGAGCGAAACAGAAACTAATAACAAAGACACTGTGACGCCAATGCAAATGACAAAAAAACAAAAAGCCAAATTAAATATAACATTTGCATCTAGTGCAGGATTTTACATGTCATGCCGCTTTCTTTTCTTATGCTTTGGAAACAACAATTGTCTTAGGCTCTTTGCAGTCAGTTTGACATGATTATACTCAAGAAACAGAAGTTGACAATATGAAACTAAGACAATGGCATCTCCATATGATGATAACATGAAATTAAAACCACTGGAGCAGAACATAAATAAACCTTGAAGTGAGATTATTTTGCAAACTGTTGTTCACACAAAAATGTGTTCAATAAAACTGCATTAAACCCTTCTTGCAAATTCTTTAGGTATTAATGCATGTAGTACACATCCTTTACTATTCAAATGGAGTTTATGCACAAGTTCAATAAGGAAGATCTGTAATCACTCATCTTGCTGCTTTCCTGGATGTTCGGCTGCTTTTCTGTTCTTTAAATGACTACCACTTTTCCACACTCAATCTCAATAGTGAAATCATTACTCTAGTCCGATCATCTGGTTTCAGTTGTTGCTGTCAGTCATTCTCCTTTTCAGAATCCCTTTCCATTGACCAACCTCCTTCCCATCTCCACCTCAGACACCTCAGCCAGAGCTCCATCCAGCCGCAGTCATCTTCACCACCACCTGTGTCTGGAGGGTCCTGTTCTAAATCCTATTGCTGCATGGATTCTGTTCTTCCATGATGGGTCATCGGAGTCTAATTGCCTAGTACATTAGTTGCTCTTTCACAGTAAATCATGTTTAATTCCTCCAAGTGATTTTTCCTTCTTGAAATGACACATCATCAGATGAATGAGAGGCGAAGAGCCTGTGTATTCATTTAACTACAGCTGCATGGGGCAGGAGACCAGTTGACTAAGATCTGATTTAGACAGATGGCTGTATTGTTTTAAGGCGCCAGATCTGTATCCACATGGTTTGAATTGCAATCTCAAACAGTGGGGTCACTAAAACTACATTTATGGTGCTGATTCAGAATCAGAGAAACTTTATTAATTCCAGAGGGAAATTGAGTAACTCACCCCTGTTAGACTTTTTTTGTGTGGGTTGTGGATGTCTATGAGGACCCTAAATGAGGAGATGTTGAATTGAGTTGTTCCTTGCTGCAAGCCAGATGGCAGTGTTGTACATGGAACGAGTGATAGTGATAAATGTGCACTCAGGTGAAGAAGTTGTAGTCAAATAGGAACAAATAAAAAGGAAACTTTGATGCTGAACATTTGCCTTCACGGTTTCAGGATTTTTGCATAGCTCTTTCCATGAATGTTTATTTTTAATCTATAGATTCCTACAGAACACCAGTGTAAGAACATCTGGAAGTAGAAATCAAACATCTATAAAGGTTGAACACTAATTTTCATGCCTAGATATCTATGGCATAGAATTGGATAGAAATGTTCAACTTTTTAACACTTTGGCGCACATGAAACTAACATGAGGACATCTCCATCTGATGATCATATAAAAAACCTCCAGAACAGACAGAAACTAAATGAGCCTCAAGGTGGGACTTTTTTTTTATTGCCAACTTCTGTTTACACAAAATGTGCTTAATAAAACTGCATTAAATCCTGTTTTGTTTCCTGTAATGTTAGAGAACAAACACCACCACTGGAGGGTGGTGTTGTAAAAAGAGGAAGCAAAATGTTGTTGAGAGATACTGTTAAGATGGCGAACTGATCAACACACATGAGATGTCCTGCTACATTATGTAAGTCTACGTGTTGCGTTCATTAAAAGGCACTTATTCCTTGCTGAGAACTTGTGTCAGCTACCATTCCATCCTGCTATTCGTGCAAATGTTTTAAGCATTCATGTGTATAATACACATAATTTACCATTAAAACTATGTGGACTAGTAAAGGAGAGGGTAGGAGCTTGTGTGGTAAATTGACAACACTGACAATAAATTGACAACATCCAGAATTGCTGCATGTAGCAGCTGTTAAAAAAAGGTTGCCCTTGGCTCATTTATGTGGCATTTGCATGCTCATTCAAACATAAATTTAAATTTAACATGGCTAGTTGCAAAAAGCAGCAGATGTCTCAGTAAGTCTGTCTGTAAATTGCTTTAATTTCCTACTTCAACAAAAGCTTTGCGGTTCTATGCACATTTCATGTGTATATATTTGTTGAACCCATCCAGATCTGTGTCCACATGGCTCAGATTTTGACCTCAAACATGATGCTGTCGTTAAATTCAAACCTACATTCATTCTGCTGGACTGGTTCATCCAACTGCATGTCTATAGATTTTTTTTGTTATAGATCAGAGTGGGTTGCAGATTTCTGAGGACCTGTATGAAGCCTGTTGTTGTGCTCCATCTTTTTGCTTTGAGCCTGTGATGGAATGAATGTAGTAGTTTGTTTATTATTATTTTATTGACAAGGCAGACAAAATTTTATGTGATTAAAATATGTTTATTCTTTTGCATGTGAGAACTTTTTAAATTTTGTAACACAACATATTTGAATGTTTTTCAGTGCCAGCATAAAAGAAAAGAACCCATATTGTAATGTTGGTGGGTTTTTATCAAGGTAGAAGTCTGTATAAGCCCTGTATTCCCCACTTATTCCAAAACCACATTCAGCTCAGCATCCCAGTAAGTACAAAGCTCTCTCTCCTGATATCAATGACAATGCTATAACTAAAAGTAAAAAAACAAAACAAAACAATCCTTGAATATAGAATGCTTTAAAAATAAATAAGAATTCAGAAAGAAAAGAAAAACAAAACAAGAAAAGAAAACCGTCATGACAAAAAAGAAAAGAAAACGGAGATTATGCTATATAGAGTAAATATATTTGCATGTTCAATTCAATTTAATGTGTACATTGATTCCTTTTAATGCTTTTCCTTATTTCTTTTCCACAAACATGTAATTCCTCTGTTTGAGGACCAGCTGTAATCAGCACACAGCTGATTTGAGGCAAGATGTCGCTTAACCTCAAAGTTTATCGTTACACCAGCAATCACCAACAGCTTTCTGTGATAAATAGAGCGGAGGGCACACCGTGTGTATCAGTGGGATAGAGGAGGTTTTTTGACTTAATTTTCCAATAAGCTTATGTCATTGAGTTGCTTCTTCAGTAGTGAGAGCTGTGGACATAGTTTGGGAAATTCTGAACTTCTGTATAAAACGTTGAGCAGATTTGTGGCACAGGCTGGACAAACGATTAGAAGTAAAGGCATACAGAAGTGGATTCAGGGCACTGTTTACAAATACTATTGCTGCAACAGTGTCCCTAATGTCATGAGAAAACTTCACCAGGCCCTCGTTCTTTAGGGAAATCGCTGCCACACTAATTATATTAATGACAAGATATGGCATCCACAGGACAACCAAGGTCACAGTGATGCTGGTAATCAGTCTGGTGGTCTGTGGATTGTTGAAAAATGCTGCCTGATTCACTTTTCTGTACAGATTGATGTATGAAAAAACAATGACAGAAAGCGACACAAATCCTACAAGAGTCTCTGTCAACACCACAGCCATCCTCTGGCCCTCGGCGGAGTATTGATTACTGCATGTTGTCCATCGCTGATCTTCGGATAACTGTCGAAAGACTAAAGCAGGAGTGGACAGGATCATTGAAGCCAGCCAGAGTGGAACCAGCAGCACCCTTGCTTTTACCCGATTTAAACTCCTCTGCAGGTGAACGACCTGAAGGTATCGCTGGACACTCAGCACAGTCACAGTCAGCAGACTGGCATAAAGACTGCAATAAACAAAGTATGTTATGATTTTGCAGCCCACCAGCCTAAAGGTCCAGCCATAGAGGAATGAGTAAATCCACAGTGGAAGGGTAACCAAGCAGAGCAGGTCTGACACAGCCAGACTCAGCATCAAACTCTGACTCAGACTGGACATGTTCTCCCAGTTTGGCTTGACAATGATGACAGCGATGTTTCCAGGGAATCCCAGCAGAAAGCAGATGGACATCACCAATGCAGGAACCAAACCGCTGGAGTCCAAGGAAGGATGAGGTGAATCTCCAGGAGAGGAGGAGATGTTAGAAGTAACTGTGGTGGAGTTGAGTTGTGCCATGCTGCAAACTTGCTGACTGTTGTGCACTAAACAAGTGATGATGATGATAAATGTGCACCCACACGAACAAGTCGTTACTTTTGATGAAGTCAAAGAGGAACTAATAACAAGGATACTGTGATGCTGATCCAAACATTTGCATTGATGGTTTCAGGATTTTTGCATGACTCTTTCTATAAATCTTTACATTTATTTCCATTTATTCAGAGAACACCAGTGTAAGAACATCTAGAAACATAAATTAAACTTTCACACTTTGATGTCATCAAATTGTGATTTTCTACTTTTTTGGCACTTTGAGCCATTTAACATCAAAGGCTAGAAATGTGGGTGGACAGCAATGTTTTTTTGTTGTTGTTGTTTTTACAACAAGGACAGCATTTAGTGGGAGCTGTGGATGTGTTTATTTTATTTACATTAGGGGATTTCTGGATTTTTGCATTTTTGTATCTAAGCATATTTGCATGTCTTTCACTAACTTTCACATGAGCTTTTTTTAGACATAGAGTGGAAAATGAAACCACATCAAATTTTTTTCCACCCGCAAATCATCGTAGGTTTTTTTTTTTTAAACTGGTAATGCAAATTTACTTCTCAAAGAGTACTTCACACTCTTTGAGGCTATTTTTCAGCTCATAATTCTGGAGAAATAAGTTCTATAATTTATAATACAATCTGGCTATATTAACCTACAAGCAGAAATGAATGACAATTCAATATCTTGATGCGCACTTAATAAACCAGATTAGGAAATACCTGAAAGTTGATTCCTTTCCATCTCAGTGCCATATTTTCAGTGTGAGAAATGTTTGATTCCTCATCCAAGTGTCTTCTTTAGACTCAACTGATTATGAACATTTGCATAATAACCACATAATAATTGAAGTGCCACCATTACTCAATAATGAGCTACGAGCTCATTATTAGCTCATTCTCTCTCGTATCCTGTTCATCTTAGTCTTGTCTCTGTCTGTTCTTCCTACCATCACCTATATGTAGTCTGTCATGTCTCCATGCTTGTTTATCTTTTGTCTATGCCAAGTTTGTGTGTCTTAGCATAAACACTCAGAGTTTGTCTCAGTGTTTACTAGAGACAAAGACAATATCTATAATCACCCTCTTGATTACCTGAACTTCCAAAGACTGTTATTTCTCCTGAGCTAATCCCTCCACTAATCTCATCCTCAGGGTGAGAGCGGGCAGGGCCCAGCTGACCTCTGCACCCATACCTGTTCCTCGGGTGAGGTGGACCAGGTTCCAGCCAGTCCCTGAACCTTTCCTAGTTCCTAGGGTGAGGCTGTCCGATACCCAACTTGTCTCTGCAATTCTCAAGGTGAGATCAATTGGGGTCTATTCTGTCCCTAAACTGGTCCCTCGTCCTAGGGTGAGGTTAACCAAGACCCAGGAGGTGAGATGGTTTATCAACTTTGCTCAGTGGCAAACACATCTGATGATTTGATGTATCAGAACTGTAGTGCCGGTGTACCAGGTGTTTACATCTGAGTCAGACAGGAAGCAGGACATGCAGGCAGCAAAGGGAAGTGGCAGAGGAGGGTGGATGGGGTGTTTTCAAGACATAGGTGGAAGTTAAGGAGTGTGAGCAGAGGGACTTAAATGAGGCAGTGACACACCTATTAAATATCCTGAGATCTGCCACTGGATCCATGAAGTCTTTGTAAATAGGTCTGAACATACAAAGCAGTGGATTTATGAGAGGCAAAGACCTGGTGTGACTTTGCAAGAAGCTCAAATTTAAGTGTTGTGTGTTTAAAAACAGCTGTCTTAATATTGGTGCTGAGCATTAAATTCTTGAGCCTAAAAGCTTTATATAAAACTCAAAGCAACATTTTAGTAGAAATGTTGTATTGGAAGCCAAATAATTCAAAAGTCTGTCCAAAACAAGTATCCACTCATCCAGCTGGACCCAAAAACACCATTCTGGCCATACTGCTCCATCCAGTTGGTCAGCTGGGAAATCGAGCTCAGCAATGCAGACCTTCCCAAGCTGGAAATACTTGTACTTTTTGCAACTGGCATTAAAAACAGCTCCTGATGCTCTTTTAGTCAATTAAGTGAATTCTGATTGTGAAAGACATGATATATATGATTGCCAGGCTTTTTGTGTTATTTTAACTATCATTTTGGAAAATGTGACACCTACAAAGGTTTATTTTGTTTTAAGAAGTTATTAATGTAAAAGGCTTTGTGTCATTGCAGTATGTCATTGATTTTTTGTTGGGGTTATGGAGATTGCATCAACACAAAGGGGAAGTAGAATTGCATAGCTCTGCATAGCTTTGCTGGCTGCTGCAATGCTCCCTTACATCATTAGAATCGCTTTTCCACATATGGTTGGAAAAGCGACTCCCCATGGTAATGATAAGCAGGTTAGTCGCAGTGTTAATACTATTGCACAGAAAGATTTTTGAAGCTGGACAACAGCCGTCACGGTCCTGGGTCTGTGACCCAGTGTTTTGTGTTGTTTATTATTAATAGTCTTTGCTTTTGAGTTATTTAGAGTTCTTAGTCTTTTGGTTTCTCTCTTTGTCTCCCCTGTAAGCCGTATCCCCTTGTCAAGTCTGCGTCTCTGTGTTATGTTTCCTGTTTTACTTTGAATGTCTGCATCCTATGTTAATTTTTTTCAGTTTTGCTTCCCCTTGGTCTTGTCATGTTTGATTACTCCCAGCTGTGCTCTACTCCTGTGTCTCGTTCCCTCGTTATCCCTCTGCGTATTTAATCCCCGTGTTTTCCAACCTCCCTTGTTCCATGGCTTATGTTCTGGTTTTTTTTTAGCCTTGGTTGTATTTCCACTTTAAGTTAGTTTCTGTTTATTTTGCTCTCGCGCAATAAAAGCTGAGTTCACGTTTGCCTCCTGGAGTCTGCATTTTGGGTCCTCCATTCCTGTCTGCCACACACAGTCCATGACAACAGCAGAATTTATTTACAGATTTACTGTAAATAAGGAGACTGATTGACTGTAATTATTTTGTAGATTTATACACAAAACACAACAAAAAGGTAATCAAGTTGTTTTAAAATGTGAACATGATTGAATGTAATGTTTTTTGTTAAAAGAATGTGAGGAAGAAAAAAGAACATGGCTGAAAGAAATAAAAAATGGTGTAAAATTCTGTTTAATAACAAGATGAGGAAGAGCCTGCAGACTGAATGGATCTCCTGTCTCTGCTTTTGTATTTAAAAAATAAAATAAAATAAAAATAAAAGCCCAAATGAAGGACAACATGTAAAGACAACATGTTTCAGCATGACATTTTTGAGAAAGTCATTAATGGACACAGAAGTAGCTTTTCAAAAAAAAATAATAAGGAGAATTCATTTCGGCTGCGATGTTGTTTTCTTAGGTAAGACATAACCAGTCAGTTGTTTTGTTTTTCTGTTTTTTGTTTTGGCTCATATTACCATGAAGTATCAAAGCCTCTACTGCGATCTAGTGGTAAAGCATAATATTGCTATGCAAGAGGCCCACTTAAAGCGAAAGCAGATGATATTTTAAGCTGAAGAATAAAAAAGCTAATAGAATAACAATCCTTCAACACGTCATGGGGCATTTCAGTGAAAGAACAATTCAGAGCTTTGTTGAGATTTTCCAGTGAATACAATCACAGAGGCGGTGGAAGAATGGAAGTAAGAGAAGCTTTCAAAAATACAAATACATTTCTCTGAAAACCTTTCTGAAGCAAGAACAGAACACACACAGGTACTTTGTAACTGTGCCAGATATAGTTGTACCTTTACAGGTTTTAGTTAAACAGTTGAGAAATGTGTATGATATGATGCACTGTAAACAAACAAAACAAAACTGTGCAACAGTATGTAAAAAAATGCAAAATTAGTTCCACTTTAACCAACTACAACAGGAAAGTGAAGTTAGTCTTATTTACTGCATCAGTATTAATAATGCCATGACATACAGAGTTACAGCAGACAATTTAAGTACCTTTTTGTGTCGTTTCTACATTTACATATGATATTACTTACATATAGTATTTGGGAAATTTACTTTATTGTTGAGTAAGGCCATTCTCTAGTTAGCCAGCTGATCTCATCAAATCCTCGGGAACATAGATAAGCACAAACACATCATCAGAACTGACAAACATTTCTCTAAGAAGTATTAAAACTATTACAAAACATTGTCAGCTATGGTGAAGTCATTTTTCATTGTGTTCCTACTCTTACCAGGAAGAACACACAGGTACTTCCTCTACTTCCTCTAATTTTAATTGGTCTTTTAATTCTTTCAACATTTGCCTGCTTCCTTGTCAACAAATATCTATTTTCACATCTCAAGCTTAAACCAAAAATCAACAACTCATTGTGACAAATAGAGAGCACCACAACCTATATGTAACAGCAGGAGAGAAATCTTTTGACTAAAAGATGCCTTTCGAATGTCACAAGGGGAAAAATAATTCACCTGAGAGCTTTTAACATTGAGATGTTGCTTCCGCGCTGATATCTCTTGACAGAGTCAGATTTTGTGAATTTCTGAACTTCTGTATTAAGTGTTCAGCAAATTTCTGGCGCAGAGTTGTCAAACGGATTGAAGTAAAGGCGTACAGGAGTGGATTCACTGCACTATTTATAAATGTTAGTGCTCCAACAATGCTCCAGCTGCCTTCACAAATCTTCAGCAGTCCCTCGTTTTTCAAGGAAATAGCTGCCACACCCAACACATTTACAGAAAGATATGGCATCCACAGGACAACAGCAGTCACAATGATCCTGGTAATTAGTCTGGTGGTCTGTGGATTGTTGAAAAACGCTGCCCGATTCACCTTTCTGTAGAGACGGATGTATGTAAACATTATGACAGAAAGTGAAAGAAATGCTACAAGAGTCTCTGTCAACACCACAGCCAACCTCTGGCCATCAGAAGAGTGTTTATTTTTGCATTTTGTCCAGTGTTGTTGTTCCACCAGCTTTCGAACTACCAACTCAGGAGTGGAGAGGATCATTGCACCCAGCCAGAGCGGAACCAGCAGCTTCCATGCTTCAACCCGATTTAAACTCCTTTGCAGGTGAACGACCTGAAGGTAACGCTGGACACTCAGCAGAGTCACAGTCAGCAGGCTGCCATAAATGGTGCAATACACAAAGTATGTAATGAGTTTGCATGATGCCTCACCTATCATCCAGTTATTGAGGAAAGAGTAAATCCACACTGGAATGGTAAGCATGCAGAGTAGGTCTGACACAGCCAGACTAAGCATCAAACTCTGGGTCAGACTGGACATGGTCTCCCAGTCTGGCTTGAGAATGATGACAGCGATGTTTCCAGGGAATCCCAGCAGGAAGCAGATGGACAGCACCACTGTAGGAGCCACGCCTGTGGACCAGGAGGTGATGGGTGAATATCCAGGAGTGGAGGAAAAGTTAAGGGTATTCACTGTGGTGGTGAGTTGTGCCATGCTTCAAGCTTGCTGACAAAATTGTGCACCGAGCAAGTTATTATAATAGATGTGCCATCAGGTGAACAAGTTGTTCTCATTTGATGCTGTCAAAGGGGAACTAATAAGAAAGAAACTGTCGTGTTGACGTAAACACCTGCTCTTATGGTTTCAGGATTTTACATGCCTTCTGTATGCATTCTGTCAACACCCAAACTTGATTCATAAACCATATCTCTTAAGCTTGAGCATATGCTTTCATATTTAGGAGTTCATGCTATACAATTGGAGATTTTGCCGATTTTTTCCAACACTGACACATTTAAAAAAGGGAGAAATAATAATATCATATAATAAATAAAAATAAAGGCAGACAACACGAGACAAACAATAAAATCCCCGTCTGATAGCGATGGGCCACAGTACTTCGAGGATTTGAAGTATGTGTCAAGAAATCCAGGAAGTCCCTTATCAAGCGTGTATTGAGGCTCGCTTGCAAATGAGTGACATCATTGATGACGTGTGAAGCCTCACTGATTCAGGAATTAGTTTGATCACTGTTGATATTTATCAACATATATAAAGGGACATAGAAGAGCTTGTTTCCACCCCCATGCCGGGGGGCATGGGGGTGTACTAGACCATATTTATTTAATGGCTTTCGTAACCAAACAAAGAAATTATCTTTATTATCTCACATCAGTATAATTTTATATGAATTAAGCATATTTCACAAGATTTTCAGTAATTATTAAATTGTTGTGTGTGGACACAGGAACATTCTAAAATTGTTGTAAAAACATCAATAACTAATTTTAGGGAAGGAAAAAGGATCATTCATAATGTGCACCAGGCACAACTGTACATGTTGCATCTGCAAGGCAAATATAAGAAACTTAAGCTCAGTATCAATAGCTTGCTAATATAACACACTACCTTTACTCTAGTTAACAGAGGTGTCAACTAACTATTTTTAAACTACTGAACCAACCCTTTGCTTTCATAATATTCAGAGGAGAGTGGGCTTGCTAGCAAAGCTAATGACTGAGGTAATGTTAGTGGTTTCAGTTTTTTAGCTGCTTGTACCCAATAGTTAGGATTCAGTACACATGCCTCTTTAAATTTAGACAGATGTATCTATTCTAATGTCTCCTTCACTCATACAGACTTGTTATTGTTTCTTTCAGCAGATTCATTATGACTTGTTGGTGTCAAGTCAAACTTACCTTACTTACCAAAAAGGTAAATTTCAACCACAAGCATTTTAAGGATGTTCAGAAATTACACATCTCAGTGCTGTGGTGTTTTAGTGAAAACCCTAAAACTGTAATAATTTAGAGTCACCACTACTTTGGCTACACCTGTTTACACCTAACTACTACTTTGGTGAAGGAATAACGTTAATATACATATATTTTATATATCACAATCTAAAAAAAAAGTAGCAAAATAGTTGCAAAATAGCAAATGTTATTCCTACACCAGAGCAGTGCTTAGGTTAAGTGGCAACTTAATTGATTGTGCATTTTATTTTACAACACCTTTTTGTATTCGCATATACACTTGTGATCTGTCATGTAGTGTGGAATGAGATGCATGAAAATGCAGGGCTTAGAAATCAGCAGTTAAACTGAAAACAAGCCTTCGAGTAGGACTTATGTTGAATATCCACAGAGCAAAAGGTAAAACGGCAAAATCCAAGTGTCTCTGAAGAACAGAGAACACACAAGTTAAAAAATCACCTAAAAAATGACATTGAAATTATACAAGCAAAACTAAATACAAGACACAGGAGACAAATACTAAAAGTCTGTCTTGTCTTCATATTTGTCTTGGTTGTCTGTTTCCCTAGTCATGTCTCTGTGTGTCTGTCTGCTCTCTCTTATCCCTTTGTTTTTGTTGTTAGGTTGTCTTAGTTTTCTTATCTAGTCTTTAGGTTTCTGTTGTCTTGTATCCCTGCTGCTCAATGCCTCACAGTCTTGTCTCTGTTTATTCCCTTGTTCCCAGTCGTATCTGTCGCTCCTGCTGTTGTCTGTATCTAGTCAGTCTGCATCTGTGTGTGTTTTCCCTGTACTTCTTGTTTTACTTTGAGAGTCTCCAGTTGGTGTGTGTCATGTTCTGTTTTGCTTCTCCTCCATCTCATCTGTCTGATTAGTTGTCAGCTGTGTTTCTCAGGTGTTTCCTGTTTGCCCCGTTTCCCTATTGTATTTAGTGTCTGCGTCTCCCTCTGGTCGGTGTTGCGTTCTCTCTCATTTCCCAACATGTGTTCCGTCTGCCTGCGTGTTTAGTTCATGCGTTTTGCAATTTGTTTTGTTAACCTGGATTCCAGCAATAAAACTGAGGTTTGAGTTTAGCTTTGATTGTCGAACGTGCATTTTGGGTCTTCAAATCCTGTCTGCCACACACAACATATGATAAATAGAGATTGTAATAACATAAGAATGACGATAAAAGTTAACTGAAGGACCAAACATATTGAATATTGAGATAAACACTTAAACTCTAATCAAGAATTCATTAATGTAGTACTTTTCATATTTATCAATAAAGGTCCCTGAAAGGTTTTACATTGTGACAGTAAATAAAGGCTGATGGTTGCAGTAAACAAGACATTTGAAGTAAAATTTGAAACCTGCTTTACAACATACCCACTTAATGGCATATATGTGTATATATATGATCTTTTAGCATTGACATGTGTAATTTCTGAACATCCTTAAAATGCTTATGGTACAAACTTACCTGTCATGAAGTAAATCCTAGCAGAAGATAATAAAGGGAAGAACACTTTAAGCAGGCGGCTGGCGGTCATCTTCCCTGAAATTATGTGCTATTATCTGTGAAGAGAACAGGATACCAGTGACAGACAGGAAGTTCTGTTGTTCTCTGGGGAATTTCAGATGATTTGCATGGTGCTGGACTGTGAGCACAAATCCCACTATAGGACTGACAGTGTTTGTTCTGTTTCTCCTTGCCTGAAGACATTGGCCCTGAGGCTCAGTTGATGCCTTCCTACAGTTGTGTCCTGTTCTGCTTTCCTCATATAATAGCCTATCCATACCAATATCTCTACCATACTCTGGAGACTGTATATGAAGACACTGGAGTCATTCAACCTAAGTATAGTTTGAAATAAAAAAATTAAATAAAGCGACAAAGTGGTTTTACACCAGCAATAGATTTTATTTTTACTTACATAAAGTGAAGCTAGTATTTTATAAACCTGAATTCTTTCAATATTGACATCCATCAGTAAGTATGTGATAAGATCTGTAATTAACAGTGTATTGTAATTACAGTGACATGTTATGGCTATTTTTAAAAGGGAAAATCCATTTACTTTATGGATAGCACTTTATAATGATGTCACACTATTAAGCATTACCAGGATATTATCAAGCGATTAATTCATCATTTAAATAGCATTACTCCTCCTTAGTATCCTACTTATAAATACCCATATTTTATTATGACTATTATAACGACTATGGTTTTTACTAGCAGTAACTTTACATAGTTAAACCATGTACAGCAGTGATGGTGTACATGGTTTTTGGTATTAGTAATAGATGGAAAAACTTATCTGTATTTATAAATGGAATACCAAGGAGGAGTAATGATATATAAATGATGAATTAAGCACTCACTACAACCATACTAATACTTACTAATGGTTAATAGTGTTACATTATTATAAAGTGTTACCACTTTTTATTAAAATACACACAAAACCCCATTAGACAGTTAGTATAATAAAAAACAAAAATAGGATTGCTGTATTTTTAAACCCATTTACTAGTTTAATAAAAGTATTTTGACTTTTATTTAATGGGTGTTGTATTATTATGGCATTAATTATGGACTAAAAGTACAAGTATAAGATTGCATATAAGATACATAATAAAATCCAACTAATAACAGCACTGTAATGTTAGGTCTGATTAATTGTATTAGAACAGTGATTGGCGATATTATTAGGTAATTTCATTGTTTACACACAATTATTTTACTGTATATTTCTGTTGTTGTTGTTTTACAGTGCAGGACAGAGAAGACACAGCATCACAGGGGGGAAATCATTTGAAAAAAATATCAAAAATAATTAAAGAGCTTTCAACTTTGTCATCTTACTTCTGAAACGATATTTGCTGACTTAGATTGTGGGGGAATTCTGAGCTTCTGCATTAAATGTTCAGCATTTTTTTGGCACAGAGTGGACAAACGATTAGAAGTAAAGGCATACAGGAGTGGATTCACTGCACCGTTTGCAAACGTTAGTGCTGTAACAGTGCCCCATGCTTCTTCGCAAAACTTCAGCAAGTCCTTATTGTTTAGGGAAATAGCTGCCACACCCAGGACATTTATGGCAAGACATGGCACCCACACGACAAAAAAGGTTACAATGATGCTGGTAATGAGTCTGGTGGTCTGTGGATTGTTGAAAAAGGCTGCCTGATTCACCTCTCTGTAGAGGCAGATGTATGAAAAAACATTGACAGAAACTGAAACAAAACCCACCACTATCTCTGTCAACAACACGGCCATTGACTGGTTCACCGAATAGTATTGATGTTTGCAATATGTCCAGTCCGACTGTTCTACCAGCTGTCGAACCACTAAAGCAGGAATGGACAGGATCATTGCAACCAGCCAGAGTGGAACCAGCAGCTTCCATGCTTGTACGTGATTTAAATTCCTTTGCAGGTATACCACCTGAAAGTAACGCTGGACACTCATCACAGTCACAGTCAGCAGGCTGGCATAAATGCTGCAGTACCCAAAATATGTTATGATCTTGCAGCCCACCAGGCCCAGGGTCCAGCTGTTGAGTAAAGAGTAAATCCAAAATGGAACGGTAAACATGCAAAGTAGGCCCGACACAGCGAGGTTCAGCATCAAACTCTGGGTCAGACTGGACATGTTCTCCCAGTTTGGCTTGAGAATGATGACAGCGATGTTTCCAGGGAATCCCAGCAGGAAGCAGATGGACATCACTACTGCAGCAGCTATACCACTGTAGTCCCATGAAAAATGGGGTGAATATCCAGGAGAGGAGGAGATGTTAGAAGTAACCACAGCGTTGGTGAGCTGTGCCATGCTGCAAGCTTCCAGGTAATGTTGTGCTCTGAGCAAGTGATGATAATAAATGTCCAGTCACATGAACTGTCAAAGAGGAACTAACAACAAGGAAACAGTCGTTTCAATGTAAACATTTACACCCATGGTGTCAGGATTTTGCATGGCTCTTTTTATACATTTTTGAATTTATTACAGGTTATAACCATATACCAAAGTTTGCCGCTGTGCCCACAAAAAATGTGCTGAATAAAACTCAACCCAAATCCTGCAAATACTGTAAATGCTTTATGTCTGTAATACACATCATTTGTCAGTAAAACATGAGAATTTTTATTTTTGCATTTTTTTTATTTTTGGATTTTGCATTTTTCTACCTATACACATTTGCATGTGTTTGTATAACTGTCATATTACTTTTATTTACAAATTGAAAGGAAAAAAAGAACATAAATTTTTTCCAACCCATACATTATTGCTTTTTAGCCTATAAGATAAGATAAGATAAGATAACCTTTATTAGTCCCACACGTGGGAAATTTGTTTTGTCACAGCAGGAAGTGGACAGTACAAAAGTTATGAAGGACAATTAGAATAAAATAAAATAAGAATAAATACAGTACACAACTGTACAGAATAGAATAAAAATAGAATACTATATACTAGAGATGGACCGATCCGATATTACGTATCGGTATCGGTCCGATACTGACCTAAATTACTGGATCGGATATCGGCGAGAAATAAAAAATGTAATCCGATCCATTAAATATCAAAAAAGCACCTCACAAAACTTGCGACATGGCGTAACTCGGCTCATAACCGTAGCACGTCGGAGCAGTGTGCATCACGTGATAGAGCGGCTGTGTTTATTTGTAGCCTCCTAGCAAACCAGCATTTCATCTCCGAGGAAGTTATCCCAGAGAGAAGTAAAGCAAGTGTGTAAGTTCATCTCTGAATGTTGGTAAAGCATTCCCACGTTAAGCTTAACAACCGATATATTTAGCGACTGTCTCTCCCTCTCCCTCCCTCTCCTGCCGCTACTTCGTGAAACTGCTTAATGATCAGCTGATCGGCTTTTCTGTCGCGAGTCCGTCTCTTCTTTGTTTTTGGCCCACTTTGCACCAGAAAGAGGAAACCAGCGGCTGAACAACAGCAGCACGTTTAACCTTGATAAGCTGTTGTTAGAATTTATTTAATATTACTTTCTACACCAGGATCCTTTTCTACCTAGCTGACGGCTGGTAACTGTGCAGGGGCGGATCTAGCAAAGTTTAGCCAGGGGGGCCGATAGGGCATTAACAGGGAAAAGGGGGCACAAAGACATACTTATCTTTCTTATTCTCATTTAAAATGTCTAGCTTTTAATAAATAATTATCTGAATCTTACACCCAAAGTTTTAATCTGATGTAAAATGTATAGAAGTCCATTACTGTATATAGTAACTGTTAAGTCTAATATACCCTAGTATGCTATAGTACTTTTTCCTTTGGGAAGATACCATCTGTGCAGTTTGCAATTCTGTTGAAGAAAGATATTGAATCTATTTAATTATTCTTGAAAAATAATTTAATTCTGTGCATTTTTTTCACACTGCATCAAATAAAAGTTGATTACTTCGATTAAGCATCATGAGGTGGAGGGTGGGGGGTGGTTCCCTATTTTTTTTTTGCTGGGAGTTTGCAACCCTATTTGTTAGTTTGCTTAATATTTCTGCTAGGTACTCTTTAAAATACCAGAATAGGGAGGATAGAGTAGGTTTAAGTTTATTAGATTGATCAGTGTTTCTGAACTATGAAATATTTTGGGTGCAGTGTATTTTTTACATACAGGTATAACAGAATAGCTTTAGTGTTGTTGTTTATTTAAACTTGAGTATAAACTTATACAAAATGCAGCAATATATTAAAAAACAGTTTTATTGATTAAAAAACACACTATATCGGATTCATATCGGTATCGGCAGATATCCAAATTTATGATATCGGTATTGGTATCGGACATAAAAAAGTGGTATCGTGCCATCTCTACTATATACAGTAGAATAAAATAGAATAAAATATACAATAGGATAAAAATAGAATACAAATGCTATATACAACAGAGTGAAAAATACAACGGTGCCAGAAAGATTATTGCACATTTGTGTTATTGCACATTTGTGGATGTGTGTGTATGATCAGTTAAAGTCTTTGTTGTGCAGTCTGACAGCAGTGGGGAGGAAAGACCTGCGAAATCTCTCCGTCCCACACCGTGGGTGCCGCAGTCTCCCACTGAAGGAGCTGCTCAGTGCTGTCACAGTCTCATGCATGGGGTGGGAGATGTTGTCCAGCAGGGATGACAGCTTAGCCACCATTCTCCTGTCACTCACAACCTCCACTGGGTCCAGAGGGCATCCTAGAACAGAGCTGGCCCTTCGGATCAGCCTGTTCAGTCTCTTCCTGTCCCCAGCAGAGATGCTGCCACCCCAGCAGACCACACCATAAAAGATGGCTGAGGCCACCACAGAGTCATAGAAGGTCTTCAGGAGTGGGCCCTCCACTCCAAACGACCTGAGTCTCCGCAGCAGGTACAGCCTGCTCTGCCCTTTCCTTTAGAGGGCGTCTGAGTTATGAGTCCAGTCCAGTTTGTTGTTCAGATGAACACCAAGGTACCTGTAGCTGTCCACAGTCTCAATGTCCATACCTTGGATGTTCAGTGGTTGCAGTGGAGGATGTTTGTGCCTGCGGAAGTCTACCACCAGCTCCTTGGTTTTACTGGCATTGATCTGGAGGTAGTTCAGCTGGCACCAGTCCACAAAGTCCTGAGTCAGTCCTCTGTACTCCTTGTCGTCCCCATCAGTGATGAGGCCGACTATAGCAGAGTCATCAGAGAACTTCTGCAGGAAGCACTGGGTGGAGTTGTGGGAGAAGTCTGCAGTGTAGATGGTGAAGAGGAACGGAGCCAGAACCATTCCCTGTGGGGCCCCCGTACTGCAGACGACCCTGTCCGACACACAGCCCTGAGTCCTCACATACTGTGGTCGGTCGGTGAGGTAGTCCAAAATCCAGGTAGTGAGGTGATGGTCCACTCCAGAGTTCTCCAGCTTGTCCTTCAGAACCGAGGGAAGAATAGTGTTGAAGGCACTGGAGAAATCAAAGAACATGATTCTCACAGTGCTCCCAGCGGTCTCCAGGTGAGCGAGGGAGCGATGACGGCATCATCCGCTCCAATGCCAGGCTGGTAGGCAAACTGAAGTGGGTCCAGTGATGAGCTCACAAGGCACGAAGCTGAGCCAGGACCAGCCGCTCCAGGGTCTTCATCAGGTGGGATGTCAGAGCCACCGGCCTGTAGCTGTTGAGGTCCTTGGGGCGTGAAGTCTTTGGCACTGGTACAACACAGGAGGTTTTCCAGAGCTGTGGGACTCTTCCCAGCCTCAGGCTCAGGTTGAAGAGGTGCTCCATCACACCACACAGTTGGTCCGCGCAGGACCTGACGACCCTCGAGCTGATGCCATCTGGACCCGCTGCCTTCTTGCCATTAATCCTCCTCAGTTCCCTCCTAACCTGGGTGGTTGAGAGAGACAGGCTGGAGCCTTGTGTTGATTGTGTATTGGATGCTGTTGTTGGGGGTGGGGAGGAGTGAGCAGGGTGAATAGAGGAGGTGTGAAGTGTCTGAGGTGTCAGAGGTGGAACAGCAGCAGTGGGGGTGGTTGAGTCTGCAGCCGATGTTGGAGACTGCCTCATGGCTGAATCAAATCTGTTGAAGAAATGATTCAGTTCATTTGCCCACCTCACATCCCTCCCAGGCAGAGAGTTCTGATGTTTGTGGCCCGAGATGGTTCTGAGGCCTCTCCAGACTTCACCAACGTTATTTTGCTGAAGCTGGTTCTCCATCTTCTGCCTGTAGCTATCCTTCCCATTCCTTATCAGTCCCCTCAACTCTCTCTGCACCCTTTTCAACTCCTCTTTGTCTTTGGATTTGAAGGCCCTCCTCTTCTGCTTGAGGACAGCTTTAATTTCCGGGGTAATCCAAGGTTTGTTGTTGGAGAAACACCGTACAGTCCTGGTAGGTACGGTGTTATCCACACAGAAATTAATATAGTCCGTAATGCATGTAGTAAGGCTGTCGATGTCCTCTCCGTGGTCGTCACAGATCACCTCCCACACAGTCGACTCAAAACAATCCTTAAGAGCCTCCTCGCTCTCCTGCGACCATCTCTGTACTGTGCGGGTGGCTGGTGGCTCCCTGCGCACTAAGGGCTCATACACAGGGACAAGGTGCACCAGGTTGTGATCAGATCTGCCCAGGGGAGGGAGAGGTGATGAACTGTATGCCTCTTCAGCATTGGCATACAGTAAGTCCAGTGTTTTATTGTCTCTGGTTGGGCAGGTCACATACTGAGTGAAGGTGGGCAGTGTGGAGTCCAGTGAGGCATGATTAAAGTCCCCTGATATTATGAGGAGGGCTCTCGGAGATTGTGTTTGCAGTCTGCTGACCACTGAGTGGAGAGTGTCACAGGCTGCATCCGCGTTGGCCGAGGGGGGGACATACGCTGTTATCGCGATAACATGCGAGAATTCCCGGGGCAGGTAGTACGGACGCATGCTAATGGCTAACAGCTCAATGTCTCTGCTGCAGAGTTGTTCTTTTACAGTGATGTGCCCAGGGTTACACCATCTGTCATTCACAAACACTGCCAGTCCCCCTCCTTTCCTCTTACCGCTGTCTCTTGTCCTGTCCGCTCGAAGCAGCTGGAATCCCGGTAGTGTCACACTCGTGTCCGGAGTTAGCGGTGTTAGCCACGACTCCGTTAGCATCATGATGCTACATTGCCAGTACTCCCTCTGTGACCAGGTTAGCGACGTGAGCTCATCCAATTTATTGTGCAAAGACCGTACATTTCCAATAATTACAGAAGGAAGAGATGGTCGGTAACGTCTCCTTCTCGGGCGACGGCGCTCCTTCCCAGATGGCGCTCCTTCCCATAACAACTATAATCAGGCTGTAAAGGAACAAGTGAAGTGATGAGGAATAATCTGTCTGAAATCCATATGTATCCAAATCCATATGTAAATGCATTACAGTAAATATCAGTCTCTGCAGTATTTCTATTGAACATGCAGCAAAAAATGGGAGGATCATCTAAGGGAAAATGTTGTCTGTGAAGGTTCTCAGTCATCCAGGTCATCGTAGTCTAATGAGCTTGGAAAGAAAAGCATCTGGACTTCTTTAAGTTGCTTGAAGATGTTTCACCTCTCATCCGAGAAGTTTCTTCAGGGCTAGAGTCAAATGGTGGAGAGTCCCAGATTTAAGCTCTATCAGAGTTAAATTGTATTTATATAGCACTAAAACACAACACCATTTATTTACCTTACAACACCTATACTGTAAGATAAAGACCCTACAATAATAGAGAAAAAA
This sequence comes from Pelmatolapia mariae, assembly GCF_036321145.2. Taxonomy (NCBI): domain Eukaryota; kingdom Metazoa; phylum Chordata; class Actinopteri; order Cichliformes; family Cichlidae; genus Pelmatolapia; species Pelmatolapia mariae. The sequence goes on from NC_086240.1 coordinate 7,240,585, forward strand.
AACAACCTTACAATCAAATGATACCCTATGAGCGATCATTAAGTGACAGTGAGAAACAAAAACTGCCTTTCAACCAGAAGAAGCCTCTGGCAGAACGAGGCCATCTACTGGATTGGTTGGGGTGAACGAAAAGAAATTAGACTTTCACTTAAAAAAAAACAAAAAAAAACTGCATCAACCCAGAGTAAACACAAACATCTAAAGTTGAGAAATAATAAAATAAAATAAAAAATGTGTAGAATCTTTACCACCACCTACCCAATCTGTGATAGGGTAGGTGGTGGCAGGTGTTTGGTTATGGTTAGGCAGTAAAGTTAATTGATTTGGTTATGAAAACATTGTAGTTGGAGTTACATTTGCTTACTGTATGTACTCTCAGTTGGTTTCTGTTTGTTATTCACAAACAAACAGAACAATGTTTTGCCTGAGGACAAAACATGTCCTCAGGCTTAAAACTTGTATGAAATTTAGAATAATAATAATAGAATAATCCTTTAATTGTCCCACAAGGGGAAATTTGGGTGTAACAGCAGCAAGAAAGACACAGAACAGAAGTATACACAATTTTTACATGTTTACATCAAGGACAATGGTTACCAAAAACAGAGTACTGTACCTTTATTAAATTAAATAAAATTAAATGAAGTTACGAGGCAAACCCTGGTTATAGTGTGAATTGGTTGATAAAATAGTGCAAGTTACAGCGCTGATGCAAGCCTCTGTGTTTGTTGGGAGCAGTTCTGATTGTACAGTCTGACAGCTGCAGGGAGGAAGGACCTGCGGAAACGCTCCTTCATGCATCGAGGATGCAGCAGTCTGTCACTAAAGGAGCTCTGCAGTTCAGCAACATTTACATGCATGGGGTGGGAGACTCTGTCCATCAGAGATGTTATTTTGGCTGGAGTGCTTCTGTCTCCCACCACCTGCACTGGGTCCAGGGTGCATCCCAAAACACAGCTGGCCTTCCTAATGAGTTTATCCAACGTCTTCCTCTCAGCTGCCGATAAACTGCTGCTCCAACATACAACACTGTAAGAAATGACAGATGCCACCACAGAGTCATAGAAGGTCTTTAAAAGCGCTCCCTGGACTCCAAATGACCTCAGCCGTCTAGCTTATTATTCAGGTGAACACCCAGGTACCTATACGAGTCCACTATCTCAATTACCACTCCCTGGATGTTCACCGGTGTCAGTGTGGTGGGTCTGCGTCTCCGGAAATCCACCACCAACTCCTTGGTTTTCCCAGCACTGATCAGCAGGAGGTTCTGCTGGCACCAGTCCACAAAGTCCAGAGTCCACTGTCTGTACTCTGAGTCGTCCTTACCTGTGATGAGGCCGACTATGGCAGAGTCGTCAGAGAACTTCTGTAGGTGGCAGCGTGGGGAGTTGATGGAGAAGTGTAGACGGTGAAGAGGAACGGTGCCAGCACAGTTCCCTGTGGGGCCCCCGTACTGCAGACCAGCGTATCAGAGACACAGCCCTGTGACCTCAATGCCCAATAAAGTATGATCATGAAAATCTAAGGAGCTTAGAACTGAAGCAGCTTCTCAGATGAGAGGTGAAATGTCTTCAAGCAACTTAAGAAGTCCAGACACTTTTCTTTCCAAGCTCCTTAGATTATCATGATCTGGATGACTGACAACCTACACAGACATAGGATCAGGAAAGTGATTACAATCAATAAGATTCTGTTTATGTGCTTAAAACCGTCACAGGTGAGGAAAAAATCTAACTGATATTATACTCTAACTTAAGGTAAGATTGTATCTAATTCATTAGATAGTTTGAGTCTTTTGAGATGTCTCCTTTTCAACAAACATCTACAATATTTTTACAGTTGAGGACCAGATGTCACAAAGCTGATTTGAAGGGAGATGCAACCCAGTACCACAGCAAACTAGAAATACTGGTCTACCCTGTTTATTTCATACTTTGCCTCTCCAAAGCATGAAACATATATATATGTAGAAGTTTCGGTAATTTGCTGTAAGCTCCAGTAACAACAGAGGGAGGTATTTTGTTTCAAGGCAACATGAAAATAATTTGAATAAAAATACTTTTGTGTTTTATTTATTGATTTATTTCTTTATTGGTTTACTTTTTTGACAGTTTTGTATTTCTTGCATTTCTTTGATAAAAAAATGTCACATTAGTCTTATTTACATGAATACATCCTTAGAATATTTGCAAAGAATGTTTTACATACAGATAATGAACATTTATTTTCATAGCTTTCACACCATTTCCAGTTGTTTTGAGCTGCAAAACCTCTGAATAGCTTATATCTATGTTATGATGATCAATATAAAATTTGTGTTGTTGGAGGATAAGTACGATGTTGCATATATTCAACATTACATTTCTTGCACTTTGAGTTAGAGAGTAATTATTAAAATGTACACATGTCATTGTAATTTAAAATGAAATTTCAAATTCAAATAAAACGCATCTGCTGGTCATTTAACTCTTAACTCTTTCCACAAACAGCTTATTTGAGAGGAGCTTTTGCTTAAACACTAAGTTCATCATTAAATCATTAATCACCAATAGCTTGCTGTGACAAAAAAAGATTACAACATCCTGTGCGTATGCGTACATTTCTAGTCTCAGCAAAGCAAAAAACAATTTCCCAAAGACCTTTCATTACTGAGGTGCTGCTTCTGCAGTGACATCTGCTAACTCAGACATAGTTTGTGGAATTCTGAAGTCCTGTCTTAACTGTTTAGCAATGTTTTGGCATAGAGTGGAGAAATGAATAGAGATAAAGGCATACAAAAGTGGATTCACTGCACTATTTATCAATGTTCGTGCTTCAACAGTAGGCCAGGTGTGCTTGCAAAGCTCCAGTAGCCTGTTATCTTTCAAGAAAATAGCTGCCACACTCAGTGCATTTATGACAAGATATGGCATCCACAAGAAAAAAAAAGGTCACAATGATGTTGGTAATCAGTCTGGTGGTCTGTGGACTGCTGAAAAAGGCTCCTCGATTCACCTTTATGTAGAGACTGATGTATGAAAAAACAATGACAGATAGTGAGACGAATTCCACATGAAAGACCTATACAAAGTGGTGTACACGTGAGAAGTGGAACGAAAATCATACATGATTTCAAGGATTTTTTACAAATAAATAACTGCAAAGTGGGGTGTGCGTAATTATTCAGCCCCCTGAGTCAATACTTTGTAGAACCACCTTTTGCTGCAATTACAGCTGTCAGTCTTTTAGGGTATGTGTCATGGCCTGGGTCTAGGGACCCAGGGCTCATGTATTTTCAGTGTATGTTTATGTTTATGTTTTCTGTGTGGTGTTTTGGTTTGCTCTCCTTTTTCTCCATGTTTCTCCGTGTGAGCTTCCGGAGGTTTTGGTTCGCTGAGGAGACTGCGAACCCGGAAGTGTTTCTGCTCCAGAGACAGCTACACCTGCCGCTCGTCGTTCTATGCCAGCTGCAGCAGATTACGCTCGTCAAGGGAGCGGCATTTAAGACTGTAGCTGAGCTGAGGCCGACGCTGGATCCTTGAGTCAGAACTCGTCAGTACAGCCGTGGAATTTGGTATAACCTCCGAGTTAATAGAGTTCCTGCTAACCTTAATGTGTTTGTGTTACTAGGAATCTGGAGCGGAGTGTGCTTTGAAGTCACGGTGTGGGAATAGGAGTTTTTTGGAGTCGCCACTTTTCACCTTTCACGGACATCTGCACTGTGTGGGATTCAGGGAGAATTGCCACGGGATCACAGTGCCTGGATTTTGTATATAGTTGTGTGTTTTCCACCTCCTGTAAATAAATCCACTGTCCTTCACTAAGAGTCTCGCGTTTAGGCCCTACTTTCACTGCCACTCCACGATCTGCCATCGCAGCCCGTGACAGTATGTCTCTACCAGCTTTGCACATCTAGAGACTAAAATCCTTGCCCATTCTTCTTTGCAAAACAGCTCCAGCTCAGCTCAGATTAGATGGACAGCGTTTGTGAACAGCAGTTTTCAGATCTTGCCACAGATTCTCGATTGGATTTAGATCTGGACTTTGACTGGGCCATTCTAACACATGGATACGTTTTGTTTTAAACCATTCCATTGTTGCCCTGGCTTTATGTTTAGGGTCGTTATCCTGCTGGAAGGTGAACCTCCGCCCCAGTCTCAAGTCTTTTGCAGACTCCAAGAGGCTTTCTTCCAAGATTGCCCTGTATTTGGCTCCATCCATCTTCCCATCAACTCTGACCAATTTCCCTGTCCCTGCTGAAGAGAAGCACCCCCAGAGCATGATGCTGCCACCACCATATTTGACAGTGGGGATGGTGTGTTCAGAGTGATGTGCAGTGTTAGTTTTCCGCCACACATAGCGTTTTGCATGTTGGCCAAAAAGTTCCATTTTGGTCTCATCTGACCAGAGCACCTTCTTCCACATGTTTGCTGTGTCCCCCACATGGCTTGTGGCAAACTGCAAACGGGACTTCTTATGGTTTTCTGTTAACAATGGCTTTCTTCTTGCCACTCTTCCATAAAGGCCAACTTTGTGCAGTGCACGACTAATAGTTGTCCTATGGACAGATTCCCCCACCTGAGCTGTAGATCTCTGCAGCTCGTCCAGAGTCACCATGGGCCTTTTGGCTGCATTTCTGATCAGTGCTCTCCTTGTTCGGCCTGTGAGTTTAGGTGGACGACCTTGTCTCGGTAGGTTTACAGTTGTGCCATACTGCTTCCATTTCTGAATGATTGCTTGAACAGTGCTCCGTGGGATGTTCAAGGCTTGGGAAATCTTTTTGTAGCCTAAGCCTGGTTTAAATTTCTCAATAACTTTATCCCTGACCTGTCTGGTGTGTTCTTTGGACTTCATAGTGTTGTTGCTCCTAATATTCTCTTAGACAACCTCTGAGGCCGTCACAGAGCAGCTGTATTTGTACTGACATTAGATTACACACAGGTGCACTCGATTTGGTCATTAGCACTCATCAGGCAATGTCTATGGGCAACTGACTGCACTCAGACCAAAGGGGGCTGAATAATTACACCACACTTTTCAGTTATTTGATTTCCGTTCCACTTCTCACGTGTACACCATTTTGTATTGGTCTTTCACGTTTTATTCCAATAAAATTGATTCATGTTTGTGGCTGTAATGTGAAAAAATGTGGGAAAGTTCAAGGGGGCCGAATATGTTGCAAGCCACTGTAAATCTAATTACTATAAGTTTGACGTATAATATTTCTTTAGCATGAATTATTGTAACAGTGCATCCTTTCATCAGTATTCTTCTAGTGCATTGATACAGGAATGATTTTAGAGGTACATGGAAGAAGTCATCTTGGCATTGGAAGCATGATTGGTGACCAAAGGCTGTCCTGCAGTAGTTCTGACCCTTTGGGTGGACCATTTTCTTTAACAGTGGTGTCTAGACAACAATAAAGGGTTATAAATGAATCCAGACAGCTGTTCAGAAAGCCTGAGGGAGCACACAAGATTGCATTTCTTCTGCTTCTAAGGGCAAGACTAACAGAGTTACTCTAGGAAAGACCCCTTTTACTTAAACATACACCCACACACAAAGGGCCCCTGGATGGCCTGGGAAAAAAAGGATATACAGATGGATGAACCAAATATCAGTGGAAGTGGAAGAACAATGGTGATCTTTATTCAGAAGTTCCAGCAAATATAATCACAGAGTGATGAAAACAAAAAATTATAAATAAAAAAGTAAAAGCTGAAAGTAAACTTTGAAAAGATTACAAATTTACTTCTCAGGGAGGCTCCATGCTGAACGACCTTAGCCTGTATAAAATAATATGAAGCACACACAGTTACTTTGTAACAGGTACAGTTCATACTTTAAAAATTGAGACGTTACGCAGGGGGAGGTGTTGCAAAAGTAAAACTATGCAATAGTATATAAACTAGTTTAATTATTAATATTTACATCAATAAAAATGATTAAAGTAATTCTAACTGATTTCTATCTGTTAATCATCTATTTCATTTGCATATTTGGGAAATATTATATTAATCATATACTAGTATAGTATTTGTAGCTAAGTTACTTGACTTTGTGTCATGTAATCGGGTGTGTGAAGTGAGGGCCCAAATGCAGGATGTAAAGGCAAAGGTAGAATGAAAAGATTAGAGATGGGATGTTTGACACTGAGGCTACTAAGCCTGTTTCACTTTGTTAAAGCAGACTTTAAAGCAGAGGTTTAAAGTTTGCTGAAAGAAACTTTAAACTGAAAGAAAACTGTAATGATGGAGAATATGAATGGAAGAAAACAGTCCTGTGTCCGGGGACACTTCCACCTTTTGTCACCCATAGAGGTAGGTGTTTCAATAATATAATATATATGATATGATGTTGCTAAATTTCTCCCTTTAAATAAATGCATGTTGTGCTAAACAGCTGTTAAATTGTTTCTGACAAATGTGGCTGTTCAACTGGCTAATCATTAAAATCAAAGCCTGTAACATACCTTTAGTAATTTTTATGTTATTTTGAATGTTTCAGTATTGTGTTTCAACATATTTAAAATTTAACTTCAGTACCTCATATTGTAATGAATATTATAAAAACACCTCCTATATGTTTCAGCATCTTTGCAGAAGTTTCTTCCTGTTAAAAGGGAGTGTCACCAAGCACTTGCTAATACTTGTTGTCTGTTGATGTTTTCTCTGTATAATTGTAGGGTTTTACAATATCAAGCGCCTTGAGGTGAGTGTTATTGTGATTTAGCATTATGTAAATAAAACTGAACTGAACTGATGACATGATTTATAGACTTGTAGTGTCAGTGCAGCACCCTCTCTGCCCTTCTTCTTGTCTATTTCTTACTCTTTCTGTTGTTAAGAATGGAAAAAGATGGTCCTCCTCTGTTTAGTTTCAATGCAGTTTTATTTATATGTCACCAAATCACAGGAGCACTTGTGTCAAAGCACTTTATACTGTATACTACACTTTACTGGTTTGCGGTGAAAAAAAAAATTACATTAACTCAGAATCTACACAAGCTTCTAAAATCGAGAAAGAAGAAAATTAAAAATATGGAGAAGCTGCTTTGATTGTCATGAGCTCACTGAATGGTAAGTATCAGCTGTTGTCACTGTCATAGATATGTATTAGTGATGTACGATGTGACTGATTTCCATTCTGATCTAATAGCAAGTCAAATTCAGGCTGTATCGATGGTACTGATCTGATGCCAGTACAAGTACAACAACTTGTGTTCGGAAAATCAAAAGTAGTGTATTTCAAACTGTAACTTTTCTAATAAATACAAGACATGGGACTTCTTGTTCTTATTGTTTAATTATGAATAATTATCGTAGAAGAAATTAAAAAAAATAGATTTTAAAATATTTAATTACCAATCAAAAACAAATGTGAGTGAATGAAAATAATAATACAGCTGAGAAACATCTTTTTAGATTTTATAGATCCATGTTATTTTAAAGCTATCTACAAAATATTTTGCGTTGTATTTTGGGATTTTTCAAGCCTACAGCAGTTGTTTTACTGAGAGTGCCCTGTATATTTTAAAGATACCTAGTCTACATAATCCACTTTTAATGCGCTACAATTTAAAAAAAAAAAAAAAAAAAAAAAAGAGGAAATCTGTGGTTTTAAGGATGTGGGGAATTCCCCCATTTAAACACAGATACAAAAACCTAAACCTAGATGCAAGTCACTTTCCAAAATTCAGCTACAGTGCTACATATTGCCAGCAGCTCCACATTTTGAGTGAGCACACATGAGCAGTGATGCATTTAGACAGTCGAAATTAGGATATCATTATGACAGGCGGAAAAGGAAGTAGTTCCTACCAATCATTTAGAATATGCAGATAAAATAGATACTTTCCATTATGTTCCTGTTAATCATAAACTACAAATTTTCCCCAATTTACTATGGGAATTTCTAGATAAGAGCTAGATTATTTCTAGAACGTAAATATCTGGTATTATAATTGATATTTCAGCATCAATCCACACACCAATAGTAGTAGCAGCCCTGAGTGGCTTAGTTGTCTCAGCAGGCTTCTTTGGAGTAGCTGGATGTAGTTTGCTTGGTTAAGGTTAGGGTTAAGGAATTCATGTAGCTGGAGACATGCTACACAGGTCCTCTGGCTAACAACTAATCTAAAGTCCAATCTGAACTATGATCATAAGAGTTATGACAGTCAATAAGAGTCAGTTAATGGGCTTCATAGCCTTCATAGCAGGTGAAAAAATATTTTGGAGAGTATGATATAAGTTAAGGAAAAACTCTATGTAATTAGATGTCATTTAATAGGTACTTTGATTTTTCTGAATACTGTTTGAATTCTCTGGTTGAGAACCAGCTCAACGAGTAAGTCCATTATCTGACCAATCGCAACAGCTTGCTGTGACAAATAGAGATTACCACACACTGTCTGTATCAGCAGAATAAAAATCATTTCTCAGGGAGCTTATATCAATGAGGTGCTGCTCCTGCAGTGACATTTCTTGACCGAGACCGATTTCTGAACGTCCTTCTTAACTGGTTACCAATTCTTTGGCCCAGAGTGGACAAATGAATAGAAGTAAATGTGTACAGGAGTGGATTCATGGTACTACTTAGAAATGTTAGTGTTCCAACAGCATTCCAGGTGTCTTCACAAAACTTCAGCAGGCTCTCATTTTTTAGGGAAATAGCTGCCACTGCTAGCACATTTATGGCTAAATATGGCGCCCATAGGCCAAAAAAGGTCACAATGATGCTGGTAATCAGTCTCGTGGTCTGTTGATTGTTGAAGAAAGCTGTCCGATTCACCTCTCTGTAGAGACTGATGTATGAAAAAACAATGATAGAAAATAAAACAAAACCAACCAGTATTTCTGTCAACAAAACAGCCAGTGACTGGCCCTCTGAGAAGTATTGATGTTTGCAATAAAACCAATGTGGTTGTTCTACCAGCTGTCGAACCACTAAAGCAGGAATGGACAGGATCATTGCAGACAGCCAGAGCGGAACCAGCAGCTTGCTTGTTCCTACCTGAGGTAAACTCCTCTGCAGGTGAACGACCTGAAGGTAACGCTGGATACTCATCACAGTCACAGTCAGCAGGCTGCCATAAATGCTACAGTACATGAGGTATGTTATGAGCTTGCAGCCCGCCAGGCTTAAGGTCCAGCTACAGACAAAATAGTAAATCCATATTGGGAGGGTAGCCAAGCAGAGCAGGTCTGACACAGCCAGGTTCAGCATCAAACTCTGGGTCAGACTGGACATGTTCTCCCAGTTTGGCTTGAGAATGATGACAGCGATGTTTCCAGGGAATCCCAGCAGAAAGCAGGTGGACAACACCACCACAGGAAGTAGACTCCTGGGTTCCAAGAAGAAACTAGGTGAATATCCAGGACAGGAGGAGATGTTATAGGTAATATTGGTGGAGTTGAGTTGTGCCATGCTGCAAGCTGCTTGCTCGGTTGTGTACTGACCAAGTGATGTTGATGATAAATGTGCAGTCAGGTAAACAAGCTGCTGTTTTTTGATGTAGTCAAAGAGGAACTGATAACAAGGAAACTGTGACCTATGCAAAAATCACAAAAACACCTGCCGCCATGTTTTCAGAATTTTGCATAACTCTTTCCACAAAAGGAAATATGGACACGAATAACTGGGAGTTTTGAATCTTTTTATTCATTTATTTTGCTAGTAGGAATCTTTTGGATTTTCCTTTTTGGTTTTTGCATTTAGTAGGACATTTGTATGTATGTTTCTTGTCCTTTTTTTAGCTTTGTACCTCTGGAATATCATCAGATCTTCAGTCTTTATTGCAATTCTGACATATTACCCTAAGGCCTAAAGTTTTTGTTCTGTTGAACTACATTTCAATTAGGCTGTTGCTTGGCTCTGTGGTCTCCACCAACAAGTCCTATCTGAACAGGATATAGTTCGTTGTTTGTGTAACTTGGACTTGAGTTAGAAAAAAAACAAAATCCAAGGTTTTACCCACGTCCCCTTACTCACACAAAGAGCTCTACTAATAATGTGACCTGTAATGCAAACATACATGGAGCTCAGAGCGGCATCCTCTGCTGCGCCCCTGACATAAGTACACTTCTCAGAAGGGAAATGAATGAATGAGTGAATGAAATAGCTCTTAGAGCCAGATCTTCGAATTGAACGATGGCATCCGGTTCCTGCCTGAGAGCTGGAGAAGCTTTACTTTCTTCTTTCCCAAAGTCACACCTCATTGGTCAATGACATGATATGTGGTGATGCCTGACTGTCCGCACCAAACAGTCATTGGTCGACACTAAGCAGGAAGTGGAGGGGCAGGGTTACTTACCCAGGGCGTGCGTGCACGCGCGCACACACAGACACAGACACACACACAGGAGGGAGACAAGAAAGCAGAGAGAAAGAAAGCAGGTTATTGGAAAGGTTAGAAGGGTGAGAAATAGAGTGATGGCTGGAAACAGTAAAATATTTGATGCATTTTGATTACATGATTACAAATTACTTTGTAGTCCAAAGAATAGCTAAAACTGTTACCTAGATGCTGCTTTTTTTCCTTTGTTCACATATTTTAATCTATTTTTTGTTTTGTGATTCTCTATGGATTTTCTAAATATTATACATAATCAGAGACTGGATCTTTCTGTCAAATTGAGTAGGATATTATGGACGACCAGAAGAGCCATCAAAATTAAGAATTTTGTGCTTCAATAATGAACTGTGCAATCAAATATGCATTAATAAATTAATTAATTCATTTTTAATTATTGTATTTATTTATTTATTTAAACATTATGTAACGCAAAGTTATTTAAGAGCTAGTTTTATTGCAATGGATGAGTTTACTGACCGACGCGCAGAAGAAATGGTTCTTTATGGAGCCTAGATGGTGTGAATGACGAGACCAAAGACTGTAATATCTTGTACCAAAAAATATATTGAATAAATGGGGGAAAGGGGAAATGGAACAAAATAATTAATACAACACACAACATAAATAAATGCCCACAATTAAATAATAAATCAATGTGATTTTTTCTGTGCAAGAGTCCTTTTTGTTAAGAGTCCTTTTGGTCCTTTGTTAAAGTTTCTTTTTTTTTTTTTTAGAGTTCACTTTTTAAGGAATTCCTCCTTAGGGTCCAGCTTCATAGTGGGGAAATATGTCCGTAATCCAAAGACGGCAAAGTGGGGGAAAGAGGGGAAAAAAACAAAGAATGGTCCTACCGGCTCGCCACTTCAATATGAAGATCAATTCAAAAGGGGGAAAAAAAAAACCTGACCTGTAGGCCAGAAAAATGTCCATTAGTAAATCAAAATCAATTCAGTTTACCGGTAAACAAATACATTTTTCTGCAAGTCTATGTAACAATGCAAATCATGAATCATCATCATTATCATCAACAAATGTACAACAGTTAAATTAGCAATCATCATGGCTACGTAGCTTAATCTATACATTCCAGCAGCGTTCGCTACAAACAAATACAAAAACAACAATAAAGAAAAACAACTGTCTAACAGACAGCATAGCCGAATTCAAGGCAACACATAACAACAATCATTCAATTGCACTTTGTTTCAAAGTAAGCCCATTAAAGTGCTTAAGTAAATAAAAGTGTTCAAAAACAGCGGTTTTTGAACCGGAGTTCTGCTCGCGGTGGGAACGCCGCCGAACAAAGTCATTTTTAATTGCGAACACGATCGACTGGTTACTGACAACTAAAAGGTTGTTAGTGGTAGATGTTAAGGACACTTACCGCTGAGGTGATACAATTTTATAGACGAATTTAGGGGAGAAACGCTTTGTTTTCCAACGCCGTTCTATATGCAATAAGCTTACAGCCACAGCAGGAGTCGAACCCGGAAGTATCCCTCCACAGCCGGTTTTCAGAGTTGCCGCGACGTGGAAGGAGCCAATCAGGAGAGGGACCTCAAATCAGCTGACGTGGGTCATGTGACAGGGTGTAGTTGATATGGGTTACAATTACAAGAGCAATTTAAAAATAAAAACACGTTTTAAATTTCAAAGTAAATTTTAATCCCTTAACAAATACTTCAAATCTAAAATGGATTACACAAAAAAGGTTAGAAAAAATGAATTTCCAAATAAAACGAAACAGATTTTTGAGATCTTTTTTAAAATACAATTTAAAAAATTGAAAAAAGGAGATGGATTATAAATTTAAAATATTTATTTCTGACATTTAAAATGGCAACTTCACTCGTCATTTTCAAATGATGTTAGTTCACGGATTAGCTATTATATTAGCTAAAGGATGTGCTTTGGGATTAAGTATGGGATTAGGTTGTTTAAAAGACTTTTCTGGGTTAATTTTCCTTTGTTGGGATAAACATATCTGTAATCACTTTGTTTTTTGTTTTGATGCTGTGTTTTTTATAATTCAGTGCTAAAATCATAACTTGTAAATCATGTCATCATATTAGCTGTTTTGTATCCCAAAAGTCAGCTAATATAAAAAAACAATTGTTTGTCAACATTGTTGACCAACAATTATATTGTGATTTTGGAAGATAATTTCACATTTCTACAGCCATACAACATGAAAGTGATCACAGATATACCCGAGAACATGTTTAATGAGTATATATGGTGGTGTTTGCAGAAAACAGGGGAACATCATCACTGCAGGAACCATCACCATACTGTCCATCACCACAGAGCTCCTTACCATTCTTCATATATCCGTGTTGGACAGAGTGTAAATACTGAGGCTGAATGACCTTTTGTACAAGCACGCACACTTCTTAGCAGTGCAACACTATCAGCGCAAAAAAAATCTAGGCAGCCTCTATAAGTCCTTCTAACCAGAGAGCTCCTTTCATCGCATGCCGTGGCTAATTTACATTGTTTTTTCAAAGACCAGAAGGTTGATGATACCAATTCTTGTGTTATAGACTTATAGACAGTTGCTGGCCAAAGTTGGTTTTGATTTTTCTTGCTGAGCCCAAGAATTCTCTTTGTTGACTCAACAATTGGAACCATTTTATTCTGTCCTTCCATCTCAATTAATATTTCAGCCTAAGTTTATATCTTACCATTTTTAGTGGCCATTTCAATTAAAAACGCCCAATATTGGTATGGTACAAAACTCTCCGCTGCACAAAATATTCAGGCTTTTGACTGAATTATAACCCAGCCTCTTAGTCTCTGCAGTGTCAGCTTATCTGTATGTCATACAGGCATTATTTAATTTTTCCTTTAACACTTTACTGCAACAGTGAATTGGCTTAATTGACTTCATTTAAGGAGATGAGGCTTGGAGTGAGGAGGATGATAATGATAATGTTTTTATGCTGATAAAGATGTATATACTGCTAACAACAACTTGCTGCTTATTTCTAGGATGATAGCTTCACATTAGCGCTCTGAAACTTTAAACTGGATCCATTTAAACAATAAATATTTCAGTCCCCGAGCCTAATGAAGAAGACATGGAAATCACTTTAGTTTGTCAGCAGCTTCTGTTCTTGTAGCTTAAGAGACTCTGCAACAGATTAGAATACAGCATGTATACAATGCAGCACTTCATTTGGTGGTTTTAGTAATGCACAGCTCAACAACTTGCACATTATGTACCATTATGAAAGTAAAAAAGGGGAATTGACACAAGAGGATGGGACAAAAAAAAAAAAGTGTCCGTGTCCTGGTTTACCAAACACACCAGTGCTGAAGTAATTTCCAGTCAGTTTAAGAACAATGCAGAGCTTTACTGAGAATTTCCAGGGAATATAATCATAGAGACTGTGAAGGAAACAAAGCAAAAAAGAAAAAATAGGGGATGATAACAGTTAAAGATGATTATAATAATGATTTAAACAAGATTAAAAACTATGGAGATTATACTATAACTTATGGTAAAATTATACATATATCAATTAATACTATGTACAGTGGAACCCCGACTTACGAAATTAATTCATTCCCGAGGGTTGTCACATGATTCGAAGGGCATTGTGGGCATTCTGGGCTCAGCCAATCAGAGCCAGCAGATTTTGTTACGCGGGCATTTTGCCGTAACACGGGCAGAAATATTGCCATTAAGTGCCTTCGTAACTTGAATTTTTCGTTAAATGGGGTATTCGTAAGTCGGGGTTCCACTGTACTTCGTTTTGAATGTTTACCTGATTCCATGTCAACAAACATTGCATTCTATCAAACATGTTGTTTTGCAGCTCTGGGTGAGGACCAGCTGTAATCAGCACACAGCTGATGTGAGAAAAGATGTCATCATTAAACCTCCAATTACCTATAGTTTGCTGTGACAAACACAGAGTACCACAGCACCTTCGTCACTGAGCAGTTTCTGCAGTGATATCTGATAACTCAGGCAGATTTTGGGGAATTCTGAACTTCTCCATTAAATATTTAGCACTTTTTTGGCAAAAAGTGAACAAATGATTAGAAGTAAAGGCATATATGAGTGGATTTACGGCACTGTTTACAAATGTTACAGAAGCGAAAGCATTCCAGGTGTCCTCACAAAACTTCATCACGGGATTGTTATGTAGGGAAACAGCTGCAATCTCCACAATATTCATGGCACGATATGGCACCCACAGGACAAAAACAGTCACAACAATGCTGGTAATCAGTCTGGTGGTCTGTGGATTGTTGAAAAAGGCTGCCTGATTCACCTTTCTGTAGAGACTGATGTATGAAAAAGCTATGACAAAAAATGCCACAAATCCTACCAGGAATCCTGTGAACACCACAGCAATCCTCTGGCCCTCAGAGGAGTAGTGAGCTTTGCAGTGTATCCAGTGCTGATCTTTGTGCAGCTTTCGAACCACTAAAGCAGGGATGGACAGGATCATTGAAACCAGCCACAGTGGAACCAACAGCTGCCATGCTTCAATTTCATGTAGCCTCCTCTCAAAGTGCACCACCTGAAGGTAACGCTGGATGCTCATTGCAGTCACAGTCAGCAGGCTACCATAAACACTGCAGTAGCCGAGGTATGTTACCAGCTTGCAGGCCTCAACCCCGAAGGTCCAACTATTGAGAAAAGAGTATGTCCACAGTGGAATGGTAAGCATGCAGAGCAGGTCTGACACAGCCAGGTTCAGCATCAAACTCTGGCTCAGACTGGACATGTTCTCCCAGTTTGGCTTGAGAATGATCACAGCGATGTTTCCAAGGAATCCCAGCAGAAAGCAGATGGACAGCACTGTTGCAGGAATCAGACTTCTGGAGTCCAAAGAGGTTCCAGATGAATTTCCAGCACAGGAGTTGTCGTTATAAGTAACCATGGTGGAGCTGAGTTGTGGTATGTTGCAAGGTTGCTGACTGTCATGCACTGAACAAGTGACGATGATAAATGTGGTGAGCAAGCTGTTCTCCTTTGATGAATCAAAGAGGAACTAATAACAGAGAAACCATGATGCTAATGCAACCATTTGCCATTTAAATTAGGTGTGGATCATGACGAGCTTGTGTAATGAATTAACCGTTGTTGCAGGTAGCAGTAAGGCTGGCTGCAAAATAAAGCAACAAGAGTTAAAAAACAAAACAGGCTAGATCTGCTCTGGCCTTGTGCGTGTGGTAATAACATGCTCATGACTGGACACGCTTAAAAAGGCCAATTAACATGAATTTGAAGTTCACAGTTTAACTGCAAAAGCAGCAGATAACCCCATACTTAAAGTTGTTATATGCCAGACTGGGATGTAGATGAGTACCTGCATACAGCCTGCCCTTGCATTGTCCTTATCTTGGACAACTTGGACAGCTCTGTCCCCACAACATAGGCAAGCAGACTAACAATTACAAGGAATTGGACTAGTTCTTTTGGCAGGTTGCTTTCACCTTGCCATTTCAAGCAGTGCTACAGTTTCTTTCTGCTGTCCCGTTCTGGTGGGGTGAGTAAGGTGCTGAAGTTTATTTATTTATCTTTACATTGTTCCTCTTTCTTAATCTGCTTTTTTAATCTTTGTGAGTGGTTGGTACACCACTGTTTCTGTCCTCTGCGCTCAACACTGCAGTCTCAGTCCTTACGTCCTTTATGGCTGCACTTACCTTCATCACATTGGAACTGGAGTCGGTTTTTTTGGTGCCCTCATAACTCCTTAACTCTTCCAAATTTATCTTCTTTTCACTCTGTTTTACATCTATTGCAAACATTGCATTGTATTGCAAGCTTAAATTACTCGGGCAAACCTTTCAGTATCATTGCTACCAATAGCCTGTCACTCTTCAGCATTTCTCAGTGCAGTAATAACCGCCTCAGCACGAATAATGTAGTCTGTAATGCCGTTGATGCCTTTCTTTAGAAACATTAGCTCTGTGTAGAGGCTAATCACCTATGGCTTCCCTTTACTTGCATCATGCTCTCTCAATATCTTTAACAGATTTCTTCCATCCTCCACTGCTTCTCTTATAACGAGGGAAAGATTTTTATCATTTTTATCATGTATCAATTTACCTTAGGCTTCTTCCTTTTTCTCAGCGTTTCTGTCGTCTTTATCTTCATTGGCCTCTCTCAGTACAGCATCCTTTAAACCCACCAGGTGCCCTAGAAATGTTGTCTTGAATAACTCATAGTTTTTGTCAACTCTGTCGAAGCATAATCTCTCCCACTGACTTCCAAGCTCCCTTCTGGGCCCATAACCTGTTGGCGCAGTCATATTAAGGGTAGGAATACCACTCTATTAAAAAATAAATAAAATCATGTGGCGCTACCTCTGTGGTAACCCCTTGTATGTAGTAGAGCAGTTGAAAGTAACTTTTTACAATGAGGATGACATGATTTTGACATCATAAACCCTATAAATGACTGTTGAACACAATGACATTTTCTTCTGATGAAACATAAAACAATATTGTTTTATAAAACAATAAAATCTCTAGAGCAGCAATTACATAAACACTGAGGTAAGATTTTTTTTCAACTGCTCTTGTTTTTGTGCTGAGTAAAATGGTTTGAGCATTTATGTGTGTAACAAACATGATTTGTCATGAAAAAAAAGTATTTTAATTGTTTGTGGATCATCATTAAGGAGAGGGGAGGAGCTTATGTAATGAATTACCTGTTGTTGCATGTAGCAGTGGCAATAAACCAACAGGGATTTAAAAACCAACAAACAAAAAAAAGAAAAAGTTCCTTAAAACTTAAACGTGCTTATATTTATGTCAGTTGGCATTTTGAACTGCTAGAGCAAAAGATAAATCCAGAGTAATGAATTAGGACTGCATGTTTATTTTATTATTTTTGCTGGCGAGAGCTTTGAAAGCTTTTTGCATTTTTCCAGCTAAGGATATTTGCATGTCTGTCAGACATGCTCGACATGAAAAACACAGGAGGCAGTGAGCATTTAATGCTGATTAGGTCAAAGCTTCAGGAAAACACAGAGAATAGAGAAAGGGAATCCAAAAAACTAGAAATCATCAGAAACTAAACATCCTCAGGAAAACTCATTGCAGGGACCACAAGACGAGGGATGACTTAGCAATGAGGGATGACAAACAAGTGGAGACTGAGACAATGTACACATATTATTAGATTCATATAATGAATCTAATAATATGATAGCACAACTTATTTGCTTTTCCAACCATGTCTAGAGTCACTGCAGCCACTATTGCTGTTGTTGTGCAATTTCGCATTTAGATTTTCACAGCCACTGCTACCTACCAGCAACTCATGAATCCCGTCTTTCTAACAATATGTGCTTTAGTTGTTAATTGTGAATTTTTGATATATCCTGTACTTTGTGATAAGGGAAATACTGGATCTACATATGTATGCATTTTCATTTTTTTAATTTATTTTTTCATTATCTTGGGTAGTGTTCATGTCGCAAATACTTTTTCTTTTTTTTTGTTAAACATAAATAGTGCTGATAGAAACCAAAGCAGGCATAAGTGATGAGCTGAGGTCACTGAGATCAACGGATTTGTCTTTTATTACATCTCATTTGGACTCACATGCAGGTGGGGTTGAGGGAGGGAGGGTGATGGCATCCATGTAACAAAAAACAAAAGAAAGGAATCCTTCATTTTTGATATTCATCCACATTCTTCTTGTTTTTGGGTGCCATTTTTATTTTTCCTTCAACACTTTGTTAATGCCACAATGGATTAAGATACAGTCACTTTTTGAAATAATACACAGAACATCCAGCGTATACTCGAGTGCTTTACAGTGAGCCCGTTATCCTTAAGCAGCACATGAACAAATGTACCGACTGCTGCTCTATCACAAATCACCCAAAAACAACTGAGGCCAATCACAAACACTTCCTCATGTCTTTGTTTCCACGTTAACTTGGACTCATCGTACGTAGAGACAAAACAAGGAATGGAGCTCTTTCAGAGTGCCTCCCAGATTCACCTGTTTCACGTCATGATGCAGTACCACTCCACACCAGCAAAGGGCGACACAGCACACACTCTGAGCAACATTTCCACTCAATACCGCCTTTGTTACAGCTTCAGAGGTATGTACAAAGTGGGAAACTTTTTAGTCTACTTGCATTTTTATCCAACCATATAATTTAATGTAACTAAAAATATATGATACACTTTTTCACTTAAAATAAAGAAAATATGTATAATCTGTCATTTAAAATAGTCTAAAATGCATATGTCAATTTTTGCATGTTTCATACAATCCCTAAAAAAAGATAATGTGAAAATGAAACGAAACACTGTTTAATGTCTTTAGTGATAAGCCCAGATTTGCAGTGCAAGTGGTGTTTAAGTACATTTTGATAAGGAGCTTTTGTCCAAAAAACTTGAAGTAGACAGGTAGGATGGATGGCCATCAGATATATATGGGTACAACCAAGTCTTTAATGACAATAAACAGTATTAGTCTGAACAACAGGGATAGAGGAGTGGGAGTTGGCCAGTGAAGTTACACCGAACACAGTCCACATTGAACTACACAGTCCTCGTCTGGGAGATGCGCAAAGAAACCAACATATATCCACCATTCCAAGTCAGCTGATACGCCAAAATCCAGAATGAATCTAAATACACATTTACTGATTTTTTTTGTTAATTTTTCAGTAGTATATTAAGTAAATGTTAACACTGAATAACACACACACCCACACACACATAAACGGAATTCTCTTTTTCTGTATCTAGGGTTCACATTCACAGTTGTGCTACAACATTAGATAAAGAGGGCAGATTGCTTTCAGGGGGTCGCGGCTGGTAGGGGCGGGGGTGGGGGGTGGGGGGGGGGGCAAAGATCGAAGAGTTGATGGCTGAAGGGGCTGAGAAAAGGGGGGGAGGGGGTGCAGACATCCACATCCACAGAGCTCCAGACACGATGACAAACCTACAAAGAGAAAAAGGAACATGGTCTTGTTTTAGTTTTCTGTCAAGGGAGTGTGTTAGCAGACACAACATATTGCATTATTAACACTATTATTTAACGGCCTGAAACTGGCATGTGATATCTGATTTAACTGTGACAAAATGTTTTCCCTAACCCTAACGTCACACATTTGGTTTCTTTACCTTATCGGTACTGTTGTGGATCCCAACCCAAAGCAGCTTTTAGCACATTTTGTTTTGTAAATGCTGATCACTTAAAATTTGTGAAGTCTACTTTCAGAAAAGATCTTGATATTTGCTAGTGTCTTCTTCTGTCTGTTTGCAAAAAAAAAAAAAACTCAGAAAAACCACCCTTAATTTTATCTTCAGGTCTGGGAACCACTTTTCTAGCATCAAATTGAACTTGCATGTGGTTATTGTTTAAGGCTCAAATTCTGCTCCTTATGCTTTGCTATTTCATGACATATGAGATATTTTAGTTTAGCAATTGCACAACAGGTTTACAACAAGCAACAAGCATGTCTACATCTTAAGCAGAATAACTGATGGTAGTAGTGCTGTACCCTGTTATGCTGAAACCCCAGCCTGTTCTACAGAGAAAAACTGTCAGAATATTATCTGTAATGAGAGGAATCTGCAGTTTCAGCATACTATCAGTAAAGATGTGTACCTTGGGGGTTTCTGGATCAGTCAGTCTACATGAAGTCCTTAATATTGAGGTCATCCAGAGCGTTCCTGGGTGGTGGAGGCTTCCTGGGGCTCTGGGCCATTCCAGGAGACATCTGTAAAACACCTTATTTTAGCACTCATATTCTTTCTTTTGTCATTGTAACCTGTGCAAATAATAATAATTTCCATTGTTAAAAAAACAAACAAACGTGTTACCGGTGCTCCTGGGGTCACCCCAGCGGCTGGGAAGCCTGGTCTCGCCATTGGCATCATGGGAGCTCCAGCTGGTGCTCCGGCCTGATGGAAGGGAAAAGAGTCAATAAAACTAGATGTCTGTTATTTTATGGGTGTGTGAGGGCCACCCAAAGGGGGTGATTGTCCATTAGTTATCCAGTAATGTCCTGCCTGGACATTACTGGACTGGACTGGAGGTCTTACCATGGTGAAGCTAGGGTGAATCCCCATAAAAGGACTGACACCCATGGGTATGGTCTAAAGGTGTGGAGGAGAGGGGATGGAGAGGAGGAGGTGGGATGTTACTGTACTACATTTCAGATGAAAATATGGCAAAATGAACACAGAAAACAAAAATTTAAGGTAAAAAAAAAAAAAAAGGACAGACACACCGAATGCTGGACAAAACAAGCTGGCACACAAGAAACGAGGACACGCCACAACAGAAAGCCCAACTTCATCTTCAGTTTTTGTTCTCTATTTGCATATGAACAAGGGTTCGGAGAGCAGTGAAGCTTGTTTCATTTAGCCTTCAGATGGAAGCGTCAAAGAAACTGCAATGTCCAGGTTTGCCTCAACTCAATCAGGTTTCAAACAAAACTCAAAAATTAATAGCTGTTTCCAAGCAACAGCTTCTTAATGCAGTACTATCACTTCACCCTTCATCACTCTCCAGTAAATATTCCAGAAACACACATTAGGCTGAATTAAATTTATGCCCTGCTTCCTAGCTTTATGGTACACCTGGAACCTGGAGAGCTGGGCCATATTGAAAAGAAAGAGGTCAGATCTCCAAAACATAAGCATTTGTTATTAGTTGTTTTTTTTTTTTTTCCTGTTTCTTTTCCATATGGGAGATGAAGGCGACACTTGTGACTGCTGCCACAGGTTTGCCCTATCTGTCGCTGGCATGCGGCTCCACTCCATGCTTTAAGACACAGACAACATTTACCATGGGAGCACCCCAACTTGGGGGAGCTACCTGAGGGGCCGCTGGAGTTCCCATTGTGAGATCTTGGAAGGAAAGAAAGAGAGAAAAAAGGTACTGCAAAAAAATCTGTTGCATCATTTGTAACTTGTAATTTACTGCAGTGATTTCTAAGTTACAAGACAGTCAGTTAAAGCAGATGTTTGCCATTTTAGTAGATGAGTTTCTTTGCTTTCTTTTAACAGAGGTGGAAAGATTAATAAGTTGGCTTATCTTTAACACAAGCACTCTTAAAGCTCACAAGAATGATTTACTTTCATAAATAATTTTAAGTGTAAAGAAACATATTTGTGGTTTATAGGGGAGTTAGAGCTACTGCTGCTATTTTTACTTGATTTGTTTTTATTGTGAACTAAGTGTTAGATGGAGTTACACACTCAAAAAATGACTCTTTGCCTTCATAAACTTTAAGCAACAATTTTGAATAAAACACAGATTAAATGTATAAAATCAAAAGGTTTATTCATTCAAATAATTAATCATTAAGAAAAGCATGCTTGAATATAAAATTAATGTATCCATCCTTTTTCCTCCCAGCAGTTATGGCAGATGACTGCCACTCCGTGAGTTTGGTGCTATCAGAGGTTTCTTCCTGTTAAAAGGGAGTTTTTCCTTCCCACTGTCACCAAGCACTTGCTCATAGGTGGTCATCTGATGATTGGTGCTTTCTCTGTAATATTATAGAGTCTTTACCATACAAAATAAAGCAACTTGAGGCAATTGTTGATGTGATTTGGTCCTATAGAAATATAACTGATTTGAACTGAATATTGAATAAATGTAATGAATGTACACCACTCAAATAAATTTCATTTGACCAAATTCCCTAATGTTTTACATTGTAACAAAATGATAAGTATTCAAATTACTTAGTTAGCATTTTGGGCATGTATAGCATAAATAGGTTTGGCTCTGTTAAATATAAAAGAAAATGTGACTGCCAGCACATCTAACGTTCCCAAGACTGCTTTTCTCTTTTGTTTAATATGTAAAGAAGTGACTCTCAAGCCTTTCACAATTTATTTAGACTGAATAAATAAAGCAAACCTTGCAATTTAAGAATCTCTGCTGGAGAACAAACAAGCATATTTCTCAAAATGTTAATTTACTGCATTGCATAGTCCAGAAATCTAGAAATCTAAAACTCTACTTACTACTTGCCATGTTAGCCATAGAGGTGTCAACATCCCCAGCCTGGGGAGTCACTGTGGGCTTCATTACATCCCCTAGGCCATCAAATACTACAGCAGGGAGGAGGTGCAGCAAGGAAGGGAGAAGATGGACAGGGGAGGGAGATATTAGTATCCTTCACTACAAGCAATTGTCACACTCTACTACAACTCAGGAACAGGCCTTCTTATTACTTGGGATATAACCATGACAACCAACAGATGTCTCCATGACAACAGCGAAAAGAGAGCATTGAAATGTAACCTACTGAGGAAGAGTTGGTTCATTTAAAATACGACATATGGTTTCTTTTTGGAAAATCCTAAATCTTAGTGAATTTCAATCATGTGAAATAGAATATAACATAAAACCATTGAATACATGACTCAGGAGACATCTGTTATGATCAATTACAGTAAGATAAAGAACTTTAAAAGTACGTATATATGTGGGACAGATATAAACCTGAGCTTGCTTCTGCATAGCATCAAACATGATGTCAAGAATGTGACCGTTAATGTAGTTTTCCCATGAGTTTGTGACTGCTGCAGAAACTGGCATGAGGGCAGAAGCACTGAAGCTAGAATGAAGCTGGGTTAAATGCTAAAGAAGCACTGAATAATAACTGCTACTTCACACAGTCCTCATAACCGTCAAGCATCTGGTGTTTCAGGAGACAGTGCAGCTGAGCTTGCCTTGCACCACCGCAATGCAGTGCACTGTGGGAAATTAGCGTGTTAAAGAGCAAGGGGACTCACCCAATCAAATGGCAGGAAGCAAGAAATGAGCCAGCCCAAGAGCCAGATGGAGAAAGAGAGCGAGGGAGAGAGAAAGAGAGGAAAGTAAAAAAAAAAAAAAAAAAGCACAGATGCCAAAGAGAGAGAGAGGGGAAAATGCAATGAGGTTTCAATAGAGTGTTTTTTTTCTAAGGAGGTTATTGTATGGTCGATAGAAAGGAAGGAAAAGAGAAAGAGTTAAGCCTTAAAGCAGAAGTATTGCAGACCATTAGTTATATAATATGAGACCAGCAGCACAAAAGGAGAGGACCAGGAACCACATGAGCAGGGATCAAGTATTGAAAGGTGAGAAAGACTGGAGGATTTTCCCAAGAATATAAGTCGTCATAAGCAAAATGTGATGCTGTTATCATGAAACTGAAGCAAAAACCAAGCCAGCAGCAACATGCACCATTTTGTGTGGCACAAACAATGTTGATGTATGTTGCTGTTAAAAGTTAATAAATACAATCCAAAGAGAAGCCGCTGACAGCAAACTATTTCATTAACCATTACCAAAGTTAATAGAAACAGTAACTGATACATCCACTGACACAAAACAGCTAGTCTGGCAAGCAAACCGATTTTAAGATTATCAAAGAAAGTGTTAGTAAAATATTGTAAAGTGATATTATGGTATTAGCAGGACAACAACAAGGCATCATGCGTGTTATTACAAGATGAACAGCTGTAGCCATGGATGAATTATTAGGTTAGGGCCTCTGAGCTAAGCAGAAACCCCAACCTATTCTTTTTTGGACAGGGCATCCAGGGCCCAAAAGGCAGGAGAAGCAAGGTCGACCGAACTATTAACACATAAAAGTTCCACAATGTGTTTAAGCCATGTTAACTCATCAACCAAAGCCTAACTGTATCCAAACAATATATTATTACTAATATTATGAATCAAATCCTTTTGTGCTGTCTGTCATTTGCAGAACATGCATGTGAACCTGTTGATGTCAAGTATGCAACTGTTTTTGTTTTTGGCAAGTGTCAGAAAAAAAAACAGAGTAGCTCCTCTGTGCAGCAGCATTATAAATTATGTTTAGCAAGCCAAAGCAAAAAAAGGTGGTCCTCAAAAGACGAAGGAGAGTAGAGGGGAGGACTTTGGACTTAAGGAACTTGAGCAGCACTGACTTTGCTGAGAGCATGGTCTGAAAGGTGAAGTTCTGATGAGTGAGTAGTTTGTTACCGCATATATGTTAATAATATAGACTCATATTTGGAGCGCATGAGTCCATCATTGAAATAATTGTTGAGTGGGGAATTCTATAAATGAGCGTGCTTGTTTGGTACCGTGACCCCATCCAGTCAGTCTGTGAGGACCTCTGGTTAATGTTCTCTCTTTTATTCCACGCTTACAGACTTTACAAAACAATACCATCAGTCTAGTTCCACTTTAAACTTGACAAAAACAAATCTTAATACAGAGGCTTTAGCTCAGGAGCCTCCAGACCTGTGCTCATAATATCTGTTATGAAATCCATCCATGACCACAATACATGCAGTGAGAGGGAACTATTTCATACAAACATGACGATATAACCTTCACTGATCACATTCAGGTTGGCACTTCCACATCTGAGGATTTACCTGACATCAGTTCAGCACCGGGGGCAACAGGAGCAGGGGCAGCAGCAGCAGCTGGGGCATCTCCTCCTGTGGGCTCTGGCAGGTCAACCAAAAACATAAACACAGTCCACCATTCATTCCATGACAGGGTCGCAGTGGGTCGAGCCATTTCCATCGCAGCATTAAGGCAAAGAAGGGGAACAATCAGCCTTCAGCTTCACACTATTAATGTCAGACAAAATGCTTAGAGTTAGAAAAGAGGGCTTGAAAGCATGAGAGCAGGATTTTCGATTTCAGAAAATGAAAATGAAAACATCACACACACATACTGCTTATAAAAATGGCCTTTTCACATGTAACACTCAGATATACACAGCAAGGAATTTTAGTTGTTAGATTTGTGCTCATAATCGTGTTTTTCTAGAGGATAAATGAGAGCAAGTATAATTGTGCTGAAGTAGTGTAGCCACTTTTGGTTTAAAAGAAAGAAAATCTTGAGCCAGAGTCATCATTAGCAGTTGATAAATACTTTGACTCATCTCAGCTATCTGTGTGCGAATCTCCAATAATGTATCCACCCACATGAATAACAAGAACAAAATATACAGCAGCAACAATCGCAATAGCTATGATCATAAAGGAGAAAACCTGATGGTTTCAAAATCACTTGTTTCATTTTATGTCCTTTGCTTCCTCAGCGTGAACAAGAGAGGCAGAGTGAGGGGAGGCGGTCATGTGAGTTACCCACCACCAAACAGATTCATGATGGCTCCTGTGTCAATTTTGGATGGGGGTGCTGAGGAGAGGATGGGGGCAGAGGAGCTGAACACATCCGCTGGAGGAGGCAAGGTGGAGATTATGTTTTTAGACCCCAAACACGCACAAATACACACTAAACACACACACACAGAAACTATTCATTATAATGCACAGTGCGCTTTTATCAAGTTCAGTTTCAG
Organism: Pelmatolapia mariae; assembly: GCF_036321145.2. NCBI lineage: Eukaryota > Metazoa > Chordata > Actinopteri > Cichliformes > Cichlidae > Pelmatolapia > Pelmatolapia mariae. The sequence continues at coordinate 7,266,223 of NC_086240.1, forward strand.
TGCACGCAGTACATGCCGGAATAAGAAAAGAGGTAAGTGTCATTCACTAAATGCTTCAGACAGCTCAGTGGCTTTCAGCTGACCCATAACAGAGCAATCTCATTTCCTTTTTTTCTCCGTGATCAAAGCCAAGGACAAAGCTGAAAAACACAAACAGCAAGACAGGATATGAGAGTAAGAGCACGCGCAAGATGGCAGATTGAGTGCAAAAGGGTACCTGCTGAAAACAAGTCAGCACTGGAAGCGGGGTCTGTTTTGGAGAAGCTCGTGTCTGGCATGGAGTCAAAGATATCTACAAATACATGCGCACCCAAGACAGGAATATTAAAAAGCTCAAACTCTTTCAACTGGAGAGGCAAAGCTGCAAACATGTGCACATTTTCCCTCATAAAAATAATAACAAAAAAAGATGGCAAACAGCCTCAAACCACAGAGTCAAGAAGACACCAGCCTGCCTCAGTATGATGCGATAGTTACTAATGCCGGATCACACACATCTCCAATGTTTACCACTGAAAAGGTCAATCCCAGGGCTGGTGGTGCTGGCGGCAATAGGAGCTGAAATGGTTGCAGTGGTGGTGATGGTGTTGGATGAGGAGGTGAAGAGCGGTGAAGGGGAATGGGAAGGGGAGGGCTGGGGCACACCAGAGCTAAAACAGGCATCCAGGGAACTAGCCGGGTTATTGCTCTCCACTGACATCATGCCGAAAAGGTCTAGACCTGAAGACGCTGCGTTGGTGCTACCATCTGAGGGAGCAAAGGGGTCTTTTGGGAAGAAATGGGGGGTGTTGGGGGTAGGAAAGAAATGTAAAACATTGAGAGAAGGGGAATGTTAGACATACAAAAGAGAGCAGACATACGGCACTGAGCAAAAGTTTAGGTCAATTCTAGACATTAGATATCTGGTCCCCCGCAGAGGCCTGATCCCAATATCAATGAGTCAGTCTGTCTTTACAAAAAAAGACAGTGAAAAGTGAGAGACAGGCTGACAGAGAAAAACTGCAGCAAGTGCTTCAAGATGCTTTGAAAAATGTTCCTTTGAGAACTGGTGCTGCATCAAAGAAAAAGTGCAAGCACAACAATTACTGATTTGAGGGTGAACTTATGAAGCTACTCACTGCATTATTTTTCAACATTTTGACACAATACTGTATGTTTTATGTAACGGTTACAGGAGTACTGCAATAACCACAAGAAGGAGGTCAGAGAAATGGAAAACATCAGATGGGAATGATAGGAGGAGAAAATGTGCAGAGCTCCAACATACTCCTGCTGTCAGTCGTAACAGTTACAGCTATAAATAGCATCTGTGATGGGAGAGAAAATGACAAACAACTGGAGCGGCTATTAAATCCTTTCACAGTCCATAACGTTAAGAACTTCAAATAAAACCAGGCAGTCTTCTCCATAACAGAAAGTCTAAAGTTTTCTTGTGATGACAAAAGACAAGCATGAATATTCTTGCTCTTGAACGCCAATCACAAGATTTCCCTTCCATACCCAAGCAGTAATGATGAATGAATCCATACTACCTGCACAAAGACGTGAGTTTAAACCCTCATTAACCTTTACACATCCACAACCACAGGCACCTACATCTTTCTCTGTAAAGTTATAACATTTCCTTCTTTCACAGTCATAATAAAAGAAATACAAAAACAACATAACAAACAATATATTCCATTAAAGTCCTGCATTTTAACAACTCTTTGTTGTGCCCATGTTATCTCCATGTTCTGAGTTCAAACTATGGAAATGCACGGAAGTCGAAAGAATACCTTTCTAACTAGGAAAATAAAGCATGTGAGTAAAATATAGTAATTGTTGATGAGAAACTCTGACTCACATAATTAAATAAATATGCGCATTTTAAATAGTTACAGGAGAAAATATAAAGCCACAATAGCGTGACTCGACGTACACAAACAAAAGCCAGGATTATTTTAATAGTTACACCTGTACCTTTTCTACTGTGAGTAGGTTTTTAGTACTGTGTGTAATAAAAAAAAACTTTGAAACAGTTGGTTTTTATTTTAGATAGCGCCGCTATCTAAAATAAAAACCAACTGTTTCAAAGTTTTTTTTAGCTGCTGAAGCCAGCAAATCTTTAAAGCTAATTAAGCTAATATTAGCATCACAAATTAACTCACAGCTTCTTTCCTGTTGAGATTTTTGAGTTTTTAGCTAACTTGCTTTGCTGTATTGTTTGTATGTTTTCATGCAGAAAACATGTAAAGAAAGAATTGCTTAACTGCGTGTTTTTTGTTGTTGTTGCTTTCTCATGTATGCCACTGGCTGACACACATACACACACTCTCTCACACACAGACAGATGTTGGTCACCCACCAGTTCCAGCGTTGGCAGCTGGGGTGGATGTAGCAGCAGCCCCACCTTCAGCTGCTCCTGCGGAGGCCTCAGCGGCAGGAGCAGGAGTTGCAAAGGCTTCTACAAAACCCCAGGAGAGGACAGAAACGCGGAGAGAGACAGATGAAGAAATAAGGATTAAAAAAGAGAGAGTCAAAAAGCCAGAGGAAAACGAGACTATTAAGAAAAAAGAACATAAGATTAAAGCATTTAAGTTGCAAAAGCATTTTTAAGCTGTTTTCAATTTCTAGAAACTGCAGCGTACAGAACTGTTATGTGACATCGATGACTGACAGGTGAATGAGCAAATGGGAATACAGACAGGAGGCATTACAGCAAGGATTAATCTAGTGCACAAAGAGCCGAATAAGCCAGGACTCTACAAGTGTTACAGCTGCCATCTGTAGCTGTAGACATGTGACAGGGTTTGATAGAATTGCTTTTCAGAGATCAAAGAAAAGCATTACGGCCTATCAAACAGGACGCATGAGTGCAGCAGTGTATATACAAGCCAAAAGTGAACATGTGGTGAGTATGTGGAGAATATCTGTAGAAATATTAAGTCTAAATCTGATTGTACATTTTGTATGGATTAAAATAATGTGATTAAATGTGATTGCTTTCCTAAAAAAGCACATCACATAAAACTGCGTACCACCGATAAACGATTAAAACACAACTCATCACTAAACTGCTTGTTAGTCATTCTTATTATCATATTAGCTAGTTCATTCATTTAAATTCTATATTGAGATATTTTTCACATCAGAATTTCACTTTTAGTAATTTAAATAATGACACTTTTCATGACACTAAAGCATAGTTACTGCCCACGTAGTTACACACTTTATTCAAGTAAATTTCTTCCAAGAAGGAGCAACCCTGAATGGTGACAAGATTTCATGTACCTCTCGAAATCTGATAAATTCCGCTCGTAACATTTTGAAACAAAAGTTGTGATTGCAGTACTGTACTTAGCTGCGGTGTGTGTGGGAATAACAGCTCATGGATAATTCGGACCACCCTGTGCATCACTTAGTGCACAGTACTTTTAGTAATAGACTGTTTTTTTGTTTGTTGCTACAAGATCAGACACAGGAAATCTTTTATACCACACATTAGCCACTATACCACTCTCTGTAATACAGTAGATTATTATTATGTCACAGAGCACAGGAAAAGCAAGCCAAAGGTCCAGAACTAGAAACCTGGCTGTACACAAATTTAGCCAAGCAATGAAGTGATCAAGAACAACTGGCATGCAACATCTCTCAAAACTATGCCAGAATGATAGTTTATTGAACAGGTTTTGATGCATCAACTGCAAATTAACAATGCCCTATTTTGCCCCCCAATCTTTATCTAGCAAACCTTTCAACTATGACGGGAAAAACCACACTCAGCACAGCCACGCATGCCTGGGAGTGGAACCTAACCAGTCAGCCGGCTTTTTTGTCTTTGGCCTGTGGTGGTAACGCTGTCTGGATTTACAGTTTCTTGTAAATCTTGTAGAGTTTCTATCAGAAGAAACTTTGCAGTCTTCACCTTGTAGTTAGACTCTTCATGTTCACCCAACATGTGTTCCTGTCACTAACGTGCACGCTCTGTGGGCCCTAAGCAAGAGGCACACCTATTGAGTCTCCTCACTAAGAAACACTTTTAATAACCCTACTGAAGTATAGACAGTGATAAGTTACAGATTAATCTTGTGAAATAAGTCAGCATTGCTGCAGGGTAGCTGATAGTTCTCCCAACTCTACCCTCACATGAAAATGAACAACGTCACAAGAAAATGAACATAGTAACCTCCAAAATGGCAAACCCTAGTTCACAAACCATCTATTCTACACAACCTGCATGGAAGCATTTCTTTCTTTTCACCTTCTCTTAACGCTGAGTAATATCAATGCCGGCCAAAATTACGATCAGCATCTTGTTAATAAATTGCTGTTTTTAGGGCATCAAAGTCAAAAAGATGCTAACAGAGGCAGGGACTACTACACTGTCATGAAATGTGGCATTAGGAAATGAAAAGTGAAAATTCAAGTGATAAGTTTTTCTAAACATTGAGTAGCATTTTAAGCTATTAAGTGTATATATTTTGACACGGTTAATCCATAATCAAATTTATTTAGTCTGTTTAAATATAACTAAATAATGTGGGGCTATAATTTTAAGGCAGTTGATAGGGATGTGCATCAATCCAGTACGCAGTGAGAGTTTTTGATGATACAACTTTGCTTGCAGTGGACAGACAACAACTGCCATAATTCAGCAAAGTTCTGTCTACATACTGTACGTGTTTGAGCATGCAGTCGTCTGTGTTATCATATCGTGTGATGGGTTTTACAGTTGAGCTTCCCAGAGTGATTCCTTCGTAGAGAATTTTCTGGAAGCCCACTGACCTCCCAACAGATCCACATTGGCGGCGCCAGGGGAGGTGGCGGCTGCTGTGCTAGTGGGAGGAGCTAGAGAGACTCCGGGTTCTGCTGCTGCAGGAGTGGGCGATGCCGCTGCAAGGGAGGGGGTGGGCTCAGCTGCGAGGGTGGGTTCAGATAGCAAGGAATCGCCCATTTCTTCCAGTACCAGCAGGGGTGTTTGAAATCCCCATAGAAAGGAGGCAAAATAAACCACAAAAGAGGAACCAAAATAGCCAGTGGAGTCACCGTTGTGAGAGTGAAGAAAAAAAAAAGCCAAAAGAAAGGTCAATCCAAATAAAGCCCAATAAAGATCATTTAGAAGTGGCCAAAAAAAAGAAGAAGAAAAACCCGTATTTTTAAACAAATTAAAAGTCGCCAAATGATCCAGCATTGTCCAGTCACAACCAAGAAATAAATATTAAAAAACAATCAACCAAAATAGCCCCCATTATAAACCAAAAACAGACAATGGAGTATGTGGAGGGAGGGGAGGGAGAAGGCAGAGAGAAACAAAGAGAGTACTCAGACTAAGAGAACAGCTTGAGGAGACAAACAGGGAAGTAACCATGTGACACTGCTGCAATGTTGTCTATTTTTACATTTTTTAAATAGAGAAACAATATATTGCCTCCAGGTTGCTTCAATTTCATATTACAGCAAGAAAACCAGTAAAATCAAGGCAACCTGGAGGAGGTTTTAAGAATGGACTAGTCTGGACCAGATCCTACAGGTGAAGTAAAGAGGGGGAGTTGCACTCACCTGATCCAAGAAGATCTATGGAGGCAGAAAACAAAGAAACAGGGAGAAGATATGTCTTATTCTGGAGATTTGATTTGATTCTCTAGTCAACTCCAATGAAAATAGACTGTTACGTGTTCACTAAAAGGACTAGATTATCTGTCGTTCTTTCTAACAATGACTACAACGAAAACCATGTGCATGATATCAGACGAGCCAGCAGCTGTTCTAAAGTAAGGAGGGCCACTTACCTCCCCAAGATGTGGGGGCAGCTGATGGTGCTGAAGGGCCAGTAGAGGCCAGTGGATCCAGATCTAGCAATGAACTGGAAGATGATGAAGTTTTAACCACACTTTTCTGAGTGAAAATTTGCTGCTGCACATGATCAATAGTTTACTTGCACTTAATCAGCTGGGTGAGGTTAAAATAGCACTGTTAGACTGACATTTTGTTACCTAGCACTAAAAAAAGTGGAGACAACATCGTGGGAAATGTCTTGCTTCTGAGATCATTTACCCATCATCCAAATTATACATGTGAACTGAATGAAAAGAGAAACTAAACTGGGCAAGCAGACACCAAAACAATCACAATTCGTGATTTCTGTCTGTCTGTTAAAATTCTGTCGTTCCCAATCACTTCCACTTTGTTATAATACCACTAACAGCTGACTGTGGAATATTTTATAGAGAGGAAATTTCACACTGGACGTGTTGCACAGGCGGCATCGTATCATGGTACCACGCTGGAATTGGATTGATTGATTCTGATGGGTGGTGATTACTTTTGGCAATACTGACAATACAGATACACTGTAAGTATATGGTATTTTATAGATGTTAACAAAATCCAATGTTTTTTGAAAGGTTGTATTGGCGGGGTATTTACTAGAAATAGGAACCTACTCTTCGGCCGGTTCAGGAGCAGCTGAAGCAGCAGCACTGGCAGCACTGTCCCCAGGAGGAGGCTGCAATGTGGGAACAGCATTTGAAGATTTGGCTGGAGTTGACGTTGGAGACACATTGTTTGTAGGAGATCCCTGGAAAGCAGACAGACAAGCCCCCTTTCAGTGCTGATTCACAATATAAAAGGCTAAAGAAAAAAACAGACTACTTTAAATGTGCATCTTACCTTTGTTGGAGACCTGAAAGTGGAAGAACAAGAGGAGGTATAAGTGATGTGCTTAAAACAAACTGCTTGACAAAAACTCAATTTTACAGATCATTTTAAACTCAATATCGGGGATTCAAACAAGCATTTAAGATAGACTGAATCATATGTGATCATATGAAGAGTTAATTTCCAAAGTACCATAATATATAATCAAGTATGAAAACAAGAATAAAATCCAGCGCATAAGATTTGTTAAATCAGTCTGATTTTGCCAGCTTTTATTTCATTTTCAGTTTGACTTGGGAATGAAACCCTTCATATAGCGATTCACATTGCATATTAGCGTATGACAGTACACATGTGGTGACCTGCTGTTTACCAAAACATGTGTCTCCCAGAGGTCACGCATGTAATCACACCGACACACACATTTCCACATGTGAACTATTCGATTGATCCAGTTCATAATTCACATGTGAATAATGTGCACATTTATTACCTGGGGGAGGGTGGGGCGAGAGGTGGGACAGTAAATACATCTAAATAGTTAGTAAACTGCAAACGAAACATAACACTTATGCTCACCCTTCACTGGTGTTTCCAAATCAACGTAAAGGAGAGTAAAAGAGAGGAGGGGTTAAAGGAAACTGTAGAAATACAAAACCTGTTTCTACCAATATTTCTATTGGCTACTCGTGAAAACAAAAGCGGGAGATAGAAAGAGTTATCCTAATGTTTTTACTATGACGTTGCAAAGAAATGTTACGTCTTACCCCTTCTTTCCACCTTTTGTATCCTCCAGGCCATTCATGTGGGTTTCCAGAGATTCTAGGATACTGCTGGGAGCCTGAACAGAACAAAGAAAATTCAAACTGGAATCGCAACTCCACACAAATCCTAAATCATCTCCTCAGATACATTCCAGCCGAGGTTTAATCACCAGAAACAAGAGTGAGAGAAAATCCCACCGCAATAGTCGCATGCATGTGTCTATGCACACACAAACACAAGAGTGATTTGTGTGTTTTGTGTGACTTGTTTGTCAAATTAAAGAAAGGTCAACGTGCCAACATTTCATCCTGTAAACAGGCACTCAGCCAAAATAACCCCTTTGTTTCTGTGGTTACCGGTTCCTCGAGAGGTTTAAAGGGGCAGTCCTCGTCATCCGAGTCTGCTAGATCCACCACTACCCCTGGGTGGAGACACTGGGTGGGGAGATGGTGGTGGGTGAGACATGGGCTTCTGTGTATGCATGTGTGTGTGAGAGGAGATGGATGGTATTCATATGCATTATATATTCTTGATCCCATCGCTTGCAAAGTGGGATTAAAAAACCCTGAGAGCTGTGATATGGAACTTACATAGTTGATGTCGGGAATGTCATTTTTGTCAACTCCAACTGTCTGTTAAAGAAAACAAATATATACATTTAAAAAACAATATTATCACACTGCACAGACTCAGTTTTTACAGTCACTATGTGAGTCAAAAGAAAAAGGACCGCTGAGGCTACCTCAGCCAGCTTCATGAATTCTCCAATCTTTGTCACCCTGGTCAGGAAACGCTTGTAGATCTCCAAGGCCTCCTTGCATTCACTCTTCTTCATTTTGAAGAATTTCTCTACACACAAAAACAAGAGGTTTGCTGACTGACAAACACCTTGTCCATCTTTTTTGATTATCATCGGTGAAGTGAAAAAAAAACTGCAATCTATTCACTTTAAGTGGACTACTAACCTAATAGGTTGATGATCCCATCATTGTAGGATGCAAACAGTTTCACCAAGTCCTTGAAGAGAAGCAGAAATGCAGCATTGATGATCCCATTGTTCAGCTCCTTGGGATGAACCTGAGAGAAGACAGGACAGAGATAAGTAGGGCTGTCTGAGGTTCTGTTCATCCAAATAAATAAATAAGAAGAAAAAGTGTGCAAATCAAAGCAAAGACGTACATCAAACTCCAGGAGTGTGTCAATCTGTGTCTGCAGAACAGGCATGCCTTTCAGCAGCTTCTCAGTGGTCATGGTTCTCATCACTCCATCAGCGCTGAGGTAACACAATAGAGAGAGTATTTTACATAAAAGAAGAGCTACAGGTTTTAACCACACGCTAAGTAAAAGCATGTAAAAGAAAATGCTAATGGCCAAACAAGTGTTGCTATGAACGACTGCATGCACACCGTGTTTACCGTACCCTTTCTTGACTCTGGTGAAGTCAAATGCCATCTGGCGGTAAGCAAAGGCTTTCTCATTCAGGTATCGTCCATACCGCCTGATGAATGTAGACATGTCATAGCCTACACAAAATGAAATCAAAATTAAATGATTGTTGAACAAAAAGCTAATAGGCTTCTTGCTGTCTGCTCCTATTTGTTTCTTGATTATTTCTATTATTTGTCATTTGTTTCTCAACAGCTCACTTCATGCATTGATCTCTCTTTGTCCTAGTGGGAAAATATTTTTTAGAACCTGCAGTAAACAGTGTATCCCTAAAGCAGTCAATATAACAGGAATCACAATTTCTCCATGTGTAGCTGAGACAGTTTGGTCCATAATTTGCTGAACACACAATTTTGTAGCGTCTGTACATTACCACAGTGGTGATGTACCACATCAAACAAAAAATATAATGCAAATGATTATAAAGCTGAGAGGGTTCATTCAAAGGGTTTGCATTTAGGAATTTCAGTGATTTTTTTTATGTAGCCCCCATTTGCCGAGGCTAAAATGAATCTGCCAATTCAAGTGAGACCTGTCATCTTATTATTTCATGACAAATGAAGTCACAAGACACAATATTTGATATGATAAGGTTTCATAGCTTTTCACTGTAATTTTAGGGGCCCAAAAGGATGTCAGTGCAAGTGAGTGAGGTCGTCATTTGGCTAAAAATACACCTTTGTGAGGGCCAAATCAGTGATCTGGTACATTCTTAAAAGGAAAAAATGCATTGGCCAGTTAAGCAACTCTAAAAGGTCCGAAATACATCAGAAGACAACAAAATGCATGATGACAGCATTTTTTCCATAGTTAAGAAAAAGGACACTCTTAAGGAAGTAGACATATCATTATCAAGAGATGCATTCATGAATGGAAGATGGCTTATAACAAGGTGCAAATCACTGGTTTCACTCAAAAACAGAAAGGCCAGAATTAGATTTTTAGGACTGGATAATGACCCAAAATACAAAAGCAATGCAACAGTTTGTCAAGGCAAAAAAATAAAATATTCTTCAAAGGCCAAGTCAGTCACCTGACTTTTCAGTTATTGAATACAACCGTACATGGAAAGACCCTGCAATAAAGGTGGCTGCAGTAAAGGCTTAGCAGCCACCTTGCAATGGAACAAATACAGCATTAGGTGATGTCCATGGGTTCTAAACTTCAGCAACCATAAACTGGGAAGGATTTCCATCCAAGTATTGAAAACAGTCCTTATATTTAAAATTATGTTAGTTTTTCCAATTCATTTTAAATCTCTGAAAATGGGGGAGCTGTGTATAGGGCTGTAATTCTTCAAGTCTGCACTTCACTTAGATTGTCTGGTTGTGTACAGAGATGAAACTACAAAAATTCTATCCTTGTCTAACAAATTATGGATCTCATTAGTTGACACCGATTAAGTCCAAGCGAGTATGAAAGGTGGAGCAGGAAAGGAGGTGGTTTGAAAAGCGTGCAACAAATTAAACAACGCCCTAGATTGAATGTATATATGGAAGGGTAGCAGCTGATCCATCAGCACTGAGATTGGCTGCTGGGATTGTAGCTGATATGTGATATTTGTTATTTTCCTGTTAGTTCCTATTTTTCCTAACTTCTTCTCTAAAATCTGTAACCTAAGGAGCAAAGGATGAGAAAGTTCAGTAATGTGCGGTTATTATCAGATTATCCATTTACAAAGAACGATACACAACGATACAAAGGGAGAATATTACAGTTGATCAGACTGTCGTCTTACCATGAGATCCAGTTTTGTCAATAAAGTTGCTGAGGTTGAACAAGGATGTCCTGGATGCCAAGTACTGAATGAACCTCTGAGAAAGAGAAAGAAAACCCAGTGAAAAATCCTGTAGAAGTCAAAGCTGAAAACTACAGCCAACAACACAGCATTGACATCTCTAGTAAGGGCTTTCTTTGTTGTGCTTTTCAAGCTTTTATTCCATCATTTAATAGCTTTTACAGGAGTAATGCACAGTGGACCCATTCCACTAACTTGTGGTCAAAGCCTCTATTTATTTGTGAAACATCAGGCTTCCTGCAAATGCCTTGAAAGACCAATTTCAGCTGTCTAAAGTGGTAACTTCACACCACACCAGACATTTATTATTTATTTCAAAGGGGTGACTGTTTTTGTCAGCAATTAGAAAAGAAACTTTACTATATTAAAGTATACTATAATATATACTATTCAGCATTTCTATTTATCTTTTATCCTGATTAGAAGAGATTCAAGCTTAAACCAAACTGCTTCACATGTTGAATGGTCTATTTACTGTTCACTAACCTCATTGCCATAGACACACATGTGGTGTGTGGTGACGAGGGCCTTGAAGACGACCACCCAGCTGGCGTTGGTGGATCGCTCAAACAGTGTGTCAGCCATCTGAGGGATGTTCACGTTGGTGGTATTGGTGGCTGACACCAGGTCTGCAACACAGCAACAAAGAGTTCTCCTCATCTGTCAAAGGTTCTCTCACAGAGTGCTTTAACCTTGTGATAACTTTAAACAGCTTATTGTCGTCGTCATCTTCTTCTTTTAACTACAGTGGATTGCCTGTCTCCATCTCACCCCATCATTTACATCCGCTTCTGTCATGCCAAGAATCTGCATGCTCTCCTTTACTACATCTAAGAGTCTTCTCTGTGGTATTCTTCTTTTCCTCCTAACTGACAGCTCCATATTCAACAGCATGCCTCCACCTCTCTAGGCTCTCTGCTTTGATGCAAACCAACCCCACCTTGAATCAATCTGTCACTTCTACCTTACACCTCACTACTGTCTCACTGTCCTCATACATGTCCTGCACCACCCTCACATGCTTCTTTGTCATCCCTGACTTCCTCATACAGTACCCCATCATGTGCTTTCTCTAGATCTACAAAAACACACTGCAATTCCTTATGATCTTCTCCATTCAAACCAAATATCACGTCTGTAGTGCTCTTTCTCTGGATGAAGCCATGCTGCTGCCCACTGGTCATCACCTCTCTTCTTGATCTAGCTTTAACAACTCTTTCCCAAATCCTCATGTTATGGCTCATTAGTTTTATTACTCTGTAGTTACTACAGCTCTGCACATCACCGTGTTCTTGAAAATTGGTTCCTGTAGACTTCATCTCCTTTCCTCAGGCTTCATCTCACTCTCCAGAATTGTATTAAACATTCTGGTCAAACAGTCCACTGCCATTGCTCCTAGACATCTGCATACTTCTGCAGCAATGTCTCGAAGACCAAACACCTTTCCAATCTTTATTCTCTTCATAGCTGCCCCCACTTCCTCTTTACTAATCCTCTGTGCTTCCTGATTCACTAACTTTCCTACACCCTTCATTAAATAGCTTATTATATGCTATTAAAAGGGAAGTGAACTTATTCTTAGACACATGTCTGCAAGATTTTCTGCCCTGATTTAACTGCTCTGATTAAATTTTGATTAAGTGAGGAGGCAAAGTGCTCACTGCAGAGCTGCACCAGACAGTTATGAAAATATTGAGGCAGGAGAAAGACCTGATGCACATACCAAATGTTGGTGCAAGAACCCAGCCACCCACCCACCCACACACACACACACACACACACACACACACGCACACACACACACACACACACAGACTCACATAAGGAGGGACACACGCTGACAATGCAGAGAGAGAAAGAGAGAGAATTATGCTTTGTCATCTCTCCCTGGCTGCCAGTTCAGATACTCAGACAGAGAAGTCTCCAGAAATAAAAAGTCCTGACTATTGCATCAGTAAAAAATATAACAGAAGGTACAACGTACTTTGACAGTAATGATACAGATAAGATGAACCTAGGCGTAACCCAAATACTGATTCACAGTTTTTCTGTTTTGAGAAAAACCAAAAGATTCGGGTTTTGAAAGGGTTTGACTCATGTGATTTCTCAATCTATTTCAGACTCATGTTCTTCTTGTGAACACTCAAGATTTTCATTCTCTATATCTAACATACCACGGCTGATAGCAAAAGAAAACTGAGTTTTTGTATTGAAAATGTAAAAAAATAAATAAATAAAATCTAATAAGCAGAAATAAAGATAGAGACACTAAAGACACATGAATTGTCCATGGCTTTAAACTAATAAAGCTATAATCACTAATCATGCATTACACCTACAGAAGCTACTGCTCAACCATGGACACTTATGATGTGAAGCTCCCAGTGCACACCTTTTGTGCTGATGTTAATGTCCGTGGGCGCTGGTGACTTTTTCACACTATGCACCTCAGCACTCAAGCACCCCACTGTGTGACTTTATGTGTTCTCGACTGACTGAGTTACTGTGCTTCCACTTTGCATTAATGCCACTTACAGTTGATTGTGAAATATCTAGGTGGGAAGAAATTTCACAAACTGACTTTCTGTAATGCTTAAGTGAGCTCTTTAGAATAACCCATTTTTTCAGAAATGTTTATAGACTGCATGGCTAAGTACTTAGTACTTGATTTTATATACTTGAATGAAAGCCCTAAATTCAAAGATTAAGAGGTGTGGGCCAATACTTTTGTCCATATACTGTACGTCAGCATTGCTCACAAGCTTAAAATAATGGTATGATGACATGAACTGTGAACGGTTCTGCATCAGCCATGCCTATCTGCAATGAATAATGAACAGTTTGTTTATTCTTTTTTCCTTTGTTCATGCTTTGATTGAGTTTGGCATCAGTTTGTTTTCTTTCCAACAAAGAAGGGATATGGCATGCGGCTGAAAAGTAGGCACAAAAAGTTTAGTTGAAACAGAAGAAGTAACACTTCGAGATGTTTTCAAATAGGCCATAAATACATTTGAAATACATGACAGAAATGTATCCATTGGTAGATTTTGTATATGTTGTGCTCACTGTGGCAGTAGAACAGATGAACATTTCGTTTTATATGTTCTTGCTCGCTTAAACATAGCATAATGTGCCTGTACATTGTTTTGTGTCCTGCTGACATTGGCATCTGAACAACAAGGACAGAACTGAGTGCATCCATACAGTAAGAAATGCAGCAAATATTGGCAGGCATCTGTGATAATGGAGGGAGTGGAAGGCCATTGTATTCAATAGACCTTGAGCTTGTTTCAAATAGGTAGAGAGCAAACTATAAATTAAACCAGACCACAAGTCTGCAAGGTGATGAGAAAAGGGATGACAAGAAGGAAGAGAACAGTAGGGAGTCAGATGAGTGTGCAATAAATGAAGCGATATACGAGTTTGAGCAATGAAGCTGCTCAGGGTCCAGACAACAGGCTGGTTGGGGGGTTGGGGGTTTTAATGCTTGGGGTGCTGTAAACAGATTATTACTAATCACTGATCTTGTTCTTTTCTGTTGTGGTTGGTTGCTACACCTCACACACCCTGTTCTACACACTGCTCATCACCTAACACGTCTTCATTATCAGCTTTTTGTCTGTGGCGTTGTAGGATGTCTCACTGATGATCTGATGGAACTGATGATCTTAGCACAAAACGAACCGGACAAAATGAAAATAAACAGCAGGTGGATGTGCTCCATGAATGTGTTTTAGCTGGTTCACAGTGATGATCACAGCTCTTCCTTTGATCTTTGTTGAACTAATTACGCCCCAGTCCATCTGTACAGCTTCACCAGATGGTAACAGCGACACTTCAGCTGCTCCAAAGATGTCTGATGTTTTTAATGAAGGCTGGGGTGACGTCAGTCCTTCCACTGTACATGTTTAGATATGATTTAGTCTCCATTTTCTCACTTTAGTGTCATTTAGTCTATGTTAAAGCAAATCTTCTCTCATTTTTTATCATTTCAACCAATCATCCCCCTCCCATATTTGAATATACTCTATGTTTTGTTAAAGATTGTCCTGAAGCTTTTTCAAACACACACAAACAGAGTCAGGATCCACAATGGCTGAGATTTGATTATATAACATTATCATGTCACTGGCACAGCTACAAGTTTAGATTTCTATTAGCAGCATGAACACAGCGCTAACCAAGAGCCATTTTCTCAGATGTCCAGCTCATAATAAATATCAATTTACATACATAATCTCATCCGTTTATGGATGTTAGCTATGTTGCCATATTAGCCATATCACGGGTTGTAATCCATGCTGCTGTGTTGTGGTACCATAACCCGAAACAAACACACACTGACATACAACTGGTGTGCCTATGTGTGCATAATGAGGATTGGCTGAGCTAAATAAAGACTCTTACGGTAATCCACGAGTTCTAAGAATGAACTGCGAGGCCTCACACTGTGTATGTCTCTGCACCACAGTGTCTCGGTGTGCGTTTTCTACCCTACATCTTAGTCTGAGACTGAGGAATGAGTTTTACAGTTACACAACAAAATCGTGCACCAGCCCGACTATTATAGATAATGGTGAGCAGAACACATCTGCTTGCTGTGCTACATGTGTAGATTTATAATGCTATCAATAATACTATAGGCGGTTGTTCATTGGAAATATATAACACATAAATTTCAGACCTAGCATATACAGCTAGCTAAACATTACCATCTCTATGGTAAATAAAAGCAAAATAAGGAGCTTTTAATGTGACCATTATCTCATGTGGGACCTCACTGCACCACTTAGCAGAATGTTTTAATCAGCTAACATTTTGGGAAACATCTAACTTGCTGACAGAAGGTACCATGGATTCCGGCGCCGTTCCGAGCTGGCAGCCAGTATCAGCAGCTCCGACCTGACCGAGTCCTTTTTTCTCTTTTTTTGTTGTTATTGTGTTTCTTGTTCTTGTTTTTTTTTTTTATCGAGGACTGTACTACTCCACAATGGAGCTCAGAATTTTATGGACAATCGTGTTTTTTATCACATTTTTTACGGCATCTGTGTCCGGAGATCTGGTCTGACCGCCCATTGTTTACAGCAGGGATCAGCTGTTAGCCCTCGGGGCCTCCGCTGTTCTGCCTACCTCCAAGTGAGCCAACATCCCCCGCGAGATGAGGAGGAAGAGACGCGGCACTCAGGCCGGGATCGGGCGTCGCAGTAAGGTTAGGAGGTACCGGCCAGCGATTCCATCTGTTATTATGGGGAACGTGAGATCGCTCCCCAAAAAAGTGGATGAACTGGCGACTCTAACCCGACATCAGAGGAGCTACAGGGAATGCAGCACGATGTGCTTCACAGAGTCGTGGCTAACCGCGCTAACTCTGGACTCACACATAAACATAGATGGTTTCCATCTGATCCGGGCAGACAGAACAACGGAGAGTGGTAAGAAGAGAGGAGGGGGTTTGGCTGTGTTTGTGAACGATAGATGGTGTAACTCTGGGCATTTATCTATCAAAGAGACGCTAGGCTGTAAGGACATTGAGCTGCTAGCGGTTAGCATGAGACCGTACTATTTACCGCGAGAGTTTACACACGTCATTATGATAGCTGTGTATTTCCCGCCCTCTGCTAACACTGCAGCAGCCTGTGAGATCATGCACACTGCAACCAGCAGACTCCAAACACAGCATCCTCAGGCCCTTTTCCTGATCTCTGGGGACTTTAATCACATCTCCCCGTCCTCCACTGTCCCCGCCTTCACCCAGTATGTCATCTACCACACCAGAGACAATAAAACATTGGACTTATTGTATGCTAACACCAAGGAGGCAGATGAAAGAACACAACCTGGTTCATATCCAGCCTGTGTATAAACCTTTAGTACACAGAGAACCAGTTGTGAAATGCACGGTTAGGAAATGGTTGGCAGAGACTGAAGAGGCCCTGGGGGACTGTTTCCATTCTACTGTATGGGACAACCTCTGCAGCCCTTTGGAGGATGACCTCAACAACATCACAGACTGCATTACGGATTACATGAACTTCTGTGTGGACAACACCGTACCCATCATAAAGGTACGGTGTTTTTCTAACAACAAGCCATGGATAAATCCTGAAATAAAGGCTCTCCTCAAGGAGAAGAAGAGAGTCTTCACCGGTACCGGTACCAAAGACCTCCCATCCCAAGGACCTCAGCAGCTACAGGCTGGTAGCCCTGACATCACATCTGATGAAGACCCTCGAGAGGTTGGTTCTAAACCATCTGCGCCCCCTGGTGAGGTCTTCATTGGATCCGCTGCAGTTTGCTTACCAGCCTGGCATCGGGGTGGAGGACACCATCATCTACCTCCTGCACCGAGCTCTGACTCACCTGGAGAAACCTGGAAGCACTGTGAGGATCATGTTCTTCGATTTCTCCAGTGCTTTCAACACCATCCAGCCATGACTTCTGAGAGACAAGCTGGAGCTATCGGGAGTGGACCACCACATGTCCCAGTGGATACTGGACTACCTCACAGAACGCCCACAGTATGTGAGGTCACAGGGCTGTGTCTCTGATACGCTTGTCTGCAGTACAGGGGCCCCACAGGGAATTGTGCTGGCACCGTTCCTCTTCACCCTCTACACTTCAGACTTCTCCATCAACTCCCCACGCTGCCACCTACTGAAGTTCTCTGACGACTCTGCCATAGTCGGCCTCATCACAGGTGAGGATGACTCAGAGTACAGACAGTGGACTGGACTTTGTGGACTGGTGCCAGCAGAACCACCTGCTGATCAATGCCAGGAAAACCAAGGAGTTGGTGGTGGATTTCCGGAGACGCAGACCCACCACACTGACACCGGTGAACATCCAGGGAGTGGACATTGAGATAGTGGACTCGTATAGGTACCTGGGTGTTCACCTGAATAATAAGCTAGACTGGAGCCACAACACTGATATTCTTTACAGGAAGGGTCAGAGCAGACTCTACCTGCTGAGACGGCTGAGGTCATTTGGAGTCCAGGGAGCGCTTTTAAAGACCTTCTATGACTCTGTGGTGGCATCTGTCATTTTTTTACAGTGTTGTATGTTGGAGCAGTAGTTTATCGGCAGCTGAGAGGAAGAGGTTGGATAAACTCATCAGGAAGGCCAGCTCTGTTCTGGGATGCACCCTGGACCCAGTCCAGGTGGTGGGAGACAGAAGGACTCTGGCCAAACTGCTGCATCCTCGATGCATGAAGGAGCGTTTCCGCAGGTCCTTCCTCCCTGCAGCTGTCAGACTGTACAATCAGAACTGCTCCCAACAAACATAGATGTTTACATCAGCGCTGTAACTTGGAACTATTTTATCAACCGATTCACACTATAACCAGGGTTTGCCTCTTATCTGTATTAAATTTTATTTAATTTAATAACGGTACAGTACTCTGTTTTTGGTAACCATTGTCCTTGATGTAAATATGTAAAAATTGTATATGTTTCTGTTCTGTGTCTTGTGTACTGTTTGTTTGTATATGTGTCTTTCTTGCTGCTGTTACACCCAAATTTCCCCTTGTGGGACAATTAAAGGATTATTCTATTTTATTCTATTCTACCAGTACTCTAGTGTTTATATGTGAAATACAGTGCATGGATAAAGATATTCGATGGTTAGCACAGGTTAGCATAAGTTCTCAAAACAGGGGAAAACTTTCTAGCCTTGCTTTATCTAAATACATCAAAATTAGCCAACCAGAATCTGTAAAGGTAATAAATTCATCTCACGCCGACAACAGGAAATTAGGAAGTTAGTGCTTCCATGATACTTTAGCTACTTTTGGCTGCTCCCTTATTCACAAAAGGTCACTACAGCAAGTAGCTCCATATGTTTGAGTTGGCAGATTTTTTTATGCAGATGCAGACCCAAAAGGAAGTCGTGTCTCTTCCCTTTGGGTCTGCATCAAACCAGGGATCTTTCACTTGTTAGGCAAATGTGTAATCCACTACACCATAAAGCCTCTTCCATGTCACTCTGCAATCTGAAAATAGCAATATTCCACTTTCAATATGTACAGTGTTTCTTTAAAACACTGTTTAGAAACTTAATATAACTAAACAGAGTGTGAATAATTAAAAAATAGGACATTACAGTATGTTGAAGTTGTCAAATATGTAAGTTAGTATATTGTACTGTCTGCTTAAGTTAGCATGCTAATTAGCTAGCACCAGGTGACGGAGTAGCAATGTTGCCCAGAGAGGATTTTTTTTTTTTTTTACAGTCTGTGATTCTTTACTCTTTTTAATCATGTTGAATGAAAGACAGTCAGTGAAAGAAACATAAACTCAATGATGTCTGACGTCTTAGCAGTTTGGTTTCTTCCTGCATTTATACTTCCTCACACATGCTTTAGATGCCCCCTCCCAGAGTCACTGACAATAGGCAATACCAAGGACTGGCCCACACAGCATATAAGTGAGGTCATATCATTTATCTAGCAACCCCTTCCACTTACGAATTGCATCTTTAAATCGAGGAGATGTAAAATGTTAGTTTGTGAAGTTTATAGATGCCGGTGGGCACGTGTTCTACATCTGGAAAGAGCCAGGCTGACTCAGGTACTAAACTATTGACTGAATAATCTAAAGCTTGTGTGACATAGTTCTAGATCAGGTAAGAACACTGGGACACTCTTCATAACAGCAACTTTTATACCAATTTGACCTTTAAAAAACTGACAATCAGTGCCTGTTGTGATGAGAAAATGCTACTCTTTCATTGACCTTGCGTGGATACATTAACTCTGTACATGCCCTCCATTGTCTCTTTCACTATGTTTGCCGTAACCATGCATGACTAGACAAACCAGAAATACAAAATTCAATGCAGTGTGTCATTTAACCCCAGCCCGTTTCATAATAAAAGCAAACACAGACATCTAAGTCAAAAGACAAGGTGATTTTTGCTCCAAAGGAAAAGCACATAAAAAGTATAACTTTTTGAGCTTTCAGTTTGTAGTTTATTTATGGGTGGAAAGGCACCTGTATGTTCTTACTAATCCACATTTACAGACCTGCTTCTTCTAAGGCTACTTATGATGGTGCTAAAGACAATCAAATCAGTAATTTGTTCTCATAAAAGTGGACCGTGTCACTATAAAAGGTCAGACAGTTAACTGTACTGAAAGACCATAACAAATGTCTCAGTTTAATAGCTACACATCCATTGTGATTTCCTCTGCAGTCTAGTGATGACAGGCCTGTCATTTCCACTCTTTCTTCTTAGAGTCCCCTTCTGTCATTACACTGCCCCCTGACACTATTAATCTGTTCCCTTGGCAACTGCACTGCACAACCACCGCTACACATGCATGTCAAGCCCAAGGGTCGAATAACCCTAATAATCACCAAGCAATAACTAAAACCTGTAGTTGCATAATATATTGAATATTATTAATCAAAAACACTGAACGCTAACTAATTAGATATGTTTTGATCATTAAAAATTACCCTAGTGAGTCTTTAGTTGTTTATTAGATTTTTTTGCTGTGTGTGGTTCTTCATAGGTCTTCATAGTGAAAATGTGTTTTACTGTTTTGAGGTGAGGAATTTCCTCCAGCCAAGACTGCAGCAGAGGCACAGTGGCCTACATAACAGAAGTCTGTTGAACTGCCCTGTTGAATTGCCCTAGAAATAGACCCAGTATAACCTATTTGATTATGGAAATAAAAGACACATGTTTATGTTATAGCTTACTAAATGAAAATATATAGAGAAATCTCTACATGTCTGCAGCAGTTTTATGTCCTTATACAAAAAGGCTACAAGCAGTGCCGATAAAAGTTTTCCCAACACGTCCACACATGCACATGTCCAAATCTGCACCACTGAAAGCTAGAAACACTGAAACTATCACATGGAGCAGCAGAGAATGAGGAAACAATGCTCTCTGGTGTAGTCTAGCTTTGGCTTTGTCACCTTTGGCTTTGTAAATTATGCAAGACAGCCATTGGCTGATTTTTAAATTATTCAGCAGGGGAGTGGATCACAAGATATAAAGTCCTAGCAGAAGACACAGGACCAGACTAGACCTGACCACACACACACACACACACACACACACACACACACACACACACACACACACACCCTTGGAAAATACACAGGCAGACATACAAGAAAAAGAGCCAATCAAACTATCCAGAGCAGTGCCACTGCTTTGGGCTGACTCAGTGTTTGTGGTAATGATGATTTGTGGAGGTGGCTCCCGCTGTCATCTGTAGATGTGTCAATGAAGCTGTGAGGTTTGTAATTTAATTCAGCTGTGACTTTATTGGTCTTAAATGGCTCCACTCTAACCCAGTTAGTGCACAGGTTCCTGTAGCCTGCCACCACCTCGGTTACAGTCGGTTTCAGCATGGAGTAAAAGAAAGTGGCCTTGAAACAGCACAGGGAGGGGAACCTAAATGGGTCTGTCAAACTACCTTAAAATATTACATGTTTCTCCTTCCCAATCTCTCCTTCTTTCTCCCTGAGTGTCCACCATCTTCGCTGGACACAAAGGGTCAACAGAGGGGGTCATCACCATGGCTACTATATCCTGCAGCACACCCATTTAAGTAAACGGAACGAACAAGCCCATAATGCTGGCATGGTCTGCGTGTGTGGCTGTGTAATAAGTAAGGCCTAGGACCTATAAAGCTACAGTCAGTGCAGTGAGGATGAGGGCCACACTTACATTCCAGGTGCTTTTTCTTGGGCGCCATCACTTCGTGAGTGGTGGCTTTGCAGACAGCCCGGGCCATATCCGATCCCGTTAGCTGGTACTGCGCAGCGGCAATGCGATCCGTGAGCGTTTGCCCCGACATTTTCTCCTAGTTGTTTCGACCTCCTCAGGAATTTTTTCACCACAGGACGGTGAGGGGGAGGGGGGAAAAATACGAATACAACCCAGCTTCTTCCCTGCGGTTCAGTGAGATGAGTGCGTCCCTCTCCTAGATGATATAGGCCTGCGACCTTATGTGTGGGAGGGGGGTGGGGAAAAAAGCAGAGAAAATGAGCTGGATAAATATTATTTTCGCAGTAAATCGTGTGGTCACGTTGTTAATATTCGCCGTGGCATGAGTAGACTTACGCAAGGTTGTGAATTCCCGGCGGCTCGTCCTGTTATAGGCTCCGAGCGTTCAGTTCAGCACCTTGGAGAGCTAAAGCCACTCGGTTATGTAACAAGCTGGCGACGAAAGCTACTTTCTCAACCCGGTGAAATTATTATTTTTTTAATAAGCCAGCAATGGAATAGACTCGTCTAATCGTAGAACAGTGTTTCTGAAAAATAAGGTATATAAATCAGCGCTGCATAGGTCGGTCAAATATCCCTGTTGGAGGGGAACGCCGGTTTTGGCCCCCTTTCCTCGCTTCGTCGTTGCATTAAAAAAAAAAGCTTTTGAATAAATGAAGAACCCGCAGTGCAAAGCAGGTCGTCAGATTGCGGCTTTTCTGTCCTCTTTGATCCGTCAGTCTCGGCTCGGAAATGCCGTTTCAGGCTGTGGTCCTTTCCTCAGAGCGATAGAAAATTGCGCACCGCTTCCCGTCGCCAACACTGCGCAGCGCAAGAGGCTCGGGAACAGGAAAAGCGAGGAGGGAATTTCCTTTTCCCCTTCCCCCTGTGGTTTGTTTATTTATTTGACCTGTCTACAAGTCCATCCAGACTCTCCTCCTCTCAGCAGCTTCTCGGACAGGGTTGGGTGACACACGTCGCATCACCACGTCTCTTAAAGGGGTGTGGGCATGGGGGGTCACAGTACAGAAATCGCTATCAATTTGCGCCAAAGGGTTAATACACCAGCGTCATGGTGGCATACTAGCTGCTGCATGTGGGCTGTATCACACCGGGGCTGCTCGTAGATCACGCGGAGTGACAGATGATGAAGGTGAAACAATTCCTGGTCTAAGCAGGCTCCTTTTAAATATGTGATCGGCAGAGGTATTTTTAATCACATGTTAAACCACAAAAAACTACTATCACAATATTTTTTTTTTTGTTTTGTATTTGGGAACATCACGTATTTTGTATTCAGAGCAGATGATACTGGGGATGTGTGGCATATGGTGAGTTAGCGTATTTGCTTGTAGCTCAACTCTGCCAGAGAGCTCGATAATCACGATGCATTCTGGGTAGACCCGGCCATGTTGTTCACGTAAAACCAAAGTAAAGATAGACATTATATAATCATTTATGCTGCTATTATGAGCCATTGGCTTATCTGATATTGTGAATCTTGTTTGTGTTCTTGTTATTTAGGCTAGGTTTTTTTTAATTTAATTATTAACAAGATAATTATTAAAAAGATGGACACCAGTCTGTAGCCAGATTTGGTCTTATCCAGGTAACTTCAAGGTTGACCCTGGATTCACTTCTTGCCAGGCTAAACTGCCATGGTGACTTACTGCAAAATTAGTGATCAGTAAGTGTGAAACTACATACATACATATATTTAAATATAATACGAGTAAAAGGTTTGGACACACCTAATTATTTAATGGTTTTGCTTTATTTTGATGACTATTACAGTGTAGATTTTCACTTAAAGCATACGGAATTATGCAGAAACAAAAAAGTGTGAAATAACTCAAAACATGTTTTAGATCTTCAAAATAGCCACTCTTTGCTTTGATTACTGCTTTGCACACTCTTGGCATTCTCTTAATGAGCATCATGGGGTCGTCACCTGAAATGGTTTTATATGAGTAGACATATACACACTTATTCAAACTATACATTTTAACGCATGTCATAAATTATTATATATTGTGTATATTCATATTTATGTCAGTATACTTAGCTTATCTAAGTTTTTTTGCACTGTGTGAAGAAGTATTGCCTTCATTTTGTTATGCTTGCATAATGACAATAAAGTCTAGATTCTTGAAATTTTTAACTCACACAGTTGACATTTTCTTCCTGCGTTCATATAGGCTAAACTTTATTAGTTCAGCAACTCTTTCCCCTTTCTTACAGACCAAACCATTTCAAGTGCATTCTTTACTATAAGTTCAACACAGAATGCAACATTTTCTCAACAAAACATTTGTGGGACTCAGTCAGGCAACCAATGAGGCTTGGCTCTGTGATTCATGCAAAAAAAACATTTTTTGGATCTTTGGCCCTGCACAGTTTCTTTTTACTTGGTATTTTTAATGCTGCAGGTTTACATATTTCTTTTCTTTTCCAGTTTATAATTTTACATCTTATAGCACCACATACACCTTTATTAGGCAAAAGGTTTTACTTGGAATTTTAATATTGCAGTGTCATAATGTCCTTACGTTTCTACACTATAGTTACACTAAACTGTACAGTGAATCTTTCAGAATGAAAGTAACTCATACGTGAAATTGTTTTTCATGTATTTTATTATGGTACAGTGTTTCATTACAACACTTCATGTTTTGGTGCAGCAGCAAGTGGAAGGGTTTGTGGTGATGCCAGTCAGAGGGAGTCGCAGTGACTTCTGTGTGTCTGAGGTGTAAAATCGTACCCAGATTTCATTGTCGCATTTCAAAAGCTGGCTTTCCAGAAACAAAGGAATAAAGATTTCGCTTTGCCCTGCAGCCTGTACCCAGACATGTCTGACATGAAGTGTACGGGAAGTGCCCAGTCAGGGCACTATAATGCATGACGTCGGCGACGTCACGATCCCGTGCTCTGCAGAGCTCGGGATCCTCAGTTGTGTCACTTGTGTATTTTAATTTTGTTTTACTTCTGTGTTGTTTTACTTTTGTTTTTGTTTTCTTTCTCATTGTGAAAATGAGCTAAAAAAATACGATAATTAGGAAAATAAAATGTACCGACAGTAAAGTATAAAAAAAGAAAAAACTAAAAAAACGCTCGACTCTGACTGAGCATGCGCTGTGTATTCGCAACACGTGACGTACGCGGAAATGAAGCCACGTCGCCCGTGAGAAGGAGGAACCTAGATCCAGGAAGCTTTTCACTGACTGCACTGTAGTGGAGATACTTCAGAAAACACAACAGTAAGTAAATTAAAATCAAGCGAATCTGCTGCACAGCGCAAGCTTTGGTTTAAACACAACGCGTTTATTGTAGTCTCTTGGTTTATGGGGCTTGAGACGATTTTCTGTAACTTATTTTACTTGGGAGAAGCAAGTAACTTTGTTTGCCATTCATTTGTTGTGCTTCATTTTATTGAGCTTTATACTTTGCCCTCATTAAGTGCTGTCAGTGTTCAGTCCAGTCGCCGTGTTTATAGCCTATTAAATATGGTTAAATATGATAAACAGCATTTTAATAAAGTAAGCTTTTCGAGACAAGTGCTTGGGCATGTGACCTCAAATCAAAATCACGACTAATTAAAACACTTTACCCCAATTACGATTAGCGAACCATTATTTATAGTAATGACCTTCATGGCTTACTAGGCTTGTTTTGCAAATATGTTCAAACCGTAAAGCTGGGACACACACACATATTTAAAAAAAACAGATACAGGTGGTATTACCTTTGCTAGAGCCAAAATTGTATTTATTTATTTATCCTTTTACTAAACTGCCTTCAAGTAAACAAACAGGCATTACTGTCAAGCATGTTCATCAAATATTCCAGCCAGCAAAGAAAAACAGAATATAAACAAATAAATGAAGTACCTTAAATTAACTTAATTCATTTTGCTGGGACTCATTCCAAGTATTTCTGTTTTAAAGCATTCCTCTTTTCCAATCTTTTTATACACTGAAGATAAATTGCATAATTTTTAAATGCAGAAAAACTTGGAATAAACAAAAATCACACTTATAAATATAAAACTTTCCAATAATCAAAAGGTTTACACACAGAAATTCCACCTTGGTTCTTTATAGAAACCCGAAACTTAATCATATCATATTCTAATACAGGAAATGCTTTTATTTTTTTCTACAACAACCATTAATGAACACTGTCTATGTAACTTAATTAACAGCGTGATAATCAGATAACTTGAAACTTAACTAACTTTTAATTACATCAACATTATTGTTATTCCTCCAGCTTTTTGTAAAAGATATGCCAGGATACTAAACCATAATGTAAATTTTTTACAAATGCTCCAACCATTTTAACATAGTACTTAGTACATTAGTTACTTCAAACTCGATGCCATTCATACCTCTCGTTTCTACCGATTTTACAACATTGCTTTTCTGAATAAGATGTTCTTTATTACTCCATTGAATTTGGTTTAATAGTTCTGTTTAATACAGCTAAAGTGTATGCTGGATTTACTAATGTGGCAGTGCAAACTTCTGTAAAAGGGATTCTTTTTTTCTTCACAAAAAAATGTGAAGAACCTTTTTAGTAAACGTTCCCCGAAAAATGTAATTCTCTGAAACCTTCAGAGAGGCTTCAGGAACCTCCAGGGAACACTACCTGAGGAGTTACCCAGAAATTATTTTGTGAAAACTATTGTTTAGAGGGAGCACACCCTGAAGATTCCCTTTAGGACTTTATGAAAAAGAGTCTTGAGAGAAGATGCGTAGAATGTTTCCTACAAATTTAGTGTTTGCAATTTTTTTTTTTAGAAATGTTCTCTGAGGGTTTGTTTTGTAAAACCTTTATTTAACCATCATAAAACTTTAAAGACAAACTTCAAAGGAAACGCTCTTTAATAACAAAGACTTGTACAAAATTCTCCAAAGAACATTTTTCGAGTGTTCCTTCTTTAAAAACAATATCAGGGAAGTTTTAGGGAACTTCAGCACTCCTCTAAATAGTCCATTGTTTGTTAAAGAGTTTATTTAAAAAATTATCTGTTGATAAACAGATAATCATTTTTTTTGTTAAGAATTTATAGTGTTATGGTATGCATCGGTAGCTTGAATCCCCTGCTTTTATTGCATAATAATAACTGTACATGTTATAATTCAAGTAAGGTTAACATGGTGGGGCTTTTAAGGAAGACCTTAACACTTTCTCTGCTACTCATGCTTTTCTGATGTGTTTCAGCAATGGCCCAATTTCAAGAAGTATCAAAGCTGTCCGCTTTGCACCTGAAGCCTGCAGGGCTTGTTTTGCAGTATGGTACTTCTGGCTTCAGGACCAACGCCAAACAGCTGGACCACATCATGTTCAGGATGGGTCTGTTGGCCACACTCCGCTCCAAAAAGACCAAAGCAACCATCGGTGTCATGGTTACTGCATCGCACAACCCTGAGGTTAGAGGGATTCATAAGCGTAAATAGCTATGGTTCATTTTCATCATAAATGACAACTTCAGCCCATTCCTGTTTGTCTCATCATGTCTGTACTTGTGTAGGAAGACAACGGGGTGAAGCTCATTGACCCGATGGGCGAGATGGTGACACAAGACTGGGAGGAGCATGCCACCCAGCTGGCCAATGCAGATCAGGAAGACTTGCTCACTGCTCTGAAGAACATTATAGAAAAGGAGGCCATTAACATGAGCCAGGAGGCTAATGTGTTTGTGGGAAAAGATACTAGGTATAAAGTCTTACTACAAACAAATAAATCAAAAGCTGATCAAATATAAACCTGTGTGTATGAGTAGAATAGCTTCTTTACAGTCATGTCCTCTGCCTGTAGGAGCAGCAGTGCCAGCCTTTCACAAGCAGTACTGGATGGAGTTTCTGCTCTTGGTGGTCACAGCAAAGGTAAGAGAAGTGGATACCTAAAAGATATTCCTGTGATTGGCTGCCCCTCAGCTGGGTTGCATTAAAATATATACTTTGCAATGTATTAGTTCCCTGCTTTGCTTGGCTTTTTTGTTTTTGTTCTTTTATTGTTGGTGCTTCTTCTGGCTCCTTATCTGCCTTTTTATCCTTTCCATCTGTCCTTTCAGACTATGGTTTGGTGACCACCCCTCAGCTTCACTACGTGGTCTGCTGTCAAAACACACAGGGTAAATATGGAGAGGCCACAGTGGAAGGATACTACACTAAATTCTGCCAAGCTTTCATTCAGCTCACCAAGAATGTAAGAAGCAGAAGTGTGTCGTGTGTTGTTTTGCGCTTGCATTCAGTCGCTCTTTGTTTGTTTGTGTCGACGTGTTTTATGATACATTCAATCATCCAGGAACTACTCTTTTCTTTCTCTCCTCCATGTTTTTTCTTTCAATTAGACGTCCAACCGTACGGATGACCAGAAGCACCTCTGCCTGGATGGCGCTAATGGCATCGGGGCTCTGAAGGTACGTGAGATGGAGAGTCACCTGAAGAAAGAGCTACAAATTTCTCTTAATAATGATGGCAGCAAAGGAAGGCTGAACCACCAGTGCGGAGCCGACTATGTGAAGGTGCAGCAAAAACCCCCAACAGGTGCGCATAGGGCCAGTTAAATTACTTGAATGTACTGTAATCGTTTTAATATGCGAGACCTGTCTTGCATTCTCACATGAAGGCATTAAGATTAACCCAGGAGAGCGATGCTGTTCCTTTGATGGCGACGCCGATCGAATAGTTTATTACTACACGGACTCTGAAGGAACATTTCACCTGCTGGATGGAGACAAGATGGCTACCCTCATCAGCACTTTTCTCAAAGAGCTGCTCACACAGGTATACTCTAAAAAAAAAAAAAAAAAATACATGTAAATGACATACAGGCACGCACTTACCAAGAATCGCTGTTCTTTGTATTTTTTCTCCCTTGGAATGCACAGGCTGGACTAGACTTGAAGATAGCAGTAGTGCAAACTGCTTATGCTAATGGAAGTTCAACACACTATCTGGAGAACACAATGAAGGTGACAAAAAAATTCCACAGAGAATTCAGGTGTTTTATTTAGTATTTATATGGAGAGGATGGTTCTCACAGATTTATTTGCCACTTAGGTCTTAGTGAGGTGTACGAAGACTGGAGTGAAGCATCTTCACCATGTAGCCCAGGAGTTTGATGTCGGTGTGTACTTTGAGGCCAATGGCCACGGAACAGTGAGTACACACATATGCACACATCTTTAAATGCACTGAAAATCACCTGTAAGGCTAACCTGTCTCAATGTTTCCAAAAATCAGAAGTAATGTGTTGTCCTGTGTTTGTTCGTGTTTGGATCAGGTGTTGTTCAGCAAGGCAGCTGAAGAGAAAATCCAGCAGCTGGCTGAGGACACAAACGTCAACGACGAGAGGAAGAAAGCAGCTCTCCTGCTGCGAAACACGATCAACGTCATCAACCAGGCACGCTCACGCTGACATCAATGTTGAACTGAGCTCATGCAGACAACGGAGCTCTGTTTTTAACCTCGATATTTTCTTTTAAAGACTGTAGGAGATGCCATTTCTGACATGCTGCTGATTGAAGCCATACTGGCCATCAAAGGAATGACTATCCAGCAGTGGGACACCATCTATACCGACCTGCCAAATAGGCAACTTAAAGTCAAGGTGCTCATATTGTATAGTTATGTATTATATCCAGGATATAAAGTGTGACTGATAGAAAGAAATACGCACTTTACATTTAATTTATTCCATAGTATGATACAGCAGTGCCGAAACCAAACTGAGGAGGCTTTTATTTTGTTAGATAAACGTTTGTCTACTATAACCCTGCACATAGTAGAGTGTCTGTGTCTACTTCAAGCCAGTTAGAGATAGTGGCTCCTGAGGGTGATCTTTTTTCTTTTTCTTTTTTTGTGTAGGTGGCGGACCGCAGGGTGATAGACACAACAGATGCAGAGAGGCGGGCGGTGACCCCAGCAGGCCTGCAGGAGGCCATCGACAATTTAGTGAAGAAGTACAGACAGGCTCGCTCCTTCGTGAGGCCCTCCGGCACCGAGGATGTGGTGAGAGTATACGCAGAGGCAGACACGCAGGTGAGAAATCTATTTTCCAAGCTTTCTCTGTTATTGATTCTCATGCCAGTGTTACTGAGGTTAAAAAATATCTGGAAGGGAATGGTTTTGTGAATAATACTCTGGCTCTCTGTGTTGTTTCAGGAGAGTGCTGACGCCCTGGCACATGAAGTCAGCCTTGCAGTGTATCGCCTTGCTGGAGGAGTTGGGGATGAACCCAAACCATTGCATTAGAACCACAATCACACAAACACACCATATTGATCAATCAGAATTACAGAATTGCTGATCATTATTTTATTTTATTTTTAAGTCAGGTGATACCAAATGATTTTATATTGTCCTTATTTTCTTCGTATTTCGGTCTCTCTGATGATGGGGTACACATCAGGGGAATTAATAAAGGTTGGGGGAATTGTGTGTGTATACATAAAATTTAAACAGTCAAACAACTGGTTTAATGAGGGTTGTCATTTCACTTGGTCCCAGATATTTGTGAACAGTTATTTTAAATAATTCCCTTAATTTTCATTAAATCGTGTAAGTTTACATAATGACTGTTGAATCGGCTTTGCTGCTTTTATTGGAATTAAATAATGGAAAAAGAGGAGAGTGGAGTTTTTTTAATTACAGTGAAGTAACACTGATAGAATTCTATGATTGAAATGAAAACCACAACTATGTTTGCAACATTCCGGATAATAAAAGTATGAACATGTATTTATAAGTTACACTTGTAACTTATAAATACATACAGCTTATCACACATTTGATTTCCATGTGTGACAACTGTAAGTGTCCAGAGTGAGGACAGACTGAGGGACCCACTGCTGCAGATGATCTGTGAGACTTTGCACCCCTGATGATCCACCAGGACAAACTCAGCAGTGTCTGAGGAAGAGTCGGCACCAGCTGACAGTGTTCCCTCTGTGTGAAGGACTAACAGAAAAGTTTAAAATAACTAATGGTCTGTTCTGAATCAGTCTTATTAGGTAATGTTAAAATAATTTTATCATTCAAGTGTTTTCAAAGTGGGAGTAAGTACTCAGGGCCTTCAAGTAAAACACTATGAAAGGCAGTAACAAGCTTACTATTCAGAAACCTAAAGTATGTATCAGTAGCAGAATGTACCTAAAAATAAATGTTTGTTTTTTTCAGTTCTATGAAGCTTTGAGTATTTTGGATTAGTAGCACTGCTGTGTTTGTTGCATCATATTGCTGTAATTGTTTATATGCTTTATATATTTTGAGGTAAGTTGATCTATAGTGTTACATCATATTTTATAGGGATGTTATGTGTTTGTATACTTTCTGCCCAGTTTGACCCATTTAGCAGAAGTCAGCCTGTTTAAGGCTCTGATATCTATTCTGTATGACTTAAAGCAGTGACATGGTATCAGTGTACTCTTCATTTTATCAGAAACAGTTTACACATATATGTAAACATTCAGACAAATTTAGTAATGCCAACATATTAAAAGAACAATATTTGTCTCTTATATATAATACATTGATATATACACTGTAAAGGGTACTTGTCTTTGAGTGAAGATTTAAGGTGATAGGAAATATAAATAACTACAAATTGAATCTTTACTGAAGCTCAGTATTTGACACAGAGTTCAAACTCACTGCTGTAATAATTACTAATGATTAATATAATAATAAATTTAATACTGGTCATATTATAGTAACATTACCAAAGTGAGATGACTTTAGTCTGATGAACAACATTAGCTAATTGTTATTTACTAGCTAATCTTAAAATTACTGTTCAGTACAGAAATGAAGCCCAACAATCATGTTTTTACAGTCCCGTGGTCTCAGCCTCAGATACTTATCAAATCAAACAAAGCTCATATAAAAACAAACAGATGAACAAAAAAAGTCTCCCTAATTTCTGTCAAACAATGCTGCATGAAGCGGTTTTTTTTTATTTATTTTTTTATCACGGTTCCTTAGCAGCGTCCCATTTCACAAGCCTCGCACTTCCGGCCTTCTCGGTCTTCGAAGGACCCGCCCACGTGGACCGCGAATGTCCGGTCCTCCGAAGGATGCAGCCCCTGAATTGGGACACAGCCTGTGTTCTCTGTGTCTTCCTTGTCATCCTTGCCACTGCGTTCGTGTGTTTCCTGTTTTACTTTGAAAGTCTGTATCCAGTGTCAATGTATCGTGTTTTGCTTCCTCCCTGTCTCGTCATGTCTTATTAGGTTCAGCTGTGTCTCCCTCCTGTTGCTTATTTCCCTCTTTACTTGTGTGTATTTATAGTGTGTGTTTCCTTCTGTTCCTTGTCGGTCTTTTTTGTGTGTCATTCCTCCATGTTACATCTGCGATTCTCCTGCCTCCTGGTTTCCTGTTCCTTTCCTCTGCTCACCATGCTCAGGTTATTTTGTTATTCATAGCTCTGTGAAATTATATCGCACTAAGAAAATAAGATATGTTTAATATTGGATATGCTATGGGATAGATTTACTAAGTGAGGCAAATTATTATGACGTGATCTGTGATCTACAAACAATGCTCTATGTATGCAAAGATTCAGACGGTTTACTTCGGTGAAACCCACATTGAGCGTGATTTAGTGGTTTCAAGAGCACATAGAGCAATGCCTGAATGGTTCAAACACACTAACAGTTATATTTGTTGCAGATTCAGCAGAGAGAAGTCACTCACTGTGCACTCAGAGCCGAGAAAAAGAAGCACATTTCAGTTTATTTCTGCTCTGTTTCATGAAAACGGTGTTAAGAAAGAGACAGAGCAACTGCAAACTTTATTTTCAGTCATTTTACTTCTTTTCTATTTGTAGTTATGTGCATCGTTGTACTTTTTTGCGTCTGTATTTTCTTTAGCTTTTCTGTAATAATTCTGATCTTAAAGTGGTTAAATGAGCGTCTCTTTGTTGAGGGCAGCCTTTTGTCTCTCCAAAGGAACAATGTAGGGAATATTTTAAATGCATGCAAAGCTACTCTAGTAGAGTCTAAGAACAAAACACAAAGCAGTTAATTTGGGATGAAGGAAAAATAGATTAAATCAAATTCCATTTGATAATTTTCTGAGCATTTAAGACAATCTTTCATGCAGATCTTCTGGTAATTGGGAAATGTGAATTTGGTTTTGTTTTTTTAAAGGTGTTCTTTGTTTGGTGTGTTGTTTGTTGTTTTTTGTTTTTTTTAGGGCCATGATTCTCACGTTGGCTGTGAGAGGTCCTGGGTTCAAATCCCAGATGAGCCTGGGTGGTGTTTGGGGCTTTGCTGCTGAACTGTTCGTGCAAGTATGCATGTATTGAAGTAAACTAACAGTGAAACTAAATGAAAGCTAAACATTTTCAGACAATAAAAACTAAACTGAAATAAACATGGTCACACTAGAAAGTAAGTTAAATTAAAACAAACAAAAAAAAATGCAAAACTACATTAACTCTGCAGTTACCCCACCCACTGTAGTAGAAGCTGACTTGTGTGAGTGGAGGCAAAGGAGGCGGCTGACTAAAGATGTGCAGCCTGAGGCTTAGAATGTTGTGGTGAGCGAACAGATCCAATCCACAGCATTACAAGGTAAGCACATATCTAGGTGAAGTGTGAGCCCAACCATGGCTGGTTCTCCATGTTTTCCAGAGGAAGAGTCAACTCGAAGACTGAACTTCAGGAAACACAAGGAGGACTGCCAGGGAAATTGCGGTTACTTTTGCAGCATTAAATTATATGAAGGTTGGCTGAGTTACCGCTGTAGAAGGAAAAATGATCAGGCAGAGAACTTCTGCTACAGCTGCTCCTTAAATACCTGGTCTAAATGAAGGGAAATGACAAACGGTAGCAAACCTGTGAACATCAGTCCTAACAAAATACAAGATATCAAGTAATCTTGAGCCACAAACAACATTCCTATCGGAAGTAAGAAGCTGCAAACGGTTTTTGGCACTTTTATATATCCTTTATCTAGTTTACAAAGTCTAATTGGCATTTAAAAAAAAAAAATGGCTTTTTAAGAGTAGTCTGGCCAAGAGGATGGCAGAAATTGCAACACATAACAATAGTTTTACAAAGATATTTAAAGTGCAGCAGCTTTTAGGAACATTGAGGACCGGCATTTTTCACCAGATTGTCTGCTCATCTACAGCGGTAAATCGCTTCTGTTACCTTGTTTTCTCCTGTAATTTCCCTGTATAACTCTGTTATAATCTCCCTAGTAACGGCACATGGCTCATTCCTCTAAGTCTCCTTACTCACCTGATTTATCTCCGTTGGGTTACGTGTTCCATACGCTGCTGCCTCCACGCTCAGACTTCATTCTCGCCGCTCCTGCAAAAGAAAGGACCGGAACACACTTACCTGCTCTCCAGTTCTCTGCCATTGATTACCTCATATCTGGAATATTCCTCTTTGTCGCCCGCAAACAGCTGACTCCCTCCTCTCCGTTGCTGCGAATCAAGTAAGGCAAACTCCGCTATCATATCACACAGTCCCCGCCTTAGGCTCCATTTCAGAAAACGCTGCTCAGTGAAACTCTCCCTCTGTTCCGTTATTTCCTGCCAAACGATAAACCAGTTGACCCCATGAGCGTAACTTTGTGCTGAACATGGGGGGGGGGGTTTAAGATCTCTGTATAAATAAATCTGGGTGAAATTCCCAGATGATTAAACATGGAACTACGTTGCTGGTAATAACTGACATGAGTAAAGAAGATCAACAGCCCATTTATGCAAGATGATTCATAATTTTATTGGGGGGGGAAATTAAGGGGCATAATTTCCCCCCTGGAAATTATGCCCCTGGTTAATCTGAATCAATTGTGTTAATAATTGATTGTGTTAATAAACTTGGATTTTATCAGACAAAACATAAAATCCAAGTTTTGTTTTTACAGCCAAAAACCACAAACGGGTTTAATGAATCTTTTTCATAACTTTAAATTAAAATAGGTTTTTAAAATTTACAATTTTGTATGTACAAGTTTTGCAAACAAACTGAAATGCAACTATTTACCTAAAAATGCAGCCAATGTCTCAGCTGTGTTTTGTTTTTGTTTCATCACCATTCATTTACAGAATAATCAGGTGTTCTGCATCAAATAAGAAGGCATACAAATTACACAGGCCTGCAAAAAAATGTTTGGTAAATGCTGTTGTGTGTGTGGTGTGGGTTTTTTTTTTTTTTTTTTTTTCTTTTTTTTTTTTAAATAGGGTGCTCAATCCCTTCAGTCTTGCTTTTAGAAACATTAAATCCATATAAGAAATCATTGGTGGATATGGTTTTTTTTGACTCAAGTAGGATACCTAATTTCAGTTTAAAAGGGGAAATTGTACAGTTAATTGCACTTTAAAAACATGACTTTTGCAAGACGACCTGACGCGATGGAATTAAAAAAAAATATCTATATAGAGATAGATAGATAGATAGATAGATAGATAGATAGATAGCTTCATATATATATAGCTTCACCATGTGCACTGCTTTCTCTTCAGAAGCAACAGATTTCAAACAATCACATTAGTTTCTTTTGACTGGATCAACTACTTCAGCTGCAAATTGCTGTGCATTCGCATCTGCAGTTCTCTGTAGAGGATAATTTGCACAGCTTGGTGAAGATACTGCTCCAAACAAATGTACTTTCATCCTGTATTCCTGTGCAGGCCTTGTAGTGTCACCATGTTGTCACCACAGGAAACGGAGAAAGTTGACGTGTTTTTCTGAGACGTAAACTTGGTGAAACATGGCATCAATGTCCGCCATTAGTGCAACAGACTCTTGTCTAAATATGATCAGAACTCCAACCAGTGAATTTGTGATCAGGTCCCTCTAGAAGCTGACTGTTCAATGATGCGCCTTTATAAGTTGTTCCACAGTCAAATACAACTCTCTACTTGCCCTTTGTGGGATGATACACTCCATGATGAGGAATGTACCACACCTTTCCATCACTTTTCTGCAACTCATCTGCAGGCACAAATTCAGCATATCCTTCTTCAACCATGTTGTTTACACATGCAGTGTATTCATCCTTATAGCGCGCATCCTTTTCAAATCTCCGTCTGAGACTCTGGGGCTGCTACTCCGCGACACAGGTTATGTGGCAAGCTGGGACTTTCTCCCCTGAAAGGCAAATCAATGTGATAATGATTTCCAATAAGTTTTATTGAGCTAACAATATCCATGAAACACAGATCCCCTCTTGACATTTCAGTCTGCTCCTCTGATCTTTCATTAAAGTCATGATTGTACTGTTTAATCAGCATTTCTTCAAGACTCTCAACAGAAATCCTATTGGCTGTTACAGCAGTCCAGTTGTTTTTATTTCTGCTGTTACTTCCAGTGTGCAGGGGACCATGTATGACCCAGCCAACTTTGGCTTTTACAGCATAAGGTCCACCTTCCACACTGTTTATCACTTTCCTTGGCTCTAAAACATTAGAAGCATCAGTGCTTATCAGTAGCTCCACATTTGCATCAATGTTGTGAAGTTTAAGATGAGGCCAATGATCAATATCCCCTTGCTGGGGAATATTCCCAGGAAGGGGATATATTGGTCTGAGTCAAAACATCTGGCAACGCCATGAAATCATTTGCTCCCAAACACTTCCAGACTCAATCAGCTTCATGACCGACCGCAATATGCCCACATGTCTGAGTGGTTGCAGTTGAAAAGTTGTCATCTGAGTTTGTTCTGTGGATGCACCTGGATCTTTTCCCTTTATATGAAGAACCCCTGGGTGCTTTTGGTGACACACGTTGCAATCCATACGACTCCTACAGTCTTTGCTTGTGTGACCAACTTTTAAACAACCAAAACAAATTTCCCCTTTCTGTGAAAAGTCAACTTATCCTGATGCATTTTAGCTTTGAACTGCGTACAATTATCTAGTAAACGATTTCTCTATGAACAAAACGAACTATGCAGAACAGTGGAGCTGGTTCTGTTTCTAGTTGAGTTTTAACTCCTGGAAACAGTACTGACATTAGTGGCAAAATTACTTCCCTTTTTCCTTTGCTTGGTGGAACTTGAAACGTTAAAGCTGCTCCCAGATTGTGAGTCTTGGATGTTTCCAAACACTGGATCTGATGCTACTTTCCCCTTATTTATTATAAAGGCAACCAGATCAGTGAACACTTCTCTGACCATTTTGTTCTTGCAGCTCATATGCAACAACCCCCCCATTTGTATGGAAGTTTCATAACAATCATTCTCATGTTTGATGGCAAATCCAGCTCCTTCATATAAACAATTTGCTTTGTTAGATTTGAACATCCTCGAAGAAAAAGAGAATGACTGAAGACCTTTCACATCTTTGTGAGTTGGGCACCTATTAAAAGCAATCCTCTCCATATATGCAGAGGCAATTTTATTTTCATTCCCAAAATGTTCTTCAAGAAGTTGTTTGGCTGGAATAGCCCTGCTCAGGAGGTAAATGCTGACCACTATGCACCAAGTCTTTAGGCTGCCCCCTAGTGAGCTGCTCTAAAAAGTGCAGTTGATCCAGTTATCAGTTTTAGCTTCCACTCCATTTTCAAAGGCATTCATAAATGATCTATACTGTAAAGGGTCTCCATCAAACACAGCGATGTTTCTGGCTGGGAGGACAGAGGATAGGTTTAGTTTTACAAGCAAAGTAGTGATGTCATTTTGTTTTTGCATAACTTTAACAATTTCATTCGTACAATTCTCAGTCAAAGTAGGAGACTGAGGCTGTTTGCTGCGTCACTTGAGCTGAAGCATCAACTTTTACTCAATCATCTTGTCCACCTGATGTTGGTTTTGACTTTGTCTAGGTATGATGACTTGTGATTCACATGCAGCGTTTATACCAGAGTAATCTCTTTATATTGGAATAAATGTGTCAGCACAAGGGTTTAACCTAGATGCTTCTTGTACGTGCCCTCTTTCAAAATAAGAGTTCATTACATCAGAACGCTCAGCCACAACGCAAGCTTATTTCCAAGACAAAGCTTTGCATTTGTTGCTGTCAGCTCTGTCTCCAAGGATAATTTCTCCTTTTCTCTTCTCAGTTTTTCTTCTTGCGCTTCAATAAAATGCTTTTTTTCTTTAATGCAGGGAGTCGCTCCATGAGCGCTGCCTTGTCAACCGCAGCTTTAATGCACGAAGAAGCTGTTGATGAAATTCGACTTTGCTCTGAAAATGTTTTTGAACGCAGCTTTACACTTGAGATATTAGAGACACTGTCTGCAGGATTCACTTCATCCAGATTTGCAACAACTCAATCATCAAGAGCAGTATTGTTTTGTTCAGTATACCGAAATCAGGGTGAGATCTAAAACCTGCAGGGACACCGACCCTCGTGGACTGAGATTGGGGACCCCTGTGTTAGACTATCCTCTCTCCCAACTTTAGTGATTAGATGGAATTCCGGAATGTTCGCATTCCGGAATGTTCGCATTCCGGAATGTTGGAATTCCGGAATGTTCGCATTCCGGAATGTTCGCATTCCGGAATGTTCGCATTCCGGAATGTTCGCATTCCGGAATGTTCGCATTCCGGAATGTTCGCATTCCGGAATGTTCGCATTCCGGAATGTTCGCATTCCGGAATGTTCGCATTCCGGAATGTTCGCATTCCGGAATGTTCGCATTCCGGAATGTTCGCATTCCGGAATGTTCGCATTCCGGAATGTTCGCATTCCGGAATGTTCGCATTCCGGAATGTTCGCATTCCGGAATGTTCGCATTCCGGAATGTTCGCATTCCGGAATGTTCGCATTCCGGAATGTTCGCATTCCGGAATGTTCGCATTCCGGAATGTTCGCATTCCGGAATGTTCGCATTCCGGAATGTTCGCATTCCGGAATGTTCGCATTCCGGAATGTTCGCATTCCGGAATGTTCGCATTCCGGAATGTTCGCATTCCGGAATGTTCGCATTCCGGAATGTTCGCATTCCGGAATGTTCGCATTCCGGAATGTTCGCATTCCGGAATGTTCGCATTCCGGAATGTTCGCATTCCGGAATGTTCGCATTCCGGAATGTTCGCATTCCGGAATGTTCGCATTCCGGAATGTTCGCATTCCGGAATGTTCGCATTCCGGAATGTTCGCATTCCGGAATGTTCGCATTCCGGAATGTTCGCATTCCGGAATGTTCGCATTCCGGAATGTTCGCATTCCGGAATGTTCGCATTCCGGAATGTTCGCATTCCGGAATGTTCGCATTCCGGAATGTTCGCATTCCATCTAATCACTAAAGTTGGGAGAGAGGATAGTCTAACACAGGGGTCCCCAATCTCAGTCCACGAGGGTCGGTGTCCCTGCAGGTTTTAGATCTCACCCTGGGTCAACACACGTGAATCACATGATTGGCTCATTACCAGGCCTCTGGAGAACTTCAAGAGATGTTGAGA
This sequence comes from Pelmatolapia mariae, assembly GCF_036321145.2. Taxonomy (NCBI): domain Eukaryota; kingdom Metazoa; phylum Chordata; class Actinopteri; order Cichliformes; family Cichlidae; genus Pelmatolapia; species Pelmatolapia mariae. Next base: position 7,304,972 of record NC_086240.1, read on the forward strand.
AGGTAATTTATCAATTTAAATCAGCTGTGATGGATCAAGGACACATCTAAAACCTGCAGGGACACCGGCCCTCGTGGACTGAGATTGGGGACCCCTGGTCTAACATATGAAACAGGAAATGACCGCCATGTATTCTATTTATTTCAACAAAGTAACTATATTCTGATTACCACCTATTTAAACAGTAACTGTAATGGAATACAGTTACTCATATTTTGTATTTTAAGTACATAACGCCGGTACATGCATTGTGTTACTCCCCAACACTGGATATTTGTGAACAGTTACTTTAAATAATTCCCTTAATTTTCATTAAATCATGTAAGTTTACATAATGACTGTTGAATCGGTTTTGCTGCTATTATTTGAATTACATGATAGACAAAGAGGAGATTGGCCCTTTTTTTTTTTTTTTTTTTTTAATTACAGTGAAGTAACACTGATAGAATTTTTATGATTGAAATGACAACCACAGCTATTTTTGTTTGTTTATTTTTCTTACTTTCAATGACATGCTCATGTCACACAGGAGGGTTAAATAAGCAGAGGCTGAGAGCGAGTTAGGACCAGGCAGAGCGGAGTGATGACAGCACACCAGATGTACTCAAAGAATCACAGAGCTGGGGGTTTATTCTTCATCTATATCAGCGGCTGCTCCGTAAATGATGATGGTGCGCTCCTGTGTGTCACTTTCGTAAATGTCCTCATCTGTCTTAACTGTTCTGGGAAAAGGGGAGATCAGGCAGAATAATATGATTACTGTAATGTGTAGTCACTAGAGACCTGACTGAAAATGTTACAGGTTTTATGTGTCATGCATTCCGTGCCAAAGTCGCCCTCTACCTGATGAGGACCGTCTTCCTCTTGGACATCACTGTTGCCTGCTTCTCTAAGTTACCATCAGCCTGGATGTCTGATGAGGCTGCTGCTATTCGGCCAGCACTTGCAGCTCTCTCAGTACTGTTACCGCTTGTATCACTCAAAGATCCACCCAGCTTTGAAGGTGCTGAGAGAGCACATTTGCTATCACTGGAAGGAAGTTGCAAGCCTCCAGTCAAGGAAAGGTTTTGGACCATGGTGCCCAATCGGCTGTCTTCCCCCTCAATCAGTTTCCTAACACACAAACAGACGGAAAGAAAGGAAAACCAAAGTTTTACCGGTTTACATCCATCTGATCTGTTGCCTGATTTTTTTTTCTTTTTTTTTTTTTTTCTTTCCACATCTTGTGTAATTTTGCATACCTCCACCTTTTCTTCCTGTTTTCCTTCTTGACAGCCACCCTTCCACTAAGGCAATTTCTAATGAGGCTTCATTTATCGGTAGTAAATGAATGATTAATAGGTCAGTGTTAAGTGGTTTAACAAATAAGGATGGGTACAAGAACTGGATTGAAAATTAGTGAAAAAAGGTGGCAATGTACAAAGAAAAACATTAAAAACCTTCAGAAAGCCTTGAGAAAATTAAAAGGGAAATCTCTTTCTTTGGAAGCAAACTGTAAAGGGGGAAAAAAAAAAAGGAGTGTCTCAAGACTTTTGCATAATACTATTTATTTTCTACTTGACGTAAAAGCCACACACCCACATCTGTGTGTGTGTGCACATTAACGGTTTAAGTGTTCTAAGTGCTTAAAACCTATTGTAATGCTTGTTCACCTGTAGGTGGCGATCTCAATCTCCAGAGCCATCTTGACATTCAGGAGGTTCTGATATTCTCGCAGCAGCAGAGCAGTCTTTTCCTTGCTCACCTTCAGATGCGCTTTAATTCCCTCAATGTGCTCCTGTTGAAATTACATCAGAGGTGTATGGGGTTTTGGGGTTTTTTTGGGTTTTTTTTTTTTTTTTTTTTTTTTTTTTTTTTTTTTGTTGTTGTGATCAGGCCAGAGGATGACGACAAAAAATATCTCTATAAGTCAGTCAGTTAGTTACCTCTAAGCCCTTCTCTTCATTCTTATATTTCTCCAATCTGTCACGGATCTGGGCCTCCAAATACTCATTCCTTGTCTTCAGTACCTCCAGTTCATGTTCTTTGTCTAGGATCTATTTGTGCACATGTACACTGAGTATCCAGAAAAGTTGCAGAACAAACCACAAGAAGAACAGAAAGTAACACTCACATTCTTCCTATAGGCAGCAATTTCCTCTCTCATACTTTGGACTCTTTGAATATGTTCACTGGAGGTGTTATTAAGGTCCTGAAACTTGGTTCTATACCAGGTCTCCATTTCCTGGACAACACAGAATGAGATGCAAAGAGATCTAGAGACAAATCCTCCAGAGTCGGGGCATACTTCAGCTTCATCAATGCCACTTACCTCCAGGTTTTTGGCAGCAATGCTCTCGTACTGAGACTGAATCTGTTTTAGGGCGGAGGAAAGGTCTGGGAGGCCAAACGTGAAGTCAGATTCAGAGGATGCTGAAGAGATCTGCAGGATCAACTCCTCGATTTCCTTTCAGTAGACCAAAAACAAACACGGGGGGAAAAACAGTTAAATGAGCTAGGAACATTTTCAATTCTATGAAAGCAAATCTCCCACTCTGCCCCACAGATTAATCAGAACTTGTCTGTTTGACTTCCTCTGAAGTTTTCACACCAAATAGATAACTACAATATTTATGGTCTTACTCACTCTGTCCATCAAGACGAGCTGGATTTGACAATAACCAGCAAATTTACAGCCCGTTAAACCACTGATGGGGAAAATGAATGACATGCCAACCACGAGGCAGCTATGTGTTACCTCTTTGTGAACTCTCTGCAGGAAGGAGAGTTGACCCTCCAAATTTTCCAACTGCTTCTCCAGCGCAATCTGGGCTGAGGTTGCTTCGTCCACATTCTGAGAAGAACAGAAACAACAGGAATATAAAAGTAATTTATTTTCACAAGCAGCTACTAAGTGTCTTTATTCAAAGTTACAAATTGACTTTTCATTGTGTCATACCGGGCGTAGAGCCTCAATCTCATACTCTGACTTCTTCCTGGTCTCCAGGGCTTCATTATATCTTGCCTTCAGCGTGTCCAACTGGCCCAACATTGCCTCCTTGGCTGCCAAAGACAGATCCTGTACAGGCCACAGATACAACTGTCAAACTCCTGTAGAATCAAAAAATAGTGCTACCCCTCAGCGCTAGCGCTACCCAATGTGGGAAAAGAGGAAAAGGAGAAAAACAGGACGTAGTTGCAAACCATTCGACAATACACAAAAAAACAAGAACATTAAAAAGAACTGCATCATTTATGTGCAACAAAATATTACTAACACACATAAAATTTTAACACTTTGGCCAGCTTATTATCCCAGCAGGGTACCTATTTTCCACACCGGAGTTCCTGCAAAAAGAAAAAGAAAAACCAAAGAAAAAAGGGAGACTGGAATCATGGCAGCACAAGAACAAGCTCTAAGTACAAGATTGATAGAGGCTGGTGGGTTGTTTTTTTTTTTTTTGTTGTTGTTGTTGTTGTTTTTTTTTTTTTTGTTTGTTTGTTTGTTTGTTTTTGTTTTTTGCCTGTCCCGTTTGGTTCTTTAGCCATCAGAATTGTTGTCTGAAGGCCTTGCCGTATTGGTCCATTTGATCGACCTCTGTTATTATTATTTATTTTATTTTCAGTTGTTACAGACGGGATAGACATGGCTGGGGGATAGGAAAGGGAGAAAGAAAGGGAGAGGGAGGGAAAGAAAAACAGGGGAACGGGGACAGTAAGAAAGGGCACTTAAAAAGAAAAATACTGGATCACCTGTTGAGAGAAAAAAAGGGAAAAGCAAAAAAGAGCGCAACATAATAAACACAACACCATCGCAATAATCTAGCTAAGTGTAAATAACAGTAAATACTAAATATTGAATGTTGTAGTGCAGCATGCAGGACAGACAGCGCACAATGTCCTTTGAGGTAGCAGTCAACAAAGGTGTAGTTTGTGTCTGTGAGCAGTGAACACCCGTGCGTGCAACTGTGCGTACACCTGTGTGGATGAGCGTGCTTGTATTCAAAAGGTTTCTCCATGTAACAATCAGCTAGAGGGTGTGGGGAGCCATAGCCCCGTCCCCCAGGATGACAACAACACTCCATCAATATTTTACAGCTGAGGGGTAAGAACTGAGCAAATAAGGGAGTGAAATAATGCAGTGGTGACTACAATAAGGACCCACACCAGCTCTCTCAGTTTGCCACTTAAAAAGTCACTTGACTCTCTCTCTCTCACCCTTTGCTCTCTCATTTGCTCTGCGTCCCTGTTCAGTTCCTTCAGCTGAGACTCGTAGAGCTTCCTAAGCCCAGATGATCTCTCATAGCTGCTTCTCAGGGCGTCGATCTCAGCCTCCAGCTGCTTGTTTTTTGACTCCAGTGTTCTCACCTAAAGCAAGGAGCACGAGAAAGAGGTTGAAAGTTTAAAAAAAACACAAAGTGCTACCATTTCATCTTAAAAGGCTATGAAGCACTATGTGTAATGTTAACTTTTATGTTCTTGTTCATTTCTGAACAAGAGAAACAGACAACAGAACAGACCTGTGTGTATGTGTTTCAGGTTTTATTATGAACACAGGAGCAGAATATGGTTGGACTGCAGATTACCTTTTCGATATACACTGTCAGACGGTCATTGAGGACGACCATCTCCTGCCTTTCGTGGGTACGAGTCAGCATAAAGGCCCGGTTCTCCTCTGCAGCCACATCCAGGTCCAGTTTCAGCTCACCATCCTTAGACACACCAAAGCACAGAGCTCCCATGCTTGTACTGCTGCAGGAGAGAAAGAGAAGACTTTAAAATAATTTACTGATCTGTGATTCACTCACAACATAGTCCACTGTAGCTTTTTTTTTTTTTCTGATTGATGTTGGTATTTTTTGTTTCACACTTCTTTAAAAAGACAAATCTGAACACAACTAACATAAATAACCAATAAATACATTTTTACACGTTACCCACCTGGTCAGTCGAGCCTTGTTACTGAGGGCCATGCGCCCCCTTGTCTCACCACTCCGGGTGAAGCTTGCTGACCGATGGCGGGTCTCCCTCCGGGTGGGAGATGGACTGGAAGCCTGCAGCTGGCAGGCAGAACTGGCTGCCAAAGTACCCTCGAAATGACGGCGGTATGAAGACATCCTCTCTGGACTGCGGCTCATCCTGGCAGACTTGACTGATGGAGCTGAAGACTGGAAACCGGTCGCTTACTTTGTCTCACAGTCTGTGCTGGGGTCTTATATTCTCCTCAGCCCTTCCCTCAGCACCTAAAGAGGAATGTAGAACCTCCCCAACCAAAGGGTGCATGTCCCTACAAACATCTGTCAAGCTTACGCCAAATAATTTATTAGACCTATAGACTGAAAGAATATTACTGACAATAATGACAGAATTTTCTGCTGAACTACTTTTAAAGCCTCCTTTAAAGCAACTTGTATATGCAGTGCACTGAAATCTGAATTTAGAGCCCATATTATTTTCAGCAATATACCAGTCACACATTTTGGTGGATAAAAACTTCCAGACAGAAGGATAGACGTACGACGACTGATATGTTTCTTACTTACTCACTGTTTCTTAGTGTTGTCTTGTGTCTGGTGATTTTTGTTTTACTTGTACAGTGCAATGTTAATAGAATCAGGCTAGCTTAAATATAAAATATCAAAATGTTACTGTATTACTGTAAAATGTAACTGTATGTAACTCAATGATATTGACTGGACATAGACTGATTTAGCCGTTTGAATAATGTTACTTTATTCAAATTAATTATCAATTATTTAAAACTCAAATCAACACTGTTTGAAGAAAAAAAAAACCCACTTTTGACATTTTAAAGGACTTTAAATACAATCCGGAACCATCCCCTTTCGTTTTCCGGAAGGTTTTTGATGTTACTCTAGCTTCTGCTTAGCCCTAACTACTTTCCGTCTGGTATTCACTCCTTTGCAAGCGAGTAATATCAGTTTAAAGCTTACTTCTCTACCTCAGCTGCTACGATATGGCGGGGAATTTTTGGCAGAGTTCTCATTAGTAAGTTTTTATTAAAACTTCGACATGTTACGGTTTTGTTTATGAATTCGCCGCCTTTGTTGTGAGGCCTAGCTGTGTTTGCGGATGCATCGTATGACGACGCTAACGGTTTCTCCTAAACTGCTACTAGGATCTAAAATAGTCAATATAAATGAAGACCGAAAGAAAACTCAGTAAGATTGTATATGCCATAAAACGTAATCATGCAAGCGTTCTGTTATGTTGTCAGCGACACCAGAGCCGGCGGCTAAAGCTTAGCTATATGTTGTTATTGTTGTCTTGCCTGCTAGCTTCATTGCTCACGTTTTGACGTCTAAGCGGTTTGAAACAATATTGTTTCATGTATTTGTCAGTCTGCAGTGGGTCCTGGATAAGCAGGACCTGATGAAAGAGCGCCAGAAGGACCTGAAGTTTCTCACAGAAGAGGAGTACTGGAAGCTACAGATTTTCTTTGCCAATGGTATTTGTTATATTTGGCTGATAGTAATTGATAGCCTACCAAGTTATGTTGGTATTGTTCGTGTAAGCTGTGTTTGCTTCAGAAAAAAACATCTCCAGGCTTAACAGTTATTTATAACCAATCTATATTGGTATAATAAAATGGGCTATACCTCTTTTCAGTATTTAATTCTGTGTCTTTCAGTGATCCAGGCTTTAGGTGAACACCTGAAGCTGCGTCAGCAGGTCATTGCTACTGCAACTGTTTACTTTAAACGCTTCTATGCCAGGTAAACGGATCCCATCCAAATAGACTATCTATTAGGTCTAGGTGATATGGAAAAAAATCTTATTTTTATACTCCTGTGGGAGTGGCAGTGAAGTGTGTCCCCATACTCCATTCAAAAACATCTATCTTTCAATATAAAATGTTTTAGTTTATTGTTACTGTGTTCAGTTTTTTAAATAGTTGTTTTTATTATTATTTATTTTTTTACTTTAATACCTACTACTCAAACAAATAATTTTCTTTGTCTTCTTCTATGTAGGTATTCTCTGAAAAGTATAGATCCAGTTCTCATGGCTCCTACCTGTGTTTTCCTGGCTTCTAAAGTTGAGGTATGAGTGTTTATGTGCTGCTGCGAAGCTTCGAAGTTCCTTACTGTCTTTAAGGTTCCCACTTATTAACTGATCTGATCTTAATCATTTTTGTCCTTTTAGGAATTTGGAGTTGTATCCAACACCAGGCTGATCTCTGCAGCAACATCTGTGTGTAAGTGACTGTGTTCAGCAACATATTCTTTAAATTTAAAAATAAATTTGTTTTTTCTCCTGCAGTGTAGGTAGGTTGTATAATACTGTTTTATTTTTCTCAAACAGTGAAAACAAGATTTTCCTTTGCTTTTCCAAAGGAGTTCCCCTACAGAATGAATCATGTAAGTAAAATATCCTTGCAGCAGTTAATATAACAGGCACAGCATCATAATAAAGAGAGGTAAAGTGATCTTTTTTATGACAGTCAAAAATACCTGTTTTGAGTTTTGATGGTAAATTGCACAGGACAGAAAGAGTTGAGGACATTAGACATGAAAAATATTTAAGTTGTTGTCTTATGTACATGATATTTTAGTAAAGCAGAGATGGAGGAAAAACTGGACAGAATTCAATTTATCTGGAAAGTTATTTATTAACCGCCATGCCGCTTTACAACATAACAAGAACCTTTTACTCTATATCACAGTGTCACGGCATTAGTGTCTATTAATATGTGAGATTCCCCAGCTAATGTTCACACCCTTGTGATGAAAACTCAGCTACTCTGAGAGATAGCATTGTACTGTGTGCTATAGTACGCACAGTTGTCGTGCACAGCATCTCACATTGTGGTGGCAAATGCAGTGAGCTGCCACAATATTATTTATCTAGCATCACTGCAGGGTTTCTGGGACATCACCAGCACAGCTTTGACATGCCCTCTGACCAGAAAAGTGTGTAAATTATTATTTATAGAGGGCCACTGCAAAGTGATAAAAGGAGGGAGTGGTTCACACAGCAGGGAGGGAATTTGCAAGGTGATGCTACTCATAAACATAAATCTCTGTGTCTGCTTTTGCAGACATAGAAAAAGAGAGTGATGGAGTAGCACACAGACAGTTCTAAACAAAAAGCGGTGTAGATTGTGAGCAGTCTAATATTTCCTGTAACACTGGTGGAGTTTTTATCAGAAGTTTAATTATTTCTAAATGTGCTACAAGTGACTGCTTATCTATTTGAATGTTTACTAAACCATAAAAATTCAAGAACGGATAGCTTAACTTCCTCAAGTTAAAAGTCAGAGAAAATAAACAAAGATGGATAAATAAAATTGTTATTTTGCATGTTAATTGAGAAATTTTGGAATTTCTTTATTAATTATTATTTTGGACTCTAGCTGCGTTTTTGCATGCTGTGTCACGTATGTTGAATAGTATTTAAAAGCTTTGCAAGCTCTTAAAGGTGTATAATATATTATACTGTCCAGATCGTCTTCTCTCAGATGTCTTGGTTTTTAAGCATTTTTAATTTGTTACAGGTGTAGTTTTGTGAGTAAGTTATCTCTGTAAGAAGCTGCCATGTGTTTTCTTTGGAGTCTTCTCTGAACTAGTTTATGGTGCCTGACATGTTGTGTCCTAAACCCAGTCCTGCTTTGTGTATTTACAGATATTAGAATGTGAATTTTACCTTTTGGAGCTGATGGTAAGTACAGAAAGATTTGTGTCTTTAGTGCTGGCTTGACTGAGTGTTGTGTTACTGATTTATTGATGTAATATTTTTCTATGTTTTCAGGACTGTTGCCTGATTGTGTACCACCCCTACAGACCACTGTTGCAGTATGTGCAGGATATGGGACAGGAGGACATGCTGCTGCCTCTGGCCTGGTACGATACCATCTGCTTGACATTTGTTGCTTTTGTTTATTCGATTTAGTTGCTTTTGTGTGTCCTCACTCTGTGCCTGCCCTGCCAATGTCTCTTTACCAGGCGAATAGTGAATGACACGTACAGGACAGATTTGTGCCTGCTCTACCCTCCCTTCATGATCGCCCTGGGTAAGACTTGTACCCATGCATTTCAGATTGTTCTCTAATATAGTTACTGATTTTAAATAAGCTTTAACCTGATCAGTTCTTCTTTTCCTCCCACAGCCTGTCTGCATGTTGCCTGTGTGGTGCAGCAGAAAGATGCCAGACAGTGGTTTGCAGAGCTCTCGGTCGACATGGACAAAGTCAGTTTGATATCAGTTTCAGTGTTGTAGAGTTTTACCCATTCGTACTTAGCCTCATAACATATAGCAACTTGAGGTTCCACACATTGTGATACGGCACATTGTTGCCTGTTTAAATCAAGTTTTTACATCTTTATTCTCACTTTGCCACCATAAACTGCTGATGAGTTATCTGCCTTTAAGTAGCATGAGGTCATGAGATTGACCTAGTTATTAAAATCACTGCTATCCTTTTATGTGCTGTATGTGTTTGTGCTAGGAATATTTTGTGCTCAGATATTAACCACATAAAGTGATATTTTTGTTGTGGATTTGAGCATGTAACATACTGACACAGACGGATCATGTCATTCACTTCATGTATATGTTTTTACATAAGAAAATGTTCATTTTGTTCAATGACTACTGTATGTTTTACTTACAGGAAAATGACCCATTTTACTTTGATTTAGCATTTGTGAGTTTTCATTACTGATGTTGCATTGCCTCAAGTTGTCTTGTGTTTTTGTGTGTCTATTTTTTGTAAAGATCCTGGAGATTATCCGTGTCATTCTGAAGCTGTATGACCAGTGGAAAAATTTTGATGATAGAAAGGAGATAGCTGCTGTCCTAAATAAGATGCCAAAACCCAAACCACCTCCAAACAGGTATGTAGTGTACTCGTTTCTTTCTCTTTTTTTAAAAAAATTCTATATTTTAAAACAGTAAGGACAGATTAAGTAGAGTTAAATATCAATCATATATATTTCACCTCTGTAATATTCTTGATATTTAAATTGAGCTATTTGTGTATATATTTTAGCTATTTCTTATATTTTGTAAACTTCGTAATATATTGTATTATTTAATTAGTTTAGTCTGTTACTGTTATTGTTTTGGAGCAACTGTAACTCACATAATTTGCTTAGGGATTATTAAAGTATTCTGATTCTGACAAACCAATTTATAAAAGAAGTTGGGAGGTTAGACCTTTGTGCAAATAAAACAAAAATGCAAGGATTTGGTGCAAAAACAGAGATTTTGATAAAGTGGTTTGATCAACACAGTTTTAGTTTCAACATCTGGTTTGTCACCACTGCATGCATGCATGCATATATATATATATATAGATAGATAGATAGATAGATAGATAGATAGATAGATAGATATAGATAGATAGATATCTCTATCTATCTATCTATCTCTCAGGGGTGCAACAATACTCTTATCGGTATTGAACCGTTCGATACAGTGCTCTCGGTTCCGTACGCATATGTATCGAACAATACAAAATTTTTAATTTATTTTATCAACTTTTCTTCTGACGATGCTGTCTGTGTGGATCTGCGTTCGACTACTCCGCCTAGGCTGCACTGTCGAGCGCAGATCCACTGAGCGCAGCGCAAGCTAGCGAGACAGAAGTTAAGCTCGTTGCAACATGGCAACTGCCTCAACGCTAGCCGAAATTGAACCTCCCCCACCCTCATTCAGATCTGGCGTTTGGAACTATTTTGGTTTTCATGTGAAGTATGACCCTGATGGTAAGCGCGTCATGGACAAAAGTAAAACGGTATGTCGGATGTGCCACGCAATGCTCAATTACATTGGTGGGAACTAGTGCGTTAGCAGGCGATCCGCGGTAACTCGTTAACGGAGATTTGCGGCGTTATGGCGTTAATGTCATTTTAACGAGATTAACGCTGACAGCACTAGTGGGAACACAATGAATATGACTGCACATTTACACCGACATCATCCTAGTGCAAAGACAAGTGGAAGCAGACAAAAACAACAAGCACGCATACTACAAACTTTACCTGATTCATTTAGACAGCCGTTAGCACATGATTCTCCTTATGGGGACCTGATATGTTTAATATGCTGCTGAGAATATAGCCCAGAAGAAGCGTATAGTATAGCTTTTATTTTGGAAAGAGCCATTTCTCTGTAATAAACTCTCTTTTCCAAACTCTCTTTTCCAAAGATGAGTGATTTCTCGATCAGATTTATTGTTTTTAATTATTTTGTTGTTTCAGCAACACTACATTTAAAAACTTTACTTTTGAGTTAAAATATATATTTATAATTTTAATAAATGACAAATTAAAAAGGCATGAACATTTTTTGTATCGAAAAAATATCAAACCGTGACACCAAAGTATCGAACCGAACGGTGAATTTTGTATCGTTAAAATATATATACAGTATATAACTACCGACAGATATTGGAATAGAAATTAAGAAATATGTAAAGATTATGGGGAAGGTTGTGCAAAGTGTAGGTAGAAAATTACTGTACATGTGAAGATGAGGTTTGAGCTTCTTTTCTCTGGAAATGGTTTCACAAGTTAATTGTTTTTAATTGCTGTGGGTCTGCTTTCATTAGTACAGTATGTTCTTGTACACTTGGACTCCTTACAGTCTATCTCAGTGACCTGTATGCACTTCATTTTTCTCTCTGTCTGCAGTGAGAGTGATCAGAGCTCCAATGGGAACCAGAGCAACTCCTACAGTCAGTCTTAGCATGCCGTCTGTATTTCCGTGGGAATCCATAATGTCGACGTGGTAATGTCACAATGCAACCATTACAGTGTCACTTGGAAACAGTCACAACAATCAGAAATTTGATCCTCAATCAAACCCCACTCCCCAACAAACTGAGTGTCTTTACCTTTTCCTCCTTGTCTGATCATTATGGGTTTGTGGACTGAGCGAGAAACACGGAAATGCCTGCAGTGAACAGCCAATCGAATACAACAAGCCATGGCGTTGTCTCGATTAGGCTCCAACTTGAAACGAACTTAAAAGCTAAGGAACATTTTGGGGGTGGGAGGGAATGTAGGGGGAACAGATGTAATGGTTCAGTAGACACTCGTCATTGTGATGATCCTGACATCCTTGAACAGTCCAGAGGAGTGAGTGTTTACACGTCGAGCTCCGTGGGATTTGAAAAAACAAAACTTGATCACGAGCACTGTGCGTGCATGTGTGTGTCTGTGTGTACTACATGTGAGCGGCCACTCTGGGTGGGTTTTAATTCCTCAGGGATTGCAGTAGACTTGTTTTTTTCTGTTAATTGATTTTGAGCTTACAGGGTGGATCTTATTGGTTATCACCCTGTTCAGCTGTGATGGGATGCACCTGCCCTGTTAAGTGTCTCTGCTGGCTGATTGGTAAACTGTGGCAGGAGAAATGCCAAGAGAAGCTCCTCATGAGGGCACAAATGAGCTCTTTGAATACAAGAATTTACTGTTTTGAATCATGACAACCCCACCACCCCCTTCGCAACCCCCACCTCCTTGTAAATAGCCTTATGATATTTTTCTTTTATCTTTCATGCTTTTGTTTATATAAGAAAAGTTTAATGGAAATCATGAGCTGGTTTGTGCTTCAGATAAAAGTGCCCCTGTTTGTTTGTTTTTATAGTAATTATTTTTTCAATTTACCCTACTTTAGTTGTATAGTGTATTATCTAACACTTTTTTTGTTTTTGGAAAAACCTTTGCTTTTAATTCGTCAAGGAACATCTTTTTTTTTTTTTTAATGTTTATCTGCAAAGTTTTGGTTGTACCTTATTTTAATTTACTCTCTTCCCTGCATTTAATCACTGAGTTGTGGCAATATGTGTGTGTAAATGTCTCTATATTTTTGTGATGTAATACAGCGGAAGCTGTGTGTGTGGCTGTACTTAAAACAAGGTGCTTGAAAGCCTTACAAAATAAAAGCTGCTGGTTAAAGAGAGAACCCCTCATGAAAGCACATTGTCCCATTCAGGTGAACTGCACAGTGTGCTGCTATTGTTGCTTATTATTATTTTTCTTTTAAAGAAAGAAAGAAAAGCAGATGTGGCACGGTGCCCTCTGGCCTTTTTCCTCCCATTCAACTCATCTATTGTTGGTGTCCACATTAAAATAGGGTGTGATCCTATATCTAGTTCTAGTTAAAGAACAAAAAAAATCTTTAAAGCTCATTTCAAAGCTCAGTTATGGTAATAAAGTGTATTGTCTACTTAACAAAGTGGGCCTCCGTGTTTGTGTAATGCACATTGAGGCATCTTCCATCATGTTACAAAAGTCATAGGAAGTCCTTTTTGCCAACAGCAGTGTCTGCTCAGAGCAGGGGCTGCGGTGGGACCCCTAGTGTTGATTACGAAGAGTGACATCTGGCGTGTACTGGTAGAAAATTCGGAATGTGCACAGCCTGGGGCTCCAAGTGGCGACATTAAAAGTGAGGAACAAATTGTGCGTTATGATTATGAAAATGAAGCGGTGCAGTAAACTCTGGTAGTTGACACCTTCAGGGTACAGTCAGTTCCCGTGACGTCACTTTAGCTGCATAAGAGAATTTGAGGGCAGCGGAGGTAGTATGGCAAGCTATGTGATGTCTCCTTCAAAATAAAGGTCTAAAGTCAAGTTCATATTGGAGTTAAAATGATTATATATGAACTGACAAAATGCGGAAGCAAAGCTATTTTTAAGTGCTTCTTCAGGAGTACTTAACCTTAACCATAACGTAAAGTCTGTGACACATCTGTTGGCAACCACACCAACAGGGAATTAAGTTTAAAATAAGCGTAACCCCAAAGAATTAATCATGGTCAAAAGATACAAAGGCCTGTTTGAAGTTCGACTTTTAAAGCCACTACGCTTTAAACAGTAAACTTGAAACAAATCTTCATATTTGCTCATTCTCTGTGGCACACCTGTTCATTTTTGTGACCTTTTATTTCCACAAATATTGTGCTGTTTCTAATATTTTTATTAGCACCGTTGCCTCATTTATAAGAATTTTATCTGTTTTAATAGGGTTAAATACAAAGTATTGTCAAAAGGGAGGGAATTTTGTCCTGTTGCCACTCATTCATTTGGCTGCCCACCAGTAAAGTAGCCTAATTATTCTGTAGTAGTTTAATAATGGTTTGTATTTAGCTTTGGATTTAGCTATTTTTGTTTGGCACTTTTCTTGAAATTACTCGAATTATTTTGCAAAGGATGACCCGCAAATCCACTTTTATATTGAAAGGTATAACCGGAACCCCTTTTGTGTTTTACTCACTCTTGACAGTAATTATAAAAAGGGGGACGTAACCTGGGAGCTCCGAGCGGGCTTCAGAGAAAGTCAACCCCGCTACGGGGACGGGCTCCGGGCGGGATGCTTGTGTCCGGTCGGCTGGTCCTCGTGCCGTCGCCTCTCACCTGCATCCGCGTGCACCCATGAAGCCCCCGCTGATGAAGCTCTTGGCTGCCAGAGTGAGGCGGAAAGTGGCCAGAGACAGAGAGCATGTACTGGCGTGTCGGGTTCGCCTGGACTCGGTCGTGTGTGGTTGATCTCGGTCCGAACCAGAGCCTCTCCTCCGGTCTGCTGGGGTCCGATGAGCAGCTCTCGTTTTACGGGTACATCATCGCGTACCCACTGCAGGACTGCGGCGGGATCATGTCAGCTTTGGGCTCGGACTCGTGGTGGCGGAAAACACTGTATTTGACCGGAGGGGCTCTGCTCGCTGCCGCTGCTTATCTGCTGCACGAACTGCTGGCCATCAGGTACCAACAACAACAACAACACAGGGACTGTCAGAGAGAGGCAGACCTCAGGATCCCTGTACGCAGGCCTCCCAGGCCAGAGCACAATCCGTGTGGATTTGATCTGCTCATATTTTCACTCCAAAGCTGTATTTTCCACTGAGGTCTGATATTACTTAATCTCGTCTGATTGGGCTGGGTGAGAGTGGAGACGGAGGAGAAGAAGTCGTGAGTGGGGGTGGGGGTGTTGTGATGTAACGGAACCTCCACCCCTTGAGCTTCCTCCTCATAAACACACACATATTAGGGGAGATTTCCATCTTCGCTAGCTTATTTCTGTGATTAGTGACATGATAATAGTTTATTAGTGTTATTGTATATCCGTGTGCTACCACGGCCTTCACATAGCTCTGCTGCCAAATGAAAGGACATTAGAGGCAGTAGGTCGCTTTCATTAGTCTCTGCTAGAAGGACAAGGGAGGTGATGGAGGTTAACACTACCGCTGGTGTTTAGGTCCAGTCTAAACGCTGCAGTGATGTGTGGGTCTTTTATAACCTCTGATGTAAACACCTTGAATCATGAAGGTTGCGGGAGGGGATATGGCAGCTTTAAAGTAGAAAGAAGCGCTGTGTGCTTAATTGTTCATTTTCAGGGTGAAAGCTTTGACTGAGCGAGTTTATTTCTTCGATTTACCCGCAGTCCAGGCCAGGGTCTGTGCTATGTCACAGTTTAAAGGGTACTTAGTGTTACTCCAAATGGCACTGGACGATGTGCTTTTAAGATGAGGAAACGGAAGCTTCCTCTGCGGGGTTTTTTTGTTGGTTTTTGTACCTGTATGAGCGGATATGTTGCAGTTTCCCCCCTGCCTCCTTTTCTCTACATCGTCCTGTCAGCAGCCATGCGTGCTGTAGGTGATCCTTTTCCATTCTGGTGTCAGCGGCTATTTAAGCACCGCACTGAAAATAGACAGCTCCTCTGCACTCAGCCTCCTGCTTGTTTGTCGTTTCAGCACTTTACACGGCGGACAGCTCCTTGTCCTAATTCTGCATCCTCTCCGCGTGAATGTGCTGCTTTTCGTCTGGCTGTGGTTGTGGCAGTTTTGACATTACCCGGTCGGTGATTCGTTATTATAATGTTGCAGTTTTCTTGCAGACAGCCCACGTGATGCACATACTTACGACCTTTTCTTTTTTCTTTTTCTTTTTTTTGCTGACGAAAGCAAGAGAGTAACTTAATAAAAACTAAAGCAGGATAAAGCAGGAGGACACAAACTGTGAGGAAATGTACTGACAGTTTCCTCAAATAATAAAAACCAGATCAGAATAGTCTGGAGAGCGGAGAGCCAATCAGAACAGCCGATGAGTATGGAAGCGATTCAGTCAGAAGGTTAGAGTCGCAAATTTGATCTGGCCAGTGCAGTGCAGCAAAATTGCTAATTTTGGTATGATCCAATACCAAGTAAATACTGGGCCAGTATTGCCGATACCAATGTTAGTACCAATACTGATTTCAGTGTATAAAGGCAGTTTATGTAGGGTAGAGTCAGTGTGTCATGACTAATGAGACGAACCACTATCAATTTTCAAATTTTAGTGACCACTAAATCGCTGTGATTTTTACTTTCCACAATAATTAGTTAACACAATAAAAACACAACGTTCACCTTTTCATGGATATGAAACTGTGTTGTTGTCGTTTTTTGTTTGTTTGCTTTTTGGAAGCTTTTTGGAGTGCAAATGTTCCTGTCTCTAGAGGACTTTTTTGAAGTGTGCTTTAGGCTGTAAATAAAATCCACGACAGTCAAAACAAAAAGGTTAATTTTTGACATCTTTGCATGTTTCAAAAACACAATTCAGGGGGCTACATACCTTACTTAGAGGATAGAAACAGAGTAACTGCCCTCTCGTGCTAGTATCAATCCAGTACCAGTTCCAGCGTTGGTATTGATGCTATCCATATTTGGATCGATCTGCCCACTACTAGGTACAGCTAGCGCCCATGACCCCCGTTTCAAAATTCTAATGCTTGGTAGGAAGAGAAGAGTAGACATATGGACATAATTTACATTTGATGTAAATTTGATGTAAACTGTCTCTCAACAGTAAAAACACAACAATTTTTTACACCAACATTTTTATATTTTTGTCACCTGAATCAGCTTCAGATCTAGTCTGCTATAATCTTTAGATATTTGGTCAACTAATACTAGACTGAAAGTAAAAGATTTGAAAAATTATGGCTAAAACTATATAAAAATGTGCTGTCCAAAATAATACTGCTTCCGAGACTTACCTTAACCATAAAATCTGCTAAACTACTTTAAGTCTATCTTTGTATGCTCCCCAAAACTGGCTAAATACATACACCAACCCTATTACTCTAACAATAACCACAAAATAAGTGCTTTACGAGCAACTATGATGTATATCTCCATATTTGGTTTGTTCATGGACTCTGCTACAGTTGCAGTATAGTTCTTCTTTATCTTGTAATGGGCTTTGGGTCAGACTTAGTTCATCCACTGTATGAAGCTAATAGCTCTTCTCCCTTTAAGGCCGCCCTCCAAGCCAGATTTCCTCTGATTGGCTGCCCTTTGTAAACCCCTGTGCCTGTGCCAAAACTGACTATTCAATGATGCCCACTCTCACTGACATCAGAGGGGCTAATAACATCCAATAGTAGAAAAAACTACACTCTATATATAGTTGATACAAAATACTTGGCTAACACTCATCCTAACTTAAATTTAAACATGGTCTAAAGTTATATCAAGTGTTTGTACTCAGATCTAAAGATTTGTGTCATGCCGACTTCCTTTTTGTTCCCTAAAAGGGGGAACAGCCTAATTGCTTCCCTGTTTTCAGCTATAATATGAAGTAGACTACTAACAGCCAGATATGAGGATGGTATCAGTCTTCTAATCAAAGTGAAAAGCAGGGATGTAGTCGAGGCTGATAGATTGGTCTTAATCCATCATTTTTAAAGTGTAGCATCAAGAGAAAAGGCTAAACTTCTGATGAAGAACACAATCCAAACGAAAAATGCTGAAAACTGCAAAGGACTAACTGTCTATGTAGAAATGTAGAAGACGAGTGCTATGTCCATGTATGCAGTTGACTCACACCCAACCCACACACCCACACTCTACATTTTAGTGTTTAGTTGTTGTTTTTTCACAACCCTTGAAGTGTATGTGACATGCAGCTCTTTCCTTCTTTGCCTCATACAGAAAGGAGGAAGAGCTGGACTCTAAAGATGCAATCATACTCCACCAGTTCTCCAGGCCCAAAACTGGCGCCCCATCTCTGTCGCCTTTCTGCCTTAAGCTGGAGACCTACCTCCGTATGGTTGACCTGCCCTACCAGGTATGACTGTGTTTACGTGGCTGCAAAAGAAAAAAGAAAAACAATATTTTGTCTGTTATATAATAAAATGAATTTATTAAAAAAAATATCTCCTGCAAAGGTCACTCAGTTTCTTTTGCAGCATTTACCAACCACTTTGAGAATTTTCTCATCATCCTCCCACCCCCTTTCCTCAACCCTCTTCTAGAACTACTTTGATGGGAAGCTTTCGCCGCAGGGAAAGATGCCGTGGATCGAGTACAACCAGGAGCAAGTGTGTGGTACAGAATTCATCATCGACTACTTAGAGGAGAAGCTGGGCATGAGCCTCAACAAGAGCCTGACACCCCAGGAGAAGGCCTTATCACGCGCCATCACCAAAATGGTGGAGGAGCACTTCTACTGGTGAGGGACCGCTGAGATTTAAGCTGATTGTTTTTGTATTAAAGGAGTGCATGTGTATGTCTGTATATATAAATATATATGCATCTCACAGGACCATAGCTTACTGTCAGTGGGTGGACAACCTGGAGGAGACCCAGAAGATGCTGTCGGTGAGCGGTCCACTGAGTGACCTACTCAAGTGGATCCTGAGTCACCTGACAGGTGGGATCGTTAAGAGGGAGATGTACGGTCACGGGATTGGACGGTTCTCTACCGAGGAGGTGTACGCCTTAATGGAGAAGGACATGCGCACCCTGGCCACCCTGCTAGGTGAGGGTTTGTTTGTTTTTTTCAATTTAAAATAGTATGAGTCAGCCTATGGGCAACTGAATCTATTTAAGTATGCATTAAGGTTGGAAGTATGTTTTTCCAGAAGACAAATGGAATCAAAACTTGGAATCCAGCAAATCACCCAGATTTAGATGTGGTCACATTCGAGTCTTCAGTGGGAAAACAGTTTTTTTTTTTTTTTTTTTTTGCTTTGTTTTGTAAATCTACAAATCACTTTGTATTGTGAAGCTCGATCTCAGTGTGTGTCACCATTTTGCTTGCATAGTTTACCCCAGGGGCAGATCAGTGGCTTTTCAATATGCGCCTTGAGACCTATAACCAGAGACATCATGTTTGTTAGCAGCAGTGGATGGAAAAAAACTGAAGTTTTTCAAGCTCAACACTGACCTCCTGTGGTAGAAACTTAGCATTGCAATCACTGTCAAACCTGGCAGTTCATGGTAGGCGATTTGCAGTTATTTGGCCATGACAGGTGGCTTCTCAGGTTAAATTTTTTTCACTAAAGGTGTCAGTTAATCTGTTACCAGTATGTGTTTATTTATTATAAAACAAGAAAATGGAATTCAAGGGGGAAAAGCTTCACCGTTTGACTTATATTTTTCTGTCTGCTGTCTAAGGTGATAAGAAGTACATTATGGGCTCTAAGCTTTCAACAGTAGACGCCACAGTGTTTGGTCACCTGGCCCCTGCTATGTGGACACTACCGGGATCGCGGCCAGAGCAGCTAATCAAAGGTGAATTCACCAGAAAGGCAGTCTACCTAATTTCAAGCAAACTTGCACTTGAGTGATGTATGTACAGTATACACAACTCCAATTCCAAAAAAGTCAGGGTGATGCGTAAAGTGTAAATCAAAACAGAATGCAATAATTTGCAAATCTCCCAAATCCAGATTTGATTCATAATAGAACACAGAAAACATATCTAATGTTTTTCTTTCTGAATTTTTAATGGCTCTATGAGATATAGAAATGTGAACTTTTGCATGTTCTAATTACACATTCAGCACAGAATTCATACATTTGAACACTCTATTGTATGAGAGGAAAACAATACAATGTCCTTTAGCGAAAATCATAATCAACTGATGCAAGATGAGCAACATCAAAATGAAAATGAAATTCACTAAACTGTAAATCAAGTTAATTATCTAAGAGAATAAGAATAAAATTAATAATAAGAAACTCTCTGATCTTTGACTTAGACACTTTTTTTAACCTTTTCTGCTAACCTTTAAAGCTCATCAGTGCCTAAAAGGACCAATGGAAAAGTGATGAATTATCATTTTATTACTATTTATACATAAAAATGTGTTTTCTTCTTTTTTTAAATCTAAGTCATCATTACTAGAAAATAATATTTCAGTTAGGACCACTTTAGTCAAAAGAAGGTGTTATTTCCATTAGGCAGTGCTCTATATGATGTATACACAACAGCCCAAGATGGGATTAAAATGAGCAACTGGTGTTTAGGTGGGTTGCAAAGCAGCTTGTAGACAGGCTAGAGCAGTTGCACAGAAATCCCCAGTAAAGTGTTTCCTGAGCTGGCGTTGCTATTTGCTGTTTTATGGACTGTGAGATCTAATCTTATACTCACTTATATCGCTGGTGTCTCAGTGAGATACCTTCTGGGCGCTGTACCTACTGAGATGTTTGTTCCACCCAGGTGAGCTGATCAACCTCGCCATGTACTGCGAGCGCATCCGCCGGCGATTCTGGCCCGAGTGGTTCGTCGACCTGGAGGACTTCCGCTACAACGACACCACAGAGGGCAGCGACTCGCCCTCGAAGCTCCCCGACCTCGGCCTCTACTCCCGCACGGACACTTTCCAGGACGATACGCGCTCAAACACTTTACACACTCACACGCCACAAGACCCGCCATCGTCTCAGAGTGACCCCACGGGCCACTCGCTGTACGACTCTGACATGGACACGGAGTGCTCTGAAATAGACCAGCCGAAGTGCTGACGAAACACACACACACACTTATAGTACACACTACATATAGGCACGCCGCAGGAGGGAGCTGCATCCCACCTATGTTCTACCTCTTAGAACAGAAAACAAGAGGGGGGTGTATTCGGTGTTCGCCGGCCGGGACGTTGAGGGTGTAGAAGGGTAAAGTGCCAACTGCAGTGGAGGAAAGATTGCAGAACAAGGAAAAAAAGGTACAACAGAGATGAAACTGGAAAAGAAGTGAAGAGGAAAAAAAAGAAATGTAGGTTTAAAAGTGAGAACTAGACGCATTCAAATCAGGAGTAAATGACGCAGTTGCCGAGAAACTCCTCCACGTCAACTGCAACCACAACCTTCTACCCGTTGTCTGTTGCGTGCCCACCGTTGTCCCTCGTAGCAGCTCGCACCACCCAGCAGCGTTTTGCGTCTGTGTGTCTGTGTGTGTGAGTGTTTGTGAGTGCATGTGTGTGTGCGTGTACCAAATGAACCTTTAATACATGAAAGGAACTGTACAGAATCCATGAGAAAGAAAACATTTCAGTGTAAATATATAAACGAATCTGACTTCATTCTCAGATTTAATAGATAAAATCTGTATTATATATGAGTATAAATAATATAGATAGGCTGGAACTATAGTATTATGTCATCTGTCATATAGTGTAAATATTCTAGGTGTTTCTCTTATGAATTCCTACCCTGCTGGTCTAAGATCAGCTAGAGGAACCCTGTGAATTCTTGTACTGTATGTATCCGATTACAGGGATATTACAGTATTTAAACAGTTGAGAAAAGAAAAATCATAAAACATAATAGTTGGTAAACTCCCAGTTTCCATTAACATCTTGTCTAATTGAGGCAATTATTTTGCCTCCAAAAAATCCCCCACATCTTAATGTACGCTGCTGTATTTAGGAGATTTTACATGCATTCAAGCATTGAGCGCACGCCAAACAATCGTGTAGATATAGAGTGATAGATAGAAGACAGTCTGAATCAAAGTGCATGGCTGATTCAGGCCCATAAGTCTCTCTTAGCACCCCACATTGATAATCTTTAGCTACATTTCTTAGTAAGCCCAGTGTGATGGAATGATGTAGCTTGTTTGTCGGTGCCTCTGGCCAAATCAGCCATGCGAGCATGTATCCAATGGATTATGGAAAAAAAGCACTTGTTTTCTTTCAGCATTTCTGTCAGAAAATGTTACGTAAAGCAATAAGAGACACAGACACAGGTTCACTTTATGCCAGGCTGTGATAATTGAGGCGTGTGATGGTAAGGTGCAGGCTCTATGTGCGCTTGTCGTTCATCAAGCGCACGTACCGACAACGTTTTGTATGCGTGGAAGAAAGGGCGAAATACTATTTATGTTCCTGCGCATGCTAGCCTCACATCATTTTAAAAATATTTAGCTCTAGAAGTTCGTTGACTGTACTTACAGTCCTGGTATAAAGAAAGCACACCCTCTTTCAACTCTAAGGTCAGAAAACACGTCAGGACATATTAAAAAGTCACGTGGTCTTACCAGATTCTAAAATAATGTATATATAGCCTCAGGTGAATACCAACACATGACGTATTACACTGTGTTGTTATTTTAAAAAAATAAGCTGAAATGCAGAAGCAGGATGTGAATAACCAAGTATACCCCATGGTTCAGTAGCCATCTTTAGGAACATGTAAACGGGTGTAATTGTTTTCTCCATGACTAAATCAGTCTCTCGCATTGTTGTGGTGAAATTCTTTTCATGTGGCTGCAACACAGACCAACATCATCACACCTCCACTCCTGTACTGGACAGCTGGTGTGACATATTTGTGTTAATTTGCTTTGTTTGGTTTTCTCCAAACGTGGTGCTGTGCATTATGGCCAAACACCTCCACTTTAGTCTCATCTGTCCAAGCGGCATTGTTCCAGATGTCTTGCGATATGTTTATATGCAACTTTGCAAACGTTTGCCTTGCTGTCAGGTTCATGTCATATTTTAAAAGGAATGGGCAAACGAGTTACCAGGAGAAAGTTCAGTCTTTTTCTAACTGTCCTGTCAAGAACTGTAATGTTTAACATGCTAACCGAGGCCTGCAAGAGTCTCAGATTTAGCTCTTTGTTTTTTTTCAGTTTCTGTAAACACGGCACAGCCAGACTTTGGGGTGAATTTGCCAGGATGTCCACTCCTGGAATGACTGACAAATGTTTTCCCCTTGAGATTAATCTTTCTCACTGTTGTATGACAGACTTCAAATTGTTTGGAAATCGCATTATAACCCTTCTCTATGAACTTTGCAGAAGTCTTTGCTCCTTGGCAGTGTGTTAACGCAAACAAGCGGCAAAACCTTTTCCTTTCAGAGAATTGCTCACACTTCCTGATGATCAGTTAATGAAGTGCATTTGCTTAACAGCATCCGGTTGCTACTTTTGTGGAAGCAGTGAGGGTGTACACACACTGCATCTGTATTTTTGGCTTAGTTTTAGTTAAGTAAATAATGACATGGTGTAATAATGCATGTGTTATTTTTCACATCAGGTTGTAGTTACCTCATTTAAGGATCTGGTAAGGACCAGATGTCCTGATGTGCAAAACTGTAAAACTTAGTGTGGGTGTTCTTTCTTTTTGACACGACTGTACCTGAGCTAGTTAGGTGAACTCAGCTATCACAGTAAGTCCCAGACATTTTATTCGACCTGTCCTACACTCTGCCCATAACGGAGTTACAGAGTTGCTGAAACTAAAAGTTCTGTTAGGGAACTTTAGGGGAAATTACAGATCTCACAGTAAACAAATTGTGGATGTGATCAGTAATTACAGTTGGAAAAACTGTAATTTAAACCCTGATGTGAGGCCTTTAATTGGCGTATACATGATGTCAGCCAGTAAGTTACACTAAAATATATTTGGCGTAATTTTAAAAACTGCATCTCCAGTTAGTCATTTGTCCACCAGAGAGCACTGGAAGCAATTTTTTCAAATATGCTCACAACTCCTGCTGCTCTCAGTTCTAATAACCACATTTATAGGATAACATTAAAAAATGTCTTTTATGCTATAATAAGTTGCTTTTGTATGTTTGAGTCTTTCAAATGCTCAGATTTGTCTCCAAAATGTGCAAAAGTGGCTTTGTTTGTGAGGATGCTGCATGTATGTAAGACTAGAATTAAAAACAGATGTAGCATTAACTTACCTCTAATTCGAAAGAAGAAGCAACAATCCTACATGACGAAGGGAACTGATAGGGAAAGAGTCCAAAGGATGAGAGGGCTTTTTATTTATTTTTTGATCCTTAAGACACTATTATGATTCTGATGTCATTTTAAAACCATGAGTTTGAATGTGATGATGCCTCTCAGTTGAATTCTGCTCGATAAAACAATGCCATAAGTTGTTGGTCCAAACTCTGAGTCTGATCTAAGCCTTTTGTGGGGACACAGCAGACACTGAAGCCTTTATGGGTGTGTGTGTGTGTAAGTGTGTGTGTTCAGCAGCTGAATTTCAGTGGAGTAACAGACTGAAACTAAGAAGCTAATGAACTGAAAAGTTTGGTTTGGTGTCTTAAAACCCCTCGCCTGCATGCTATTGCCTTTTAACGTTAGTAGTCAGATTCAGCCTTATGGGAGCTGAAGCTAAACTGTTTACTTCATACCAGTGCCAGTGTATGACTTCTGTTTTTGAATGTTACATTTATTTATATATTATATTTAGTTTATGCTATTTCTATTAATTTATTAAGATGGCTGATGTGCTTGAATTTGATAAGCAATTCTATTTTTGAACATTTTGCACTTTAGTTATGTTTACACGTGTTTTGTTTCTATGTCTGAAAATGTATGCATTGGTGTATTAGTGCGCTACTAGATTTTCTTCAGGCTTCTGCTGACATATAACTCTTATAAAAGCTACACATGTCCATGCAAGTCACAGCAGTGGTTGCATGTATATCCACAACCTGGAAAATTTTCCAACTCATACATGCGGTTTGCTGCATGTCTGACATTTGCTGCAGACTCTGCCTTTACAAAACACAATAACTCAGCTTCGCCCTGCAGTGATTTATGTTCACTTGAAGCTGAGATACCAAACTGACACTCGATCTTCTGTAAGCAGGGTGAGGTGAGTCATCCTGCTGATCGGCTGATCATCAGTGTCTCCTCTCTCTCGTGCGACTTCACCTCTGGCAGTACAAATTGCAAAAGTCCTCCTGATAAGAGTCTGTTGCCAACTCTGTCTGTCTCAGTGTTCCTCTGCATTTCGAGGTGAGAAGTCAGGGTTTAAGCCCCGCCCTGCGCGTCACTGTTCCCATTCTACCCCGATTCCTGCTTGTAGACTTGTAGAAGCCACATTGCGCTGTTGTCTTGATGTTGTGCGTGCGGAAAAACACTTGTGGTATCTCGTTGGACTGTAAATAAGTGAGCCAGAAAAAAGCCAAACTAAATATATAATTTATAAATATATATATATATATATATATATATATATATATATATATATATATATATATATATATATATATATATATATATATATATAGAAAGACAGAGAGAGCGAGATAAATGAATATGACCTGAAAGAACATGCTCTGCAAGGGTTTTAAAAAAAAGAGATTCTTATGAATGTATCATAAACAGAGATAAAATGCTGTATGACAATGGATTACTTCTAATATTTCATTAAATATAACTGCCATATTTTCCTCTGGTTTTGTTTCCATCATTGTGTGGATTGCTACATGCATGAAAAATGAGAATATTTCTGCATGAACTGTTCAGTATCAACATGTTGAACTGGGTATACTCTGGCATATCTATCTCATAATCCCTCTCCCTCTGTGCTTGCTGCCATACGACAATACTAAGCCCACCCAACAATGCTGAAGGATTAGCTCTCTGCCCTTTTCTTTGAGCTCTAAGGGAAACAGAGAGGAAAAGCAGGGTATAGAAAGAGAAAAGGCAAGTTGCGGGAGCACCAATGTAGAGACGGAGCGTGGGTTTGGGTGCGAAGCGGGCTTGAAAAGGGGAAGAGACAAACAGCTCGAGAACAGATGAATGATATTTGATAGCTTTGGCTGGTTGCGTTTCTGAGACCATTGTGCAAAATCCCTGGGAGATCGCTTCCACACAAGATAGGGGAGACAATTCAGGACTGACAATGACACCAGAGTATAAATCATCTCTGGTGAGTCAAAGATGGCATACAGTGTCAGAGGGAGCAGCTGTGTGTGTGTGTCTAGCACGTGGCTGAATACATGATATGTGAGGTGAGACAATATGTGCAGTGAGAACTAAGCGTGTCTGAATGTGTGTGTGTGTGTGTGTGTGTGTGTGTGTGTGTGTGTGTGTGTGTGTGTGTGTGTGTGTGTGTGTGTGTAAAAATATGAAAAATGCAGAGGATGCCTGTAGGAGCGTGAGGGCCGGGAGGAGGGCAGATGGTCGCTTGCTGATAGGACAGAATCCAGGCAACGGGGTCCTCCAGAGAGCTGGGTTCAAACCAGGTTTACACACACACACACACACACACACACACAAACGCCACAAATATTCACGCTTATCTCTTTCTTTCTCTTTCAGGCACTCTCTTTTGTTGCCCCTCAACTGCACACACCAGTTTCAAGTGATGTCAAAATAAAAGCCTCAGTATATCAAATGATTGTAAAATAAAATACAGTCACACAGACAGATTTCTTGTTATTTAAGGTTGATAGCAAATTATATATCTAAATATTTTTTCATTTACTTCAACTTGACCTATTATTGAATATTTGAAATTACAAAAATGTGCATTGTGAGTTAGTTTAAATAAAGATATCCCAGTTCCACATTCTTAAAATGCAAAGTGTCAGAATGTTTTTTTTAACCACCATTCACCTAGAAATTCAACACAGGTAAATAAACTTTGCCTCCATCTCCCCTTTAATTAATACTACAATAAACCTTTTTAAAAAAAGATTTTAAAAAGGTTGATCAAGATTGTGGTGGAGAAATACAGGGATCTGGTAAAATAACATAATAACTGGATCTAAAAATTAGGGGAAAATTGTGGATCTTTATAGTAAAGAAAGAATTATAATAACAATAATAATAATGATAATAATTTCACTCAAAAATGAGTGAAACTCAAATTCTGTATGTGTTCTTCACTTTATACCTACTTTTTTTTTTTTAATTTAATGCCATTTTTAAGCTTGTGTGTCTTCTCTTGTTCTGTAACCTCATCACATAACTAATTGCCTAATGATTATTCATGAAAATCGATGATTATGGAATAATGGACACACTGGCCAGTAAAAATAATAATTTTGAACATCGGCATTCACCGTTCAAAAATCGACCACCTTACATTCAACTTAAGGCTCTTGAGGCTTCCTTTAAACCACTAGGTGGCGTCAGGACACTTTCCGATTTGACCACCGATCAGGCCAAGGTGTAATAAAACATACAGTACAGACACGAGGTGAACAAATCCAGTGCAGAGATGTACTGTTAAATGCATTTCCAGCTGGTGAAGGCTCGCACAGGTTCTGAAACAACAGTTTAAGCTTCTTCTTTTTTTTTTCTTTTTTTTTTTGTAATTTAGACTGAAGCCACAACCTTTTAATCTCTATTTGAAAAACCCTGTCGATATTTTCTTTTTCCTTTTTTTTGCACAACATTTCAGTGTTAATTTATTTGCACACGTTTCCCATTTAAACTATTTGCACATTACTTCATCGTACATGAAAATGATAAATAGGACAGGTTTATGGTTATTTTTAGTGTGCATGCTTATGGCAGCAGGCCCAATTATACATAATAACACTATTGTTACATCAGCTTCTGTCCCTCACCTGCAGTGAGGCCTATATACCTTCATTTCACATCCTTTGCAGACAGGCCTGCTTTATATTTATTTATTTATTGCCTAATAACATTTTTTTTTAAATTTTGCTTCGATGGTCAGAAATGATCTCGCCGTGCTTGTCGATCACATTTCGCATTTATCCTGATAATAATAATTTGAAGTCACTTGCTGAGCATCTTCTGTAACATCCATCACACAGCAGTATCAGAGCACATCAGCGGTAGCAAACACTTCAACGAAGCAGGTGAAGCATTTTAAACAACCGAGACGAACTGATAAAATCCCCAATTTTAATGCGAGTCCGCGCACAATAAAAAATACAGTTAAATGCGACTTTTTTCCCTTCTTTCTTCCACCCTGAAGCGCAATGAACGTGCAGGACTGCAGAGTTTTAGAAAACAAATACGCTTTAATGACAAAAAGCATTTAGAAATTGTGCAATCGTTGATTTCTTTTTCCTCTTCGTTTGATCACAGATTTCAGGTCACTGCTATTTTGTTTTGGTTTGCCTCTTTTTTCCCCCTCCACACATCAGAAACTCAAATTCAGCTGAAGATTAAACAGGGTGTGATTACAGTATTTTTTTTAAATTTCAGAAATATGAGGCCTTATTTTAATCGAGGGCGAATTATTATGTAATATCTACCCATAAATAAAAAAATGCCATGTGCGTATTGCAAAACGTTACATAAAAATATTGCTATGGTTATTTTTTTTATGATTGGCGATGAAAAGGGAGGTTATAGACCTACTTTGATGTTGTTAGGTAAGACTTATACATTCAGGGGTTTTTTTTTGTACACTGTCTCACATTAACAAGCTTTGGTCTATTAAAAATGTTCCTCTCCAGTCATCAGTATTCCTCAGCTTTATTTGAGTTTCCGCTTTCTTTCTTTCTTTTTTTCTGTTAAATATATATATAATTATTCTTCATAATTTGGTAAAAGAACCTTTTAGTGGGTTTTTCCTCCCACATACACTCCTACTATCAGATCAGGTTATCAATCACAGGATTTCAGTGGCACAAGAACACGTGTCTGTGTTTGTGCTTTGGCACAGACTGACAGAAAAGAAACTGAACATACAAACAACCAAACGAACGAACGAACGAAGCAATACAAAAACGAATGAAGATACATCCCACAGATCGCCTTCTCCGTGAATGAATGAGTCATACAGTAGTAGTAGTAGAAGTATAGCCACTGTGGCCAGAGCTGGTACCAGGATATATTCAGTTTTTTTCTTCTTCTCAGGAAAAGAAGGCAAAATGGGCTGGATTGTTCAGAGTGTTCCAGCCGGACAGTCTCGGTCTTTCTCGTCACAGCATTTTGGAAAAGTACAGAAATAACAAACAGCAAAAACACACTGTAAACAGGCGCACAGAAATGTCTGCACAAAAGGAAAAGCCTTGAAGTCCACCAATACTCAGTCTCAATTGTATTATTATTATTATTTATTTATTTATTTATTTTGTTATTATTATTTGCTGCTAAATTAGGAATGTAAAAATGTAAATACTTTCACATTTTATTATATTAAAGCAATACTGTATTTTTATTGCGAACAAGTTCAGATCGTCACAATAAATTTAGACGAATACCTACAATTTTACAATAATAATAATAATAATAATAATAATAATAATAATAATAATAATAATAATAAATTATCTGGCTGGTATTGGCTTTAATTTTTAAACATTGTACAGCAGGTGTCTGCCATTTCAGCCCTCTCTTGCCACAAGCCGCGAAGAACCCCTGTTGCTTTTGTTATGATGGAAAGATGGCGTTTATTTACCCACACTCACTGCGACTAAATCATCATGCCCGAAGCGAGTTTTTATGTTTTTTCTCCCCGCGGACACGTCTCGTCCGTGTCACACTCTGCCTTTTTTTAATCTCTTCTTCTTGTATTTTTTTAAATAACATATTTGATGATGGCACACTGGCGCCTGGGTCTGGCGTAAAGAAAATGTCGCTGTTTTTTTCTTATTCTTTTTTTTTCTGGTTAGCACACACCACCCCCGATACGTTTGGCAGTTCTGCGGCATGAAACCTCTCCATACGGCTCTGCTATGAGTATTTTTAGCGCTCGCGTGCCACTGCGTGTCCCACTGTGTCTGTCCGTGGGTCCAACATCTAAACTGGCTGAGGTCCAGTTCCGAGCGGTCCAGCACAGAGAATAAAAGAAATAAGGAGGCGTTATACCTCCTTTAAGGGGTCCGTGTTTTACTCGGGATTGAGAACTGAGGTCACTGCACGGGAGTTTGTCCTCCGTGGCGAGGAGGGGTGTCCCCGTACATGTCCTCTCCTCCAGGTATCTGTCCCCCAGCGGGCGTCATCCTCTTCTCCTTTTGCCGCCGGTTACAAAACCAAACCCTCACCACCTCCTTCTCCAGCTGCAGGCTGTCCGCTAGGGAGTTGATCTCCGCTGCTCCCGGTTTTGGACATTTGAGAAAATGGCTCTCCAGAGCCCCTTTGACGCCCACCTCAATGGAGGTTCTCTTTTTCCTTTTCCGTCCCTGTGCCGCGATTTTATCCAAGCTGGTGGGGCTCCCCGAGGTGGAGTCCGCCTCCTCCAGCCACTTGTTCAACAACGGTTTTAGTTTGCACATGTTTTTGAAGCTGAGCTGAAGCGCCTCGAACCTGCAAATGGTCGTCTGAGAAAAAACGTTCCCGTACAGTGTCCCGAGAGCCAGTCCCACGTCCGCCTGGGTGAAGCCAAGCTTGATTCGCCGCTGTTTGAACTGCTTGGCAAACTGCTCCAACTCGTCAGAGGTCGGCGTGTCCTCGTCAGACTGATCCTGATGGCCCCCGTGCTGGTGATGGTGTGTGAGAGACTGCTGGTGGGCCCCGGGGCCGCCTCCGTGTTCACTGAGGTGCGGACTGTGGCTGTGGTGGTCCTCTTCGCGCAGAGAGTGGTGGTGCATCCCCCCTTGCTCTCCCCCCGGCATCAGACCGAAGCCGGACTGAGAGTACACCAGGCTCTGGCCCTCAGATGTCGCCATACCGGAGATGTGCGTTGTGGCTGTGCTGGTTCGCCATGCTCTGGCGTCGTGATGCGCCTGCTGGTGCGCTAGGTGAGGGTGTCGCTGTTGCTGCTGCTGCTGTTGTTGCTGCTGCTGCTGCTGCAGACTGCTGGAGTTCTGCAGCTCCTCTCGGTCACTGTCATGCAATACGGGTTTCACGTCCTGTTCTCCGAGGGGACTAGACGGCCAGGGTGCCCCGCTGTCACCGTGAGACAGCGCCGTTATCCACTGGTGCGCGTGGCTGAGCGGATGCCCACCGCCCGGTAACGTGCTATAGTCGTTCTGGAGCAGGGTGTGCGCGTCCCTGTACGCTGCCGCCTGCTGCATGCTCCCGGACTCCGAGTGCGGCGGCGGCGCGCTGCTGGGGGTACTGAGGACGCTGTAGTGGTTGGACGTTGCGGTCGCCATAACTATCGGAGCCAGAGTGATAGCTGGAGTTAAAAGGAGGCTGCCTTTGACAGTAACTCTTTTGCGCCACGGGGCAGCTAGGCGTCTCTCTCCAGCATCTCCCGGGCGCTGTGCCAAGGGGACGCAGAGGCGCGCACCTGTGGTCCGCCTCGCTCCGCTCTTTATTGGCCAAGAACGGTTGACAGATGTGGTTACCCCTGACAGCACCCCGCTCATTGGTCACGGGAGATTGTACAGAAACCCCAATCACTCTGCCCAACAATACAGGCAGTCCTGCAGGATGCTAGAGTACTACAAAGTGGAGGGAGAAATCAGGCAGTGTAAACACAGAATAGGCAGAAGAATCTGGGTTGTACTAAAAGAAAAAAATAGGGGGGCTGACGTTTCTGTCTTTGTTTTAAAGTACTTTTATAACCTTGATCTGGGTCACTGGGTCACAAGTGTTGGATTTGTGCGTCAAAACGCTGCGTAAAAGTTACACACGAGATGAAGACTTTACATATTAATTATTGTAGGATAGTCATCACTCCCGTTTTAATCTTTTTTTTAAACGCAACTTTCAGGGAGCAAAATGTTCAAAATTACCAAACATTCCGACCACGTCTGATTCCACGCGCGTGAAGTTGGATATCTGGAGGTTATTTTGCGCCACGAAAACAAAGCAGCGATCGTGACGAGAAACTTCCAGCTGCCTCTCTGCCCCCAGGACGCTGTCCAGAGAGAGGGGCTGCGTGCTTCCAGCCTCTGCCCCGTTACCATGGCGAACGCAGTGAATGGAACAACAACGCCCACGTCACAGCTGCAATTCGCTCCTTCTTTTCGTTCCGTTCCAAAGGGCTCATTGGGGCCGCGCTCTCGGCCGACGGGACAAATAATAGGGAGGAGGGGGCGGGGGGCAGAGGAGAGGGCAAATCGGGGCCGAAAATAGAGGAGGCTTACAAGAATGGATCCCTCAGCCTGCTCTGAGCCCACTCCACCCTACACCACCCGCCCCCGCCTCCACCTGCCTGTTGGGTAAACTTTGAGATGTGGCACGCGAGGCTTGGCTTTTCAGACAGCAGGCCTCGACCTTTAATGTGCGGATGAGGAACAAAATGTAGAAAATATTTCCTCCTTCAGCAAATTAGTGCTCTCCAACATGAGTTAGTTTGGTATACCCACAAGTCCCATATACCATTTAAAATATCCACTTTATTGCACTTTAAAATCTCTTAGCTGAATAATTCATACAACTTTAGACTAATCCAGAAAATTCCACACTTATTTGACAGCTAATGTTACCTGTAACTATGAAGATTGAGCTTTTAAACATAATCTGATGCATTGATGTTTGATTAAAGCTGTGCTGTAATGACGATTTTAATGTATATTATATTATAAACACTACTTTGTGTACATTTTGGTCATTTTGCAGACTTTAAATTCTCCATGAAAGTGTTTTTAATGGAAACTAAGCTTTCAGTACCTCGTTTATCATTGTAGCACAGGATCATTAAGGTGTTGGGAAGACAATATCAGTTAAGTTAGTGAAAATTCATCAAAGCACTAATTTTTTTGCAGCATCTGCTGGTCCTATCTTTAAATTAATGCAATAATATTGAAATTAAACTATTCTTCATTCTGCTGAGTCCCCCTGAAACCCTATTAGACCCCTCGGGGGTCCCTGGACCTACTTTGGCAACTACTGGTATTTAGGAGATGTGATTTTATTGGCTCAAAGTGGGGCACTGACTGTAAGACATCACAGCTATTAGGAGGTTAAAGGAACCTCAAAGGACCAAAAAACATCAATGTTTCACCTTCAAATAGGGATGCTGTGCAGCATCATGGGCATCATTGAACATCTGTGTAATCTTTTATATATATATAAAATAAATTTAAAGCCAGAGGGACTCTAAGGCATGCAAAGAAAATAGCATTTATAAGGTTATTGAAGACCACGGTGACCTACAATAAAATTTCATATAAGAACTGATAGGTTAACCAATAAATCCTTCGACTGATTGAGCCGAGGATGCATAGACATAAACTGACGCGCTCAGATTTATAGGGATCGAAAGAACACTGGCTTATGATTAGGGTGTAATTCGGAGAATTACCAAATGTGTCGCCAGGGGCTCTGGCAAGCCGTGTGTTGAGAGAGGCAAAACATATTACCCTAATAGACTAATATGCAAACTACTGGCTGCCCAATTACAGGACTTAATAACGCATAAACGATGCGGGTCCTG
Source organism: Pelmatolapia mariae (assembly GCF_036321145.2). Classification (NCBI taxonomy): domain Eukaryota; kingdom Metazoa; phylum Chordata; class Actinopteri; order Cichliformes; family Cichlidae; genus Pelmatolapia; species Pelmatolapia mariae. The sequence goes on from NC_086240.1 coordinate 7,338,194, forward strand.
TTCTTACAAGACGAAGAGGTCGTTGTTAATTCAGTCAAAGGGCCGGCTATGCTGTCAACACAGGCAGCGCTTTTGCACACGCATGCAGTCTTCGTTTCCCTGTCTGTATTCACGAGTGAAAGTTAATGATGGAGATTCTGAGCGTTAAATTAACAGTAATTATGGCCCCAGTGCTGTAAAGATTCAATTTCTTCCCAAGTCTAATGGGCCAAAGTGTCCCTGTGCGCAGGCACAACTCTTTATGAGATATTTATGATTGAATGATTATGATTGAGATGGAACGAAAACAAACACGCGCACGGAAAAACCCACAGAAGAAAGGCATCTGTTCCTTTTTTACATTTCCTACATTTTTGCTGTATTTGAATTTGTTTTTACTCTCTCTGTTTATTTCTTTTTTGGGTGTAGCAGTGCAGCAGGAGTACTACATTAAAGGCCAGCACTTTTTGAATCCAGATGTGAAAAGCCTTTTTTATTGGCTCCTGTGTAAACAGTACCACCCGCTCTCCCACACTGCTTTGAGAACGAACAGTTCAAGTGTGAGGTGAAGCCATTAATGTGAGCGAATGTTTGCAAGCACACCAGTACTCTGGCTGCTTTCACTTTCTCTAGACCAGTATGTGACCAGCCCATGTCCCTCCCCCTGTGGGAACTCTAACACAGGGGTAACTGGGGCAAGGGGGGCTCCTTTATGCTGCCGGACACAGGGAGATAATGGCCATTCCTCCACAGCTGGCCCATACAATCAAAGGAAGAGGGGGCTCGGAGGATTCCAGCTTTAACCAGCCCATTGTCTGGGCTAATTACATCTGAATGCAAGACTCGGAGAACCCACCTCCCCCCTGAGCGAAACCTGAACAGAATACCCCAAACAACCCTTCAGAGATGAGGGAGAGTGCACAGACACGGGGCACACACACAGGAAAATATAAACCCTGGACTAATTCATTACCCCTAAATGTAAGCACACAAACACTCATGCGCGCACACACACACACACTCAAGCCTCGTTCATTACCCATACACACTCTTGTCCCCAGCAGGCTCTTATCGTAGTTTCATGTCTCTCACTCGCTCTCACACACACATACTCACTCAGATGTGGCACTCAGCATTAGATCAGATCTCAGCTTGCTCCTCTCAGAAGAGATGAGGAGGTCTTAGAGGACTTAGGTTGAATAGAAAACACAGAGAAGAGCCATTCCCCAATGCACCCCCAAAGTCCCAATCTACACACTCCCTCGCGCCCCCAACCACCAGTGCTCGACTTCATCTGCAACCTGAAGTACGTGGCCTGGGCTCCGTTCGGTGCGGTCTGTTAAAAGTATATGTCAGGAGGTGATGCTTTAGTGTTTTCGGTTGTTTTTCGGGGGTTGGAGTCAGAGAATACATCCAGCTGGATTGATATGGATTTCCTCCAGTATGATGAGCACTGCAGTGAATGCTGGTGTTTGAAATAGAAAGAGCAAAGACAGAGAAAAAATGTGTTGCTGTGATGGCTTATACTAGAAAGTGCAGGTACAAACACAATAAATGGCTTTAAAAATGTCTGTAAGAGTTTGCTGCTTGCATCAGAGATTTTGAATGGATGTTGGAATTTAGGCTGAAGCTCTGAAAGAGTTTTAAATGCAAGAACCAAAAGCAGCTGAAATCAGTCAATGATTATTTGCTCCGAGAATTTAAAAATTAAATTTTTTAGCATGGCATTTAAAGCAGTTGGTGTGCGAGTTGAATTGTGAAGGACGACGGCTGTAGAAAATTTACAGATGAAAGCCGTTAAAATGTCAGCTAATCTGTAAACGATGACTGCAGATGAAATTTAATCTGAAGTTGAAGTGCCAAAGATAGTTTGGACTAAATGATAGAAATGTCAGTTGGAGTATAGTTGTGTAGTGAGTTAACATGCAGAGGCTGAAAGCTGTTTATTAAACTTTAATGTCAAGTTAAGGACTGTAGACAGTTTGTGTGAAGGATGAAAGCAATTGAAACCACTACCGCAGATAGTTTAAGTGCATCGTAAATAGTTGTAGAGTCAGTTGATGTGTAGCAAGTGGTCACCTGGAGGGTTGAAACATGAAGCCAATGCAGAAGTGCCAAAATGCAGTTCCCTGAACGGCCATTTGAGGCTGGCACCAAAACATATCAGTGAGTTGGTCGCCTTAAATATCAATTGTAAAATCTTCAACTAAATACCAGCATTATCCATGTTTACAGCCTAGTACCAATCTGTAAAGATAACCTGCTCATTTGCATTTTATGAAAACTTAAACTTCTGCTTTATTATTACGGGCATTGCAGTTTTCAGTTGCAGACTGATGCCGACTAGGTACCTTCTGCTGAACCAGACCTATCAAACATATTTGCAGGGTTGGTTTAATTTGGGTCATTTTGCTGCAGTCATCTAGCAAATAACATTTAATTCAATTCAGTTTTTTATATAGAGCCAAATCATAACAACAGTCACCTCGAGGGGCTTTATATTGTAAGGTAAAGATTGTACAATAATGTAGAAAAAACTCCAACAATCAAACGACTCTCTCTGAGCAAGCACTTGGTGACAGTGGGAAGGAAAAACTCTATTTTATAAGGAGGAAACCTCTGGCAGGACCAGGCTGTCATGACTGGTTGAGGGTGAATTAGGGCGTGGCTTGCTGTGCAAACAGTCATACCAACAGCTCATACAAGAAGACTATAATAACTTAGACTTTGGTCCTTCCATGCTACATATACAAGCATATAGGGAAACAACCTTTCTCAAGAATTTCCTGTGTTTGGAGGAGGTCTTGTTTTTTTCCCAGCTGATGAAAAACTATCTGCTGCAGATGAGCCGTATCTGAAAGTCAAGTATTTAAGAAATATGAAGAAATACATTAAAGGCATGACACAAGACCTGAGACATGCAACTGACTCATCAGTTGATCCACTGACTCTTCAGTGAAACCTCATAAGAAATGGTCTCAATGCAAGGTGGGCTTCTAAGGAAGGAAAACAGGGAGAAAAGGCAGAGAAGAGTTATGCCAAATTACACAAGAACTGGACTGAAAATCAGTGACAAAAGGTTTCTTGGACCTGTTGATGAATACAAATTAGAAATTTTTGGTACAAGTTGTTGCCAATATATATAGAGGTCAAGAGAGAGGTACAAGAGTGAGTGTCTGGAAACTGTCTGATTGGCACCAGATTAATTTTTCAGCATGACAATGACCCCAAACACACTGCAGTACACACACACACCTGGATCAAAAAACAAACAATATCTTTTCCCAGAGCTTGGACCTCAAAATTACTGGAGCAAAATGGAATAAAAAGGCAGCCAAAATCCAGTGAAGAGCTTTAAATATCCTTTAGGAAGCCTGGAAAACTATTCCTGAAGACTACTTAATGAAATGACGAGAAAGCTTGCCTATAGGTAAACAAATCACTGCACCAATTTTTGATTTTTCTAGCAAAATACAAAGAAATGAGGGGGTAGCTCAAGATTTTTGCACAGTGCTGATGGTTTGCATACATATAAACAGCCAATTTCTCTTTTCCTAGCTTGTAAGTACTGATATATGGACATATACACCAATTTCCATGGACACGTTTCGCATTGTGCATTTGTGTACGTGTGTGTGTTTATGTGTATAAGAGGTGGTGTCAGGGTTGGGAGGTCTCACTGGTGCTCAGTTTAGCATTGATTTATTCTCTTTCTCCAATTTATTTCCCCTTCGCCTGATCTGCCTCTGGGAGGACAAATGGAGGAGAAACACCAAGCGCAGTAACTATCTCACACACACATGCAGACACCACTAGCTGTATTTTACACATATAGTGACAAATGTTTCAAAGTACAGAAATACACTCAAATACTCAAATTCATATTTCTGTATAGGGGGTGGAAAGCCAACACACACATATAGTCAAATACCTCTAAAGCCTAGATCTCAATTTCCAGTGTTTCTGTGGTGGACCAATCAGACTGGTGACCGTTCTGTGGATCTATAAATTCACAACACTCCTCAAGTCCCAAGACACCAGAGCTACTATAAGACTTCCCATGTTGTCCCATATAACTGTCTTCAGAGAACCTATAAAGACATTAAGGGACGCTCCTACCTCTAGCTGAGTGGTCATAATTCACCAGCAGGTATTTTTACCGTGACATTGCTGTCGAGGTGCACAGATTCATCTCTCCTCCTGCTTTAAAATGTCCTACACAAACTCCAGTCAGGGGAAGCAGTCGTATTTTACCGGCAGCTACTTGTCACAGCCTGGTGTAATGGTTTGGAGGTGTAGGGTTGTATTGGAGTGTGTGGCCTCGTGGATACAAGCTTAAAGCCTCGTGTCACTTCTGCTTTGGGGGGTGATAACGAACCTCTCCCTTTTCTCCTCAAGCAGAAAAAGAGCACATCAGGAAAAGGGGGAGTGCGGGACGGGAGAAGAGGCAGGTAGGTCGTTAAACCCACTTGAAAGCTCAGCGCCTTGATCGATAGTCTTGGGCCAAGCAGGGATTAAAATCAGGCTAAGTCTGTTCCAATCAATACTGATGGCTAACCCTGGGGTTAAAGCAGGAGTAAATCTCCATAAACGTCCATACACAAATCTGCACTGCGCCCTACAGTACAAATAAATCTACAGCTATCCATGCAAATGGACACACAATGGGTTACTGTGTGAGCACAGTCGATATGAATGAGTCCTGTATAGGCCTTCAGCGAAGACAGACTGGTTGTTTGTACCTGGGTATATACTGTTTATGTGAAAGATTGAAGTAATAATGGAGTTTGTCGATGAAAATGAGCAGACTGAGTAAAATCCTTATAAAGAGGTGCAGAGTGTTTAAATTGAGAAACAAACAGCAGGTTTCCATGTTTGTGCATACACACAATCAGAGAATGATTTAAAGAGCTGACATGTATGACTGACTGCTTTGCACCCTAACCGAGGAGGGCCATTGCTGTCTAGACTGATCTTACAAACATAGGTCTCTCTATTGATTACTAATACTGATCAATGCAGGTATTGACAGGAAAGCATGTTGTATTTCGATATTCCAATCAGCTAATTTTTCTAGTGTAAAGTTTAATGTCTCTTTCTTAAATGGCTATCGGTTTCCTCTAATCATTGGGGACAGATCACAGACCACAAAAAAACAGGAACCAACAGAAGTAAAATTGATAAAAACTGATAACTGTTGCTATAGTAGCAATAGTTTGGGAAATATTTTATATTAAGTCAGGAGTTTCTGAGGATTAAAGACTATGTTCACGGTTGGGGCGGGGGTGGATGGTGGGCAGCCAAAAGTGACATCGCATCAGCTAGCGTGAGCCGTGATTTGGTGTTGTTTCAGCTTGTCATACGCTTTTTTTGGTTTTTGTAATGTGGAATGTGCCAGGTTGAAGACACCATTTTCTATCGATTTCTACTTTAATTTCAATGAATCAGTACAAGAACTATGTATGTATCAGTACAAGAACTCAGAGACTCTCAGATTATACAGAGGGAGATGCTGCAACAGCTTAAAAAGATTAAACTTTCTGGAGAAAACTCTGGAAAAAAATCTCTTTGCAATTCCTTCTACTCCTATATCAGCACTGATATGAAGGTTTTCTTTGTGTAGTGAGTCCAAGTGTTCAGGAGAAGATTACAGTTGTGATGGGACTATGATGATGTCATTGTTTGTGTGTGAAACAGCAAACGTATCAATTAGGCCATTAGATGAGAAGACTTTATGGTGAGTCTCATTTAGCAGTTATTTTCACATTTAGTGTATACTACTATGTGTATATAGAGATATTAGCTTTAAATTGTGTGCTAGTATACTTTTATTTGCTATTTTCAATACATTTGGGGATTCACAGTGAAATGTACAGATACCAGCATCTTACTGGGATGTCCTTAACAGTCAAAGATTTAAAGGTTGAATATTGTAACCTTCTTACTCTGATCACAATTTCAGTACAATTGGGGGGCCAAACAACTTGCTAGCCAATGCTAGCTAGCTAACAACAACTTTGTCTTTATCAAACATTACTGTTTAATGTGGTGTTGTAACATGTCACCGTCAGTGAAGAAGAAATTAGATTTATGAGTGGTCAAAGAGTTAGCAAGTTGCAAATTTTTGCTAACGCAGCTAGCTTAACAATCCATGAGATGCTGCTATTATTATTCGCTATGAGTGCACAGCTAGTTTGTGAAATTCAGACCTTAATCTGGTAAGTACTAAAGTTTCTTGATGTCGTGTGTGTTTTGCTTGAGATATCCACCTTATTGGAAGTGAAACAACCACTGGCCACTAAGAAAAATTTCTTATTTCAAAGAAGTTGGAACAAGTGTGCTGGACCAAAAATATCCTTAAGATTGTTTTAGTCACCAGCAGATTGCCTCAGTTGCCCAGTTGACTTGTCTGCAGATATTTGCTAATTACTAGCTAAGCAGTAGTAAAACTTCAAAAAGTGTTGACAATTAAATTGAGACAGCCACACCTTTTAAAATGTGCTGGGTGCAGTTCTGAGGCACAACTTTTACTTTGAAGGCAAATGATCTCCATTTTTGCGTTTTGTGTAAACAAGACGGTGTGTTCCAGATGGTTGCCAGTTGGTTGGAGATCAGTCTCTACGCCTGTGAGACTTGAGCTTTAATTACTTGACCCTGCACTATTACCATGATTGTCACACATCCAAAATAGCGGAAAAGTTAGTCTCAAGAGATTGTATGCAAAATCTCAATACTCTGTGCAATACACGAAGGTAGGAAAAAAGTACCCAAAAGAGGCAAAAAGTTATTTTTCTACTGCTTTTACACATTTTTTCTCTATCTTGTTTACATGTTAACAACTAAATTTAACACACGCTTACAAAAACCTGACAGCTCTGTCTAAAACCCCTTGAAACCAAAAAATACAAGCACATTGTCCGCTTTTCACTTAGACTCCAATGTGAAATCATACTTTTTTTTTCTCCCCCCACCGAACACACAACACACAGTTGACAATATTTGGCACAGTCTTCACAACTCAGCTCTCTTGTGTTCATGTGCTAAAGCATTGTCTGTCAAAACGCTGAAGCAAAAGGATCAGTTGGCCACACTGATGACTCACAGGTGCAAACACTAGTTACTAAATTGGTCAATTACAAATCAGAACAGAGGGGCGAAGGTGAGTTCTCTTGCTTTGGAGATGAACGGATGACAACGGTGCACAGAGAAATGGAGGGAGAGGGTAAAGAGGAAAAGGGCACAAAAGATAAAGAGGGAGTTGCATTGTAAAAACAGCTGGGTAAGTTTGGGTGAATGGAAAGATGGACATTTTTATTTTTATCAACAAAAATGTTCGAGGAGCTGCTTTTCATTTGATTTTGCAAGATTTCTGTTTACTGGCTTGTTGTGATGCATTTTGTTTTAACGAGTGTAGTTCAAGAAGATTAAATTATCTCACAGTTGAGTTAAAAAAAAATTTAGATTTCCATTTTAGATACAGGACACAATATATGGATGTATTTTTATAATGCATATTTCATATATTAAAAAGAGGACTCCATATTTATTCTATGAAATGTGCTTTTATTGTGGATCGTGTCACTTGCATGCATCTCATCTCTTTACCAGAGAATCTAGCTGCCTTTAACCCCTGTGTCCTCCATCACTCCTACGAGCTGTTGGGGGTTGTGGAACGAGGGCAGAAGGAGGGCTATTCAATAGACTTCTTACTTTTGTGTGTCTTTTTTAAACACCCAACAAACACACAGGCCCCCCTCCAGTGCAGCACCCACGCCAAACCCAGATGCAAAGGCTAGAGTTTGGGCCAAGTAACATATATTTCCCTGAGTTTATAAGTAAACCAGTGTGTGATGTGAGAAGCATCAACCACATCTCCTGGTTTTAAATCATTTGTGCTGAAATCAGTCACGCTGCTATGTTCATGAAGTTAAGGTAAAGAGGACGTGTGTTCGAATGGATAACATGTGATAGAGATGGTGTGAGGCATGACTACATTTAAAGATCTTTTCCTGAAACTTACCCAAGATGCATGTCCAGAAATCGAACCAAGATGGATAGGGGAGAGACCTTGGGGAGCAGTAATGGTTGTTCTCAGTGTGGTAATCAAACTAATCTCTGTCTTGTTCTCTTACTTGTTTTCTCTTTCTAAAGCTCTTTTAAATCGAGTTTTTCTTTTTCTTTTTTGCTTTCCTGTGTTGCTTTCCTTACATGTACCTCCAATTTTTTTTCCCTGAGTATGAAATCTTCAAAGGATTAGTCCCCCAGTGTTTCCAGTCTCTAGTTACCATGGGATACAGATGTGCTCAAGTTCATTACAGTGTCTCTCAGCATGTGGAATTTCATAATGAACAGACAAATTCACTGTCAAATAAAACATGAAAGCAACGTGGTATTTGCCAAGAGGATATGTATTTGTGGAGTAACTCTAATATTGAAGGCTGTACTCCGATGTGTAACAGCTTATTTAATGAAACAATTGTGCATGTGCAACCATATAACTGGAAATTTGAAGACAAGGTACCAGGATTTCTGCACGGATTAAATCTTATCTGATCTTTAGCTTAGTCGCAAGTATACAATTTGTCTTTATTCACCAATTTAAGTAATAACTTGAAGTACAGGCTGGAAAAAGAAAGCGAACTCCTGAATTTGCAGAAGCTTCTCTTTGGCAACAACAAACTGCAATGAAAGTTTCATATAGCTGCTTGCAAATGAGGAGTCATTTCGAACCATTCCTCCCTCTAAAAGTGTTTCAGTTCATCAATATTTCTGTCATGCCTCAACTGAACAGCCCTCTTCAGGTTATGTTGCAGCATATTAATGAATTAAGGTCAGGACTCTGACTTGGACATACAAAAAACAGGATTTTTTTTTTTTCAACCGTTCTATTGTTGCTTTACTTGTGTGCTTTAAATCATTGCTTTGTCTACTCAAACTCTGTGGAGCTTTTAGTCAGAGACTGCTGCAATGACATTCTCAGATTTAGAATTAATTGTTCCCTCAGTGATTGCAAAGCATCCTGACTGCACCATATGCCAAACAGCCCCAAACCATCATGCTTCCTCTACCATGCGCCATAGGTTTTTTTTCCCCTCCAAATGCCAAAATGCCAATGAATTCCACTTTTGTCACAATAATGCACAAAACCTTGTCCCAGAGATGCTGTTGTGTGGGACATCCAGGTGACTTTTTTGGTATCTGCCATTAACAACGTTGTTATTAAGTGTCTTTTTTATAGTAGACACTGAATCAAAGTTTCAGTGTCTACTATAAAAAAGACACTGCATCAAAGCTAGTTGTAGAGATTTCTGGCAGTTATTGTGCTCTTGATGTGATCTTTGCAGGATCACAGGTATCCTTTTCCTTAGCTACACTTTCCAGTTCCTCCTGGGGGTTCCCGAGTCATTCCCAGGCCATATGAGGAATATAATTGCTCTGAATTGTGGGTCTAACCCAGGGTCTCTTCCCAATTCAGGTGCCCTTTTGAGGTGCCCAGACCACCTCCAAAGGGACGGACTTAAGAAGATCCTAATCAGACATAGACTACTTCAAATAAGTCCTTTTAACATGGGTTGACAGAACTATGAATTACCACCATATAACCTGGTAGTAAATATATTATAGGGTTACCCAGGCTACCAGAACTTGGAATGTCCCCTAGCGACTAAACATCAGCGACAAAGCAGTTCGCTTCCTGTGTGGATGGAGCTTAATTTCATCTCCTGCATTGGAATGCCTGAATCCAAGTAATGTTATTAGCACAGATATTGACTTATTTTTTTCAGCCTGCACTTTATCACTCAGTGAGATCAGCAAGACTTTAAAAGTAGAACTTTTTGTGTGTTATTAGTGAAATTGTGTTTGTCTGTAAATGTGATTTAGACAAAGATTAGGCTCATTTTACGAGTAATTAATGCAGAAATCCTGGTAATTCTAAAGGGTTCACAAACTTTTCTTTTGCAGCTGTCTCATTATATGATTGGCAGATGCACAAAAGCAAAGAAATGAAAGCAAACATTGCATTTTTTTGTGAAGGAATACTGCTTTACACGCTTCTCCTCCATGCATATCAAATATGCTTTAGCAATTGAAAAGCATAATTCAGGGTGGAGGGAAAACAGAGGAGGCACTCTTGGAGGCAACCTAGCCAATTAATTTGCCGCTCAGATCTCAAAGCCTCACTGGAGAGGTGCTAGGCTACATACCACCAGGCTAATTTGTGTAGTAGGTCTGTATTAAATATATGCATGAGGCTAATTCAGTTAGTGTCGTAGCCCTGTAGCTGTGGTGAGTGCGGCGCTAGCTCCCATTAGCGATGTTTCTGCCTCCAGTGGAAATCAACAGAAGTCGAGGCCGATGCCGCTTTTTTGCATAAAGCAAACAAAATTAAATTTGCTTCGCTAAATCAAAGTGTAGTGCCAAATGTGGGACTCTCTCGCGCTCTCTCCCCCGCTGTCTCTGCCTCTCTGTCTGTCCGTCTGTCTGTCTCCTTTTCTCTCTGAGGGATAAATTACTCCAGAATCATAAAAGAGTAAAAAAAAAATTATAGAGAGAGGAAAAGAGAGATTTTAGTCAAGTGGGATTCCCCCTCCCAAACAATCCCGGCATGCTTTTGCTTACTGAGATGCGTCTCCAGCGTGTTGTGAGAATTTCTCTGATTTCGGCTGTCTTGCTCTGCATGTTTCCCTGTGTGTCTCTGGTTGTACGGTGCATGCATTTACAGGATTTGTGTGTCTCGATCAGCATGATCTCACAGGAAAATTCATATTTATTTGTCAGGAAAATTAAAGTCATGTTCAGCGTGTGATGTGAACAAAAACGGAACAGACCATCTGGGCGAGTTTTGTTTATTTATGTTTTACATTAACATTACAAAAACCGTGATACAAACCATATCCAAACCTCATTTTAACTTACAGTTTGTCTTTTGACCATGAGTTAAACTTCATTTTAAACATGTTTCATACTGAAAATTAGATGTGATGGATTCTCGAGAATGGGATTTAATCATGTGGTCGTGTGAGAATTCATTTATTTTGTGCAGAATTTATTGCCAGATTCAGGTGCCACTATCAATATGTGTAAAAGAGTGTGACAGAGTGTGTTTGTATTAGTGTGTGTGTGTTTGTGTGTGAGGGAGACAGATAGATAAGGAATGAGAGCTCCTTGCAGTATACTGCAGAGCTAGTCAGTTAAAAAAAAGGGGGGGGGGGGGTGGCTTGGCTGTTCCTATTGAACTTGACCTGCGGGCCAGATCAATGTATGTGTGAGTGTGTTTGTGTGTGTGTGAGAGACAATCCTGGGGTGTGTGCATGTGTGTGTGCGCAGGTGCGTGTCCACGAGCGTGAGTGCGCGCTGCCAGATCAATGTGTCTCCGTGTGCCACAGAATGAGAGAGCACACTGATTACCCAGGGGGTGGCGGGAGGGAGGTGGAGCGGGAGGAGGAGGTGGGAGGATGGAGGAGGATGATGATACAGAGGGGAGGAGTGGAGGGGAGTGGAAGGGTAGGAGGGGGGGTGATGAGATTGAGCAGAGGACAGAGCTGAGACCAGGATCAGGAGAGAAGCTCAGCTCATTTCATTTTCATTTTCCCTTCATTTCACTGCGAGCTGTGCCGTGTGCCGGGGCATTCCACACGGATGGGGTGCCAAAAATTTAGATCCACAGCCAGATGGCATAGATCAGTCGGGAAATAGCAGCACAATCTGAATGCGATGGGATGGTTTTGGGGGGGTCAGTGAGCCATGCTTCTTGAGTCCTCTTGCTATGCTCTTTTTCTTTTTTCCTCTGTCCGTTAAGCGCCTCTACATTAATAAACTCTCACATGACCAGAGAGATGCAGTTTATATGACATAGACATGAAATTCAACCAGCCTCAAGGCCACTGACAAGATTTCTTCATGTGTGTATTAAGATGTTTGCTGTCTGTGTGCCTTGTCTTGCTTTTTTAAAAAAAATGTTTTTTATAGTTAAGAGTATGAAGGACTGTGTAGCAATCCTCAGCACTGCAGGGGCTCCTCTCATCTCTGTGTACGTGCATGTGTGTGTGTGTGTGTGGTGTGTGAGTTCTGTTTGCAAACCCCTGCCCGTGTCCAATCAGCACGTAGCCTGTGTAAAGTGTATGTGTGTGTGTGAAAGGCAGACAGAAGAGGCTATGAGTGGAGGTACGAGGTGATCTCCTGCCTTCTCTCTGAAGGGTTATACTTCATCTTCCATTCATATTTGGATGAGAATGTACAGCTAATAAAAAATCGCACAGCAGCTAAAGAACTGTTGGCATTTTCACCACTTGCGGAGAAAATTAATTCCCAGATTTTTACATTTAATTGAAAATAGTCACATAAATGCCTTTTTTACTAAACAATCAATTGTAACAGGAAGACTCTTATTTTCAGTGAAAAGTGGAGCTCTCCAGTGTCTGCGTCAGGCGTTTCAGTGCACACTGCCAGAGAATTTTAACTAAACTCAACTCTGACCCCTAAATATGCCGGCTTTTATGACTGTGTCCAATGCTGTTTTAGCTTTGACAGGCAGTGAATTGGGCAGAGTGATGGCATCAGCTTTGCTAGGGATGTGAAAGAAGCTGAATTCGAGAAAGCCTCATTTTTTTCTGCAGGGACTGAACAAACAGAACAAAAAAGACAAAAGAAAAGTTCTATCTTACCAGCTAAAAGTTTTAGAGTACCTCTATCCCTTATGGTTTATGGGAACCCATGGTTGACCTTAAATAGAACAAATGTATCTTGCAAACAAGAAGAAAAGGAAAGAATCATCTCAAACTCATACAAAAATAACCCTTTTCAGGCATTAAAAGATGAATTAACTTGTCCAGGAAAGAAATGCAAATAATTCTTAGAGATGCCGTAACTTCTTAAAACCTTCTGCTGGTGCAAGCGCTGGAACAAACTGTTACTACACCAGCTGTGCTGACCTCAATCACAAATGTCATGGTGAAGTCAGATTCCACTGTTAAGTGCAGGATTCAAATACTAGATCCTTTTTTAATATGATTTTTGTGTAAGGTTGTGCTGCTATGAATTTTTCCACAAATGTGCATTTCAGTGTAAATCAAGCTCTTCGTGACAGTTTTTAAAACTTCACTTTAAACAGCTTGTAGCTTCAATGAACAAAACATTTAATTAAAATCTTGGTAAAGTAAAATCGCTATGCAGCTTACCAATTTCAAGTAAATGTGCTTGTTATTATTATATAGCTCTTTTCTACTCAATCACTCAAAATGCTTTAGACAACATGCCTCATTCAGCTATTAACGCAAACACTTTTTATGCCTCATTGCTTTCTAGCTAACTCTCCAATGGACGCACCAGAGAACAACTTGGGGTTCAGCATCTTGCCCAAGGATACTTTGGCATGGTGCAAAAAACCTCAGCAACCTTCCAATAAATAGACGACCTGCTTTACCTCCTTAGCTACAGCCACCCTTCTTCATTCAAGTTCTACCATACCACTACCATTACTGGGTTATTAGCCAGTAACCTTTACCAGGAATGGAAAACATAGATTAACACTGAGTGACATTACAACCCCGTGTCACCTGTGTATGTACTGTAAGTGATACATTGCAAGACAATAACCTACATTACATTACAGTATCTGTGTAGCTAAGAAGAAAAGATAAACTGCATTGCTGTGTTAGCATGTATTAATATTGCTATTTAATTAAATGTGTTAGTTCAGTTACTTAGCTTCATTTTCTTTTGCTGCAAGTTAACATTGCATTGACTCGTGAAGATGTGACTGTATCTGTCTGCAAACATTTATAAAAATAATAAAATTGGATACTAGTATCAATAATTATATCACAAGACAGAGTCTTCGCTGTTTAACACATACGTCCAAAAAATGTTTTTTAAGATCACAAAAATCATTTTAATAAGCAATAATTCTGTAATTAAACACATTTTGCACCCGAAATGAGACCCCATCTTTACACAGTCACTGATGAGCTGTTTAATATTTTAAAGGGACTTACATGTTGTGCAGTGATCACAAATGGACATGTTTTTTTTAAATAATAGATTCTAATGGTACATTGTTGTTTCATTGTTATTGATGCAAGTAAACTAGCGATAGCAAGGCTAACCTACTTGTTTCTACACAGCACACCTGTCCTCTCTTTTTCAGTCAAATCAGCATCATTTCTTGGCTAATCGCTAGCGTGTGCACTGTGTTCAACTTGTTTCAGGTATATCTCAGAGATTATTGTGAACACAACCCAAAGTTAATCTTCTGAACTCCTAGCAGTTTCTCTTTTTCTACAAAAACCTAGAGTTTTGCCAAATTCTAACTTATAAGAGTGAAACTATAGTGACTTCCTCTTTAAGAACTTTCCGGTAATCTCTGGTCTGCACTTTCCAATGCAATCTAAGATAAATAATAAGCCACTGCATGAAGTAAGCATCATGTTAAACATTAAATAAATAATAACCTAACCTTACCTAATCTGAATAATGTTTAGGACAATATATACAAAGCAGAAAAAAATATTTTACGTTAACAACATCTTGATAGCTGGTGCACAAAATTCTTTATAGCTGTGACAACAGTTGGCATGAACCTCACGGTGGCTGTGGCCATGTGCTCGTGATGGTAGTTCTCGCACACTGGAGTTGTTTAGTTCCCACAACATTTGACCTACGTCATACACACACCATTCATTCATACAGAGTTTCTTAAAGACTCAGCTGGCAATCTGGAAACCCATTGGCTGTTGTTAATGAGATATTACAAAATGTAAGTTTGAGTAAGAACTGGAAAAACAGAAGCGTGTATTAGGAGGGCAGTGCTGGATTTACAGGTAAAGATGTGACTGTGTACATGACAAATAAAAGTAGTTTGAAGGTGAGGGAAGATTCAGGACGTAATAGGGAAGGGACTAATGACTTAAATGTTAAAGCATAGTGGCGCATCATTTCAGACATTACCAGAGACATTTATATTGAACAGAACTTACAGATTGTTGTTTTTTGACATTTCTAAAAAGAAGCTTCAGAAAATCTGATCAAATCAAATTGAGAAATGTGTGGAGGAAGCGTGTTTTCGAGGCTGTTTGACGATCTGATGAGCGGTTCTGAAGAAGGACGATGGGAACTTTGTTACAGCACATTTTATCCCAGGTTGCTTCTTTTGTTTAACCTCCTAAGACCTGAACTCTTCCATGGCATGCATTTTTAATTTCTCTTTGATATTTGGGCATATTGGGACCCGATGAATGTAAAAACAAAGAATCACCAGATTTTTTTTTTTTTTACCCGATTTTTGTTCCTAAGAAAAATGAGGATATTCGTTTTAAATTTTGATGAAACAGAGGCAGTATAATGTCCTCGTGAGTGGATATCAGGCCCTTGTAGAGCAAAATTTAGTATTTTGGTCTAGACAACCCATGATGTGATGTCCACATATGTGGACGCCAAGTCCTAGGAGGTTAATGTGACTCAACATTTTTCTGTGAGGCTTGTTGTTACTCTGAATAGAAGTCATGGTGTCCGTGAAGAAGACTGAAGATGCGTATCACATGTAAGCTAAGGTCAGAGTTAGTTACATATGAAATATCAAGTAAAATGCAAGCTGTGATTTAAAAAAAAAAGAAAAAAAGTTGCCTATAAAGCAAACAGGGAACACGTGATTTGAATTTAAACTCTCTTCCAAGGTCGTCTCCTTGTGTGTGTCACATTGCTCCTGCTATTCTATTTGTATATCACCCCTTTGAAGGAACATTCACAACACAAGTGCCTGCACATTTGTAATTCCACTATGGACCTCAAACTGGGACAGAGAGCAAACATCAACTGTTGTGTCCAGCCGAACACGTGACCCGTTATATGTGGATGCTCGTAATTGCCCCTAAATAAACAACTGTGAGTAATCGAAACTGAAAGACCAAATTAATGCAGAAGCAGATGTTAATGGACAGTTCAGTTGCAGATTATTATTATTTATTTATTTATTTTTGGTCACAGTGATTTCCCAGAACAGACTAACGATGAGCAATGAAATGCTGTCGACTGAGTGAAGACGGCAACCGCCGGTTGTGCGGTCAACTTGAAACGACATCAATCATACGCAACCGAAGAAACACAGACAAAAAGTGCAGACTGATGTCCACTTTTAAACTCCGAACTACAGCTGTAAATCATAACAAAGTGCTTTAAAACATACTACTTTAAAAACTAGCTGTACATTCAATAAAAAATAAAAGTACAGTTTGCTTGTTGCTGACTTTAGCTTTATCGAAGCTGTTATGACGATTTCACACATTGCAGCAGTAGCTACATCCATGTGTGATATTAGGACAGACACACACATACACACACACACACACTGCTCTCTGTAACCCCTGCCTGTGTAGCTCTACCCCAGGAGGAAATTGAATTGGAGAGTTGACCCCGCCTGACACAAGGCAAGCACCATTGATTTTTATTGAAACATGAGCCATCAATACCGAGATTGCTTTTGATTCATGGGGTTTCTTTGCCCATGTTTCCCCAGCGAATGGTGCAGGCTGGATTTGATTATCACTTAAGTCATCTTGTTGTTGTAATTTCAGTTGTGGCACACATAAATGAATCCAGAACCTCATGAATTATATTAGAGAAACTGTTTCATTTCAAGCAAATTAATATTAGATATTTAAAAATAAATAAATAAACAAATTGGCTCCGCTTTCAGCGGGGACAACTATTGTTTTTGAAAGTGAACACTAATGAAATTTGAAGTTTATCGACCAGGTTAATAAAAGTATTCTATACAGACTATGTAACATTATGACCTGAATACCTAAACAGACGAAAACAGTCACACCTTAAAGTCCTAGTGGGTGTTGTTTGAGAGTTTTGGTCGTATCACAGAATCTTTATGAAATCAAATTATACATTTGTGAATTTGATTATTTCTTTCCTTAACGTACAAACCGCCCCCGTGTTTTTCCTTACGCTTTAAGGCTGTTAAAATGATCATATTCATCACTGACTGACACAGTTGGCTCAGTTCCACTCTTCATTAACTCTACATTATGAAAACACTGAGAACCTGGAAAAAGTCCAGATACACAACATACGACTTACAGGTAGCAGGCTGCTTATAATGAGGATAAGGAACGTAAGTGTTACAAAACGAGTGGTAAACCGTGATACACTTTCTCTGCTGATTGTTCTGAAAATATTAAAATTGGTCTGAAATATTAAATATTAAATATGCTGATCCAGAATGCTGCAGTGAGAGTACTGAATGGGACTAGAAAGAAAAGAGCATATTTGTCCCACATTGGCTTTTCTTCAGTGCCTCCATGCTAAATCCACAATCAAATTTAAAATCCTTCTTCGCACATACAAGATCTTAAATAATCAGGCCCCATCTTGCCTTAAAGCTCTCATAGCATAGTACTGTATCACCCCATTAGATCATTTTACTCTCAGACTGCTGGTTTCCTTGTGGTTCATAGAGTATTTAAAAGTAGAATGGGAGGCAGAGCCTTTAACTTCCAGGCCCCTTTTCTGTGGAACCAGCTCCCAGTTTGGATTAAGGAGACAGACACCCTCTCTACTCTTAAGATTAGGCTTAAAACGTTCCTTTTTGATAAAGCACACAGTTAGGGCTGGATCAGGTGACCCTAAATCCTCTCTTAGTTATGCTGTAATAGGCCTGGGCTGTTGGGGGCTTCCCATGAGCATTTCTTCTTCCTACCATGTGTTTTCCCTTCTTGTGTGTTTACACAACACTACTATATTTAATCATCCATCATTTTTCATCTCTATCTCCCACAGTGTATCTTTGTTTCGTCTTCCTCCCCTTACCTCCAACTGGTCTTAGCAGACAGCTGCTCATCTCTGGCCCGTTTTACCTGAGGTTTCTGAGGTTTCTTCCTGTTAAAAGGGAGTTTTTCCTTCCCACTGTAGCCAAGTTCTTGCTCATAGTGGGTCATGTGATTGTTGAGGTTCCTTTGTAATATTGTAAGTTTTGTACCTTACAGTATGAAGCTGTTGTTGGGAATTGGCACTATTTAAACAACAGGATTTCCACAATTTCCCCCACTTTATCCAATTCAAGAAGAAGGGCTGGAGCCTAACTAAGCTGCGATAGGACAAGAGCTGTGGTACACCCTGGATAGGTTGCCAGTTTCTCACAGGGCTAACACAGAGAAACAGACTTGCCTTTAGACTGTGGGAGGAAGCCAGAGTACCCACAGTATTTCAAATACATGCAGAACCAGTGTCAGTTTCAACCCCAGTAAAATGTCCCTACTTATAAACAATTTGGTTGGCTCCATATATTAAACAATGGGAGGATCCCCCACTGTGTGTGTGTGTGTGTGTGTGTGTGTTCCTGTCTAGCTATCTTTGTGAGGACCGAAATCTGCATTCTACTATACTTGTGAGAACCAGCAGTCACTTGTGAGGACACACAACCCGGTCCTCACATTTTTGAAGGCATTTAAAGGCATTTTTGAGGCTCAAAATGGGGTTTTAGTGTCAGGGTTACAATTAGGTTATGGTTAGGTTTAGGGTAAGGGTTAGGGTTAGGCATTCATTTTTAATGGTTAGGGTTAGGGTAAGGGGCTAGGGAATCCATTATGTCAATGAGGGTCCTCACTAAGATAGCTGAACGGGGTTGTGTGTGTGTGTGTGTGTGTGTGTGTGTGTGTGTGTGTGTGTGTGTGTGTGTGTGTGTGTGTGCTTCATCGTACTGGTGGGAAAGCTGTGCCCTCCCTCTCCCACACTAGAGAGCTCTTTTGGTTTAGGGAGAGTGAAAGTGTTTATAGGTATTCACTAACGTGCTAACCAACTCACAGATTTGTATGAATGACTTGCACCTGTCCTAATGTTACAGCATGTGCCTCTTCTTTCATACACTGCACACTTGTGCTGTGTTTAAAGTGATAAGTAAATGTCAATAGGTCTGGCCTGATAACATCTTTTAAAAATAAGACATCTATTGTGAAAAGTGACCGGGGTGCTCTTTTGGACGTGAAGACGAGGATGATATGTTCAGATACTTACACTGCATGCTTTCTCTTGGCTGCTGTAGCATGTCTTATCTTCAAGCTAAATACGATCACCTCTTGTGCCCAGCGTCACACACTTGTTTGGATGATTTGAACATGGTCACACGCAATCATATGAAATGTTTTAATGGGATTTCAGTCATTGGATGCTGTGACCTGCTTCTCAGCTGACCACTTAATTCTATCAGGACTCTGGACAAAGAGCATCGCTCTGCCTCTTGATCACGGTTATGACCACACAGCTCACAGCATTAATGAGCCCTTTACAGGCAAAATCATGTGCACATTCATGAGCACATGGACACAAAAACACACACTAATGCTTTTATATGAACTAATTACAGACAAACACGTTTGATCTGCGCTCAGGTACTTAACAACGCACACACACACCCATACTCGCACACATTCGACTGATGAAAGCCAGCACAGTGCGGCTGTGGTGGTGCATACTGATGCCTAGCCAAGAGCTCCCCGCTGGGCTTTGCTTGATCCCAGTGTGCCCCTGATGGCTTGGAAACTCTGAAGATCTACTCTATGGTTAACCTGCAACGTACACTCAAATACGTGCATGTCCACACACACACACACACACACACACACACACACACACACACACACACACACACACACACACACACACACACACTCCTCACAAAGCTTCAGTATGTTTTATTGGGCTGAATTTGGCTTTCGGCACACAGCCGCAATTCACTGTCACCAGAAAACAAAGCACGAGTGACCTGTGTGAAACTGTCAGTGCTGCTCGTAGCTAGGACTCTTTTCCTCTCTAACACACGCTGATAGACACTCATATTTCCTGTGGTAACAAGCGTGAAAGTGGCCTCATAAATCCAAAGTGATTTTACAGAGACCACATCAGCGGCCTAAAGGAGATGTATTATGTAAATAAAACAACATGCCGTCTGTAATGCTGCCTTGTTGCTACCAGCAGATCATAATGACTCAGTGGGAGACCTTCAGTTGAATACAGCAACAGTTCGATTAGGTGTACATGAGTGTGTGTGTGTGTGCAGGCAAGCCCCCACGCAGACACACTCCTCCACTACATGATTTGATATTTCATCATAAGTCTGTATCCCAGCATGATGTGCTTCTTTGTAGCCTGCTATGGTCCAACAATCTGTGAGCAGAGCACGGGGAAGGCAGGGCCGGTGCACTTCCGTGTGTCACGCACAAACACACAGGCACCAGTCACACTGTTTATTAAAGGTGAAAGAGCGAGGAAGCTTGTGTGTATGTGTGTGTTTGTGTACAAAAGCTTGCATGCAAACACCAAATGGACTCGAGCACAGTTGGGTCTTCGCTGTG
The DNA here is from genome assembly GCF_036321145.2 of Pelmatolapia mariae. NCBI lineage: Eukaryota > Metazoa > Chordata > Actinopteri > Cichliformes > Cichlidae > Pelmatolapia > Pelmatolapia mariae. The sequence continues at coordinate 7,358,527 of NC_086240.1, forward strand.
CGCCACAACAGCGCAAACATGACTCAGATTCGCATATTCAGTCATTCACACACACACACATCCACACACACACCTACGCACGCCCTAACGGCTCGTCCAGCTCCGACCCGTGATGGATTGGCTGCACTCCTGCCGTGACAGACGAGCGATGGATGGAGAGCCGAGAAGATGAAGGGAAGAAAGGGACGGAGGAGGAGGAAGAGGAGGTGGGAGGGGTGGGGTGAGGGTGTGTGCATGCACGCGCGGGTAGTGTTGGAGGAGAGAAAAAGAGCTGAGTGCAGTGGTCTTGGTGCCAGGGAGGATCTTACACGGGGGCCAAGCAGATCATTTCCTCCTCGGCAGCACGTGTCATTTCCTCTAAACAAACAGCCCTTCTGTGGACATGAGAGAGGCTGAAGGTCTGCCCTGTCAATCTCTCCCCTCTCTCCTCTGCCTCTGCCTCCCTCTGTCCTTCTTTATCTCCTCTATGAGCCTCTGTGTGTGTGTATGTGTGTGTGTGTGAGTAGGAGGAGTGTGCATTATTTATGTGTATTAGTGCTGTGAATGAAAGAGCAAGAGCAGTGTTTGTGTTATGTTGAAAACTGCTGTGAACATCTGGAGGGGAAAAAAGCAGCTGTTTCGAGTGTGAATGGCTGCTAAGGTGCAGAAATAAGGTAAAAGAAAAAAACAACAAATATTTGCACTTCTTAAATGTAAGCATCTGTTTCTATATTTTCTTTGATGCACTATGCAGGATTGGTTTAAAAAAAAGAAAACTTGTGTGTGCAGGTGGTGCAAAGGTGACCAAACAAGGTCAAGGGCATCCTACACCCCTATCCTACACCTACATCCACATTTTTCTCCCTTAACTAATTCACTTTTTAATAAATGAATGTAAAGATGCATTTGCATTTATTTCAGCGAAGAGTAATCTGTACTTATGCGTGCATCACTGCAGAAACTTCGCCTGCCGTGTCGTCTCTGCAGTAAACAGCCATGTTAGGCATAGTGTCACACACGATTTGTGTTTTCCAGTCAGGAGTGTGCCTTGTGTGCTACCCACCAATTTAACTTGCTCCTAATTACGCACTTAAAGACATAATTAGGCCTGCTTGTTCCAGTGCTGCACACAGAGACATGACAGTAGGCCACATCTGTGGAGAGGGAAGGGTTCACCCGTGGTCAGGCAAATATGCAAACACAGATGCATTTTAATGAACATACGCTAACGTAACATACAATAGAAAGTGAGAGTATTTGCCTCCTTCCTGATTTTTTCAAATTTAATTTTTAATGTATTTATTTTTGCATTTATGTCACGCATACTTTTTCAGGTCATCAAAGTATCTTTTATATTAAACAAAGATAACCAGAGTAAATACAAAATGTATTTTTTTTAAATCAAGAAATCCCTTAAATAGAACCTGTTTGACAGAGTGAAACAGGCTAAAAGATCTTTTTTTTTTTTAAAAAGCAACACGTCATGCCACGTTTTAAAGAAACTCAAAAACATCTGAGAAACAAAGTCATGGACATCTGTCAGTCTGTAAGAGGTTACAAAACCATTTTTAAGGCTTTGTGTCACAGTCATAATGGCACAGTCAGAGCCATTATCCACAAATTGAGAAAACATGGGACAGTGATGAACCTTCCCAGGAGTGGCCAGTCTTCCAAAATTACTCCAAAAGCGCATCGGTGACTCATCCAGGAGGTCACAAAAGAGCCCAGAACAACATCTAAAGAACTGCAAGCCTCACCTGCCTCAGTTAAATTTAATGTTCATGACTGGGCAAAAATGGCATCTATGGGAGAGGTCCAAGACAAAACCCACTGCTGACCAAAAACACCACATTGTCATCTCACAGGACAACTTGTAATTGATGTAATTGATTGAAATTAACTGAGAAATTGTTAATTTGAAATTGTTGTAATTGATGGAACCATGAATTTTTCTCTCTACCAGAAAATCCTGAAGGGGAATGTCCGGCCATCAGTTCATGCCCTGAAGCTCAAGTCACTCGAGTTATGCTGCAGGAAAACAATCCAAAGCACACCAGCGAGTCCACCTCAGAATGGCTCAAAATAAAAAAAACTGTTTTGGAGTTGCCTTAAATCTGATTGAGATGCTCTGGTATCACCTTAAACAGGCTGTTCATGCTTGAGAAACCTACACTGTGGCTGAATTAAAACAATTCCGCAATGTGAAAGACTCACTGTCAGTTATCACAAAAGCTTGATTGCAGTTCTTGTTGCCAAGGGTGGCACAACCAGTTATCAGGTTTTAGAGGCAATTACTTTTTCCACACAGGTTTTGGATAGCTTTTTCCCTTAATAAATGAAATGATTATTTATTATTATTACATCTTGTATTTACTTGGGTTATCTTTGGCTAATATTTGATTTATGATCTGAAACATGTTAACTGTATATGTCAACAAATCTGGTTTATCTGCTGTGGGTTTAGGTGGCATAAAAAGCTCATCATACTCATCTCAATTTCAATAAAATCCACATTTATAAGTACACAGACCATTTTTTCATGACTTTCACAAGGCTTACATATAATGTTTGTCAGCAAATAACCTAAACACACAATTGTGAAGCACAATCAAGACATTAAAACATCAAATGTGCCGAAAATTTCCACTCAGCAATTATTAGCATCTTTCTCATGTTCGTTATATTTACAGCCTTGGTCTACTAGCAGCATTTTTAAAGAAATGCATGCACATGTTTATTTAATTAATCTTTTTGCTTTATTTTTTAAACATGAAGTAATTATAGTCTTTTTCGGGGGTGGGGGGTGTTGGGAGGCTAAAACATTCCACAGATCTATCTAGCAAACTGCTTCAGTCAGCATGCCCTTACATATGCTGAGGTGTACTTTATACTTCTGACATCTTGCTTAGTGTTCCCTCCTCCTCTGTTCCTTCTTTCTGAATGACACTCTCTCTACAAAAAAGGGAGAAGTTACCACCTTTAAAATAACCAAAAAAAAGTTAATAAATGTGATCAAAATAAAGATACAACACCATGGGAAATCAGAAACAACTGCACAGACGCACCTAATCATTACCTCAACAAGCATGGTGGGGCTCCGAGGCACCGAGCTACAAGAAGAATGAAGCACCAGCCTTCGTCTGAACCTTGGGATATAAGTAGTGTGTGTGTGTGTGTGTGTGTGTGTGTGTGTGTGTGTGTGTGTGTGTGTGTGTGTGTGTGTGTGTGTGTGTGTGTGTGTGTGTGTGTGTGTGTAGCAGCCCTCACTCTCTAGCTGGCTGCTGCTTAAGAATCCAGTCACATCTCTTGCTAGCAGGCAGGCAGTAAGGCGCTTTCACGCTCACAGGTTTGCTTTGGTTGGGTCTAATACCCTTTCTCTCTCTCTGTATGTGTGTATGTGTGTGTGTGTATGCACGTGAGCATATGCCTAAATCCGACTGCATGTGTGTCTTATACCCACCACTTCTTTGTTTCTTTACTTTGTGTTAACGTGCGACAGTTGTGTGCTCAAGTTTATGACGCGCGCGTGTGTGTGTGTGTGTGTGTGTGTGTGTGTGTGTGTGTGTGTGTGTGTGTGTGTGTGTGTGTGTGTGTGTTGGCTCTCGGCGGCACTGATAAACCCACTTAGACTCTCCCCTGATCTGTTCGCTTTGGGCTGGCAGCCCCCTGCCTTGGTTGAAACACACACACATACACACTCACACACACACACTCACACACTTGGAGCCCTCTGCTTTAGTTGCTAGCTGATCTGTGACAGCCTGCCACTCAAACGCAGCTCCGTTGAGACACTGCACAAAGGAGTAGAGGAGGCTGAGAGAGGAGGGAGGAAGGGGAAGAGGGAAAGGAGGTGGTGCTGGTGGTGGTGGTGGCTGTGGTATTGGGGTGTGAGAGGGGGGTATCAGTGTCTTTCTTCCGGGTGCCTGCTAGCTCCCGCTCTCTGGCTGTCTTCCTTATCTCCCTGCTCCTCACTCTCCTCCAACTGACTGGCTTTGGCAGCTGCTCCTCACTCCCCAACACATCTCCCCTTTCCTGCGCCTCTATTCCCCTCTCTTACTCCCCCCCTCCCCTTTTTTCTATTTCTTCCTGTCTTTATTTTCCTACCTGACCAAATGTCAGTTCATCTCGCTCTCATTTGCCTTTTCAAGAGAGGAGGACTTAGTGGAAGATGAAAGAGAATGGGAGAGAGAGGCAGGGCGCATCATAGAGACAACCTGCAAAGGCATTTGGCAATGAAAAAAAAGGGTAGTGTATGAAACAGGAAAACATGGCTTGTTGAGGGAATGCACTGAACCGACCAAAAGAAAAACAGAAGCAATGTGGGGCGAAAGCAGAGTGGAAGAGCAGGTAAAAAGCTGTGCTTGTAAATGCACATTTTTGTGTGTGTCCTGGTTGTGTTACTGGAATGAAGCTAACATACAGTAATAATGCAGCCAGCAGCTTCCAGTGTTTGAAAATCCACCAAATACACACACAGTATAGTGTCCAACCTGGACAAATGAATTAAACACTATCTACACATCTATATTTAAGGCATATATTTATGATTCTGTGTATATGTATTAAAGCTTTTTAGCGTTAATAATAAATCACATTACTAAGCGGAGTGCTTGTAATAAATTATCACTGTCTCTGGATGTAGTTACATGCACATGTTCTCCCTGCTAATTGGAGATTTCAGATCGACTGCTTTTAGCAGTATTTTTAACACACGCTGCTGTTTACATCTGTAAACACACTTAAAGGCATTGGAACAGAGAAACAGGTTCCTACAGGTGATAAATAAGAGATGCATTTGTCTTCCTTAGTTGGTATCTTATCTGTCTGACACTGATCAGCAGCCAAAAGATGGCTATCTTTTTGTCTGTTCAGAGCAGTAGCTGCTAGAGTTTGTAGACTATTTATTAAGTAAATGGAAGAGAAACACTTCAGCTCAGAAGCTGCCAATTTTGGAAAGATCACAAGCAAATCTCGGCTACTATCAGACCAGAGGAACAGGGTACCACCTTTGCAAGCATCTCACACCCACAGACTGTTTATACCTTTAGTGTAACTGTTGAATAAAAATTATATAATATGATGCTTACATTCCTGCAGCACCTTTTCTTGTCACCAATGTCTCTAACGTAGCTGTGATGTCTTTGTTGTTGTTCTTATATTGACTGACAGGCACCACAAGACACAAATGAAATTTCCAAAAGGTCAAAAAATACCGCTACAGTACTCTACACATTTACATGAACACAGAGGACACTCAGAAATGAAGCAGCAGGTTAGATCGTTCAGATGATAGGATATTTCCTGTGAGTGGTTTACAAAAAGCTTTGCTTCACTCCTCTCCACTAGAATTCCACCTGTTCCTCTGGCTGAGATGTTTATATAGAGTGGATAATAGAGCGCTTTAGTTCTTTGTGCAAAATCTTATAATTAATGAGAGTACTGATGAGTTCTTCTTCGAGTTCTTTCTCGCTCCTTTCATTGAATAAAAGGATATCACCTACCTAACAAACCATCCTAACAGCACCCTGAGGCCAAAGTATGTGGCATTTCTCTCGTCGGTTGGTGGAGACCAAAACAGAGCGATACATGAATGATGAACGATGATAAATAGTCATATTCGTGCAGCTACGGTCAGTTTAAAATTAACAGCAAACCTAACAGTCATGACCTGTGACTGTGGGATGAAGCAGGAACGCTTGCAGAAGGATCCACACAGGACAAAATGAAAACTAGAAGTGCTCCAGCTGATCAGCGTGGGTTCCTTTGTGACTTTAGTTTTGTTATAATGAATAAATCCAAAGCGAAGAGTCCGCTTTGTGACGAACGTGATAATATGTGTGTCTGGCCCTGGCGAATCAGGTACAGTGCATCTTTAAAGGACTAAAAAAAAGAGGAAAAAATCAATTTTCTCGTCAGCGTGTGGCTGCAAAAGCAATGCTACAGCAGCTTCTGCCACTGCATTTCATTAAGGTGAAGACTGTGTGAAAGTGAGAAAACAGTGTGTGACAAAACAACTGAGATAATGGAAGCTTCTATATACGAGGCAGGCCAGAGGGAGAGAGATAAAGAAAGATGCAGCGGGACAGAGTCGGGGAGGGGGAGGACAAATAGAAATAGAAAAAAAACAGGGCAGTGATCCCCAACGAGCTGGGATGGATGACAGGAACAAAGTTGGCTGTAGGTGGAGTAAAGAGACAAAAGATGGAGTTTTGCCGTGAAAGAGAAAGAGCGTGCTCAGCAATATGGATCCATAGCCCTGGGTTAGAGAAGACGGAGGGAACTCTTCATCAGCACCTCGACTGCTGCCAATATCGCTGAGTCATCATCGTCCTCTTGCACAACTGCAGGGTTCAAAAAAGAAACAGAAAGCCTCCCCAACCATCACCTTGATTATTTCATGTCAGCCATGTCACTGTCAGTATCATCACGTGCATCATTCACTATGAGAGAAAATCCAAACGCTCACTTTTTAAAACCACTTTCAGATTGAATCAGAAATTGTTGGTGGAGTTCACCCCTTTAACTGTTCTTCCGAAAGCCTAGTGGGAGACGCCTGGAGCTATTGGGCATCTTTCCCAGCGCCAGCCTCGCACCTGCTCCTGGCAAAAACAGAATAACTATGCAAAACTCTTTTCCACTCTTGCAGACTCCCTCTCCTTCCTTGTTTCCTCTCTCCCTCTTTCAGTTTTTAATTAAACAGAAGCAGAGGGCTGCGAAAACCTGCTACTAATTACACAGCCGCTGCCTCCCTCTCTCTCACTCTTTCTCTTCCTCTCTGCCTCTCTCCCACTCGCTTCTGTTTGCTCCTTTCCTCTCCATTCCCTTCACTTTTCTCCCTCACTCTGAGCCGTGCTGGAGATCCGCCAACAGCCTGTGGAATCACTTACCAGCTACCACGACGGGAGTGGAGGGGGGGGTGGGAAGAGAAGGTACACTTGTCGGCGTGCGCACACAAAAATCCGAGACATCGCACGTGTGCACGCGCACGCTAAGATGCAGACGAGCCCATTCACAAGTCAAAATGTGCAAAAAGCAGGCTTGCAGACACACACACGGGTCACACTCAACACATCTGAAGGTGCTTACCCATTTAGCAGCTTTGCTTTCTCCACTGTAACTGTGTTTGTGTGTGTGTGTCTGTTTGTTTGTGTGCGTGTGTGAGTGTGTGTGGCAGGCAAGAGGGTGATCAGCTCCCTAATGAGAGAGAACACTAATCATATTTCACACTGACACAAACACAATCACAACATCTGTATCTAATGCGGTCCGCCCTCTTATTCCTCCCCCACTCTCCTCCACTGAGCTTCCCTCCCCATCTCCTCCCCTCATCATCGTTCACCTCAATCCCCCCACCCCCCGCCGGCTTCCCCCTTCCTCAGTTTCACTTTCTTTTCTCCCATCCTCATCCTCTCTCACCCCCCCACCTCCTTCTGAAGTAATCAAGCAGGGATGCAGACTGACACCTCTCCCTCTCTCTTGCCTTCGCTTCATACCTTCCTCTGTCTCCATTCATCAAACTGCATACCTCCTTCTTTCTCCCTTCTGCCTTAATACAGAGCTCCCTTATTCAAGCTTGCACTTTGAAGGGGTGGTTATCCAATCCATCACATAGATCATAACGTACACACACACACACACACACACACACACACACACACACACACACACACACACACACACACTTTTACCATGCATCTTGCAGGGGAGCGTGTGAGTTAAGAGAAAGAGCAAAAGATTAAATGAGTGAAATGGGAGGAAACAATGGCAGAGATAGCATAAAGACAAGTGTAGCGTCACATCCACAGATGAAACATGCGGTAATGGCTGTCGGACAGAGGAGGGAGTGATAAAACGGGAGTGGTAGCTTGATGATAAGGGGAAGAGGGAGCAGATAGAGAGAGATTGCAGCTTTAGCTAAAGTAGCTGGACAGCAGGAGTGGGCGGGACACAGAAGCCCCCCTCTCTGCTGCAATCAAGCCTCTGTCACCATCTGGACGCCATTTTAAAACCATCAGCTCTGGCTCCCCATGTAAACAAGGGCGCGACCCCTAACATGCTCCCCTCCCTAAATGGGCTCTGTCTGGCATCTGCAGACCCCAAAATGGCTGACTTTGTAGGGTGAGAATTGGAGCCAGAATGGCAGACTGATGATCATATGGGGGAAGGCGTGTTTTTCATTTGTGAGGCATTTCTGACTGCGCACAAACGATGTAAAGTTGCTCAAAATATGTTTGTTATATTGCTCAACTGATAGCGCTGCAGGAGAGGTCTGATTCAAGATAAGGAAGCAGGTTCGGGATTATCAGGACAGCATGTCAGAACCAAGTGTCTCTCTATTCCCATGGACCGTACAGTAATTAACCTAGCATCATGCAAAAGTGGAAAATTACCAGTTGATTTGTATGCAGCGTTGATTTAAAAGGTAGTCACTAAAGGTAGTCCCTCCATTTAGTCAATATAACAGGTAAAATCATTTATTTTTTCATTGTTATCTGACATCGACTTTCTCAGTTAGTTAATAAACAGAAGAAAAAAAGAGGTCACAGCTGATGGCTTCAAACAACCAGTTTTATCAAGCCACACTTAAAAATCTAATGTCTAATCATAACGGCCTGGGAAGAGCAGCAAATATTCATTTTGAGAAATCAGAACTGATAATTAAATTAAGAGGTCTGTGCTTTTTTTCTAATCTCAACTGACTAATCATGTAAAATGCACTCTATATACTATATATATATATATAGTAGCAAATGTTACCATTAAATGACTCTAAAGTACTACATTTGCCAACATTAAACTTGTGTTTAAAGATTTTACTGTAATGTGCTGTAGTAAATACTAGGGGCGATCGTGGCTCAAGAGTTGGCAGTTCGTCTTGTAATCGGAAGGTTGCCGGTTTGAACCCTGGCTCCGACAGTCTCGGTCGTTGTGTCCTTGTGCAAGACACTTCACCCGTTGCCTACTGGTGGTGGTCAGAGGGCCCAGTGGCGCCAGTGTCCGGCAGCCTCGCCTCTGTCAGTGAGCCCCAGGGCAGCTGTGGCTACAATGTAGCTTGCCATCACCAGTGTGTGAATGTGTGTGTGAATGGGTGAATGTCTGAATGTACTGTAAAGCGCTTTGAGGTCCATAGGGACTAAGTAAAGCGCTATACAAATACAGGCCATTTTTACCATTTACATGCTTTACAGTTAAATACAGTCTATTGTGTTGTCATTGTGATGTTCTTTTAGTATTCCTTCAGTAATCTCCAGAAGCAGTTTACTAGTGTAAGATGTTTAACCGCGCTTGCTCTTTTAGGTACCCTGAATCACTTTCTTGTCTTTCTTGAACTAAGACAAGACATCAGTCTTTGTCATAACTCCCCTGCTCCTCACTCGGCACTATTATGGGAGCGCTGCTGTATTCAGCACTTTAGCAAACAGCCGGAAGATGAATCACTACAGAAGTCTTGGTCGTGAAGGTGCATTGATGGCTGAAGCTTAATATTGGAAATCACACATCACACGTCCACAACATGTGAGTATAAGGCTAAACACAACATAAGTGAAATAAACATCACAACGCCATTTAATTAATGCTTTTAGCTTCAACAGCTTTTACATGCCAATCAGCCACGTCATGAAATAACGCTCACGACACTCCATATGAACATATGCCTTAAATAAAGAAAAAAAAAAGTACTGTGGAGCAGCTTGGTTGTAATATTTGTTCCTTAAAGACACGATCACGGGTAGTCCAGTGCTGTATCACTCCTCTGCGAGAAAAACAAAATGTTTTTAAAATAGTTTTAACAAACCACCAAGAGAGCCGCGTTTTTCTCAAAAACAAATGTTAGCTATTGTGGCTGTCCCACCAACAGGTTGACTTTAATTGGAATTTAGATTAATGCAAACAAACATGTAAACAAGCATTATGAATGGCAGATTATCAAGAATTATGATGCGCTTACATGGGTGTGGGACGTAGATAGAGAGATAGAGTCTGTGACAGTGAAAAACAGAGGGAGCATGTCAGGGGGATGTGTGTATTCCTGTGGGAGGCTGTGTGCATGCGTGTTTCCTCTGTGTGTGTGTGTGTGTGTGTGTGCGCGCGCGTGTGTGTATGTGAGAACATGAGTGTTTGCGTGCCTCAGAGAGAGAAACAGTTGAAGATCTGATGCAAAGTTCAGATGCATGCACACACACACATGTGCACGCACACACACAGAAACATATCACAGGCAGCAGAGTGATAATGACATGGAAATGATATGGTAATGATATGGTAATCTGGCAACATTATTCTGCCCACCAGAGACTAGGAGGGAGAAGAACCTGCCACACACACACACACACACACACACACACACACACTGACAGAGAGAGCAAGCAGAGATCTATGCACTGACATGGCAAAGGAGAGTAAGACCAGTGTGGGGGAAGGTGTGTAACGTTAAAGTGTTAACGGTGAAAGGAAGGGTCTTTGGTTTGGTTTCTTTATCATTACTTTGTTGACTACACAAGACTTTTAACAGTAATCTTATTTAGTGCAAAGTGTCAAATTATTTTAATAAACTTAAAATTGAAAATCCGTGGTGTTCTGCAGAAAAGAAGTCCGATGAGCATTTTGACAAAAAATTTCAATTCAAACTCCCGGTTGACTTATTAGTGATTGATTTAGACCTTTTATTCTAATTACCCCTGATGACAAATCCAGAAGCTCAAGTTGCTGTTAAAAAAGCACATGAGATGGAGCTGGAAGTTTTGGAATTAACTTTTTGCTGAGCTGCAAAGGTTAAGAATAAACTATCATGCTAGAAACTTATAATCACACACACTTACATAGACACACATACAGGCAGACAGAGAGTTATGTGAGAGAGCATAATGCAAATGTATTGTAATAGGGGGAAACAGACCTAAAAGCATCAACATAAAGAAGATGGCCATAAAGCACTAATAGATTATTTATTAGACAGGATGTGAGTATCCAGAATGAATACAACACCGCCACCCTCTGGAAAGACTTATTCACTACAATATTTCCAATGAAGAGTGCATGCAATATACTGACTGTAAAAAAAAAAATAAATAAAAAAATAACTAACTTAGAAGGCAGGCCAACCTGTTTTTGTCAGAGTGCCTCAGTATGCTTATGTATATGTATTAAGATAGGGTTGTCGAATTATAAAACAAGTCTGACTGAATATCAAAATATTTAGGTGTATTGACTCTGATGAGTTTAAGGAAAGAAGATTAATATTATAGTCATTTGGTGACTCTTTCAGACATACTATAGATATTTAATCTCAAATAGTTATTTTATATGCACTCTTTCAAAATACTTATCACAGACTATACAATATTTGAGCCATTTGTGTAAAAGTGATTAATCATGTCACCTGCGCAAAAAGAACGCAGAAATATAGAAATATCAGAGCAGAATTTAAACAAGATGCAGTGGAGATGAAAGTTCACCTAAAAACTCTAGTTTGAATCACATTTCTAGTTTCTTACAGAGCACTCAACTGTATCTTGTTGTCTTCCTCTTTATTGTTTCAGTCTGAACTTCATCTGCTAATCACTAGATGCTCTTCTACGCCAACATCGCCGCTCCTTCTTTCCTTTCCTTTCTGCTTCTTGCTTCCTCCCTAGTTGTCAGTGTTTCCCTTGCTGCTCCTCTTTAAGTGGCTGTGATTGACAGGTGGGCTATATCCATGCAATATCACCCAGCGCACGTTCCTATTCCCTCCTGGAGCCTTCATCCGCCGGTCAAATTAACCTTTCGTGCCAACGGGAGGGGGCCCTGCGTGGGCCAATCAGCAGGTGATTAGGCCGGGGGTGGGAGGGGTTGGGGGTCACTGCGATGGGGCCATCGCAAGCCTGATTGGTTTCAATCAGCGACCAGCCGCAAGGACAGCTGGGAGCTGAGCCGCAGTGAGCACTAATCAACGCGTCCCACAGTGAGGCATGAACAGTCACCGCACACACATACACAAGCAGACCGATGTTGGTGTATACACACTGACAACACTTACCTCTCTGTGTGCACACATTCGCCCTGAGACAAGAAACACACACACACACAGTAAGACATGGGATGCAGAAATGAACAGTCAAGACCACAACAGATAAACAGAAAATCCCATAATGGAAAACTAGAGAAAATAGAGAGAGGGAGACAGGGAAAGAGGGGCACACTCAGAGCAGCCACAGAATCTCACAGTAAATTGAATGACTAATTGCATTGGATTCGTTAATTTGACCACTGGCACATCAGATAGGGGGCCCGTGACATTGGTTTGAAATGCTCTGTCCTACAAACCGCGACAACAAATCTCATGTGATGTTTCAAATGTGGAACAATCCACATTCGCTCCGCTATGGCTGATGTCATGCCGATTCTTGTTCAAATATCATAAAGTACAGCACTGACCAGTCACTGATCAGATTAAAAAGAAAATGTTGCAAAGAGCACATTATAGCAACTCTTTGATGGATCAGCTCAGGTTTGTTGTTTATGACAGTTAGGCACTTCTTTGGATGAGTCAAATGTCTGAGCTACAGAAGAGAACTACACTTACAGATGTTAGGTGCACTGGCCTCCAAAGTCACCAGTAAAACATCGTTGGGATGTGGTTGAACAGGAGGTTCACATCAGCTGACAAATCTGCAGCAACTGTATGACATTATTGTTGAATCTATGCCATGAGGACTGGAGGCAGTTCTCAAGCCATAAGGGGGTCCAACCAAGTAAGAAGGTGTACCTTAAAAAGTGTCAAGTAAAACCTACACCCAGATTCAAACAGATAATTCCTACTTTATTCAAACTATGAAACAATGTGCATGTATTATATAACTGGTTCACCTGTAACTGAGTTACTATTGGTTTTCAAAGTCTTATTGTGACCTGAATATAAGTAACAGGTAACAGAAAGTTATTCTAACATACATACATTAACTGGCCACTTTATAAGGCCAGTTGCTGGTTAACACAAATATCTAATTTGCCAATCATATGGCACCAACTCTAGGCATTTAGGCATGAAGACATGGTCAAGTAATACAAAAAACAAACAAACACATGAGAAAACACCCACAAATATTTCTGAAAATGTAGCGTTTTGTTTGTTTTTTTTGTTTTAAATTTCAAATATTGAATAACAAGACAAAACAGCTAATGTGAATGTAATTTTTTTCACTCTTCATAACTGAAGCCTTTCATTGAACTACTAAATAAACAAACTGGTACTCTCTTTCTGGCCAGATACGTGGAAACACTTCTGCTATAATTTTGTTTGTATTTAACAAAATAAAAATGCAAACACAAATGTATGCATTAGTTTTTGACTACGAGTGAAAATTGTTTTCTTTACAAATAACTTAAAGAACTTATTTTAACATTCCACTCAACAACAAACAAATCCTTCCTAGAAAAAATTGTAATTAGGGAGAAGTGGGCCACAAGTGGCACCCAGGCCACAAGTTTGAGACCCCTGGTCTAGTACAACTAGACCAAGTATTAGCACTTTGCAGCTAATGAAGTGAGTTTAGTTCTTAGAGAGTCTCTTAACCTTCAGATGCATTTACAAAAATATAACAGAAGAAGACATGATCAAATTCAGTTAAAATATGTAACAAATCTGTGATGGTAAATATTGAAGGTCATAATGTTGAAAGTCACCACCAATAAATATGAATTACACAAATGCAGAAAGATGCTTTCAATATTTCAGATGTTTTAGTTAAAAAAAGAAAAACATCTTTTTAAAAATGATCTTTTACTGTACTGTACTCTTTTCACCTTTAACCCCCGACTAGTCAATTATTATGTGAATACTGGCCACTAAAAGGCCATCATCTAATTGAATGAATGTGGCTACACTAATTTAATAAATGTGTGAAGTCATCATATTGACAAAATCTGTCCAGACTAACAACATGAAATCAACAGCAACTATGTTAACTCAGCTGCTAGCATGTTGATGTTCTGGAGTCGCACGAAGCTGGATTTAAGGAATAACTGTTTAAATTAAAGTTTTGAGAACATCTTTAATGCCATTTTGTCCAAATACATAACATGACGTCATTGGGTTGGTTGCTGCTAATAGACTTACATTAGTTAAGGTTAGCTAACTAGTGAACGAACCAGTGACTCAGTGAAAAATAAGGAAACTAAAAATAAAAAGCATTGTAAAGGAGATCATTTTTGTACTGATCAGGCTGCCACAGTGAGTCGTTATGTTAAAAAAAAAGCCAAGGATATACTGTCCACTTTGTCCACTTTTACTCTCTGACACTTAAGCAGTAAGTGGTTCCTCGTTGTTTGGCTACCTGCACTGAAACGGTAAAATCCACCTGTTAGCCATCATGTTCAGGCTTGTAAAGCACTTTATAAATGAGGGCAGTGTGCAGGAGAGGCTGTTTGAGTTAAATTTCCTGGTAGCTCAAGAGAACGACAAACTGGAGTCAGACATGGAGTATTCCTCCTTGGGCCAGGTGTACAAGCAGCAGAATCAATTGATGAGACATTACACATTATAATAATGGTCTCTTACATCAAGGACATTCAAACAGTTTACTACATGTGCATCACAAAACAAAAATGACCAAATTTCTTACTGAAACATGGTCGGGAATCCTTGCAACAACAAAAAAAAAAAAGAAAAAGAAAAGAAAAAAGGAGTCTCTGAGGAAGAAATGCAGTTAGTTTTGGAGATCTTTTTTTCTCTCACATCATCTCACTAAGTGGATTATTTCATATTAAAAGTCAGGAAAATCAAATGTAAGTGGAGAAGAAGGAATTTTTTTCCTATGGAGATGCTGATGGATGTTTTCAATTATTACGTGTTTTAAAAACCTGAACATTACAGCTAACAGATGGATTTTCTTTCTTTCTTTCTATTTTTTCTTCTTTTTTCTTTTTTTTTTTACATAAAACTGCCTGCTGCAGCCAGGGGCAGAACAAAAGTGATCCCCTTAGACTGTTTTTCAGTTTTAGTCTCCTTAATTTTCACGAAACTATTGGTTCTGTCACTAGTTAGCTAACATAAATTAATGTAAGTCTATTAGCTGCAACCAACCAACCAACCTGGTGATGTCACATTCTGTACTGGCACAAGATGGCGATAAAGATGTTCAACAACTTGATAAACAACTTTGCATGGACTCTAATATTTAGTCCCCTTTACACTCCAATTGTTTTTAACTATTGTGAATCATTTGATTAGTGATGGTGGCAAGTTATTGTATCTCTGTAGGGTCTTCTTAGTGGATTTCAGGTTGTTTTCAAGGACATTATTCTATGAGTTTGAGACTGGAAAGAGAGAGTTTGAGGAAACACAGGGCGGTGTGACTGAATTCCATTTATCCTGTGACTCAACTGATGCAGATAAAGTAGGGTTTTCAACTCTGTTGGATGACAGCTCATCCTCACTGCCTTTGTGATCCAGGGAATAATTCCTAATATTGCAACGGAACGCTTTCTCTGTGTTGGCTTCCTTTTTACACAGAATAATGTAGCACTTTGTGAAAAATTGACAAAACAAGATGCCGTAGCATGAGATGAGGATAACGATCATCTCCACTGCTGGAAGGTACTTGCCTGTGACATTGACGTAGACTGGGCCAAACATGATCCAGGAGATGAAGTAAATGAGCATTGCAAAAGTGATGAACTTTGCATCATTGTAACTGTCAGGCAACTTTCGTCCTTTATAGGCAACACCAAAGCAGATGAGAGCCAAAAGGCCAATATAGACTAGCATGGCTCCAAACGCAGGAATTAGTTTCTCATTACAAAATATCAGTTTCATGTTGTCCTGTGTGATCTCTGAGTCAATGTATGGAGGACCGTGTACAAGCCACATTATAACAATAACCACTTGAACTGCCATGCAGACTGCAATAATGAGGTAAGGCTTGTAGAGCTTCTTCAGCACACTTTGAATGACCGGGTCAAACTCAAAGGCTAAGACGATCTTAAAGGACTTGACCATGATGCAGGAGACACACAAGGTAAAACTCAAGCCAAACACCACCTGCCGTGCTTGGCACTGATAGCTATTGGGTTGACCACCAAATAATATAACACTAGTAAATGTGATCATAAGGGAGAGGAGGAGAATGATGCTGATTGGGCCTACAGATGAGCGCACAACAGGGGTATTCCAGTGTGCAAGGAAGATGATCCCAACAACAATGGTAAGCACTGCTCCCAAAGAAGTAAAAGACAGCAGCACAATAAGATATACATCACCCCATTTCAGAAAATCAATTTTTCTGGGTAAACACACTGAACTGGTGTTTTTGGAGTAATAGTTTTCTTTGCAAGGATGGCATGTCTCAGAATCTGGAAACAGAGGACAAAAGGTCATTAGAATATTTAACTTGGATTCAAATTCCTTGAGCTGTCAATGCAACAGACTGTGTAATATAAGCATTTCAAAACACTTGTTTTCATAATATTTTGCAGTTAAGTAACACAAATGGAGTTAGGTTTTTTTTTTTGTAATACACACCGGTGGTGTTGGAATATTGGTTCTCAGCACAGGGTTCACACTGATAGCAGCAACCAGGCTGGCCTGTAACTGAAGTCTTCCTGTAGCCAGGCCTACAGCTGTCTGTGCACCTGGAAGTCACATTTCCCTTAGAGAGGAAAGAATCACCATCATGGCCGTCAGTTTTATTTACTGACCATATGAAATCATACCCCACCCCACCCCCACCCTTTTATTTTTAAATCAGTGTGGCATATACCATCTGTTCTTAGACACAAGGTTTTGCATGTTTTTACACACTAACATATACATAATCAACAAAAAAAGAGACTAAAGTATCAATGATGGCAGTTTTTACTATGTGCAAACTCTTAAGTTAGCATGTTAGCATATCAATATTTGCTATTTAGCCATAAACACAAATTATAATAGAACCCAGTACCAATGATAAAAGAATAGTGCAATAAAAGAGTTACAGAATAAAATAACTTGCCTGTGGAAGGTAAACACTTACTATGTGTCTCTGAAGAGCCTGTTGTGTTTCCTGTGAGGTGAAAGTCAGGTTCTGGTGTTCTATACTGTAATAGGCTAAAATGTTGTTCACATCTAGAGAATCTTGAGTCTGCTTCCACAGGATGATATCATATCCAGAGTTGAGGTCACCATGGTGATCAAATGAATAACTTTTTCCCTCCATGTGGAACGTTGCCTTCCGTAAGGCTCTTCGTAGCTGAAGTGTTGAAAACACTAATTAAAAATAATTTACCTGTAGCGGTTAGAAAAATTAACATTTATCGAGGATTGTGTTTCTGGCCACTTGTTCAATATCTAGTACAATAGATATACACAAAAATATACAGTGGGTAAAATAAGTATTGAACATGTCACCAGTTTACAAATTAAATATATTTCTAAAGGTGCTATTTACATGAAATTCTCACCAGATGTAACAACTCATCCAATCAACACGCGCAAAGAAATAAAATCTAGTGCTCTAATCGGGGGCTACAGTACTATAAAGTCATTACGATAAGATGCGACCTGATTATTCAAGAATGTGAATTCAGTTCTGGATTTAACATATATATAGAAAGACAGAAATATGGTCTCTCCTTCTATTCCTGTCAGTACTCTTGCTGTAGCATTTTGGATCAACTAAAGACTTTTCAGGTAGTTTGTTTGGAAATCCTACCTAGAAGCAATAAATGCATAAACTAGTTTTTCAGCTTCAGTCTGAAACTGGATATTTCTAATTTTAGCGATATTGTAGAAATGGAAGAAAGCAGTCCTACATATTTGTTTAATATTCACATTGAATGTAATATCGTGGTCAAAAATGACTCAAAGAATCCTCACAGTGTTACTGGTGGCCAAGGTAATGCCATCCAGAGTAAGCATCTGGTTAGGTACGATATTTCTATGCTATTTCTTTTTTATAGCCGAGTACAATAACCTCAGTTTTATCTGAATTTAGAAGCAGAAAATGAGAGCTCATTTAGGTCCTCATGTCTTTCCTGGCATTCCTGCAGTTTAACTAATTGGTGTGTGTTATCTGGCTTCGTGGATAGATAAAGTTGGGTGTCATCTGCATAGCAGTGAAAACGTATGCTATGCCTTCTAATGATACTGTCTAAGAGAAGCATGTATAATGTAAACAAAATTGGTCCTAGCATGGAGCCCTGTGGAACTCCATAATTAAGCTTAGTGTGTGAAGAGGACTCTCCATTTAGATGAACATAATGGACTCTATTAGATTAGAAAGATATGATTCAAACCACTGCAGCGCAGCATCTTCAATATCTACAGCACGCTTCAATTGCTGCAATAAAATATTATGGACAGCAGTATCAGATGCTGCACTGAGGTGTAGCAAAACAATCACAGAAATGGCTCTACTGTCAGAGGCCATAAGAAGATCATTTGTAACCTTCACTAAAGCTGTTTCTGTACTATGATGAGCTCTGAAACCTGTCTGAAACTCTTCAAACAAACCACTTCTCTGCAGAAGATCTTTTGGCTGTTTTACAAATACTCTTTAAAGAAATAAAAGGAAGGCTGGAGATTGACCTATAATTAGCTAAGGCAGCTGGGTCACGTGATGACTTTTTAAGTAACGGTTTGAAGGCCTGTGGTACATAGCCGATTAATAGTTGATCATGTTTAAGGATAAACATTAACAGCAGTACTTCTTTGAGCACTCTTGAAATGGGGACAAGTTGATGGTTTGGAGAAAATAATTACTGACGTACACTCAGAGGTTTCAGGAAAAAAAAGGTGCTAAAATGACCTGACCTGAATCCAGTTGAAAATCAATGGAAAGAACTAAAGCTCAGAGTTCACTGAACCTCCAGGATTTAACTGGTGTGGAAGAATGGGCCAAAATCTCACCTGAGCAATCCATGCAACTAGACTCCATACAAGCTGTCATCACCGACGAAGGCTTTTGTACGAAGTATTAAATAAATCTCAATAAGCGTGTTCAATACTTTATTCCTGTGTCATTTCCCATTATTACACATAAGTTAATTTATGGACATCTATGGTTTGATTTCTTTGCCTGTCTGGATCGGATGAGTTGTTACTGACATCTAGTAAGAATTTCATGTCTATAGCACCTATAGAATTATATATTTAGAATATATTTAGTTAGAAGATTGGTGATGTTTTCAATACTAATGGGTAAGTCAGGTCCTCTGTGAGACCTGACACGCCTCTGTGGATCATTTATGTGCTTCAGTATTAATAGAAAATAGTGAATATAGTTTCTTAGTATTGAAAGATTTTCTAATATGCTGTGCTGTATGTGTTTACGTGTTTTTGTGTTTCTGTGATTTTACCTCCAACGGCCGTAAGGGCTGTCTTTTACAGTCCCGGTTAGTACAGAGGTCTTTAACAGCTTGAGCTATTGCTTTAACTGCCAGCTCAATACTGAACACAGCATATGGATATATCAACTTCTTTAACTCTTCTGATGAATTTGTCCCATGCTCCTTTAAAAAATTAGACAAAAATGTGTTGTTCTCGTGGTGGTTGGGATTTTCATCAAGGTCATCGAGATATCGCTCAAACTTGGTTGTGTTTCCAGATTTAAGAGTGATCCCAAAGATTGTTCCTATGTCACTCAATTTGTAGTTCTGAGAACTCAGTACTTCAGGTGACTGTGACCAAATATCACTGGCCAACCAAACTTTCCCTCTGGCTTGAGGATATTTGAGAAGTTTGTCAAAAATATCTATCATATAGTAAGCTTTGGCAAAGGAAACAATAACACTAACATTTCTATTATCTATGATGCTTTTGATTGTAGAGTTAATTCTCTCTTCATGCAATTCATCATTTAAAGCATCTGGAAGAACAGAGGTGAAGGCGAAGCAGATGCCTTTTTTGGTTGCATGATGCTGGAGGCGTTCAGTTATATAGCGACCGTATTCACCATCAGTTGCTACCACACCGATCCAAGTCCAACCGTAATGATCAAGAATCTGGGCAATGGCACGAGTTTGGTGATCATCTTGTGGTACGGTCCTCATAAAGCTTGGAAAACGGGTTTTATCACTCAGGAAACCAGAAGTTGCACCATAACTTATCTGTGGAAAATATCACAAAACACTATGAAGTGAAACAAACATTTCATATTCTGTCTGTACACATATATCTTAAGCGTATAACATAAGTGATAAAGTATCTACAAAAAACTGTTTTTTTAAAGTTTAAAGTCTTAGTTAGCAACATAGCTACTTTATGAAGCACTGTAATATTACAACTTGCTAGCTGAATGCAGAAACATCTTGTTTTTTCTTACGGCTAGGGGAGTACAGAGACAAAGTTTCTGCTACAGTCATTTTTAGACTAAGTGTGGCTGTTTCACCTATTTTCAATTCTTGGTTTTTTGTTTTGTTTTGTTTTTTTTGGGGGGGGGGGGGGGGGGGGGGGGGGTGCTGTTCATCATATCCATGAATGCAAAATGTATCATCCAAATATTAGCTGCTAATGTTTGTACAATAGATTTTACATTTAGGGTTAGGTAACATAACAGACCTCAGAAGTCGGTCATACCTCAGGGATGTACTCCAGGTGGAGCTGACCTGTAACTCCTATGGATAACTCTGAGTAGTAATCACCAATGACGACCAGGACAGGTGGAGAGGATTGCTGTGCACAATCTTGGCGATTATTACCTACAAATGAATTAACTGATACTATTACCTTCATTTAAACTGATACACACACAGTGTTGAGGAGTAAGGGAATACATGTACCGGTGTTAGATATTTAAAATACAAAATATGAGTAATTGTATTCAGTTACAGTTGCTGCTCAAATAAGTGATAATTAAAATACAGTTACTTTGTTGAAATACATGGATTACATGGCGTTCTTTTCCTGTTTCAAATATTAGGCTATCCCTTCTCTAATTTTGGTAATTCCACGTATTGCCGGAAATCCAAACAAAACACGCAACAAGAGGCAGTTACACAATGGACCCAGAGCCAACACAACAGAGCCAGCAGTGCACAGGCAGGAATGAATTTCTTACTTGGAAATTCCAACACCACTTCACATTTAAAGAAGAAAGGGATGGATGAAATCTGAGAGTTCAATGCAAACTCTGTCTGCCAGCAACCAAGCTGCTCTCAGCATGAAAAGACTCCAACCTAAAGAAACACCTGGAAGTAAGTTCTTTTTTAAAAACTAACGTTACCCTACTGCAACTACCTTGTCATAGTTGTGGTAGCTACCTGGGATATTTGCCTCTTCAGTATCTTTGATGTACCATTGCTGTGTGATTTATTACTATTACTGAAGGCTGGATTACAGGCTGCATTACAACCTGCAGAAAGAAAACATTTTACTGATACAGACATTGTTTTCTATATGAGATCACTGCAAAAAGTGCAGTCTTACCTAATGTCCACCCTACTGTTACTAATTTTATATTAAGATTTAAAAATCTAGTTGGTATTGCTTTCAGAACTGCACATGATTATTTGCAGCTACCAGGTTGTTAATGCTGTCCATCAAGTCTAATAGTGTGCGGTCTCTGAACTAACCTCAGCTAACGCCAGCTAACAAGCTAAAAAGCATGACAATATATCAAGTAAACCAAAGTATTCCAAATACATTATTCACATTGAGTAACTTAACAGAATACGTTACAAACTACACACACAAATAATGTATTAATCTTTACTTTTGTTAGAAGTAATTCAGAATAACACTTAATTACAAGCCAGAGAAAGTAATTTGCTACACTATTCGTTATTCGTTACACTACTACATTACTTCCTGCTGATTCTGTAAAATTACCTGAAATGCACAGTCTCATAACTACCAGTTACCATATATAAATATTAATGTACAACTTTTAAGAAAATGTTCACAAATGCCTATTTTAGTATCCATTGATGTGCTATGTTCCCATGATGATCTCCAAAGAAAATTCAATTAGTAAGAACTATTCCGTGTCAAAAATGATTTTAAAATAACGAGGCAGATTTCTAGCCCCGAGAGAACTCACTGTTTCTCATCATGAAGGCCTGGGTTTGTATCAGGGCAGTAGTAACTTCCCCACAGGAGTCAAGTATGAGGTATCCCAAGGTGAGGTTTCCCAACTCTCGCTTCTGATTTATCTCCTCCAGTGCCTGCACCATTATCAGAGAGTGGACCAGACGAGCTGTGCTAAACCTGTACAACACAATCAGATATATTATATATATAAATACACCCTAATAAAATGTGTACAATGATCAGTTGTGTATGTGTGTGTGTATTACCTGTCACATGTCCGGTTTTCACGGCCATCATCATTCACAGTAACAGTAACGCTTTCATGAATCGGGAACAATCCTCCGATAATGATGTCACCTTCTGCTGTGGCTTGATTGGAGCATTTTGTACCAGAAAAGTGATGTGATAAAACTGCAAGAAAGATGTAGAAGCTGAAAGAATTTTTCATCTTCCTTGTGTGCTTCTTATGAGTGTAAATCAGTGAATCTTCAAAAACTTGCTCTGAAAAATAATTTGTGTGTATCTCTTCAGCATTCCTGCAAAAGACAGAGGTGTGGTTAAAGTTCTTGAACTTGAAATACTATCATTTCTTTCATTTTTTTTCTTTTCTTTTGTTTTTATGGTCACACGGGGTTCGATGTCACTGAGAAATGGGATGTACTTTTACTTTCCATTTACTTTACTTACTTTTCCTGGTAATTATTTTTTAAAGGTTTCACAGTTGTGAGCTATAAAAAACAAGTGATTTATGAATTATTCGGACTGTAGCAGCTGTAGTTTTGTTACACAACATATATCTACTTTGACAACTCTGGTTACAGTTGAGTCGAAGCATTATCAGTAGTTGTACTGTTATATAATACTGACATATTATGCATCTGATACTTAGCAAGACAATACCAGGTATTTCCCCAGGAGGATTAAAAATAATTCTATAGCAGTCAAAGGAAGCAAAAAGGCTCTGACACGAATTCCTGACATATTAGCTGCCATGTATGTCTGCAAATCATGAGTTTTCTTACTTGTTTACATGCCCTGCCTGGTGTCTGTTGGCTGCTTTTCTGACTTTGTTGTCCCAACAAAACATTTGAGATTTTTATTATATTATTACAAGTAAAACTTTGTTATATAAAGTAATGTCAAATTCATATGTTTTTTTTTAATTTCTTTACTTAACTACATTCATTTGACAGCTGTTGTTGGTTTGAATTAGAGAATGTATAATTTTGTGCTTACACATCAATTGCCTTCCACTTTTCTTCAGGGACACCTGAGCGAGAGCCCATCCCAGCTGACATGGAGCAAGAGGCAGGGTAGAACCTGTACAGGTCACCAGGCTGTCATAGTTCTAACCCAGAAAGGTAGACAACTGTTCATGCTCACAATTACGCCTTTGCCCAATTCAGAATCACCAATTAATCTTCCCCCATACATATCACTGGATTGAAGCCATGCAAACACATGGATGACATGCAACTTTTACACAGAAAGGCCCCAGCCTGGATTCAAACCCTGGACTTTCTTGATGTGAGACAGCAATGCCAACCACTGTTCCGCCATGCCGCCCCATTAAAAAGTTTCACACAATAATTCCTCAGCATTATTATGTCATATAGTTTAACACTCCTAAATGGCAAAAAGGTGTCACCTACCTACTTGCATTTACGATTAGTCACTGTAGCCTCAGTTTACTGCTCTTTGTTGACTTCTACTTCTGTCTTCAACTGTAGTTTTGAGGTACTTGTACTTTATTTGAATTTTGTTTTATTACTTCACAATGCTACTGCGCTATTTTATTTTTTAGAGGGCAATGCTTTTTTAACAATGCTAAATTTCTTAGAAACACAGAACTACTTCATTAAAAACAACAAAAATACATCTGTAGTAAAAAAAAAAAAGAAAGAATTGGGGCAATATCACAAAGTCATTGAATGCACATGTTTGATACTGTATGTACATTTAGGAAATAAAGATTCTGATGGTAAAACTTATACTACATAATCCAAGACTTTTTTTCTTTATTAAGTAGCCTATACACAATCTCACCATACATAAAACCGAAAGCATTTAAGTAAAGGTTCACATTGTATATGACGTTCAGTGGGAAAGACTTTGAGTGGAATTGTACAACAGCGTATGAGAATAACTTTGGTTTAAAGAAAAAAAATGAGGCAAGGTGGCCACAGGGAATTATGGAAAATCATAATATTGTTTGAAATGATAAAAGTCATAATTTGCTTTTCAAAATTGTGAAATCAAAGTATTCTTTTTAATGAGACAAGAAACCACATTACGCAACTGACACACAGTAAAGAGGAAGTTAAACAGTCGCATCCATAGATCTATTCAGTGAACTGAACACTAGTTTCACTACACATTTCTTAGAACATCTGGATAATTATGACAATATCATGACTCTAGAACAAAATCACAATTATTTTCATATAAACAAATATCTCGGTGCCAATTATACAAGTAAAGAAGGAAAATGAGGAAACTTGGAAAAAACTAATGCAACCAGATGCAAAGTCTTTATGGGTTTCTTTCAACTAAGAGATGATGCATTGAACTATGTAGAGACCAGATTCAGGAGTAGATAATTCTAAAGTAAAGCTTAGTTTAACATAAAAAGCTTAATAAAAGCTTAATATTCAGATCTATGAATGTGTTTATTCATCATCTCTAAAAGGCATTGCTGTACTTATTTTCAACTTGGTTTACTTTCCCATTAGGTATTTCATATCACCACATCAATATGAAAACAGCGCAACACATGTTTGCACAACGCTGACAATCAAAACACCTGATGTACACCCAGCAGATACCCCTGTATTAAAAATAAAACAGAATTATAACAGACTGTCAATTTAAATCTGTTTGCTTGTCGTAATGTTGGAGTTGTGCTACGTCTTACACAAACTAAGTAGCCATGCTGTTTATATCCATCAGCAATACTGTTCACAAACTAATGTTAAAAATCTAAACCATTCATACAAACAAAGAGTCTATATAGTGACGTCCCAGTATTATCACCTTCTCTGTGTTATTGTTTTCCCACATTACTGTCGTGTTTCATTAGTTCAAACCTTTTCAAAACTACTGTCCCTCCCAATTCCATTCACACAAGTGAAAGGCCCAAATGCATTCATGCGAGTTGAAAGTCTGCAGAGGGTGGATCTTCCTGTCTTCTCTGCAGAGTTTGAAGGAGTGACATGACCACAAGCATGAGACAGCCATCTGCTGCAACTGCACTTAATCAGACCATTAAAAGTGTGGCAGGGGTGCAGCAGAGTTTCATATTTTAGTCATTTAAAGTATAAGGAAGTTTTCTTCCAGGCCAATAAGGCTGAAATAGAGCTTTGCATGCACTAGAATAAGAACTGTAATTAAAACTGCACAAGTGACTTACAAGTAAAACTTGTCCTGTGGACTGGTTGATGTGTCACAATAAAAGCAAATTAGTCATTACAAGCAGTGCAGCACATTTTTGCAAGATACTGACATAGTTGCAGCAGGTTGTTTCTTTAATTTCTTGGATTAGTTTTTAAACTTATTGGCAAGACTGTCGGCTTTTGGCATCCCCATTGCACCAGTGTAGCATTGGCCTTACTTGTTTAGGTTTTCTCAGCTTTAGATTTTTCTTATACTATGTGTTCACACATTGATATTGATTGAATGCTGGAGATTGTAAGCTTATTTTAGCCTTCTTCATCACTAGTCTGCTGGCATATCACTAGCTGCCAGCCAAGGGGCTGATATCTTTTAGTATTTTAGTTTTTCTAAATTTCCTACTCTGCTTGAGTTACTCTTTGTTTAATTTTTAAATTTAAAGTACATTTTAAAGTATTGAAAGAAACACTGAAAAAGAAGGTCAATGTGTTATCAAATGTGGATACACCTTACAATAAATTATATCAGAAATATTGTTTATTTGCCTCATTTTCAGATAATGAAATAAAATGGAAACCTATAACTGTTTAGCCAGAAAAAACACATTTACAGGCATTTATGTGCTTTTCAGTAGCATGCTTGGGAATTAGGATGCCTAATGCCTGTGTTGAGTCTTTAATATAAAGGCAGCTTCCTTACCACTTTGGTTCTTGTCCAGGTGATGAGCGGCAGTCTGATTTTTCCAGTGTATGTAGTGAAGATGTTGTTCTAGCTACATATCCCATTATTTATTTTCTTAAAACATATTTTGTGGTATAAAATTCATGATACTAAAAGCCATTTATTAACTACTCATGTTTTAATAATATATTCTAGTATTGTGTTCTTATTTTATTTTATGTTTATTGTATGTTTTTATGTTTCCAGCAGCATGTTGTGTCTATGCTCATCAGGCACTTCTGAGGGCAATAAGGGGTTCAAACTAGTGATGTGTCGGTCGCGAACGAAACGGCTCTTAGAGCCAGATCTTTGAAGTGAACGACGCGAGCCGACTCCTTATTGGGATCCGTGGGGTTTTTTTTTTTTTCTTTCTCTCACCCTCTCTCTCGCACTTTTTTTCCGCTTCACTCTGCACGCGAGCCTTGTGCTTTGCGCTGGGAAGAGGGGGGAGGGGCGGTAGTTACACTCGCAGTAGCACAGGAACAGAGCCAGAGAGAAAGAGAGCCAGGGACAACAACGTCACACTAGAAAGGTATAGTAATCATCCACAACTATTTTCAGTTGCGGATGATAAAGGATTCAGAAAGTTTATTCATGCAGGCCCATATGACAGAGAATGTGCATCTTCTTTTTGTTTTCATATTTTAATTTATATATAATTGTGTTGTGGTTTGCAGTGTTTTGTGTTGTTTCACTTTAAATTTGTTTAAAAGGAAAAAGCTGAAAATTTAAACAGTTAAAAGTTGAAATGTAAATAGCTGGTTTTTGTATTATATGATTTATTTATTACATTTTATGTGGAGTGAATAAATAAAAGTATATTTACGGTGGCCCCTACAGACAAAGCACGTACGAACTCCAAAACACGTACAAACTCCGAAGCTGTACAAACCCCGAAGCATGTAAAAACTCCAAAACACGTAAAAACTCCAAAACACATACAAACTCCAAAACACGTAAAAACTCCAAAACACGTAAAAACTCCATAGCACGTACAAACCCCGAAGCACGTACAAACTCCAAAACACGTAAAAACTCCGAAGCACGTACAAAACACAACAGGATGCTAGGGGCAGTGTTGAGCTTTTGTTACCTAGTGGCTACACAAGCCAGGAAGTACCAACGACCGGATTTGGTGTGTGGTAGTAACAGGTAAATGAACATTTTTTTAATTATTTGAATATATATGAGTGCTTGTGTATAAATACACAAACAATACACATATGCTTTCAATTGTGTAATTTAAGTGATCTAGGTAGCTCTGTTAGGGAAGTTCAGTTAACGCTAGAAATGTGTTTTAGAGTTTGTACATGCTTTGGAGTTTGTACGTGCTTTGGAATTTATACGTGCTTTTTGGAGTTTGTACATCCTTTGTCTCTAGGGGCCACTGTATATATTTATATATAAACATATATAAATAAAACCATGTTTTTTTTACATTAGTAATTCCTTTTGTGCATAATTTTATATTGTCGTTAATAATAAATTAATTAAAGCAACAAAACAACCTGAAGAGCCGGTTGGGAGCCGAAAGAGCCCGCTCTTTTTAGTGAGCTGAGCCGAAAGAGCCAGTTCTCTAAAAAGAGCCGGAAATCCCATCACTAGTTCAAACAGGTATTAGCAACATGCTCCTAAAGTATTAGTTTTGGGTGTTTCACAGTTTTTAATGTTTGGACTTTTAACACAATTATATATTACAATTAAAAAGATACCATTTTCTCTCTGACCTTTAGTGAATTTCAACAA
The DNA here is from genome assembly GCF_036321145.2 of Pelmatolapia mariae. Taxonomy (NCBI): domain Eukaryota; kingdom Metazoa; phylum Chordata; class Actinopteri; order Cichliformes; family Cichlidae; genus Pelmatolapia; species Pelmatolapia mariae. The sequence goes on from NC_086240.1 coordinate 7,386,347, forward strand.
AAACACACACGTGTGCACATGGACATCTAATACAAACAGATAATTCCCTCTTGAATTATGAAACAAGGAATTTGTATTGTATAATTGGTTCATCTAGAACGGAGTTATTATTGGTTTCCAGAGGCTTCTTTTGAACATTGAACATAAGTAACAGACAATTATACAGGGTGGGCCATTTATATGGATACACCGTAATAAAATGGGAATGGTTGGTGATATTAAAGTCCTGTTCGTGGCACATTAGTATATGTGAGGGGGCAAACTCGTCAAGATGGGTGGTGACCATGGTGGCCATTTAGAAGTCGGCCATCTTGGATACAACTTTTGTTTTTTCAGTAGGAAGAGGGCCATGTGACACATCAAACTTATTGGTAATGTCACAAGAAAAACAATGGTGTGCTTGGTTTCAACGTAACTTTATTCTTTCATGAGTTATTTACAAGTTTCTCTTTGTTCACAGCCATTGACATGTCAAAGAGCAGATTTCAATGCAAGACACCCTACGAGACCACCCATCTCCCATGCTACAGTTAGCAAACTGCTTGCTAAGTTTCGTGAAACTGGTTCAGTGTTGGATTTGCCAAAATGTGGACGCAAGAAAACTGTCCTAATGAAGAAACATCAGTGGCTGTCCTAGCTTCATTCAGCAAGAGCCCACAGCGTAGCACTCGCCGCATGTCACTGGAGAGTGGCATTAGTTGAACAGCGGATATTAGCTACTCACAAATGGCACCCTTACAAACTCCAGCTACTGCAGCATCTCAACGAGGATGACCCAGATCAGCGCACAGAATTTGCAGAATGGGCAAAACAAAAATTGGAACAGGACCCTCAGTTCACGCAGAAGATTTTGTTCAGTGATGAGGCAAACTTTTATGTGAATGGTGAAGTTAACAAACAAAACCACCGCTATTGGTCTGACACTAACCCACATTGGATGGATCCCTCCAAGACTGTTGGAACAACAAAAGCGATGGTTTGGTATGGTATATGGGGTACAACGATAGTGGGTCCATTCTTCATCAATGGAAACCTCAAGGCCACTGGATATTTGAAATTGCTACATGATGATGTGTTTCCCTCTTTATGCACTGAAGCTGGCACGTTCCCTGAGTTTTTCCAGCAAGATGGTGCACCACCACATTATGGGTGCCAGGTCCGAGCATTCCTAGATGAACAGTTTCCTGGAAAGTGGATTGGTCGTCGTGGGCCAGTTGAATGGCCCCCAAGGTCTCCCGATCTGACCCCCTTAGACTTTTATCTTTGGGGTCATCTGAAGGCAATTGTCTATGGTGTGAAGATACGAGATGTGCAGCACCTGAAACTACGGCTACTGGATGCCTGTGCTGGCATTTCTCCTGCGGTGTTGCTATCAGTGTGTGAAGAGTGGGAGAAGAGGGTTGCATTGACAATCCAACACAATGGGCAGCACATTGAACACATTTTATAAGTGGTCAGAAACTTGTAAATAACTCATGAAAGAATAAAGTTACGTTGAAACCAAGCACACCATTGTTTTTCTTGTGACATTACCAATAAGTTTGATGTGTCACATGGCCCTCTTCCTATTGAAAAAACAAAAGTTGTATCCAAGATGGCCGACTTCTAAATGGCCACCATGGTCACCACCCATCTTGAGGAGTTTGCCCCCTCACATATACTAATGTGCCACAAACAGGACTTTAATATCACCAACCATTCCCATTTTATTACGGTGTAGCCATATAAATGGCCCACCCTGTAGATACTGTCTTATAAAAAAAGTTACACTTGCTCAGCTGTTTGTCAATGCAGATATCCAATCAACCAATGATTTTGCACTAACGCTGTGCTTTATGGCATGTAGATATGGTCAAGACATTTGTTGAAGTTCAAATCAAGCATTACAGTGGGGAAGAAAGTTGATTTAAATGACTTTGAATGTGACATGGTTGTTAGTGCCAGAAAGGCTGGACTGAGAAACTGCAAATCTACTAGCATTTTCCCACTCAGTCATTTCTATGATTGTCCAAAAGGGTGTCCAACTCAGTACTGTCAAGTTGTAACTAATGATGCGGTTGCTGAGTGTATATGTGTATTCCTTAGATATAGTCTCCTCACCTTTAGATATCCAACAAAAACAGAAGGAAACAGAAAGATGCTTACAACATTTAAATGTTTTTACTTTATTTTTACTTTAAATATATACTTTAAATATCTATCTATATCTATCTATCTCTCTCTATATATAGATAGATAGATAGATATATTCCACTATTGTCAATCATTTTATTAGTGATGATGGCAAGCTTTTGTATCTCTGTAAGGTCTTCTTAGTGGAGTTTAGGTTGTCCTGAAGTATGTTTTGCTGTGGGTTCAACACTGGGGAGAGAGAGTTTGAGGAAACACTAGGCTGCCTGACGGAACTCCAATCAGTGATTGAACGTGAAAATGGGGAATTTCGCAGCGACTCCATAGATAAAGATAAAGTAGGGTTTTCAATTCCTTTAGATGACAGCTCATCCTCACTGCCTTTGTGATCCATGGAATAATTCCTAATTTCCCGGCGGAACGCTTTCTCTATGTTTGCTTCCTTCTTACACAGAATAATGTAGCACTTTGTGAACTGTGCCTGTGACATTGACATAGACTGGGCCAAAGATGATCCAGGAGATGAAGTAAATAAGCATTGCAAAAGTGATGAACTTTGCATCATTGTAACTGTCAGGCAACTTTCGTCCCTTAAAAGCAACACCAAAGCAGATGAGAGCCAAAAGGCCAATATAGGCTAACATGGCTCCAAATGCAGGAATTAATTTCTCATTACAAAATATCAGTTCCATGTTGTCCTGTGTGATCTCTGAGTCAGTGGATGGAGGACTGTGTATAAGCCACGTGGTAACAATAACCACTTGACCTGCCATGCAGACTGCAATAATGAGGTAAGGCTTGTAGAGCTTCTTCAGCACACTTTGAATGACCGGGTCAAACTCAAAGGCTAGACGATCTTAAAGGACTTGACCATGATGCAGGAGACACACAAGGTAAAACTCAAGCCAAACACCACCTGCCGTGCTTGATACTGATAGCTATTGGGTTGACCACCAAATAATATAACACTAGTAAATGTAATCATAAGGGAGAGGAGGAGAATGATGCAGAGGGGGCCTACAGATGAGCGCACAACAGGGGTATTCCAGTGTGCAAGGAAGATGATCCCAACAACAATGGTAAGCACTGCTCCTAAAGAAGTAAAAGACAGCAGCACAATAAGATATACATCACCCCATCTCAGGAAATCCATTTTTCTGGGTAAACACACTGAACTGGTGTTTTTGGAGTAATAGCTTTCTTTGCAAGGATGTCACTTTTCAGAATCTGGAAACAGAAGACACAAGATCATTAGAATATTTAAGTTGGATTTAGGCTCCTTGAACTGTCAATGCAATAGAGTATACGATACCCGAATTTCAAAACACTTGTTTTTATGTCATCTCGCAGTTAATTAACACAAATGGAGTTTAGTTTTTTTGTAATACACACCAGTGGTGTTGGAATATTGATTCTCAGCACAGGATTCAAACTGATAGCAGCAACGAGGTTGGCCCGAAACGGAAGTCTTCCTGTAGTCGGGTTTACAGCTGTCTGTGCACCTGGAAGTCACTTTTCCCTGAAAGAAAAAAGATTATGATCTTCACAATTTTATGCCACCGAATTTTATACACTAACCATAGGAAATTCCCCTTTTTCAGTGTGGAATACACCTTGTGTTCTTAGACACAAGGTGTTACATGTGCTGTATAGCATAAAATCTCTCCTTTTATACACACAGAGTTGTGATTCCCTATTTTAAAATTAAAACAAAAATAGGTTCTTTTACAGGTCAAAGTCATTCAGGAGCCTCTGGAAGAGCCTCTTCCTATAAGTACTGTATGGCCCAAATAATTAGTCGACATTTATGCTGGTGGAAATGTGAACTGTGTTCAGACTCTTGAGTCAGCATGTTAGCATGCCAAAAGGTAGCCAACAAGTAGCCCTGAATACAGCGTGCAACTAAGTCTAATGGGACTACCTTTAATTTTAAGTGAGATGGATCATTCACAAAATTATTAGCAACAGACACTGTGACCTCTGATGGCACAAGAGTCAAGTGATTGCTATCTATCATCAGCTATTTCTGTGGTGAAAACAATAAAACCATGAGAGTCTAACCAAATGCTATGGCGATGATCAGAGTAGCTGTCAAGAGATTTAACTAAGGATGGCATTTTACAGTTTCAGCAAAGCAATAGAGTAGTCCAAGTCAGTCCAATATTGTTGACGAATCCTGCTAACATGGACTATAGATAACCTAAAAATAATAACCATGAATGAATATTGGAAAAATCAAATAACTTGCCAGTGGAGGGAAATACTTACTATCTGACTGCTGAGAGCATGCCTTGTTTCCTGTGAGGTAAAAGACAGGCTCTCTTGCCCTATACTGTAATGAGCTACGATGTCGCGCACATCCAGAGAATCTTGTATCTGCCTCCATAGAATGATATCATATCCAGAGTTGAGGTTGCCATGCTCATCAAATGAATAGTCTTTTCCATTCATATGGAACGTTGCCTTCTGTAAGGCTTGTCGTAGCTGAAATTGCACAGTGTGGAAAAAAATATTAAAAATAATATACCTAAAGCAGGCATGAGAAGCTTTTTAGCAAATAAGATTTCGTACAGTTATAGGTTGTGTTTCTGGCCATTTGATGAATAGAAGACCAATGTCTACTCTGCTTTCAGCTCTTTTCTGGGTTTCTACCAAGTCTGAGCATTTATATGCTTCAATATAAATAGGAAACACTGAACATCATTAGCTAGTGTTAAAGGATTTTCTGTCAATCTATTTTGTGTGTTTATGTTTGCTTTTCTGTGGTTTTACCTCCAATGGCCGTAAGGACTGCGTCTTACAGTCCCGGTTAGTACTTTAACAGCTTGAGCTATTGCTTTAACTGCCAGATGAATACTGAACACAGCATATGGATATATCATCTTCTTTAACTCTTCTGATGAATTTGTCCCATGCTCCTTTAAAAAATTAGACAAGAATGGGTTGTTCTCGTGGTGGTTGGGGTTTTCATCAAGGTCATCGAGATATCGCTCAAACTTGGTTGTGTTTCCAGATTTAAGAGTGACCCCAAAGATTGTTCCTACATCACTCAATTTGTAGTTTGCAGTATTCAGTACTGTAGCCTATTGTGACCAGTTATCACTGGCCAACCAAACTTTCCCTCTGGCTTGAGGATATTTGAGAAGTTTGTCAAAAATATACATCATATGTTGGGCTTTGGCAAAGGACACAATGACATTTCTATTATCTATGATGCTTTTGACTGTAGAGTTAATGCTCTCTTCGCGTGAGTTATCATTTAAAACATCTGGAAGAACAGAAATGAAGGCGAAGCAGATGCCTTTTTTGGTTGCATGATGCTGGAGGCGATCAGTTATATAGCGACCGTATTCGCCATCTTTTGTCAGTACACCAACCCAAGTCCAAGTGTGATTTCCAAGAATCTGGGCGATGGGACGAGCTTGGTGGTCATCTTGTGGTACGGTCCTCATAAAGCTTGGAAAACGTGTTTTATCACTCAGGAAACCAAGTTGCACCGTAACTTATCTGTGGAAAATATCACAATACATTGTTTGGACAAATGAAACATGCTTTTGATATTCTGCATGCATTAATACACTTTATCTTACACAGCAAGGGTATTTATAGTTACTTTTTTAAAGTTTATAGTCTTAGCAAACTTATTGTTTTATAGATATTTATAGTGTTACTATTACACACTCATTTTTAGACAAAGCATAGATGTTCCTCTTGATGCTGAGCTATAGCTTTTTCTGATTACTTTCAATTTAAAGGACAGACATACCAATTTTCCAGTTTGTGACAAATGTTGCTCATTGTGAAGATTGAGAATATCTCATCATGTACAGTGCATAATATCACCAAAAGATTCAGAGAATCTAGAGAAGGCTGTGCGTGAGGGACTAGAACATCAGTGGCTATCTGGTCTTTAAGTGATGACGTATGAACCCTGCTTCCGGGTCCAAACTCTGTGTTTATTAAGGCTGTTGTATTTTTAACATGTTTTAATGCTTTGTATCTTGTTCTATTTAATCTGAACAAGGCCCTAAAAAAGGCAGTGATCACTTTTAGCTTCTCTCGGTTTTTATTACCACTGTTCATTTTAAAGCTCAGTTTATAAAACCTTACGATGTAACTATGGCCCAGCCTATGCAGCAGTAAATTAATGACTAACCTCGTATTGGGGATGGAGCATCTCAGTTGTTCTGGTGACTGAAGTTTGGTCCATTAACAGCATCCTACCATGCAATTGCATCTGTCCCTAACCATTTGGAACCCTCCTGTAAATTTTTATTGAGTGGAAAAAAGCTAGCGTTCATCCTCCAGCTTCACTGTGCTAATGTGTTTATATTATGCTAACCATAGCTGTGTAGCTAGCCACCACGTATGACAACATTATATACCACCTAGCTCAACTTCAGTAACCCTACAAACATCACTGCTGTTTAGTTTTCTGTCTTCATTTATGTTGGAGTTGGCAGGAGAGCTGCAAGTTTAAATTTTTTTCAGAAATTCCTCAGTCGGAACATGGTATACTATGTTTAGGTGGAAACTAGCGAGCTAACTCCCTGCTAACTTCTAACTCTGTTTAACTTCATAAATTCTATTTTCATGGATGCCTGGATGTTAAACTTAATTATTACACCTGTTAGAGCAGCCACACTGATCATTTTATTAAAGATGGAAGAATTTAGAAAGTCTCAGTGATGGTGCAGTGTTTGTTTGACTTTGGGACCTGAAGCAGAGTTTGGACCCGGAAACGGCTAATGACTTAAAGATCGGGTAGTATGAGCAGCTTAGATATCGAAGATATCTAGATATCTAGGCACCATCAATGCTGAAAGATTTTAAAGAAATATATGCCTCCATCCAGTGTCATGGTCCTTGACTTTGGACTGAGGATTTTTTCATTTTGTTGACATTTGAAATTCTTTATTATTTAATATTCCATTTGGTTCTTGGTTTGATTGTTTGTGGTTTGTTTGATGGAGACTTTCCTAAGAAACTTTTTTCCAGAAACTGTTTCAGTTCATGCTGATTTCAGTTAGCATTCTGCTTTAGGTTATCTGGTTTAGTATCGTATTCTTTTTGGCCTTTCCCGTCTGTGTCAAGTTTATTGTGTTAACTTACTTCCTGTTTTGCCTTGATATTCTTTTCACTTGAGCTTTAGTTCTGATTCCATTGTCATGTCTTCTGTGGTTAGTTTTTAGATTACCTGTGTTCCCCACCAGTTTCCACTTGCCTCATTACTTTTTTTATTTATTGTCTCTATCTTCCTTTGTCATTTTTGAGTCATCTGTCCCGCTGGGTGCCATCCTGCTCTGAGGTTCCCTGTTTGTAATCTCTGATATTCCTTGATGTTTCCAGTTTTTTGAGACAGACTTTTGGACTTTGTTTACTTCCTGGTTTATGTTGTTATCTTTGAGTTCAGTGTCTGCCTCCTAGGAATGAGATAACATTCCTCTTCCAACATTCCAGGTCTCTGTCTGGTTAAATGTCTGGTCTCTATAACTCCCAGACATTTACAGGATGTTGTTTTAAGACGTGTGGAAGAATAGTGCTACATAGGGGCAAACATGGCTTTGTCCTATCTTTTCTGAGACATGTTGATGTCATTAAATTTTATTGAGCTTATTGTTTTTTCTTAAAATGGCACATTTTCTGGGTATAAATAATTGTATATGTTTTCAATGGTCTATTGTGAATGAAATACATAGCATCCCAACATTTTGGGAATATTTTGAGGTTTATATAATACCCTAAAAAGCAGTCATACCTCAGGGATGTCCTCCATGTTGAGTTGCCTTGTAACTGCTATGGATATCTCTGAGTAGTAATCACCAATGACAGCAAGAACAATTGGAAAGGACTGCTGTGTTCTATCTTGACTGACATTACCTGCAACACAACAAAATGTAGTGGAGTGAAAGCAGAAAATAGCATAGAAATAACATAGAAATACTTACATTAAGTACAAGTTCTTTAAATCTGTACTTTAATAAAGCACTCGAGTAAATGTACTCAGGTGCATTCCCACTGGCCTTAAAGGCTAGACAAATGCTTAACTTGTCATTGCTTCTGGAAGTGAAAGAAAATGGTGCCTGTAATCAGAGCTGCACACCTGTGGTGAGTGAAGCTATAATTACTCTGTTTGTGTCTTTGTTTTTCAACACGCTGAAGAAGATGTAAGCCGATACACCTTGGTGTGTTTGTAATGTCTTTAGCCTTTCATTACTTTTTCAAACATACTTTGAGTTTCATTTTTCTTTCCTGCTACAGCTTTGTTCTGAACCATTTACCCAACCATAGATAATGTGCATTAATATCTTGCAAAACCAGATGAAGCATTTCTTTCAGGCCACCAGCTCGCAGGTCATGACTCAGACATTTAACATGTTTTTCTGTTCTTCTAGATCAGGGGTAGGCAACCTTTTTGATGACGAGTGCCATCTAAAATTTCCTCAGAAGTCAATGTGCCATATAATTGCATTAGCAGTAAATTTAATAACGCTCTATATCAACAGTTACACACTATATAGAACAATTTTATAGAATTATATTTGTTCGCAGATGTTGGCAGCTATCAGCGAATAGTTATCAGCTATTTTGAAACAAAAAAAGACTTTTTATCCATAACAAGAACAGCAAATGAACTGTACAACAGAAAATGCATATCTTGTTGGTATATGTATGATTTCTATACATTTTACATCAGATAAAAACTTGTAAGATTCAGATAATTATTTATTAAAAGGAGACATTTTAAATGAGAATAAGAAAGAAAAGTACTTCCTTGTGCCCCCCTTTTCCCTGTTAATGCCCTACCTGGCCCCCTGCCAAAACTTTGCTAGAGCCGCCCCTGCACAGTTACCAGCTGTCAGCTACTTAGAAAAGGATCCTGGTGTTATTATCCTGGTGTCTCTCAGAAACAGTTCATCACTTCCCTTCAACTCATTCATGTCACCTAAAAGGTAAACCTGTTTCTCCATTACCTGTTCAGCTCTGATGATTCAGTAAGGACATCTCCTGGTTTCATCTTCATGTTTCCCTCTCACCACATATCCAAACCGATATCATGACCAGCAACTTTTACAGCTGTGGCTCCAGCAAACATCAGCTGATACTAGAAATGAATATTAAATAAATTCTAACAACAGCTGATCAAGCTTAAACGTGCTGCTGTTCTTTAGCGCAACCTCCGTTGGTTTCCTCTTTCTGGCGCAAAGTGGGAGATAAACAAACAAGAGAGAAAAGCCAATCAGCTTATCATTGATCAGTTTCATGATTGAAGTAGAAACAGGAGAGGGAGGGGGAGAGAATGAGAGGAGAAGAGGCAGCTGACAGCGTAAAGACAGAATAAATCCAGCTTTGTGTCTTTTTCATTGTAGCTGAAGTCCGGGACAAACTGTGTTCCTTTTCAGCTCAATACGAAACGCGTAATATTTTCTCTGAATGCGGGACGATTTCGTTTTTTACGGGATGGTTGGCAACTCTACTAACTAACCTTATGAATAAAATAAAGTTCACTATCAGTAACATCATAGCACCCACTCAGCTGTATAGCAACTCCGTCATGCTAGCTAGTACGCAGTACGAGTTATTGTAACTGACTGTAAAAAGTCAGCACAACGAAAATAAACTACACCTAAACTTGGTTTATATCTGACCCAGATAGACTGCAGGTCATAACTTCTTACCTGAAGTTCAGTTCACCTGACACTCGGACCAGCAGCCGCCTCGGGTCTCTCCTCCTCTTGCCTCCCCTTTCCCTCATCCACTCTGTGCAAGCTCCGCCATAGCCACCACCAGAGTTATTTTTACACATCTGCCAGCACCTGGTCAATCCACCATCTTTCATTGTTTATACCGTTACTAAAAAAAAAATTAAAAAATCATCGGCCCATAAAAACGACAAATCACCATCGGCCATCGGGCACATGCCCGATATGCCCGATGGCCAGTCCAGCTATGGTCGTGCCATCAGTTAACCCTTGCCCAGGGTTGCCGACCCCTGTTCTAGATTATAATAAATAATATAAGTTCCTATTCAGTGTGTCAGTGTAAAGACATATTTCCAGTTGCCTTTTGTATATCCAGGGTACTATTGTATGTCACAGTTCTTAAGCAGAGCCACAGCAGCTTGTTTCATAATGATTTTTTCCTTTTATTTTATATTTTATGTAATTTGTTAAAATGTGAATTGTGTTTAAGCTAGCTAACTACTCAAAGTAAATGTGTTTTATTTTCACATTTTTGCACAAGTGCCCATTTTTGTATCCATTACATATCTCACAATTAATGTACTATGTTCCTGAGTGATCCCAAAAAGGTAATTAATAAGGTCTACTGTATATCACAAGAGACATTTCTCATCCTGAGTACTCACAGTTGTTCCTTGTGAAGGCCTTGGTTTGTATCAGGGCAGTAGTAACTTCACCACAGGAGTCAAGTATGAGGTAGGTAAGCCTAAGACGCTTTCGACAAATACGTTTTATCTGCAATGTCTCTCCGAGGCTATATTTAACCAGGTAAAAATCAAATTTGTTGCACGAGTTTCTCCTTTAGATATACCTCTGATCCCCATTGTCTAATTTCCCAGCTGTCTGTTAAAAAAACAAAACAAGAGTGCTGTATTACAAAATAGTCCAAGAACCGTTGAATTTTGTATCACACAATTACAAGTGAAAAGTTATGACTAAAATAATTGCCAAATTAATATACTGCAACATGTTACAAAAGACTACACATTGTGCAAGTATAGCTAGTATCTATAAGGTTACTTAATCAAGCACAATTTAAAGGTTCATGTGCTTTTTGATACTCCACTAGATTTCACATTTATACTTAAATGCTGGCATTTTGCTGGCAACTGTTCTTGGTAGTAATTTAAAGACTTACAGTTGTGTAGTTACACATTAAAATGTTATCACACAGTAAAAGGCTCCCAATTGGCACAGGTTTGTGTGAAGAGTATTTGAGAGTCTGTCCTCCATCGGTCTTATTCCACAATGAGGACGGTGGCCTGGATGTGATATAAAGCAAGGTCCCTCACAGTATTTCATAATAAATGATATTGTGGAGGTAAACACAGACGACACGAGAACTCTCAATCAACACTCTTTGTTTGAAATGGATGTGTGTGCAAAATATCTATGAGCTTAATGTGCTGGCTTAATATGCAAGATGACCTGATGTGCAAAAATGATTATTATTGTTCAAAATAGGTCAGCTGTCCAAGAGTCTGATAGCAGTGGGGAAGAAGGAATTGTTGAGTCGGGATGTTGTAGATTTCACACTTCTAAACCTTCATCTCGAGAGCAGAGGAGTGATCAGTCTATGTTGGGGGTGTGTGAAGTCTTTGAGAATGGAGGCAGCTCTCCTTTGGACTCTGTGATGGTAGATGCTCTGCAGAGAGGGCAGCGGGGTCCTGATGATCTTCTCCGCAGTTGTTATCACTCTGCAGGCGTTTGCGGTCCATAGCAGTAGTGCTGCCGTACCATGCAGTGATGCAGCTGGTCAATGTGCTGTCCACAATGCAGCTGTAGAACCTGCTGAGGATCTTGGCCGACATACCAAATTTCCTCAGCCTCCTCAGGAAGTACAGCCGCTGTTGAGCCTTCTTGACCAGCTGTGTGGTGTTCAGTGACTAGGTGAGGTCCTCAGTGATGTAGACGCCCAGGTATCTAAAGCTGCTCACCCTCTCCACTTCTAGCACCTGGATAAACAGCAGCAGGTGAGGTCTCCTCTTCTTCCTCGTGTCCACTATCATCTCCTTGAGAGTAAGGTTGTTGTCTTCACACCATGACACCAGACTGGCCACCTCTCTCCTATAAGCCACCTCGTCCCCTCCAGTGATGCATCCGATCACTGCAGTGTCATCTGCGAACTTCAATATGGTGTTGTCCTTGTTGGAGGTGACACAGTCATGGGTGTACAGGGTGTATAAGATGGGACTGAAGATGCAACCCTGTGGAATGTCTGTGTTTGTAATAATGCTGGCTGAAGTCCTGTTGCCGATCCTGACGGACTGGGGCCTGCCAGTCAAAAAGTCCTGTAGCCAGTCACAGAGGGTGGGGTGTGGGCCGATTGTTGCCAGCTTGTGAGTGAGTTTGTTAGAGATGAATGTATTGAAGGCGGAGCTGTAATCAACAAAAAGTACCCTGGTGGATGAGTCTTTGTTTTCCAGATGGGAGAGGGAATAGTGAAGGGCAGCAGTGATGGCATCTGGCATAGACCTATTGGCCTGGTAGGCATACTGCAGGGGATCCAGAGTGTCTGGGATGTTACTCTGGATGTAGGCCAGCACCACTCTCTCAAAGCACTTTGCAATGATTGGAGTGAGTGCAACTGGTCTGTAGTCATTTAGGCAGGTGGCTGGGCTTTTCTTGGGGAGAGGGATTGAGGGTTGTGGTCTTGAAGCATGTGGGGACAGTACTCTGGCTGAGGGAGAGGTTGAAGGTGGAAGTGAAAACATCCGCCAGCTCGTTAGCACATGCTCTAAGGGCCCGTCCTGGAATGTTGATTGATTGATTGATCATACTTTATTCATCCCGAGGGAAATTGGGTTAAGGCTGCCAGCCGTGCCAGTGCCGTCTTACCCTTCCGACCATACATACATTACACAAACATCACATGGGGAAGATAGGTCAGAGGGGTATAACATAGAAAAAGCACAACATGAGGAAAGATAAGGAGAAAAAAAAATAACTCCCCCCAGAGCTCCAATAGGGAGATCAGTTTGAGAACAGAAAAAAGCACCTCTGCACATAGCACATGAAAAAACTCTTAATACACCAAAGAAACACATGACAAGCAACAGGGATGGGTAAAGGGTGAGAGACAGCCAATGTAGACAGTACATCCGGGCCTACAGCCTATGCGCTGGTCTCCTTGATCCACCGTCAGCATCGGAAGGGAATAAGCGTCGAAGGCATTTGGAGGGGGAGGGGGGATGAGTGTACATCTGCATGTGTATATATGTCTGTGTGCATGTGTGTGTATATGTCCAGAGTTCAGCTGAGACAGTGTCCTTCGCACTGCCAGGCTAAGTAAACAGTCTTCCAGCCAACCCAGGTGGCCTTGCATTGAATGGGAAGAACAGTCTAAACACAGTCATTATCAGGGTGTTGTTGTTCAGCTCCAGCCTTGAGACCGCAGCTGGCGCCGAAGGGGTATCCGCAAGAAGTGATGGTGTTTTTTACTTTAGTGCGAACAACTCATATGAATTTCAAAGCTGTTCTAACAGTCCAACACTGGTCTCTCAATCTCCCTTTGGAGAGCCATGAGCTTCTCCATGATGTTATCAAACTTACGCTCCGTGATGTTGTCATTCTTGTGCTCAAAGAGCCGATTCTGAGAACTCACGACCGCAGTGAGCTTCTCCAAGATGTGATCCAATTTGCGCTCAGAGGTCTTATTCTGAGTATTCACAGCAGCCGTAAGCTTCTCCAAGATCTTATTCGTGCTGCACTCAATGAGCCCATTTTGAGAAACTCACACCTCGTCCCATCGTTTCAATCCCAGCGGGCAGCCTTGTGGGGGTTTGAACAGCCGGTTCCGCTTTCTTAATTCTTCGATAAGCCAGGGCCAAGCCAGCTCCGATCAGCAAGAACCCTGTTATCATGTTTCCGAATAGGTAGATATCTTCAGCACTCAGGCTCAACCAAGCCCAGACTTCTCGTTGAGAAAAGGGTGTCAATTGCATTCAGGGACCAGTTGATCAAATCCATAATTCCTCTTTTAGGTTTTACAGAACAGACTGTGAGAGAGTGTTCCAGGGAAAAGTAATACAGAAAACACAAGACTAGACAAGGACACAAGAGGCTAAGCAGGGAAGCTAAGGGAGAGGAGGAGAAAAGTGCGACCGCCTTCGTCAACAGACCATGTTGTCTGGTCCTGCTGCCTTGCGGGGATTGATCTTCCTCAGGGCTTTGTGTATTTGGTCTATTGAGACCGGGACTGGGTGATCTGGGGATTCTGGAAGGTCTGGGGGGTCTGGAAGGCTCGGGAGGTCTGGAGGGTCTGGGAGGTCTGGAGGGTCTCAAAGCGGGTATAGAATAGAATAGAATAATCCTTTAATTGTCCCACAAGGGGAAATTTGGTTGTATCAGCAGCAAAAACACACATATACAAACAGAGCAGGACACAGAACAGAAGCACAATTTTTACATATTTACATCATGGACAATAGTTACCAGAGCAGAGTACTGTACAGTTGTTTAAATTAGCGTACACATAGTGTGCAAATGGAGCAGGATACTGAAAGATGTTTAAATAGTTAAGAATATTTAGAATAATTAGAAAAGTGCAGATTGTTTATTGTACCTGTGCATTAAAAAGTAGACATGTAACTTCCAATAAGTTAGTGTATATATAAGCTAAGAAAAGTAATGTGCAAGTTATAACAGTAGAAGTTGTTACAGCGCTGATGTAGACATCTGTGTTTGTTGGGAGCAGTTCTGATATAGGATGCATTGAGCTCATCCAGCAGACTGCCCGCAGAGCTGATGGTGCTGGTGGTGGCCCTATACTCTGTGATGTGCTGCAAGTCTTGCCACATCCTCCTGGGTTCAGCAGAAGAATAGAAGCCATCCAGCTTCTCTGTGTACTGCCTCTTAGCCACTGGAATGGCTTTCCTCAGTCCGTACTTCGCATCTTTGTACTCCATCTCATTGCCTCATCTAAATCCGAAAGAGCGAGGCCTGGCATAGATTGGATTGTTTATGTGATGGCACGCCACATCTGTATCAAGTATTTATTTATTGTCATTGTCAAGAACAATGAAATTGTGTTTGGAGCTTCTACAACAAATAATAATAAATACTAAATTCCCCTTAGACCCAAGTGTAACCATTTAACCCAATGTGACTTCAGTGTAATGAGACGATCCTTAGGAAAAAAAAACATGAAAATATGACAGGTAATGTTCATGGGACATTCAGACAAAGACCTGAGAAATATGACAAAGTGCAACAGTGCAACCCATTCAATTATTGTACTGTGAGATATGATAATTGTCTATTTTTCAGACCAGTTCACTGCTATTAATAAGTTGGATATGGTTATTGTCCGTGAGAGGGGGGGCAGAGGGGGGGGGGGGGGGGGGGGGCAGAGTTCAGGAGCCTCACAGCCTGTGGATACAGGCTGTTGGCCAATCTGGACGTTCTGGCCTGTATGGACCTGTACCTTCTCCCTGAGGGCAGCAGGTGGAAAAGGTGGTGCGCAGGGTGATGTTGGTCCCGCAGGATACTGTGCACCCTCCTCAGACAGCGAGTGGGGAAGATGTTGCTAATCTCTGGCAGAATCGTTCCAATAATTCTGCCAGCTTCTTTCACCACCCGCTGGAGTGCTTGCTGGTCGGCCTTGGTGCAGCTGGGGAACCACACTAGAAATCCATATGTCAGAACGCTGCTGATGGCACAGTTGTAGAAGTTCAACATCAGAGGTCTGGGAATGTGTGCGCTCCGCAGTCTCCTCAGGTAGTAGAGGCGCTGTTGGGCCTTCCGTACAGCTGAGGTGATGTGGTTGCCCCAGGACAAGTCCTCAGTCACAGTTACCCCCAAGAATTTAAAACTGCTCACCCTCTCCACCGCCTCACTGCCAATGAAGAGAGGCCGGTAGTTGTTATGACCTTTCCTCCGGAAATCTACAATAATCTCCTTGGTCTTTTTGGTGTTTAAGACCAAGTTATTGTCGCGGCACCATGACTCTAGTTGTTGCACCTCTGTCCTGTAGTTTGTCTCATCGTTGTTGGATATGAGTCCGAGCACTGTGGTGTCGTCGGCAAACTTAACAATGAGATTGGACGCGCAGGAGGAAATACAGTCATGAGTGAAGAGAGTGTATAGCAGAGGGCTCAGAACACACCCCTGAGGGGCACCGGTGTTGATCACAAGGGTGGAAGAGGTGTTCTTACCCACTCTGACACTCTGTCTACGGTTAGTGAGGAAGTCCACAATCCAGTTGCACAGGGAGGAGTTGAGTCCCAGTTGATGGAGTTTGGGACGGAGTTTGTATGGCCGGATGGTATTAAAGGCCGAGCTGTAGTCTACAAAGAGGAGCCGTGCATAGGTGTTCTTGTGCTCCATGTGCTCCAGTAGTGTGTGCAGCACTGTGGCAATCGCGTCCTCAGTTGACCGGTTCTCCCTGTATGCAAACTGGTGCGGGTCCAGAGATGGTGGAAGGGCAGCTCTGATGTGTTTAATGACCAGTCTCTCCAGGCATTTGGCAGGAATGGGGGTGAGTGCCACAGGTCTGAAATCGTTCAGACATGTGACATTTGACTGTTTGGGGATGGGAACGATGGTTGCTGCTTTGAAACAGGATGGTACCAGTGAACAGGACAGCGAGGTGTTATATATAGAGGTGAAGACGTCCGCCAGGTCCGCAGCACAGTCTTTTAGCACCCGGCCCAGCACTCCATCTGGTCCGGCCGCCTTCCTGATGTTAATGCTGCGGAACACACGCCTCAGCTCATGAGTGCTCAGGACTGGAGCAGGGTCGGTTGAGGGGAGTGGGGACAGGACAGGGTCGGTGTTATCCCTATCAAAACGGGCATAAAAGAGGTTTAGTCCTCAGCCAGAGTAGGACTGTCAGCTGAGGGTGATGGTGTTCTCCTCTTGTAGTCCGTGATGGCCCTGATGCTCTCCCAGACCTGTCTTGGGTTTGTGATGTTCTCAAACCTGGCCTCGATGCGCCTCCTGTGCTGCTGCTTGGCAGTCTTGATGCCTCTTCTCAGGTTAGCCCTGGCAGCACTGTATGCCTCCAGGTCCCCGGAATGGAAAGCGTTGTTCCTCGTTCGGATAAGTTGTTGAACTCCGTGTGTCATCCAGGGTGGATTATTAGGGAACACACTGAGTCGTTTCCAAGTTGTTACATTGTCCACACAGAAACAGATGTAGTCCAAGACAGTGGAGGTGTAACTGTCCAATGCGACACGATTGTCAGTGTCCTGCTCCTTGAATACCTCCCAGTCTGTGCGGTGGAAACAGTCCTGGAGCATCGGAATAGCATCCTGCGGCCATGTTCTCACGGTTTTGGTTGTAATCCCAGTGCTCTTGATCTTTGGTGTGTATATTGGGTGTAGCAGAAGAGAGAGATGGTCTGACAGGCCCACTTGGGGACAGGCCTGGGCTCTGTATGCGTTCGCCATGTTGGTGTACACCTGGTCCAAAATTCTATCTCCTCTGGTAGCACACTTCACATTTCGGTGGAAATTGTGAAGTACAGATTTCAGGTCCGCGTGGTTAAAATCCCCAGCCGCAATAAAGACACTGTCCGGGTGTGCTACCAGGCTGTTATTGATGCTGCTGCTCAGTTGTGCTAACGCTAGCTTAGCATTAGCATCTGGTGGAATGTAAACAGCGCAGATGTAAACGGCAGAAAATTCCCGAGGGAGATAGAATGGACGGCACTTTAACACCAACAGTTCTGCCTCTGTACTGCACAGTCTGTCCGTTACCGTGACGTTCGTGCACCAAAAGTTGTTGATATAGATGCACAGCCCCCCGCCGGTCTTCTTACCAGAGTCCGCAGACCTGTCGGCTCGGTAGGCGGTACGGCCTGCTAGCTCAATAGCCGCGTCGGGAATGGCGCTGTCCAGCCACGTTTCAGTGAAAATCATGCACGAACAGTTGTTGAAAGTCCGTCGAGTGGCGATCTGCAGTCGTATTTCATCCAGTTTGTAAAGGATTGAACGAACATTGGAGAGGAATATGGTCGGGAGTGGTGGTTTGAACGGACTAGCCTTTAGCCGTGCCCACAGGCCTCCCCGCCTGCCTCTCTTCTGCCTCCGCTCGCAGCGTCTCCTCCTGCGGCTCGCTGTTGCGGGTAGCCCCGGGGGTTGCTTGACGATCTCCGGGGGGATGAGATACTCGGATGTTAGTTGAAGATCTCCACGGCTTAGTTGTAATAGTTGTAGTAGATCATCTCTGTTGTACTGAAGTAAACCCAGACTGTGTGAAATGATACACAGTGCCACCAAAAGTGCAAAAATGTAGGAGCTCCGGGCCGCTGCGTCTGTGCGCGCCGCCATCTTGCCATCGCTTCAGGGTCTGGCCCGATTGTGGTTTGGTTTATGTGGCCCAGGCTCATCGAAAACAGGTCTGGCCTGGATCTGGCATCAAACTGGCACTTCTGACTGACTGGTGTCATGGCAGGGTGTATGTCAACCAGATGTGGGCCAGGTCTGGCAATGATAGCACTGTGTATGTTATGGCATGCCATATCTGGCCTGATTATGGTTTAGTTCATGTGGAACAGGCTCATAGAAAACAGGTCTGGCCCGGATCCGGCATCAAGTTGGTACTTCTGACCAGAGATGGGCAGTAACAGGTTACTTGTAACGCGTTACTGTAATCCGATTACTTTTTTCAAGTAACGAGTAAAGTAAAGGATTACTATTGCAAAAACAGTAATTAGATTACCATTACTTTCCCGTAAGAACGCTGCGTTACTGCGTTACACAACACTGATGCTCTTTACAGGAAGGGTCAGAGCAGACTCTACCTGCTGAGGCAGCTGAGGTCATTTGGAGTCCAGGGAGCGCTTTTAAAGACCTTCTATGACTCTGTGGTGGCATCTGTCATTTTTTACAGTGTGGTATGTTGGAGCAGCGGTTTATCAGCAGCTGAAAGGAAGAGGTTGGATAAACTCATCAGGAAATCCAGCTCTGTTCTGGGATGCACCCTGGACCCAGTGCAGGTGGTGGGAGACAGAAGGACTCTGGCCAAAATAACATCTCGGATGGACAAAGCCTCCCACCCCATGAATGTAAATGTTGCTGAACTGCAGAGCTCCTTCAGTGACAGACTGCTGCATCCTAGATGCATGAAGGAGCGTTTCCGCAGGTCCTTCCTCCCTGCAGCTGTCAGACTGTACAATCAGAACTGCTCCCAACAAACATAGATGTTTACATCAGCACTAACTGCAATAAGTTAACCAACTGATTCGCACTACAACCTGGTTTGCCTCTTACTTGTAGTTATTTTTATTTAATTTAATAACTGTACAATACTCTGTATATAGTAACCATTGTCCTTAATGTAAATATTTAAGAAAAATTGTGTATGTTTCTGTTCTGTGTACTGTTTGTTTGTATATGTGTCTTTTTGCTGCTGTTACAACCAAATTTCCCCTTGTGGGACAATTAAAGGATTATTCTTCTATTCTATTACTAAAACCATGATTTTTTTGCGAGAATGTCTCATGACAATGACACATGTTGGTGATGTTTTGGGTGTACAGTCCATAAGCTGCACTTATTAAAGTCACCAGTGACGATAAAAACAGCGTCTAAATGAGTTGTCTCTAATGTGCTGATGACGTCATGGAGTTTGCCGAGCGCTGCTGCGGAGCTAGCTTGCGGCTGAATGTAAACAATAGCCAAAAACACAGCTGGGAAATTCCTGCGGCAGATAGTAGGGGCGGGATTTTAGGAATATAAACTCTATGTCTGGCGAACTTTTAGCCTAGCATGGAGTAATATGGACCAAAAGGAATGTTTTTAGCACCATGTTGAATCTATGCTCCTCAGACAGTCCAACAAGATACAACCTAGGTGTGCCTAATAAACTGTCTGCTGAGGGTATTTTTATTTATGGTTCTTTTACAGTTTTTAATATTTGGACATTATCTCTCCTTTTTAATTGATTCAAGAAAGAAAAAACATACACATATCAGGTATAACATTATGACCACTGACAGGTGAAGTGAATAACATTGGATTATTTCTTCATTACAGCATCTGTTAGTGGGTTGGATATATTAGGGAGCAAGTGAACATTTTGTCAAGCCTAAGATTTGAGCTTGTTTGACAAGGACCAAATTATGATAGTTTGACAACTGGGTCAGAGCATCTCCAAAACTGAAGCTCTTGTGGGGTGTTACCGGTCTCCAATGGTCATTATCTGCAACGCATTGTCTCATAATTACCATTTAACAATATACAGGGTATATACAGTTCAGGGTTTGGCTGCTGGGCTGGGGTCGGAATTCATTTAGCTTTAACATCACTCTTGGTTCTGGACTAGCATAGCGTTAGCAAAATATCTGTGCAAAAGCTTGCAAACAGCTGAAGTTGTGTTAGCAGCATAATGCAGTTGTTTCTGTTTTGGATGCAGTTTTCCCTTTACCATCTCACTCGTGTCCTTTTGCGCAATAAAAATAAAAGTAATGTCCATGTAATATCTGAAAGTCCAAGTGGTACTGATCAGTGGGATCATAGGCAGGCTGCCGAACAATTACAAGGAATTGAAGTACTCTTCAAGAACTGAATACACTGAATACAAACAGATGATAAAAAAATTGTTTCTAAAAGTTATTCTCTTACATATACACTCACAGGCCATTTTATAAGGTACACCTGTTCAGCTACTTGTTAATGCAAACATCTGATCAGCCAGTCATTTTTCACCAACTCTAGGCATGTAGACATGGTCAAGATGACCTGCTGAAGTTCAAAGCAAGTATCAGAATGGGGTAGAAAGATGATTTAAATTACATTGAACATGGCATGGTTGTTTATCTGAGTATTTCAAAAACTGCTAATCTACTGGGCTTTCCCACTCAACCATCTCTATGGTTAGCCAAAAGGGTTTCCAACACTGTCCGGAAAAAAGTTATAAACTAATGAAATGGCTGGTGAGTGTATATGTGTATTTCTTATATACAGTCCCTAAGCCTTTAGATACAAAAATATAACAGAATACATAATCAAATTCAAATATGTATATGTATATGCTTTCCTAAAAATGCACAGACTTTCATATTTATTCCACTTTGTGCTACACTTTCTAAACATTATGTTGTCTTTTTAATAATTGTGAATCATTTTATTAGTGATGGTGGCAAGCTTGAAACTCTCTTTAGGGTCTTAGAGGACTTTAGGTTGTCCTGAAGTATGTTTTGCTGTGGGTTCGAGACTGGGAAGAGAGAGTTTGAGGAAACACTAGGCTGACTGGTGGAACCCCAATCAGTGATTGAGTCTGAACATTGGGAATTTGGGAATGACTCCAAAGATAAAGATAAAGTAGGGTTTTCAATTCCCTTAGATGACAGCTCATCCTCACTGCCTTTGCGATCCATGGAATAATTCCTAATTTCCCGGCGGAACGCTTTCTCTGTGTTGGCTTCCTTCTTACACAGAATAATGTAGCACTTTGTAAAAAATTGACAAAACAAGATGCCGTAGGCTGAGATGAGGATAACGACCATCTCCACTGCTGGAATGTACTTGTCTGTGACATTGACATAGACTGGGCCAAAGATGATCCAGGAGATGAAGTAAATGAGCATTGCAAAAGTGATGAACTTTGCATCATTGTAACTGTCAGGCAACTTTCGTCCCTTAAAAGCAACACCAAAGCAGATGAGAGCCAAAAGGCCAATATAGGCTAACATGGCTCCAAATGCAGGAATTAATTTCTCACTACAAAATATCAGTTTCATGTTGTCCTTTGTGATCTCTGAGTCAGTGGATGGAGGACTGTGGACAAGCCACGTGGTGACAATAACCACTTGACCTGCCATGCAGACTGCAATAATGAGGTAAGGCTTGTAGAGCTTCTTCAGCACATTTTGAGTGTCCGGGTCAAACTCAAAGGCCAAGACGATCTTAAAGGATTTGACCATGATGCAGGAGACACACAAGGTAAAACTCAAGCCAAACACCACCTGCCGTGCTTGACACTGATAGCTATTGGGTGGACCACCAAATAATATAACACTAGTAAATGTGATCATAAGGGAGAGGAGGAGAATGATGCTGATTGGGCCTACAGATGAGCGCACAACAGGGGTATTCCAGTGTGCAAGGAAGATGATCCCAACAACAATGGTAAGCACTGCTCCTAAAGAAGTAAAAGACAGCAGCACAATAAGATATATATCACCCCATTTCAGAAAATCTATTTTTCTTGGCAAACACGTTGAACTGCCTTTTAGGGAGTAATAGTTTTTTTCACAAGGATTACACTTCTCCGAATCTGAAAAGAAAGAACACAAGATCATTAGAATATTTAAGTTGGATTCAAGCTCCTTGAACTGTCAATGCAATAGACTGCAATATAAGCATTTTCAGACACTTATTTTGGCTTTTATGTAATTTTACAGTTAACTGATACAAATGGAGTTTACTTTTTTTTATAATACATACCAGTAGTATTGGAAAAGTAGTTCTCAGCACAGGGTTCACATTGATAGCAGCAACGAGGCTGGCCCGAAACTGAAGTCTTACTGTAGCCAGGCTGACAGCTGTCTGTGCACCTGGACGTCACATTTCCCTGAGAGAAGAAAGAATCATGATCATGCCAGTCAAATTTTTACAGTCTGTATAGCGTACTCTCTTTATTCTAACACACAAGTTTTTATATGGTAAACGGCGTCTTAAACAAAACAAGAACAAGAAAAAAGGACGGAAAGAAAGAAAGAAAGAAACTGAAGAGCTATTCCAGGATACACAGTCATTCAGTTTTTAAGAAAAACTCCTTAATATGAGTATTGACATTGATAAATATATGACAAATAAAACAAACCTATGTTCTTGCTAATGATAATGGTAATTTTCATATACTTAGGTTATAATTTTAGTATGCCAATATTAGTACAACTAAGTATGATCAGCTTGCCTTTAATTTCATAGTTAACCACTCATTCACAATTGATATTTTTAAATATCAATTCAACATCGCTGATGGATGAACCACCAATGAGTCCAATAATATATTAATCCTGCCAACACTGACTGTAGATAACGTGAATATATAAAAATAAAAACAACGAATGAATGAATGAATGAAAGAAGAATAAATAATTTGACAGTGATGGGCAAGTTATACTTACTATGTAAATGTAGAAAGCATGTCTTGCTTCCTGTGAGATGAAAGTGAGGCTACTTTGCAATATACTGTAATGAGCTACAATGTCATTTACGTCTAGAGACTCTGAAGTCTGCTTCCATAGGATGATATCGTATTCATCGTTGAGGTCACCATGGGGATCGAATGAATAGTTTTTCCCATCCATATGGAACTTTGCCTTCCGTAAGGCCCCTCGTAACTGAAATTGCAGTGTGTGTGAAAATATTGATTACAAATAATGTACCTAAAGTGGACAGGACAAAACTTCATGCACACAGATTAGGTACAACATTATAACCAGAGTCAGGCATTTTCATAATGGCCCTATTAGTGGGTGGGATGTATTAGGGAGCATGTGAACATTTTGTCCTCAAAGTTGATGTATTAGAAGCAGGAAAAATAGGCTAGCGCCAGGAAGACAACAGGGTTAGAAAATCTCCAAAACGTCAGCTCTTGTGGGTTTTTCCTGGTCTGCAGTAGTAAGTAACTATGAAAAGTAGTCCAACAATAGAAACAGTGACAGGATCATGAGTGGCCAAGGCTCACTGATGCACACGGGGAGTGAAGGCTGGTAGAACTATATACCCAATTTCTCCTGCGGGAGATTTTTTTTCTTGAAGCTCCAGCTTGAGAGTTTTGCGGAGGGAGCTTGAGGGTTCTTGAGGTTTCTGTGCAATATCTTTGCTGTTCCTAGGACTGCATTCCTCTGGACAGAGATCTGTGATGTTGTTCCTGGAATCTGCTGAAGCCACTCGCCCAGTGTGGAGGTCACTGGCCCGGCTGAGAGAGGAGCCATATCTTCTAAAGCTTCGTTGATGTTGTTGCTGTAGATCAAGTGGTGTGGATCATGAACTGATGTCTCGTTCACTCCTGGCATACAGCTTGATGTTATCCATGTAGAAGAGGTGGCTGTTGACTACTCCATTCCATAGTCGGAATCCATAGCCAGTCTTTTTAATGATCTCACTGAGGGGGTTCAGGCCCATGCAGAACAGCAGTGGAGACAGAGGATCTCCATGGTAAACCCCACACTTGATGACAACTTGTGCTATTGGCTTGAAGTTGGTCTCTAGTGTTGTTTGCCCTATCCACATTGTATTCCTGATGAAGGGTCCCATTGATCTTGTATAAATCCAGACTTTTCAGGATCCATGTGTGGGGCATCCAGGCAGTGCACAGCTTGGTGAGTATGGTCTTGTCTTATTGGCTGGTAGTTGCATGGGATGGGTCTTTTCCACTCTCCAGCCTTCGGTTAGCCATTCCAGGTGTCTCTCGTCCATTGGCAGCTGGTTCATTTATGCTGCCAGATGGTCGTGAAGTGCAGTCAGCTTCTTTAGCCAGTAGGCATGAATCATGTCAGGGCCTGGTGCTGTTCAACTCTTAATGCTAGGGACCCTTTTTTAGATGTCTGCATCTGTGATGGTCACTGGATCCTGTTCAGGGAGATTGCTGTGGTTTGCTCTTAGATCCACTAGCCACTGAGGCTTTTTGGGTTGTGGCCTTCCATTTGCTTTTCTGACTCTGTGAGTCTTTGCTTGTAAGTTTTTAGGCACCCCTTGGCCTCTAGTGTTGTTTGCCACATCCCCATTGAGTTCCTGATATATATGGTATGTACCACCGGCAGATAGCGGAGGTGGCTGATACCCAGAAATCCTACCAGTGGCTGGACAAAGCTGGACTGAAAGACAGCACGGAAGCACTAATCATGGCAGCACAGGAACAAGCATTGAGCACAAGATCCATAGAGGCTGGGGTCTGTCACACCAGTCAAGACCCCAGGTGCAGGCTGTGTAAAGATGCCCCTGAGACAATCCAGCACATAACAGCAGAGTGCAAGATGCTAGCAGGGAAGGCATACATGGAACGCCATAACCAAGTGGCCGGCATAGTGTACAGGAACATCTGTGCCAGCTATAACCTGGAAATCCCGAGGTCAAAATGGGAGATGCCCCCAAGGGTGATAGAGAATGACCGAGCTAAGATCCTGTGGGACTTCCAGATATAGACGGACAAAATGGTGGTGGCTAACCAACCGGACATAGTGGTGGTAGACAAACAGAAGAAGACGGCCGTAGTGATCGATGTAGCGGTTCCGAATGACAGCAACATCAGGAAGAAGGAACACGAGAAGCTGGAGAAATACCAAGGGCTCAGAGAAGAGCTCGAGAAGATGTGGAGGGTGAAGGTGACGGTGGTCCCCGTGGTAATCGGAGCACTAGGTGCAGTGACTCCCAAGCTAGGTGAGTGGCTCCAGCAGATCCTGGGAACAACATCGGAGATCTCTGTCCAGAAGAGCGCAGTCCTAGGAACAGCTAAGATACTGCGCAGGACCCTCAAGCTCCCAGGCATCTGGTAGAGGACCCGAGCCTGAAGGATTAACCGCCCACAGGGGCGAGTGGGGAAATTTTTTTTTATATATATATATATGTTTGGAGAGAGAGAGAGTGTGTGTGTGTGTGCATTTACCTCCAACGGGGATAAGCGTTTTGTCTTGCAGTCTCTGTCAGTGCAGAGGTCTTCAACAGCCTGAGCTATGGCTTTAACTGCCAATTCTATACTGAACACAGCAAATGGATATATCATAGTCTTTAACTTCTCTGATGAAGTCAACCCATGCTGCTTTAAAAATGTAGACAAGAATGGGTTGTTCTTGTGGTGGTTGGGATTTTCATCAAGGTCATCGAGATATCGCTCTAACTTGGTTGTGTTTCCAGATTTAAAAGTGATCCCAATGATTGTTCCTATGTCACTCAAAGTATGTTTTTTTGTATTCAGTATTTCAGGTGATTGTGACCAAATATCACTGGCCAACCAAACTCTCCTTGTTCCTTGAGGATCATTGAGAAGTTTTTGAAAAATATACATCATATGGTCAGGTTTAGCAAAGGACACAATGACACTGACGTTTTCATTATCTGTGATGGTTTTGACTGTAGACTCAATGCTCTTTTTCATTGAGTAATCATTTAAATCATCTGGAAGAACAGAGGTGAAGGCGAAGCAGATGCCTTTTTGGTTTGTATAGTACCAGAGCCGCTCAGTTATATAGCGACCATATTCACTATCGGTTGTCAGCACACCGACCCAAGTCCATCCATTATCATCAAGAATCTCAGAGATGGCATGAGCTTGGTGATCATCTTGTGGTACAGTCCTCATAAAGCTTGGAAAACGGGTTTTATCACTTAGAAGGCCAGAGGTTGCACCATAACTTATCTGTGGAAATAATCACAAAACATTGTTTGGACAAGTGAAACGTGCTTTTCATATTCTGCCTGCATTCATTCTTTTACAGTGCAAGGCTATTTATAGTTATGTTTTACAATAAGTTTGAAAAAACTAAGCACTGAATTATCACAGCTTGTTAGCCGAGTGCAGAAACTTTTTTTTTGCTTAAGTGATAAAGCATTACTGTTACATGGCCATTATAAGACAAAGTGTAGATGTCCGTCCCCCCCCCCGCCCCAGTTTTCAGTTCTTGATGCCAAGCTAAAACTTTACATTCAGTGATAAATACTACTACCACTAATAATAATACTAAGAATAATCATCATTATTATCATTACCATCATCATCATCATTAGGGATGGGTATCGTTTAGGTTTTATCCGATACTGGTGCCAAACCGGTACTTTTAAAACGGTGCCGGTGCTTAAACGGTGCTCAAACCGGTGCTTAAAGAATGGAGAACACAAAATTGGTCCAAAAACCTCTCATGTTCAGCTGGGGTTTTTTTTGTAAAAAGATAACAATGTTAGCCTTTTCTGCAGCTATAGGGCATATATGGTATCACTCTTGGCTGGAAGCAGTGCTTAAACAATGGAAAAAACACAAAATTGGTCTAAAAACCTCTCATGTTTAACTGTTTTCCACTTTTTCTTTGGTCATTTTAGCCTTTTTGGCCAGGGTGAAGGGAGTATCTGCCATCAAACAAGAAGACAGACGCATGTAACTACGACTGTGTTTGCTAGTTCACCTTACATGCATTAATGTAATAACGTGGTTAGCCTACTCAACATAAATTACACACGAACAACATTAAGCTACTCACGCAGAGAAGAACGGCTGCTGCTGCCATCATCATCCGTCATCATTTCTGCTACACTGGCAGGGCTAGGGGCCAGGACTCTACTCTTCGAGTTTTTGGGGGATGTTGCTAACTCCAGGTCCGATAACAGGCAGCACACCCCCAGTAGATGTGCTCGGTGTGAGGTCTCGCAGCAAGCTATCAAATACGGCGCATTTCTCGGCTTTAAAAAAAACGCTATGCGTCGCCAGGTGTTTCATCGGATTCGAGGTGTTACCTCCTTTGACAGTATCACAGTATCACCTTAAAGCACTTGTTGCAGGCTGCTGAGTTTGCATCTTTTGCTGTGAAGTACAGCCAGACTTTTGACCGCTTGGCCTTGGGCATTTTTAATCTGTAGCTCTGCTCTAAAAGAACGTACGTACCTGGGCCCGCCTACTATCCTCGGAAACGTAAAATGATTGACTAGAATTGGCTCAGAAAAAAAAAAAAAGCACCGAAATAAAGCACCGAAATGTGCGCTGCTTTTCGGTCTGGTTACTACTGTTTATGTCAGAACCGGTGCCATCATGGCACCGGACACCGGTACCCATCCCTAATCATCATCATCATAATAGACCCAAAGAATCAGTCATACCTCGGGTATATATTCCAGGTTGAGTAGCCTTGTAACTGCTATGGCTATCTCTGAGTAGTAACCACCAATGACAGCAAGGACAGGGGAAGACTGCTGTGCACTAGTGTTACCTACAAAAATGTATTCAGTGACACAATTACTTGGATTTACATTAACTTATATTAAGATAGTAGGATTACAAACAATTACATTTACATTTAACTAAACTGTGGGCAAAACTTGCTCTTTATTTAGGTGTAAATTTGACTAAGTGTAGCTTTCAGCATGTAAGTAATAATACTTTTATGAAACTACAATTAAGACAAAGGAATTAATCAAACTGACTAGCCAGAAAATTCTCATATTTTTCACTTTTTTTCCCCTCAGAGTACTCACAGTTTCCCCTCATAAAGGATGGGATTATTCTCAGGGAGGTAGTAACGTCACCACAGGAGTCAAGTATAAGATATCCCAAGGTGAGGTTCCCCAACTCTTGCTTCTGATTTATCTCCTCCAGCGCCTGCACCATTATCAGAGACTGGACCAGGTTAGCCGTGCTAAACCTGTATGACATAATCAGATATGTTATATACAAATATACCCTAATTTAACACACACTTTGACACTCATTGCTAAAAAGTAACAGCACCTGTCACATATCTGGTTTTCACTGCCATCATAATTTACAGTGACATTAACGCTTTCGTGAATCGGAAACAATCCTCCAATAATGATGTCGCCTTCTGCTGTGGCCTGTTCGAAGGATTTGGTACCATGGTGTGATAAAACTACAAAAAAGATGCAGAAGCTGAAAGAATGTTTCATCTTCCTCCAGCTGTCCATCTTGATAGTAGAAATCTTCTTCAAATAATCTCCGAAAACGTGCTCTGAAAAATCACTTGTGTGTATCCCTTCAGTGTGTTTGCAGAAGACAGAGCTGTGGATAAACCTCTTTAACTTGAAATACTGCTTACCTTTTTTTTTTTTTTTTTTTTTGGGCTTTTTATGGTCACATGGGGTTTGATGTCACTTCAAGACACGGAATGTGACAATGTTATCACTCCTTCCAGGTAATTATTCTGATAAGTTTCACAGTGGTTAGATTAAAAAAAAAAGAAAAGATATGAAGTATTTGGACAGGTGTTGTATTGACATGACTCATATCCACTGTGTATCAAGATAATTTGGCTTACAGTTCAGTAGAATCTTTTGGCAGTGCTGTTATATAATACTGACATACTACCCTACTATACTTGGCAAGACAATGCTAGGTATTTCCCCGAGAGGCTTAAAAATAATTCTATAGATGCTAAAGTAAGAAAAAGAAGTTAAGAGGGCTCTGGTGCCAAATTCTTAACTTATGTCTTATCTGTAACACTTGTTTGTGACTTTGACTGTGATCTTTAACCAGGTTAAACAAGATTTGTTGTACACACCTCTGCACTGCATGCATTTCCTGGTCTCTCTTGGCTGCTTTTCTGATTTTCTTGCCTCAACAAAACCCCAAATTGTTCTGTTACAAAAGAACACAAGAAGAATATGTAAAAAATAGCATCATATTAATACAAGTTAAAATGTGCTACTAAATATAAATAAGGCTACAAAATATCCAAGCATAGAAAGTATCTAAGTTCGTTTAACCTTAATTTATAGATTTATGTGCTTTTTGATACTCCAATACATCTAATACTTTTACTTATCTACATTCACATCAAGGCTGTTGTTAGCAGTCGCTTTGAGGATTTAAAAGTTTGTATTTACACATAAAAATGCTGTCCATCCATTTTCTTCCACGTACACAATTCAGGGACACTTGAGCCAGAGCCAGTCCCAGCTGCCACGGAGGAAGAGGTTGGGTGAAACCTGTACAGGCTGCCAATCTGTTGGAGAGCTAACAAAGAAAGGCAGACAACTGTTCATGCTCACATTCACACCTATGGACAATTTAGAATCAACCTAACCACCCTATGCATGTTTGGATTGTGAGAGGAAGCATGAGTACCGAGGGACAACTCAAGCACAGATTCCACACAGAAAGTCCCCAGCCTGGATTTTAACCATGGACTTTTCTACTGTGAGCCAATGGTGCTAACCATCATGCCGCCCCATTAAAATGTGTAATCATTAATAATGGGTAGTAATCCCTCAGCAATAATACAACATATAATCTGGCACTCCCAAGTGCCACAAAATGTGTTGTATAATTTAATTTCTGATTATTTGTTGCTAAACTTTAAAATTTTTGCATTGTCACTAAATGAATATACACACACTCTTTAATAGGTACACCTTGATATTGCCAGGTTGGACTCACTTTTGCTTTCAGAACTACTTTAATTCTTTATGGCACAGATCCAACAACATGCTGGAAACATTCCTCACAGATTGACATGATAGCGTCACACAGTTGTTGCAGCTTTGTTTGTAAAATATCATGATGTGAATTTCCTGTTCCACTTTAGATTGAAATCTCTTGACCTTGGATGCCATTTGAGTACAAAACACTCTTTGTTAAGTACAGTGAACCAGTCTGACAAAGTTTAAGGCTTCTGATATGGTGCTTTATCCTGCTGAAAGTAGTCAGAAGATGATCATAAATTAATGGACACGGTCAGGTATAATACTCAAGTAATCTGTGGTTTTTAATGATCCTCAATTGGTACCAAAGGGCCCAAAATGTGCAAGAGAAAATATCATCTACACATTATAATACCAGCAGCAGCAGCAGCCCAATGGAGCTGTTCTTTCATGTTGTTTGCACCAAATTGTGATACTACCACTTGCATGTTACAGTAGAAATAGAGACTCATCAGACCAGGCAACGTTTTCCCAATCTTCATTAGTTTTGGTGAGCCTGTGTGAATTGTAACCTCAGTTTTCTCCTCCTAGCTGACAGTGAAAAGGAGAAAACTGAGCCATGGTGTGATTTTCTGCTCCTATAGCTTATTTGTTCAGTGGTTCAATGTGTTGAGCATTTAGAGATGCTCTTCTGCATACCTCAATTGTAACAAGTGGCTATTTGAGTTAGTGTTCCCTTCCTATGAGTGGAAAGCAGTCTGTCATTCTCCTCTGACATCAAAAAGCCAGAGAACTGTTGCTCACTGGATATTTTCTCTGTTTCAGACCATAATCTATAAACACTAGAGATAGTTGTGTGGTAAATTCCCAGTAAATCAGTAGTTTCGAAATACTCAGACCATCCCATCTGGCACCAACAACTATGCCATTTCTTTCCCATTTTGTTGCTCGGTCATCTTGACCTTGCCTACTTGCCTAAATGCTCTGAGATGCTGCAATGTGATTGGCTGATTAGATATTTCTCTTAACAAGCAGTTGAACAAGTGCTCCTAATGAAGAGGACATAAAATTCTCGAAGATCAAAGTTCTTTTTTTTTTTAATGGGTTAAGGAGCAACCTTATGCTACTGTCACACATATGAAAGAGGAAGTTAAACAGAAGTATCAGGTTATCAGTAACATTCTTGCATCTATCCAGTGCACTGAATGTCAGTTTCACTACATGTTTCTTGATTGATTCTGACAATATAACAATTACAAGTTTTTTTCTGATAACTAAATCCAAGTGCAAAGTACAAAATGGAAGAAGGAAAGTCAGATTTATTATTTTTATTACATATGATTTCACTGTTAAAAGGCACTGCTTTACTTATTTAAATCACCATGTCAACATGAAAACTGGAACATGGAGTATCTGACTGACGTTGTGTCACAAAAGTCATCTGATGTAAAAAATCTGCAAAATCAAGCACATGGAGCTACTTGCTGTGGTGACCGCTTGTGAAAAAATGAGGAGCGGAAAGTATCTCCTTCTTTATAAGATGCCACAGTCCTGTTGTTCTCTGCTTTTGTTACCCGTCGAATATCAAACTTGAGCATTATTCTCTTGTGAATAACTTTGTATTAGCAACATAGACTGTATAAAAGAGATAAGCATGCAGTCTGTAGAGAAATATGATGTCTATGATGTGAGTTTGAAGAAGTGGTTGTTGTTTGTGGCCTGGGCACAGTTTCAATTCTAGTGGGAAAAACCTGAAGTAGAGCTTTACATACATTATAATTACAATTGCAAAAGTGACTTACAGTACAATATCCCGCGGACACACTGAGGCGTCATGTTCAAAGCAAACTAGTTATTTCAAACAGTGCAGTGCATGTTTGCATAACAATGACAATCAAATTACTCAAATTAAAAGTGAAACAGAATTATAACAGGCTGTCAATTTAAATCCGTTTACTTGTTGTAATGTTGGAGCTGTGCTACGTTTTACACAAACTAAGTAGCCATGCTGTGTATTTCAATCAGCAATATTGTTCACAAACTAATGTTAATAACCATTCATACAAACCAACTCACTCTATGTACTTCACAGTTTTTGAGGCTACTATCACTTTCTTTGTGCCACTGCTTTCCCACATTTGGTTACAATAGCATTCACACAATTGTACGGCCTTAAATAGAGTCATGTCAGTTGAAAGTCTGCACAGGGTGGATTTTCCAGTCTCCTACCTGCTTCTCTGCAGGTTTTAAAGGTGTGACAGGACTCTGCGACACCTGCTGATCCTGTGCATACTCAGATCATTAAAAGAAAGGGGGGGGGGGAGCAGATTTTTTCATTCTTCAGATATTTAAAATAGCAGTAAGTTTTGTTCCACATAAAAGAAAAAAAAGATAAGACTTAACAGGTCCAGTTTTTAAACTTATTGGCAAGACTGCCAGCTTTTGATTGATAGGGAGTCTCAGTGTACACAGTGCCACTACTCTCAAGCACAACGCACTACACACCCAGTGTTGCAGAGTCCTTACTTATGCAAGTTTTGTCAGCTTTAGAGTGTATTATGTTTTCACAAATTGATATTTTTAGTTATGCCAATGATACAATCCAATACAATAAAGATTAACTTTACAGGAATGACATGTTAGTTTGTGACAGATTATCAAGAAAAAGAAACAAAAACCAACATTTTTGTACTCCCAGCAGAGGTGTCTTCTGTACTAATTTAAACTTTGTCAATTTAAACCTCATTACCTATGCATGCTATTTTCTGAATTGTTTCAAAAACTAATGTTACCATTAGTCAATACAAAAAAACATCGTAAATATACTTCCCAGTTTTAGGGGGTGTTTTCACTTTCTCTATGCCATTGCTTTCTCACATTACTGTCATGTTTCACCAGTTCAGATATTTTCAAAAATGTAGTCCCTCCAGATATTTACGCAAGTGTAAGGCATTCATGTGGTTTGAAAGTCTGCAGTAAGCGGATCTTCCTGTCTTCTACTTGCTTCCCTGCAGAGTTTGAAGGAATGACAGGACCCCGAGCGCGAGAAAGCTTCTGCTGCGTCTGCGCATACTCAGTTCATTAAAGGAGGGCAGAGACGGGAGGGGGGCGAAGTTTTACCAGACTTCAGTTATCTAAAGTAGGAGGAAGTTTTGTTCCACACAAAATTAAAAAAAAACAAAAAACCATTGACATACCGGTAAGGCTACTCAGCACAAACCTATGCGGATAATCTGGAAACCACGCCTACACCCTGTCCGAACAAGTAAATCAAGTTGTTTAGCGGATGTTGACGTAGCTTCGTGACTTGGAGTAGGTAAGCAAAGTTTTGTTTACCTTATTAGCACTAGCTAACTTTTTCTTTCTTTAACTATTCTAACCATTGCTTCATTTCGGTGTAACCATTGCTTCGGTTAACCAGTTGACACTACGCGTTTGTTTAATATTGAGCTTGGGTATTTTATTTAAGTTTAACAACAGCCTCTTTGTGTGCGTTCAGTCAAACTGTCAAACAGCTGTTTCAGAGACACTTGTTTCACCTTGTGTTACTGGTAGAAATGTCTCAGTCAGATTAAGACTAAACAACGTTGTCCCGCTTTTGTACTGTGAATGTTGTTACTCGTAAATTTTTTGTGCTAGCGTTGAGTGAAGTTCTTATCTTGTGGCCTATATTGCAGTTTTGATCCGCGTGACTCAGCGTGGCGCATCTGTTTCAGTGAAGGTGGACGTGATGGTGGATCACTAGAGATGAATACTAGTTAACATGGAGCTAAGTGGCTAAATGACACATCACCAGCATTACTTCACACGACAAAAAAAAAAAAGCCACAGACCTTATCAGGTTTCTGCACGCCTTTCAGAAAGCAGACTGCAGTACACTACAGGAAGCTGTCAAGTGTTAATCAAGCAGTGGGGAACGCACATGTACTTAGTTTCTCAGTCTAAAAAGTCACATAGTACGAACAAGTAATTGTATAAAATACCACCTACCTAACAACAGTTAATAGATTCAACTGTATCTAATATGAACAAGCTACAGAGACGACCCTGCTGGATATACAAACCTAATTAAAAGTCACGCATTTACTACACTACACTCTTACTACTTTTACTTCTGTTATAAGATCTCTGTAGTGCTCTTCTCAGAGTTATAACTAGCAGCTGCCACCGCATGCACAGACAGCAAAAACTGATTATCGCAACACGGTTCAAGTGTCCTAATCTGGGATATCCTCTGATTTAATCTAGAGCCGCAAGACTTGAAACTTGCTTTTGAAATGCTTAAAGTTGCAGAGTTGTGATGAAACGCTACGGCCTATTTGTTCGCTGTTGCTCACTGAAAATTCTGATAATCAATTATCTAATTAGGTAATTAAGTCAAATAGCAAGTAATGTAGTGCCTCATAGCAAGGTTCTTACTGGGTACTACAGCTTCCTCCCACAGTCCAAACACATGCCTGTTAGGTTGGTGCTTCTGAGCTAGCTCTTGGCATGAATGTGAGCATAACTCGCTGTCTGTCTCACCCATGTGACAGACCTGTACCAATATCTGTGACAGCTGGCATAGGCTTAAATACTACTGAAACCTTGAATTGGATGAGCAGAAGAAAATGGCTAGATTGATAGCAAACATTTGCTGGTTTCAGCTTTTCCAGTATATATCCTCTTTTTACTCAGGCTGGACAATTCTAAGACTTTTACATCAAACACCATTTATGCAGTCTGAGTCCTGCTGTACTGTCAAGAGGACATCTTGTAATTTTTTTTTTAATTGTGTTGCCACTTTTGTGGGGGTTGGGCTAAGAGAGAACATTAACTTTCATTTCAAAATGATAGGGAATTTGCAGCTTCCACATTTTATGGCCCCAAGGGAGGCTAAGTGATCCTTTCTTGCTAATATTATGACTCTTTTGCTTAAAAAAAAAAAATTAATAGTTTCCTCAATTTTAGAGTCTTATCTTTGACTTAGTAGGATTTCTGAAATGTACAGTAATTTTACCACTTCCAAAACAAAAGTGGACGGCAGGACTTAAACCTATGGCCATACTTCAGGAAGCAGAGGGCAGGGTACAGCGGAAAGGATTTTCTTCTTTTACCCTGTTGATTTTTATAATAGTTATATATATGTTAAAAGTGCATGAAACTGTGCATCTCCTGTATTTATCAATTCATTTTAAATGGTACTGAAATTGTTTTTTAGAATGAAACATGAAAACACGACAACTCTGCCCACAACCAACAAGACAGGTGGTCCTCTGATTTAAATCAAACAGAAACTAGGCAAACCAGAGAGGGGAAGGGTCATCTCTGAAGATAGAATTAAAATTGAAAAAATTCTTCAGCATATCTGTGTTCACAGCTTGACTTAGATAACCTAGTATCTGAATTTAATGGGTCCTAGTTATAGCCAGTTCAATAAGTCGAGACAGATTCTTCAAAATTAGGAAGTCCATCAGGATAACCCATGATCTTGATGTCTCTCTTAAGGGGAGGCTTCCTTAAACAGAATGCCACAAGCCTTTCTCAATCAGCTGAGACTATGCAGAGACTCCCTTGACCATACGGTGTCCTGTAGGGCTGGCTGATATGGCCTAAAATCCATGGTATAATTTGAAGCATGTGCGGTAACAATATATATTGCGATATATTCTTTTCTTCTGTATACCATATTTCCCGCACTATAAGGCGCACTTAAAATCCTTTAATTTTGTCAAAAATCGACAGTGTCAAAAATCTGTCAAAAAATGTTTTAGAACGACTTTGGTAAGCTACCAAGCTGCACCGCTTGATGGATTGTCGGAGCATTACAGTTACCATAGTCAGGAGCTCGTGGAGTAATCTGGGTCCAAAACTCTGTTGGCTTCAGGTTCCAAAGTCAAACGAACACTGCGGCATCACTGAGAGTTAAAAACTGTCTAAATTATTTCATCTATAACAAAATGTTCAGTGTAGCTGCTTTACCGGGTGTAACAATTAAGTTTAACATCCAGGCATCCATGAAAACAGAATTTATTAAATTTAACGGAGTTAGAAGTTAGCAGGAAGTTAGCTCACTAGTTTCCACCTAAACATGATATAGCATGTTCTGACTGAGATATTTCTGAAAGAATTAAAATGTGTAGCTTTACACATTTGTCTTCACTTCCTACGTAAATGAAGACAGAAAACTAAACAGCAGTGACTTTTTTAGGGTTACTAAGTTGGGCTACCTGGTATATAATGATGTGCTACGTGATCACTAGCGACACAGCTATGTTAGCATAACATAAACACAGTGAAGCTGGATGATGAACGCTAACCTTTTTCCATTCGATAAAAGTTAACCAGAGGGTTTCTGATGTTTAGGGACAAATGCAATCACATGGCAGGATGCTGTAAATGGACCGAACTTCAGTCAGGAGAACAACTGAGATAATCCATCCACAATACTGAGGTTAGTCATTAATATACTGCAACATCATGGGAATAGAGCAGCTGCAATAGAATTCAATATTAATGAATCAATGGTACGGAAATGGAGGAAGCACAGTTTTTGGCTTTCCTAATATTCCAAAACGTGCTTCATCTTCTCCCTATTACTGTTGCCCGGCATAATTTGCAGATGATATTGCTTGCAGCCGCTGCGATGCTTTTGACCAAAACAGTCGCAGCTTGATGACACCATTAACATGCGCTATCGCGGTAGAGCACAATAGTCAAAATCTCTACTGTTCATATGGTTTCTACCATATACCGTTTATACCGCCCACCCCTAGTGTCCTGTTTGGCAGTTCATAAACCAAATCCCACAGCCTCAGAGCCCTCACTTACACATTACTCAATAATAGACTTCAGGTGTTGTCAGTTTGCCAATGCTCAGGGTCCTCAAAAGCTGGTATGTACAGCAGTACTGTCTGGCCCTCCTCCCTCCTGACAGCACTAAGTATGACTCCACTTTCACAGTTCTGAGTAAAATCCTGTCTGCCTCACTCAGCCCTCTGTCCTTTCATCCACGATCATTGTTAGTGGGTGACGAGACTTAACAACCCAGCTTTGTGTGACTATTAGGTGTGTAGAATGGATTTTAATTTAAAAAAAAAAAAAGTTAGACTCTGAGAAGTTATTGGTGTTTCAGTGTTCAGATGTGTTTCCTTCATTTAATCATTCAAGAAATAAATACGTTTTACCAGAAATCCACACAAAAATGGAAACGGTAGAATTACATTAATCACATTTTTCTGTGATCTAAAAAGACCTGATGTCCACTACTAAAAAGTAAATACAGTCATTAAAAATAATTAAATGAATAAATTATGACTATTTATTTATTTTACTGTAACATGTTTCTTTCCTCATCTTGGGCTAGTTGGAGGAAATTTCACCCTGGAACTTGTGACAGGTGCTCCTCACAATTGTCTGACATTTTACAGACTTAAAACCTGATTTGGAAAAATATATAATTATCAATAATAGCATTAATTGGTGGGTGATTGTTGCAATTTCAAAGAAAACGCTGCATCCCTTATTCGAAGGTTTGCTGATCGGTGAAATCATGGTTCAAAAGTCGGCACTCAGGGACCATTGGTTTGAGATTTGTTTGTGATCACACAGTTTAAAGCCTTAATGGTGGTACTCCTACAAGTCATCAGTAGTTGAGTTAACACGTCTTCCACTTCTGTGACTATGGGAGATCTCATTTTAATCGTGCAGTGCTGTTATTCTCTGCAGAGAGACAGCTGGTCCACTCCAGTAATGAAATCAACGTGGTGGGAGCCAGAGTCCCACCTGGCTGCAAACCGTAGCGATGGCGCTGACTGCTTCAACTCCACACAGAGCACCGTCCTAAAAGGACTTAAATTTGGAGGAGTTCCAGCTGTCCTGCTGATCAACTTCGTTGTCTTTGTGGTTTGTTTCTGCCTCTTTCTGATCTACTTCTGATAAAGGGAGACATGATTACAAATACTTTAAAACTCAGTTCTCGGTCTTGTGAATACATTCTTTCCTTTTAATGCTTTAAAAGCAAAAGTAAATTCTTCCAATAGAGCAATTTAAGACATAATAGTGATAAATGGTCAGTTTTATTGCATCCACAGTTTCTGCTGATCATCTTCACGATTATCAGGAAGCGGTTCTGGGACTACGGACGTTTAGCTTTGGTCGCAGACGAGGACGGGTCAGTTAAGTTTAAGCATAATCTAAGCAGAAGGACATGTGGTGCACATACTGCCCAGAATCTAGATTTTGACATTGAAAACTGAATCTTCTGGTTGTATTTGTCTTTTATAAGTCTGATTTAGTCTTTGACACAGCCACTTTGTATATCAGGTTCACTGGCCCATCACGCCGCCGCTATGGACGTATGTCATCCACTGGGTCCAACATGAAGGAACCAGACTATGACACGGTATGTAAAAGAATGTCACTAAAAATGAGTATAAATAAAGCATAAAACAGTGGTTGTACTGATAAAGATAAATGGTGTCGTTAAGGTAAACAAACTTCAGTTAATACTCGATGTAGTAATGATCGAAAAACAGATTTTTTTAAAAAAAATTTTTTAAACACTACCTTCTTTTAAAAAATACATGAAGCCCACTAAAACATGTCCTAATTTGATGGTTAGTTTATGTGTTTGGGATATGAAGTGAGCTCATATCCTCACCTAAACTGGTTCACAGGCATATACCTAATACCACTGTAGGCCGACAGTTTTAATCGACTTGAATGTTGTTTGTTCAAAGATATCAATATAAGATATCTGCTTTGGTAACACTTATGCCCTTTTTGATTCAGTGACCATGACTTGCAGTTGTATGAAGTTGGTTTTAGTCTCAGCGTGTTTTTGAAAGGCCACGCAGGGCTTTACGCAGATCTTCTTTGGATATTTTAGAGCAATAAGAGATCTCTCTTTTTGTTCAGGGAGCCTGCTCTTGGCTGTGGTATATCTTCAC
Organism: Pelmatolapia mariae; assembly: GCF_036321145.2. Lineage (NCBI taxonomy): Eukaryota > Metazoa > Chordata > Actinopteri > Cichliformes > Cichlidae > Pelmatolapia > Pelmatolapia mariae. The sequence continues at coordinate 7,425,185 of NC_086240.1, forward strand.
AATAGAGTGAGTGTTTTTCTTTTTTTTCCTGTTCTAATCATTGTTTCACTCCAAAAACCTACTTTGTCATCCTTTCTAAAATGAGGCAGAGTATGTGAGGTGTGATTCTGTATTTGTATGCTTATGTCGCAGTGATGAAAAGATAAAAGCCAAGTGTGGCATGGATGCTGTTCACTACCTGTCCTACGAGCGACATTTGATTTACCTGCTGGTGATCCTCACCGTCTTGTCCATCGGTGTCATACTGCCTGTCAACATGACTGGAGACCTTCTGAGTGAGTTTCAAATTACATCCTCCACTCTTGTGTTTCAAGAAAAAAAATCAGCTTAATGGCTGAAGTTAGAAAATGTACTGATTAAAGGTCAGGCGTGAGTCAAGCAACAAGAACTCAGGAGCTGAGCTGTCCACTTCATAATCAGTGATTTGTACCCACAGACCATAAAGCATGTTTTTTAGGCCATTTTTTTTAAAGGTTGAGGTTAAATTCATTGTTCTGTGATATGTGTCTATTCATATTTTTGCTAATTTAAAAAAAGGTTTTATTTCTTTCAGATGGTGAAAAGTTTGGAGAGACAACTATTGGAAATCTGAAAAAGGGGTAACTGCTTTATAAAAGTATGACGTTTGAACAAACCCTGATACCGTAGGATGGTATTTTCTTGTCTTCATTGTCTACTTTGAATAACTGTCCTTCTGGTATTTTCTTGTAGAAACAACCTGTTATGGCTACACACAGTATTTGCAGTTATCTACCTGATCCTGACAGCTTTGCTGCTGCGACGTCACGTGTCACAAATGAAGGGCACGCGCAGAGAGATAGTGAGTGTCAGAGCACTGGAGTAGAGCAGAGTAAGACTAGACTGGATGGTATTTGATGTAAATTTATGATAATACATGGCTGGGATATTAGTTTCCCATTATCCTTTTACATTGGATTGTATTTGTCTGTGAGAAGTGTTTAGTTGTTCCCTTTCTGATTTTCTTGTCCTAGGCCAGAAACACCTTGTTTGTGTGTTCCCTCCCTAAAAACGCAACAGAAGAAGATGTAAAGACCCATTTTGTGTGAGTAAACAGAATTGTATAATAAAGATTATAAAGAAATTCTAGTTTTGTTTACGTTTTGTCTTAAGCATGGAGACAAGTAATTGTAACCAACTGTGTTTGTTTATAGAGAGGCATACCCTTCCTGTCAAGTGTGTGCTGTCACCTTGGCGTATAATGTGACCAAGCTCATGTACCTTGATAAGGAAAGGTAAGAAAATCATGTGTGTATTTTATACTCTATCAGTAAGTTCAAATGTGTGACTGTTTTACATTTGTTTTTTTAACCTCAAAATGTTCTCAAACACTATCTTGTAGAGCATATTCAACTTTTAGACTTGTACTATATGTACAAAAGTAGTGGACCGCCTACACATTACAGCTACAAGAGCTGCTCAGCCATGGCAAACCATAACAATAATAATAATAATGGATTGCATTTATATAGCGCTTTTCTAGGCACCCAAAGCGCTTTACAATTCCACTATTCATTCACTCTCACATTCACACACTGGTGGAGGCAAGCTACAGTTGTAGCCACAGCTGCCCTGGGGCAGACTGACAGAAGCGAGGCTGCCATATCGCGCCATCGGCCCCTCTGGTCAACACCAGTAGGCGGCCATGTCATGAAGCTCATGGTGCACAGATTTTGTGCTGATGTTAATTTCACAGAAAGTGGGCAGAGCAGCAGTCAGTCAGCAGAGCATTGTTGACTTTTATACAAATTCAAGCATTAGGAGGTGTGAGGTTTTTTTTTTATGTACATATAGTTGTCAAGTAGTGTCAATCACTTCTGTGTTTTTTGTTGGTTTTTGAGTTTGTCTTTTTGTTGTTGTTGTTGGGGTTTTTTTCACCTCAGGATACGTGCTGGGAAAAACCTGTCCTACTATGAGCATGTCCTACAGAAAAAAGGACAACGTGTGTTCATCACCCCCCGTATGTGTGGCCACTTATGTTGCTGCGTCAGCTGTGTGAAGGTGAGCCAGGCCAGATGATCAGAGTTCTGCACTATTTTAAGTTCAATATTATGTATGTAGCGCCAGCTCACAATTACACTTGTGTAGGAAAGTAGGAAGTTAGTGGACATTTGGGTCTTTATCTCTTTAAGACATAGTAGTTTAACTAGTTAATTTGTATCATGAATAAATAAAGCTGGGTATCATCTGCATTGCAGTGAAAATGTATGCAGTATTTTTTTAAATAATATTTTAATCATTTGCCCAAGGGAAACATAAATAATGTAAACAGCATTGGTCCCAGCACAGAACCCTGTGGAACTCCGTAAGTGACTAAGAAGACTCCCTGTTTCATGCACAACTTGGATTAACTAACTATCAGACAGATACAATTCAAATCACTGCAGGATAGCATCTTAAATACCTCTGGCAGGTTCTAATCTCTGTAGTAAAATATTATAGTTAACTGCATTTAACTCTTCACTGAAGTCTCGCTGGATCTGTACAGAAGTGAATCCACAGTCAGTGGATGCAAGAAGACCATGTGCAACCTTCACTGAGACTGTTTCTGTACTGTTATGAGTTCTCAGTCCTAACTGAAACTGTTCAAATAAACATTTGTCTGTAAGTGATCAGTTATCTGTTTTACCACTGCTCTTTTAAGAATTCCGGAGATAAAGGGAAGATTAGAAATCTATAATTAGCTAAGACAGCTGGATCAAGTGACTTCTTTTTAAGTAAAGATTTAATTACTGCCACCCTAAAAGCCTGTGATATGTAATCTCTTAATAAAGATAGATGAATCATATTTAAAAATCATTAATTAATGGTGAAACTGCTTTGAGCAGTCTTGTAAAAATGTGGTCTAAAAGGGACCTTAATGGTTTGGAGGAAGCATTTATTCAAGTTAACTCAGATCAGTGAGAGAGAAAGTCATAGTAAATATCAGCAGTTATTCGAGTTGCTATCCTTAATGATTATTTTTGTTTTTTAAGTTCTAATGGTTAAAGGAATGTTAGAGCTCTGTTGAGCCAAACCACTCATTGGCCATCTGTCTGGTTGCAACAGATGTTTGCCACTCCCACAAGCACTTGATGACCCACTGTCATAAAGTGCTTGTTCATAGAAGGTTGTCTTATTGTTGGGGCTTTCTGTGTTTTTGTTTGTTTGTTTGGTTTGGTTTGTTTTAAGTGAGTGCAACTCCATATCCTCTCTAATTTATGAGTTATTTGCTTTATGGTGCTTGTTTGTGAGTTATACCAGGCAGTCAAGTATCTTTGATTTGTTGACTTCCTTTTTTTAGAAGAGCTACAGTTTCCAGGGTTGTTTGCAGTGAGGCTTTAATACTATTAACAAGATAATTGACCTTTGTAGGAGTAGAGTTTAGATGGTCTGCATTGTGTTTGCACATAATATTGAAGAAATAATGGAGGAAATGCTTGCTTAAATCTAGTTACAGCGCTTTCAGAAATGTATTATCTGCTGCTTTGTATTCTAGTATCGTAAAATTAAATGTTATTAGAAAATGATAAGACAAAAGAAGATTTTTTTTTTTTTTAAGGGAATATGTTTAAATGTTCAGTTTCAATGCTATGCAGAACAAGATCCATAAAGCAGTTGGTGAGCTTTTAGCTTTATCTTTGAAATATAATTAAAGATCTAGACTGCAAAGTGCTAAATCTGAAAATGAAACTGATTCAGAAAACGTGTACTGTATATTAAAATTATATTTTCTGTGTTTGTCTTCTCAGGTTGATGCCATAGATCATTACCATGCTAAAGAAAGGTTACTGCTGGAAGAGGTGAGACAAGAGGCAGAAATAGCACCACAGTACCCCCTAGGGATTGCTTTTGTCACCTTACAGACTGAGGCCATGGCCAAATTGTGAGTATTAGTATAACCTTTTGAGGGCCAAATAGTCATAAGTGTTAACCCTAACCTTAACTCTGCCCTGTGTCAGATTATTTCCAAATTAACAAATCTACAAAAAATACATAATTACATACATGTTTTAATAACCTAGGGTTAGTGTTACAGTTGGGTTGTCACTGACGATGACTTAAGTGTTCTTACTATCTGTACTATCATTACTTGCTGTACAGTATGTACTACTTTTGTATGTAATGGGTCCAACTGCATTATAACTCATTTGGTGAGTGACTGCTGTTTCTATTATTTTTTATTTTTGTAAGAGCAACAAGCTTTGACATTTTTAACCAACATTGGCATGCCAAGTGTGTCAGTGTTTTTCTGTAAGCAGCAATATTCTGTGTGGTTTATCCTCTTCCCTGATGATGACCATGATCTCTTAATTTCGTTGTCATCAGATTTCTTATTCTGTTGACGTTTAGTGGAAAAATGCCTCGTGGCAGTTTTTCTGAAAGCTAATGCAAACGTTAATCGCTAAAAGTTATCATTTACCTGCTGCAGAATTCTGAAAGACTTCAATGCAGTCAAGTGTGGTACCACAAGCAGCTGTTGTGGAGCGCAGCGCCAACCGTCATCCAAAAGCCAAAGTCTGAAAGTGAACAAGTGGCGGGTCGGGTTTGCACCATATACAAAGAATGTTTACTGGTAAGATCTGAAACACTAACCTTTCACACTGTATGCTCCGCATGCACTCCATGGAATTTTACTCATAAACTAATTTATATATGTAGATGGACTAAGTGGCAACAATAACAAAATAATAATACAAAAAATACATTGACTCTGGCAAAATTGTTAGTAAACATTAGTATTTGTAGAATGTAGCAAAGTTCTCTGGTTTATTATCTTTCACTCCAAACTGTGGCAACATTTAGAAAAAAGGGAGCAGTCAAAAGTACCTTTATTTGTGTCAGCCCAGAATTTTACAATTTGAGCATCTAAGTTCTGCCTGTACTAACATCAAAACCTATACTCTGCACATAGGCTACGTTCACACTGTTTCTGTTTTTCATGTTTTTCCTAACCCACAGGGAAAATCTCTCAGTGCAGGGTGTTTCCTGGTATGCGCGCTATGTATCACTAAATATATTCCTTTTCATCCTGCTGACCTTATTCACGACCCCCACTATCATTATCAACACCATGGATAAGTTCAACGTGACCAAGCCCATCAACGCTCTTAATGTGAGACTTGCACATGCTAAATTTCAGTTAACCATCACAGGTTTGCAGCAAGTCTAAAGGTTGTTTTGTTTGTTTTTTGCCCTAGAACCCCATCATCAGTCAGTTCTTCCCCACGTTCCTGCTGTGGACCTTCTCTGCTCTGCTTCCTACAATAGTGTACTATTCTACACTAGGAGAGGCACACTGGAGCAGGTAGAAAGGACACACACACACACACACACACACACACACAGCAGTAGTGTACTGATTGGTTTCAGAGGTAATTTGTTTTATTCCGCTGCCATCTGTGTCTCAGGTCCAGCGAGCAGCTGAGCATGATGCGCAAGCTGTACTTTTTTCTGCTCTTCATGGTACTTCTCCTCCCCTCGCTAGGACTCACCAGGTAATTTTTATTACTGCCAGTTTGAATAAGCACCAGTTTACAAAAAAACTAGGTTTATTGCCTATACACTGAGAAGTAGTTTCAGTGAATGTCGCACACAGCAAGAAATGGAGGAACTCAAACACTTCCATGTATCAGAAGCAATAACTCACCGTTGGCCTATATTTCACAAGACTCGCTGACAAAAACTATCCCAAGTTCTGTCGCCACAGCCAAGTGTAAATGCTTTGCATGAAATAAATCCTTTTTATGTTCATATGTAGTTTGCTCAGTAAAATAAAAATTCCCCCAAGTGAAGAGATGTTTAATGGTGTCGGTACATGTAGCCAAGAAAGCTTGGCTAACTTTCTGTGTTTTTGTTTAGTCTTGCGGTGTTCTTCAGCTGGCTATTTGACAAAAAATTTCTCTCCAGTGGGACAGTGAGATTTGAGTAAGTGAGCTCTTTTGAAAGTTAATCGAGTTGAGATTAAGTCATCATTTCTCTGATATTATATAACACACGCTTTACTAACATATTAATAACTTGCCTGTTTTTAAGATTATTTTGGACAGTGTTCTTTACATTGATTTAGAATATAATTTTTACATTTTAAGTATGGCTGTTGGTTGTTTTATTTACAGCTAGATGCTTTTCTGAGATTATAATGGTTTGGTTGAAGCTGACATGCTTAGACAATGTGTAATATCATACAAAATGGGTAAATGTCTTTAAATATAGCTTCTTATGATCCTGGTCAAACTATTTATTTACTGAAATTAAAGTTTTGCCCTGTTCTTCTCTTTTGGTGGTTTCCGGGTTGATTACACCAGATGTGTGTTTTTACCTGACCAAGGGGCATTTTTTGTCAACTACGTAATTGCAGCAGCCCTCGTGGGCTCTGCGATGGAGTTGTTGCGGTTGCCAGGGTTACTGCTTTACATCATTCGTTTGATGATTGCTCGCTCTGCTGCTGAAAGGAAATATGTCAAAGAGGTTTGTAGTGGCTTTAGATGCAATAATTTTCTCTAATTTCATTCTGTCATAAATCTACGACTATAAGAGAATATATTGTTTGTGAATATCTTTCTAATTCTCCCCTTCGTATTTAGAAGGTGAATAACTTGTGTCAACATCTTGTTACAGAATCAGGCATATGAGTTTGAATACGGAGCCATGTACAGCTGGATTCTTTGTTTATTTACGGTTATCCTGGCTTACAGCGTCATTTGTCCTGTAATAGTGCCTTTCGGTGAGTAGCTACAGAAGTGTTACTCCACTAGATGCTTTTTTTTTTTTTTCATATATATATATATATTGTTTTTCTTTATTATCTGATAGTCTGTTGACTTTTCAGTTTTTAATTGCCTCATTTCTGACTGTATCAGGTCTCATCTACATGGTCCTGAAGTACCTGGTGGACAGATACAACCTGTGCTTTGTTTACCTGTCTGCTCGCCTAGACCGCCAAGTTCACCTGGAGGCTGTGAATCAAGCTCTGGGCGCACCCATCATCTGCCTAATATGGCTTTACTTCTTTTCTGTCCTCAGAATGGGTGAGAAATAATCTATCCTTTTTTCATAAGGGTTTATCAAATTCAGAGTCATGAGGGGCAGACTCTGTCCCAGCAGACACTGGATGATAGAATACAGAGAAGTAGAATACCATACCATTTTAATTCATATCCATACAAACTGCCAATTTCTAATCCTCATAAACATGCTATCCGATGTTCATGTATTTGGACTGTGGCGTGCTAGCTAGCCAGGCATAGATGAGTCAAAACCTTGCTGTGAGGCGGCACTGACTGCCACTTTTAAGATTCTGCAACGCAAATTATCCATTGTGTTTAACCCTAAACATGGCCAGTAATGCTTGAGGGACATTTTATCTCCTAGTCAAATGTACACGCTTTTCCTCTGACCTTTGATGTTCTGTCTACATTGTTTTGTCACTACAGTGCTAGTTGGCTTCTTTAAGTTGTTTTGAGTAGTTTGAGCTCACAACAAGGTTTATGGATATTGTATTGAGTAACTGGGTCATGATTTCTGCAGAGAGACATTGCTGCTGAGTTTTTAAAATGTTATTTTTGGGGAACAAACTCCTGCTACTTCAAGCATCAGAAGACTAGCTCTATGTAGTTGTAGTTCAAGATGAGACAAACGCAGCCAAAAATACAGGACAAGCTTATTTTGAAGATAAAATGAAAGTTACACAATTTGATTTGCCTCATCTGTTTTTAATGATAAATTATACATTCACACTTAATGCTTACTTGAGTTCACGTCTTCAGTATTGAATGGTTATTTCAAGCCAAAGGCACTTTTTTTCCCCCTGTCAGCTATGAATTAAAGTTTTCCATACCTGTATTTGAAATCTGTCCTTGTGTGTGCATGCAATGTTTCAGGTTTCTGGGCACCCACATCTCTGTTTACTTTGGTGGTCCTGTGTATCACCATCATCATCTCTCTCAGCTATACCTGCTTTGGCTTTTTCAAGTACCTCAGTCCACTCAACTATGTGGTGAGTATTTTCTTGTGCGTGATCAGTACTCTGTTGTTTCTATGTCGTCCTGCACAATCAGTGCTCACAGTGTTTGCGTTCTCTCTCAGGTCAAGGAAGAGGACGAGGATCCAGAAGAGGGCGTGGACGAAAACACTTCGGTACTGTATTTGTTCTTTAAAATTTCCACATTATAACTAAAGCTCAGGCATATTTAAGAGGGACCTGAACTTATGTCAACCTGCGTGTCCATTCATTTGCCCTATTTGTCATTTGTCCTGTTAGTCATTAAAAAGCAATGACTAACATAATGATGAATGACTTTGGCTTCAGCTGCCACAGAAAATGCAACTGCACAAATAACACAAAAAATTGGAGGATTATAGACCTGAGAGAACTAAAATGGAAGTCTACCCAGCGGATCCTGAGGGTTGTTCAAGTCGTGAACTTTGAGTCTTATTTGTTATTTCTGCACTTATGTTCAAAGCTGACTCCAGTTTTGTTTTTTCGAAGCTGTATCTTTCCTTTCTGTCTTCACAAGGTCATACTTTGGCCACCACTTTCAGCATTGCATGAATCACATCACATAGAGTTAAGAATTTACAAAAATCAGTATTGAGAAACACGCTTTTCTTTTGTTTTCACTGCTCATCCATTTTGTCTTTGCTGTATGTTAACAGGTTTACCTTCCCAGAGTACTCAATACTAAATCTCCTGCCAGCATCTCACAAAAAGATGATCAGCCGCCGCAGTCTTATGGGTCTTTTGATGACACTGCAGCCTGCGGCTTCACACCAGTAGACAAAAACATGGAAGAATCCAACAGTGATTCGAACCCTGGAAGTCAAGATGCTCCTTTGTCTTGATCATAAATTTGCTTCTTCGAGGTTTTACAGACAGTCCTGTTCAGTCCGGAAGCCTTCATAGACCAGCACCTACGATGTTACAAAGTGGTAACTTATTTAATTTCTTCTGTAAGTTAAGTTTATGGTTTCAGGGAAAATGTGTTGTTCATTTTGAAATTACTTTTTACGGGTGGGACTTTTATTGGATATCTAGAGAATACATTTGACCAGTATAGATAGGAAACAAGATTTTAATATTATCTGTCATAAAGCACAACCAATTGTTTAAGACCTCACTGATAAGGACCAACTCACCAAGTAATGTCATGTCAGTTGTTATTATGCTCATTTCACAAGCTTATGGGGTCACTGGGATAGCATTATATGGTTTAATGTTTCAATACGCCTCAAGTGTAAATTGCAGGAGTCTTCTCAAACACTCCTGAGCTTTTCTCTTTAATTCTCCCCTCCCGAAAAGCCAGATCATCTGGCATGAGGGAGGCAACTAAAGAAAAAAAAAAAAGTTTCATCTTTAGCTTGTTTAAAAGGAGCATTTTATAATTCGCTGTCACCTTTCTAACTGGTTTCATTCTCAGGTGACGTCACAGCTGTATTAACATCTGGGCAGCAGGTTAAAAAGGCTTTGGAGTGGCAGCTGGTTTGCATTACACCAGGCTGCCTTTGATTCATTATTTCATGTTTGTTTAAAAACAGAAACCGGGAAATATTGTAATGAGAACACTTTACTGGAAATTTTGCTGTATGAGTACACGAAGAAAAAGGGTAGCAAACGTGCTAATGTGCAAACCTTTTTACCAAAAAATCAAGAAATCTTCAGGGTCTTTGTTCACCCTTGCAGCCAGCAGCAGAATATTTTGTGTGGTTTACTCAGAGCTGAGACGTTTTAAACTGACAGTTAGCATTATTGGCTCTGGCTGGAATATGATGGTGGGCAACGAGCACTTAGATTTATTTGAGGCAGCTGCTCATTGTTTGTTTAAAACCATGCCAAACCATCTACTAGATGGGCATTAATTGATGTAGATATGTTAAGGAACAAAATGAGGGGGGAGGGGGGGGAGACATGAACAAATGAATATGAGTCATAATATTTGCAAAGGAACACCAGAATTAATTTCTCACACATACTGATTTACATCTGCTACACAAATGCCAAAGGGATTGATTGCTGATTATTGCCAGAGCACCTGCCAAGGGTCCCCTTAATATTGCACTTTTTTGTATCTTTCTTGTGTTTACTAAAAAAATCAGTTTTTGCTTTTTGTAATACAATCAGTTATACAGGAGGTGGAAACCAAAACAATGTTTTGATTGTTGGTGCCATTTACAATGTTGTATAAGGTCAGATAAAAATTCTGAAGCATTACTTAATGAATGTTATAAACAGCTGTTATCTGCGTCAAATGTATCTTTTGCAGCTTAAATTAAGCATTTAACAAAGAAACAAATTATTAAAGAAAACTTGTTCAGTGGCGGGTAAACAGAGTGTTGATTCTTTGGAGTTATAATAAATAACACGTTCTCAGATCATGCAGTTATTGGCAACACATTAACGTTCATAAGTCTGTTTTGTCATTGGGGGGCACTGTTGAGCTGCAGTGGGTTTGTGTGATCTCTGAAATGTTCATAGAGCAGTAATGCACAATGCTACATAAAGGATTTCTAACTTACTCTGACATCGGTATGAGCCAGTTTACTGGGTGACTATTCCAGCAGCTCCACCTCCTCACCTGATCCCTCGCTATTGTCTCCTTTTCTGTTCCCTTTCTCTTCTTCTTGGCCTTTTCCCCTTTCTCACCACGGGTACCTGCCTCAGCTGAGAAAGACCACTGTTGTCAAATAAAAGGCTTTTAGGGTGCCGTAGTTGTTAAATATGGGTAATGAAGTGCTAAGCATCTAGTAGCTGTGGTGAAAGGAGACGTACGGACCTGCTGGACGAATATCAGCGCAGACTAACAGAGCCTCGCAGTAGCTCTTGAAGAACAAAAAATCAGTTCAGGAAGAGTAACTATTGAAGAGGTTTGGGACAACTACGTCCTTGTACATCCTGGCCCAAGAATCCAGTATAAATTTGCATGCATTTACTTGGAAGCTTTATACATCAGCTACTTAAGTGAAGGTACAGATGATTAAAAAAAGAAATGAAGAAATATTAAAAAAAAAAAAAAAAAAACCTCCCCCTGAGCAATATAAATTTTGTAAGCACTGAGCACAAAGGTTACTGAATGTGCTTTACCCCAATGTCTGACAAAGATTAAGTATTACAAAACAGCCTCTCACATGTTTACCCTTTCTCAAGTGTTAGTATTGTGTGAAAGTGATTAAGCAATAAAGTTCTGTTCTTAGTACTACTCGATCTCCAGTATGCTTAAAGTCATAACACAATTTTTAGTGTAACCTTTTTAATGAAAAGCTAATAGTGAGAAGGAAAAGGGGAAAACCTGCCTGAGTCTCACGCAAAGAGATTTGGAAACAGATCTGAACAAACTTGGAGAAAGTCACATGAGAAAAGCTGTAGAGGGTCAGGATGCAGGGGAACTAATAACTTGCACATATCCTCATGTGGCTCCAAACATGAGCTGGTGAAATAAGATTAGATTTTGATATTAGACACCTGATATATCCTCTGTGCTTTGTACATGTAATGCATGGTCGCTGCTGGAGAAACTTGCCTTCTGCTAGCTCAGTGGAGCGGCAGTAATGTTGATGTTAAAGGCTGCAGGAGCCTGGGAAGGAGCTCTGAGCAGCAGCCAGAACTACAGTGTACAGTACAAGTTTCCAAAACCACACACCAAACTCTGACCCGATGTTAAAAACGCCACAAACTCATTGGCTCTTGCTTTGGCCCACATTGTGCTCGACTTTGTCATGGGTGTGTGAAAGTCTGAAGTTTGATCCAGTCACATGCAAACTTGGGAGTAGTTTGTGGCATTTCACATGCAAGGAATTCACTTGAATAGTCACATATATTCTCTTATTCTCATTTTCTTTCTCCTCTGAGTATTGAATTCATACACTGCACATAAAGAAAAACGTGGAAAAAATATAGTTTTGATCACATAAATTTGTTTGCTAAAGCTTTATTTATATGGCGCTGTAATTTTCTAATTTATTTCCTAACAGTTACCAAGACGTTTTTTGGAAACCAGTTGTGTCATTTGGTACAAATTTCAGGGAAAATAATAATGTCTTTAGGAGAAATGCTTCATTTAAACCTGGGCAAATATTCCTCTTTTTTCACTTATTATTGGAAACTTATGCTGTGTCTGCGCATTACCGTGTGTCTGTCCTTACACTGTTGGGTTTTTTTTTTTTTCCATGTTTAGCCAACCAGCTTTAAATAGCCCTCAAGGTTTGCTAGCAAACAGCTAAACAGCTTCTATTAGTACCAGCTGGGATGGTGGCTTAGTGGAACCATTTAAGCAGTTAATAAGGATCGTTCAGAAATTATCTGGACGACAAGAAATACTATTTCATTAAAAACTGGCATTAAAATTAGATTATTTTAGCTGTCTTGCCAAGACTTAGATGGGAACTTTGATATCACTCTCAAGTATATAAGAAAAACAATAAGCAAATTTAAGGAGAGTGGGTAAGCCTATTGATTATAGTAATTACTGTGTTTGAGTAAATTGTTGGGGCCCCTCATCAAATGAAAGAGCAGAGACTTAGCTTGTACTTGCATACACAATACAATTTATCCACTGTTAATCCAAACCCTCTCTGGCTGTTTTGTATAGGTGTGTAAAGCGTTGAACTCAGTGCCCTAAATGCATTCTTGGTATTGTTGACGTCTGTGCTTTTGTGTACCACAGATGCTACTATGTCACTTCCCTCCCTCTCTCTCAGTATTCACTTAATTGTGCACTCCCAGGACACTGAAGTTAAGAAAGAGCCGCTCTGTGTGTTCGGGTGTGTGGATGTATGTGTGTGTGTATCAAATAAGAATTAAGCCCATTTAGTGTTTTGAGGGTTTGGGGTCAGATTTCCTTCATGTCACCACCAAGATCGATGGAAGTGACCTCTGACTGCTGCAATTTGTATATAAACACAGTTCTGGCCAATCACAACATCTCGTGGGATGGTGCCAACCAATGAGAACCCCTGGAAGCATCATGCTCTGTGGCACTCCTATCTTTTGTCCGTCAGGATTAGTGCCATGGCAACGCTGGTCGCCTGGGAGGTGAGTTTCCCAGAGCAGCAGGACAAGCACAGAAGCAGGCCGCTTGAGTCCAAGTCTTAACTTCCTCTCTGGCCAAATGGGAAGCTGGACTGAAGCAGTGTGTATGTGCGTGCGTGTCATTCTGTAAGTCCAAAACTTCCACCTAGACTGCCAACTCTAATGAGGTGCCAATGTGAGCCACAAGCTCAAAGTGTGTTTTGTCTGTGTGGGTGAGTAGGTGGGTTTATGAGGGGCCGTCCTTGTGTGTTCTCTTCTCTGTGGAGCTCTCTGTAGAAAAGTCACCCCACTCTCATTCTCTTTTCTCTTGGTGGACTACATTAGCCAGAAGGGCGGAGGGCCAGGCAGCTGAAATCACCGCTGCTGACGAAGCATGTGACTCCAGACCGAGGCCCCTTTGTTTGGATGGTTACAGCCAACACACAGTCCTGGAAATGCAGCGTGACAAGGGAATAGATGAGCATGGGAATGAATGGATGGCAGTAATAATTAAAACCTGATTATCTGTTTTGTGATTGCTGAGAGGAAACATCTGCAAGGGTCTGAGAGTTACAGCCCTTTGGCAAATAAGATGTTGACCACAAATGTGATCAGAAATGGGGTGAAAATCCAAAGACTTCAGTGCGTTTACATTTTTCGAATGAATCCTCCATGCAGTTGTTTTTATTGTTAGTAAACGGATCCACCATTAACTCCCAGGCTGAATTCACGATGCTTTCACAGTATTCACAGGGTGCGCACACTCCCAACCGCTTCTATTTGATATTGAATTAGCTGAATTGGCAGTAATTCTACACTGCTGTGACGAGTGAGTGAAGTGTGAGCGCTGAAGCTAGTGTAAGTGAGATACAGTTGCAAACCTTTACGCTGACTTGATTACAGTAAATCTGCTGTAGAGTGAGTGAACTGGACCCCGCAATTAAAATTAAAACTACTTCATGGAGAGAAGGAGGTAATTGAATGATTAGTGCATAAAAAAATGACTATAAATGTGACCAAAAATATGGATTTATTTTCTCATTGGTTATGACAGCTGGGTAAGAATAAAATATATATGTGCAAGGGTGAGAAGTGAAAACAATGCCCTGTATTCTGCTGTGTTGTTTTCGTGTATGTATGTAATTGAGGTTTCTAACTCAGAAACCCTCACATTCTTGGATTGCAAGGGCATACGAGTCATATAGCACAAATTACATAGTGGAAAGCTCAGCTGTCAGGCAACGTAAAGGCCTACAATGGGATCATCATGGCCAAGATTTGCCCAGCAGACTGTCCAGAATCTTTCATTGGACAGTAGCCAATCATGTTTTTCTCTGTAACTTAAGCCAAGTTCATGCTGCTTGTTCTGGCTAAGACTGCTGGATGTGAGCCAGGATAAACCAAACAACCGATGTTCGCTTAGTGTCTCTCAAACAAGATTTGCTTCATACAATACTCAATAAGGGGGCCAGTGATTTCAAAACTGCTGAGTCTCTCTATATACTGTATATACAGTATATATGCCAATGTGTTAGGAACTGCTGTTCAAATTAATACAATAATGGAATCGACCAATCACAAGGCAGCAACACAATGCATTTAGACATGTAGACATATTCAAGGCGATCTGCTGGAGTTCAAACTGAGCATCAGTGTGGGGAAGAGAGGTGATTTAAGTGACTTTGAGCATGTTGATTTGAAACAGGCTGGTCTGAGTATTTCACAAACTGCTGATGTGCTGAAATTTCCCCAAACAGCCATCTCTAGGGTTTACAGAGAATGGTTTGAAAAAAAGAAATATCCAGTGAAGCCTGTTCTCTTGTGAGAATATGTTTTTGTAAATCCTTGAGGTCAAAGGAGAATGGCCATACTACTTTGAGCTGATGGGAAGGTAGTAAAAGTAACTCAAATAACTACTGGTTACAAAAAAGGTATGCAGAAGAGCAGCTCTGACGGCACAGCATATCAAACCTTGAAGGAGATGAGCTCCAGCAGCAGAAGACCACACTAAGTACCACTCCTGAAGCTACAGTCTGCACAGGCCCACCAAACTTGAAAAAGAGAAGGCTGAAAATTGCTGCTCATCAATTTGATAAGCCTCGATTCCTGCTGTGACATTCAGAAGGTAGGGTCAGAATTGGTTGTACAACATGAAATTATGGCTTTACCCTTCCTTGAATCAATATGGTGATGGTGATATAACAGTGTGCGGGATGTTTTCTTGGCACTACGCTTTTAATATGCCGATCTGACTATTGTTCCTGACTATATCCAGTCCTTTATGACACGGGTATCCAACTCCAGTCCTCGAGAGCTACTGTCCTGCAGCTTTTAGATGCATCCCTACTCCAACACAGCTGAATAAAATGATTGGATTACCTCTTCAGCATGTCATCAAGTTTGGCAAAGGCCTGGTAACAAACCATTCATTTGATTCAGGTGTGTCAGAACAAGGATGCATCTAAAAGCTGCAGGACAGTAGCTCTCGAGGACTGGAGTTGGACACCCCTGCTTTATAACAACTCTGATGACTTATTCCGAAAGATACTATACCATGTGAGAAAGCTCAAATATCTGTACCACAAAGAAATAAGGTCATTCTGAAGCCAAAGGTGGGTCCAACCCAGTGCTTGCATAGTTTATCTAATAAAGTGACCAGTGAGTGTTTATATATTGTTAGAAATAAACTGGTATGAATACCAACAAATAAAAGAAGCAACAGACAGAGTCAGAAAGACAGGAAGGGATCATCAATTAGAGTCAAACACTTTTGGTTGGAAGATGAAGACTCTTTGTTAATTGTTACAAGATGGCTGGGTAATTGTCATGGTGAAAGGGATGGTGGATGGTTGCCCATGTATTTACAAAGACATTTAATGAGCAGACTGGTAAACAGATGACTGATCAGATGTGAATCAACATGGTAAATGAAAGGAGTTGACAGCACAAGAAAGAGAAAACAGATTTAATTGTTCCATGTAATCTACAAAAGATGTCCCAAAGCTCTATATTACAAATAGAAGACAGAGAGAAAGTAAGTTATTTTGAACTGGAAAAAGAATAACGGTAGAAACTAAAGAGGAAAAAAGTTTGGTCTCTTCACAAAATTCTGACCTTTAAATACACAGTTTTACAAAAAGTGATTAAACCAAGCCACAGCAGCTTAGCTGATTGGGAGGCATCTCTCTATCAAAATAAAAACTCTTTCTTGCATCATCTTTCAAAAGCAAACAGATTTGACTGTCAAATACAGATAGCACAACTGATTGCAAATATTCAATATAATGGCAAAAATCAGACAGCACACACTGACACATAGCACCCTTTCCCTCCTCTCCTACACTAGATTATGTCATGCCAAGACTGCCTTAACCTTGAAACAGACAAATGAAGAGACTGTTTGTTAACTTTTAAGGCCTTAGATCCTGGTTGTTAAATTGCTTGACACCCATACAAATATATTTTCACAATCCAGTAAACTGTGATGAAATATTGTCTGTGAAAGGATGACATCTCATCACTAATTATGCATATTTAGTGAACTGTCATACACAGAAAATGACTGTGAGCCCAGGAAAAGCACACTAAGCTGGTTTCCTAGCATTGCTATTTTCTCCATGTGCAAATCACTCATTGAGTCAGAGAGATCTAAGCTTGCGTCCTACCAGATGTTTATAGTGCTTAACCAATTATATGCATAGTTTGGTCGAAATTGCCAAACTAAAGTCTCTGGTTTGGCTCCTCTGTATGTCTTCCTTTCTTTGAACTTAAAGGGTGAAGGAGAGTGAGTGCCTAAAGCGAGCACAGTCTAAACTAAATTGATTTATTATTAAATTTATTGGACTTCTTATGATTTATTTTATACTTCTTTTCAAGTACTTGTTATTTTATGGATTTTAAAATATAAATATAGTAATATGATATCCTATATTACACCCTGCATTAGAATCATACCTGTGTCGAACTTCAAAATGATACACATTACTAATAATGTGTGTCTTTGTTTCATTACACATTAATAAAACAAAGATTATGACCCAATAATATAATGCATACTTTTGTACAATTAAGTAGGAATGTGACCCGAGCCATACTTTAGTAACAGGTCAAAAGGCTAGTTTTGCAAAGCCATGCCACTTTTCATGAAAAAACAATCCGTATGAGGGCACTTGAGCCTGAAAATCTAGCTGTATTCTTGAATTCTGTGACACCATTTAGAAAACCTGGAATTGTGCTTGGTCTTTTCCATCGACAGTATAAATAAAGGACGTAGCCAGCATGACATCAACAGGTTGGCAGCAGACCATTTGAACTGAACTAGCAACCAACTTTGACAGGAGGGCTCAACTCACTTTGCTATTCCAAAAAAGAAATAAATAATGGATTTTCACCGCATGCTTAAAACCATCCACACACAGTACATTCGCAGTGAAATGTAGTCACAGTTTTCTCTCTTAGATTGCAGAGGCAAAGCAGAAGACAAACGGGAGAGATTGGTCTGGAACCTTGAAACCCGTCCATGACGACAACGTTGGACACTGGCTTCAGCATTCTGAAGCTTCAGTGTATTCATTTCGCTGCCACCATGTTGCTTTTTCCAGCTAGAGGTTAGTTTATACGAATGAGAGGATTGAGTGATAATTCATCAGGATAGCTAACTTGGTTAGCAATCTGTATTCAAAGACTGTACAGGTGCAGTGCAGTCATATTGAGTAAGTCATTGTGAGTGGGACTACTAAATGACTAGAATTTCACTCACCAAAGCTGTAGCTTGCACTTCTCAGGCTGCACATCCAGTATGATATAACCAGCAAGTTGTCGGGTTTATTTATAGATTCATTTTTCATTAATATTTTTAATCCTGCTGTAGGTACATACAGTTAACATGACACAGTGCTAGGTTCTAAACATCTACAACAGTACTACTAATCAATATAACACTGATGGGGATTTTTTTTACACAATTTGCCAATAATACAGTTTCATGTGTAAAGAGCTGTTTTCAGCATTTTATCGCTTCTTTTACTAAAGACATGACTCTAAAAGAAAAACTCTCCACCATTCGCCCTACTTATATGATAGTAAATATTTAGTAACGTACCAAATATTTATTTAACTATAGAAGCAACAAATTTTACAATTCCTCAGCCAGGAATGAGTGCAGAAGGGTCGAGG
This sequence comes from Pelmatolapia mariae, assembly GCF_036321145.2. Taxonomy (NCBI): domain Eukaryota; kingdom Metazoa; phylum Chordata; class Actinopteri; order Cichliformes; family Cichlidae; genus Pelmatolapia; species Pelmatolapia mariae. The sequence goes on from NC_086240.1 coordinate 7,443,360, forward strand.
TGTCCAGGAATAGTGCTGCAAGCTGCAAGAGGCTGTCAGCATACGTAAAAGAATAAAATATGGTTTTTAACTAAGAAATAATTGTGTTTTAATCAATTTGCCATGTTAAACAGTGGAGGAAATGTGAGGTTAAGACTGTAAATATGCTTTGTGATACTGTTAAATTGAACATTTTAACATTAGACTTTGTGGATCTGATCCGTTTTGCAGCCAGCCTCTAGTGCAGAGGACATCAAACTGATTTTACATAATGGACCAAACTGGCTTTTCTGTCTGTGTAAAGAACACTACACATTTAATCCCTTTAGATATTTCAAAATAACAAGAAAGAAGTGTCATTTTACCAGTATCTCTCAGTTTTTCTACATGCTATTGAAATACTGCAATGGTAAATGTAAGAAATCTGTCAGCACAAATCTTTGGGCTTAAACTGTAAGAAACAAATGTGTAAAATTACAGAAAATATTTCTGGCAGCATATTTCCCAGGCTGTGTTGTAATTAAAAAATAGAGAGTTTGTTAATTTAGAGAAAATGACCATGGGTTTGCTCTTTATCAGCAGATAAAGCTGTAATATTTATCAAAATACAGTTAAAAAGTCCAAAATCTATACCCTTCTTCACATTCTCCAACTCTTCAGTGGGCCAGATTGGAATGTTTGCTGAGTGCTCTAGTGGCACTTTGTCAAACTTCAGTTTTTGCCCCATTTCCATGTTGGCTTCATGTTTTGTTTTGCTTTTTGCTTTTTGTTTCACGCTGACAGGATGTTTTTCTATGTAGGTACAGAGGCCAATTTAATGTTATTAGTAACACCTGCGTAAAGTTTCGGTTAAGACACTTTTACTTGCTCCTTGTACAGAAAATAAATCAATCCGCCAGCAGCCAGGACACAGTAGTCTACTTGGCTCTTCTTCCGACATGTTTTTGTGTGTTAATACCTGTCTCAGGAGTTAAGACGGAAAGCTTTCATTAAATCTTCTCTCCGGCACAAACGTGACCGTATTCAGACAGGTTGACGTTTATACGTTTATGCACTTTATCCGCCTGCTTCACCCCGAACCGCTGCTGGCACGCACACACTTGAGTTGATGACGTCAGTCGCTCGTGGTCTGGTTTATGGAAACATCATAAGCAAACACGCCTGGCATGAACTATGTTTCGTGTCTGTTTCAACCGTTATGTCCTGTAGAGGCACGACACACTTGGGGGAAAAAAGTTATTCAAAATAGTAAATAAACACGATGAGCAAAAGAACCCTGCGTAACCATGGCAACTGTGTTTGTTGCCATTAGAGTGCAAAGACACGACCTGTAGGGCTTTTTAGCTGTTATTTTAGCTAACAAGTAGTCGGAAAAACACGTTAATTTAATTGAAAACGACTTTGTAAAAGCTTGTAGCTGTTACATAATGGACTCAAATTCGTTGTATTATTCTTTGGAGCTCGTTGCCGGTAGTGGACATATTTTAACCCTCGAGCAAAGAACCGCCCTGGAGTCTTCCTTAGTGCTCCTGAAGAAAAACTACAAGTTCAGTCGAGTGTTGTTTTGGGGTAAAATATTAGGAATTAATGGGGTTTATTTTATTGCTCAGGGGAGAGGAGAAGATGAGATGAAAGACAAAAAGAACCTGTATAGGTAAGACATCCGCCTCAAGTGTCTTTTTGAAAATTTTTATTTTAACCACTGTACATTTATTTAACATCGTCAGAAATACCATTTGGCTGCTGTTTTGTGGTGTTAACTCCAGCTTGAACTGCATGGATTGGTTCCTACTTCCCCCTGCCTCAGACTCTATGATAGAGGAAGTGTCCAAAGCTACAAAGGGTCGCTTCATGGGAGACCCCTCATTTGTGTATGAACATCAAGAGATCCACAGGCAAGGAGAGGGAAATGAGCCTGTAAATGAGAAGGCAGTGGTAAGTGTGATCAGTGCTGTTTAGTAAGAAAGCGAGTTGAAATACAGGATGAAGTGTTTTCTTGTTCCATTAAGTGTTACTGAAGTGTTCGATGATGCAACGAATTCAAACAAGAATCTACATGCAACCAAACTGAACATAATGTAAACAAACAAGACAAATGCAGAAGAGAGGTTTTTCACTGATTTTTTTTCTCCTTCTTTTTCTAGCTTATAATGGTTACAGTGACAATCTGTTCTTGGTTACAGATAACAATAACTGAGGAAAAAAGACTGGCAGTGGCCGTTCATCAGATCGATGCAGAAGTGTCTGTGGTGCCTCGTGGTGCCTTCATCAAGAGTCCACGTGGTCTTGTCCAGCTTAACCGCAGCTTTGGGGGTAAATATGTATATACTCTGGGGGAAATAACAATTTGATCCCCTTGCTTCACTTCACTTACAAAGAAATGAACAGTCTCTTAATGATCTGAAGCAGTTGGGAGGACCACAGTCACCAAGAACAGCTTTGGTAACGCACTACTCTGTAATGGATCGAAACCTTGCAGCACCCGCAAGGTTCCCCAAGTCAAGAAGGCACGTGACAGGCTCGTCTTAAGTTTGCCAGTCAACATCTTAATGACAACATCTTAATGATTCAGAGATGGCTTTGGAGAAAGTGCTGTGGTCCCTTCCAGCCAAGAGATCCACAAAATAATTTTCTTGAAATCAGATGTATCATTAAAAGGTGCATATGTACAGATCCAGACTTTTGCCTACTAAAACAAGTGCATTGTTTCTGTTATTCCTTTTCATGTTACTTTTGGGCCAACATGATGATGAACCTTCAAAACATCTTTTTTATATGGAGTGGACAAAATGACACGTCATTGCATTTATCAACGACACATACAGTATTTTGTAGTAAGTATCTTTTGTAAAACATAGGAAAAATTGTGTGATTTTTCTTCAGGTCTCTCTGAGGCAGACGCAAGAAAGCTTGACAATTTCCTTCACTTCAGACAATCAAAAAATATGAAGAAGAAATCTGTCCTGGACATGGGAGATTGGAACCCAGCAATGGACTATCTGGATGCACTCAGTGATGACGTTCCTAAAGGTGACACTAGAGAGCTTAATATGTCCTGAGCATGTCACATATTTGTTTCATTGCATAAATTCAACAGTGCAGGTCTTAAGATTTGTTTTTAACAAGTATTTCATTTTCTGCTAATTGCTCTTATTTTATAACTGATCTCTCAGCAGAATTGGGAGGTGATTTGACGTTAACATGTGCTCCATTTCCCATGCTACATTACAAGGGGTGATTTTCACACAAAACGCTTGTGGTGATTCAGCTGATTGAAAACCATAAGGGTCTTCTTCCAAGTGGAAACAAATTGCATAATTTTACCAGTAAAACGGTGGGTCAAGTGAGGCTACCAATAAACACAAACCTCTAAAACCGTCCGACATTAATGTGCCAACCACATGGGAAGGATTTTTGGGAATATATGCTTAGAAGAATTTCCCTGTGTCTGCTTACTCAGAGTTTATATGCTTTGGTCTGACACTCAGGCTTTTTGGATTTGGAATATCTGGGCTTTGAGTACAGGATTTAGTGCACATTAATTTGATTTTGGCCTTCTACCATAAACAATTCCTAAGGGGAGAGAGGAAAATGAAAACCAGGAGAGAAACCAGTAAAATAGGACCACCAAAAACCAAACTGATGTTGCATGATTAATAGAATTTTCTCACATTTGGATGGGAGTCAAACTCAAACCATAATATCGTCTACAGACTACTACCATCTATCATTATGTGGCAATGTAGCAGAAAGCATGACATGATAATCCTGGTTGCACATTATTGGAAAAAAAACTATCACACCCAGCAGGAAAACATCAACAGTGAACACTGTGCAAAGAATAATGTGAAATCAGACATGCAAAGTCATGTCTGCGAGGTTAGCGACTGGATACGCTCCAGACCAGAGTGAATGTAAAGAGTGAGTGTCTGGATTTAACAGGGTGTGTGAGGGAGAGAGAGAAAAAAAAAAGTTTAGCACCCTTAACCAAACATGCAGCAGATGTCTGACAGAGAGCTTCCACATGTGTACAAGTTGGTGTGTGTTCTTTGTGTTGATGCGGATGTCAGCTGCATCATGTCTAAAGCAGAGAGCACACAGCTGTTTCAGTGCCACGCTCACTGCAGCGGATTGCATGTTCCTGCCTGAAGGGATAAAGAGTTAACATTTCTTAACGGGACACTGGGGGAAAAACAGGATCATGTATCTTCACCAAAAGACAGGTGCTTTCCTCTGAGACCCTAAGCTGGGCTCTCCCCCTTTTCCTTAACCATCCCACAAACCGCTTCCAGCTCCTGATTTACGTTTGTTTCTCCTCCTGCTACGCACATTACATGCTGTTGACGTGGGTTTTTTCACTTTTAGTTGCATCATATTTTGAAATTAAATCCAGAAACAGGAAAGTTGCAACTTTTTTTTAAAAAATTGGCCTTTAAACTCTTATGTAATCACATGTTTTCATAGTAGCAGGTCCAATTAAATTATTGTTTTCAATTCCCTAGGTTCTTGGCGTTCATGGTCACACCCCGAACGTACTTGGCAAACGGGTTAGACTATAGACATCAAAAGCACAAAAGCGTGATTCATTGGTGTATCCTCTGGCTGAATAGTGTAAGATTTCCAAAGATTAGTGTTTAGCCTTTATTTCAGCTCAGCTTCACGGTTCAGTTGGAGAACATAATTTAGCAGCGTCCTGCTTTTACTATTAACTGTTTACAAGTCTTGTGTGTTTGTGTCTAGGATCTTGGAGTCTTCAGTTTGAGTTCGCAAGAAAAGTGTGCGTGCTTCGCAGTCTGCTGTGGCTCGGCCTGACCTTCTACCACGTGCCAATGACACCACAGCATGGATACATCTATATAGGTGACGGGACCAAGAATTTGGACCTTCCTTTCATGCTATAAAAGCTTTTTTTCAAGCTGCATACTCTCAGTAATTCACAAAACCAAAATCTGCTAAGATCTTGTCATATTATAAACAAATAAAACTAGGTTGGTACAGTCAGTTTAGTGTCTACAGACTTTTTGTTGTATTTACTTCCAATTCACAAAAGCCGTGCCTACACAGTAAACACATGTTGAGAGGCAGAGTAAACACACATATTTTATTTGCACATCTGTGTTGCATTGAGTATACACAGTCACCATACCACCTACTTTGAAACTGTAACACTGATCAGGTTGTTGCTTGCATTAAGTTGTCAGCAGGTTTCCTTCAAGAGTCTTTTTTTTTTTTTTTTTTGAAAAGCAACAGTCAGAATAGATGGTGTCGGGTGGGTCTGAGTGTGATTCATTAAAAGAGTGACTCAGCTTAATAAACAAAAGTTAGAATAAACACAGATGGATGAAGCTTTTAGGAATTGTTTCCCCCCTTCTCAGAACCGTATGACAACGGTCAAGGTTAACAGTCAGGGATATGGTGGTTTCATCCCTGAATAAATGGGCCCACCCACTTTCCTCCAGTTGTACCAATCTGTCAGGCTTTTGGTCCTTCAGTGTTTTATGTACAAGGGCTTGACACCATAACGCACATTGTTCTTTAGTATTGGGTGGCCAACAGGCATACGCTTCTTACACCACTTCAGTCCAGTTTTATAGATGGGTTTCACTGAGTCGATTGACCAGCGAGTCAGGTATCTGTACAACAAACAGAGATGCAGGGGAATTATTAACTGCACTGCGCTGGATACAAATGCTGAAAAAAAGCATACGCAGACATAGATACATGCGTCACCTGTTAAGTTTGGGTTTGGGTCTCTTTGGGACATGGCCTTCTGGAAGTTTGGGTTTATGGTCAGGAAGCAGACCTTGAACACACAAAATAACAAGATGCATTTATTAACTTCAATTTCTCAGTACTTGTATTAAAAAAAATAAATACTGTTACAAACTCTCAAAAGACAGTTATAAAAGACATAATGTACCGATGACACATTAAGATTTACTTCTCACTGTCATTACAGTCACCAAATTACTGCTTAGTTTTCATTTAATGTAATGTTACAGCTGACAGTGTTTATCATCTGCGTAGTAGATGATAAACACGTGAAGCAGACAAATCCAGGTTGTTCTATAATGAATAAAAGACTTGAGGAACAAGCAAGAACAAGTTTACAACCCTACTATCATGTCTTGGGCCAGGTTGCACAATTATTTGCCTTTAGGCAGTGTCAAATTCAAACCTTTCACAACAAGCTGGGATGCTTTGTAAAATGAAGGTATAAACAGAACACAAAAGTCTGAAAAATTATTTGTGCTTGATTTTGAAAAGTACAAAGAAAATGCAGTGTACTGCCAAAAGTATTCGCTTGTTTGCTTTCACACGCATATGAACTCGAGGATATCTCATTCTTAATCCATAGGCGTTAATATGACGTCGGCCTAACCTTTGCAGCTATAACAGCTTCAACTCTTCTCGGAAGGCTTTCCCCAAGGTTTAAGAGCGTTTATGGGAATTTTGGGGCATTTCTTCCAGAAGCACATTTGTGAGGTCAAACACTGATGTTTCACGACCAGGCCTGACTCACAGTCTCCACTCTAATCCCAAAGGTGTTCTGTCGGGTGAGGTCAGGACTCTGCGCAGGCCAGTCAAGTTCTTCCACACTAAACTCACTCATCCATTTCTTTTTGGACCTTGCTTTGTGCACTAGTGAGCAGTCATGTTGGACCAGAAGGGGTCAAACCCAAACTGATCCCACAAAGTTGGGAGAGTGAAATTGTCCAAAATGTCTTGGGATGCTGAAACATCAAGAGTTTCTCTCACTGGAACTAAGGGTGCAAGCCCAACTCCTGAAAAACAACCCCCACACCATAATCCTCCCTCCACCAAACTTTACACTTGGCACAATGCAGTCACACAAGTACTGGTTTCATGACAAACACCAAACCCAGACTCGTCCATCGGATTGCCAGACAGCATGGTGATGTAAGGCTTGGATGCAGCTGCTCGGCCATGAAAACGCACTCCATGAACCTCTCTACGCACCGTTCTTGAGCTAATCTTAAGGCCACATGAAGCTTGGAGGTCTGTAGTGAGTACTCTGCAGAAAGTTGTTTTGATCTCAGTGGAGTAAGTGCCTTAGCATCCCGTAACCCCACTCTAATTTCACATGGCCTATCAGTTCATATCTGAGTTTCTATCATTCCAAATCACTTCCACTTTATTTTAATAATACTAACTGTGGAATATTTAGTAAAGAGGAAATTTCATGACTAGACTTGTTTTTAAAACAAGTCTCATCTACCTGAATACTGGAGTTAAGGACACAGTAGCGTTTGTTGACACAGGCAGCTAGAGCCATTCAGTGTCTGCTAGGCTCCCCCTCCAATAACAGGACTCACTGAACTGCATCTCTCTGCTGTCTTTTAATGGAATTACCAACAAATATTATATAATAATGCATGTTACTAGTATTCATCCATATAAGGTAACTGATAGCTCTGAAAAATAGTGGGTAGTATCACAATGACTATGTCAATGTTTTATATTAAAACAGGAAAAATGTTGGAAGGGTCCAACAGGTGGAATGTCTCACTCATTAGGAATTCATTAGATTCATTAGCAACAAGTCAGGATGATGCCTGATGATGATGATTTAAAAAATGCACATAAATCTTTAGGAGAAAGACTTAGAGGGGTTTCACAATTGTGTACTCAGGTGAAATCTCTCAAAGCAAGAGAAAAAGCCAAGAATTAACTATGCTGTGATCTTCTGACCCATCTTGAGTGTTTAATGCAGCAGAAATACTCTGATGGGCTCAGGAAAAGTATGAAAATCATGATCAGTGTACACAGTTTGTTCCCTTGCCGTGCTTAAAAAACGACTGACTGCCAAACACTGAATTCCTTTGTTTCTTGTGACCTGTTTTGCAAGTGCTGCATTACTGCACCAACATTCTAATCAATTCATTCCTGTTTGGCCTCTTAAAATGTCTATATATATAACTGTTATGTTACATTTGTTACAATTTGCTGCCCTCTTGGCTACATCTCTTTTGAAAAAGACCATTTTTATTGTCAAACATTTTTACCTTGCTAAATAAAGGATATATAAAAGTCACTCCGCTGAACCCAAGCTCAATAAAAATAGACTCAGACAAAGTAGCTATTAACGTTTGTATTTATTTTATCTGAGTAAACTAAATAACCCACTTACAGGTGGAAAGAAAGTACAAGGAGGCTTCATGATATATGACATGTGTCTAGAGCTGTGGAGGTGCTACTGATGGGTAACTTAAAAACTTAAAGCACAACAGCAGGACTTCCACTGACCTGCTCTGTGAGCCATCTGTACACAAATGGCAATCTTGCGGTGCTCTTCTGAACAGAGACCAGTGACTCTCCTGGGCAACATCCCTCCATCTGACCTGATGAACTGACTGAGCAACAAGACATCCTGGGAAGGGAAAATACAAAAAAGAAAGAGAAAATCAGGCTAATACACTGATATGAATAATAATGTCACTAATAACAGTGAAAGTATTTACTGTGTAGTTGTATTTGTTCTGCAGATTCCATCTGTAGATTGGACACTTGGCTGTGGGATTTGGAGGCTGTGGTCCGACTGGAACTTCCAGAATTTGTCCTTCAATCTAACATGAAAATAAGAGATATGACAGTTACTTTATCAGAATAAAAGCATTTTTACTATACTAATAGCATTTGTTATTTATTTACAAGTGCGGAATAATACTCCTCAACTCCAACATGGTCTCTCACTGCTGGTTACAGAGTTTATTACGTACTTATATTAGGCCTTATTAAAATACATCAAAATGTTTTGTGTAATTATCCAAAACGATGATTCAAAAAAGTTATGCAATTATTTAACTTCACAACAATGAAATTTTGAATGGTTCTGAGCTTTACTTACATTTGTTGTTTTACCATCTTGCTTCTCCACCACTGCAACAGACATTATGAAACATCAGACTTTACATTAAATTTTAATTTTGTAGTTGAATTTCACTAATTCATGTATTAAATGTTGTTTAATTCCAAAGTAGGACGCTCTAAGGCTGGAGCCCAGCGGTTATGGGGTGAGAGGCTCTAGAACACCCTGGACAGTCTGTCGCAGGGCTAACACAGAGATACAGACCACCAATCACAATCATTGTGATGTGACAGTGCCAACTACTGCATAGTGGAGACAAAAGTGGTTTCCACATTGACATTGTAATTGACAATAAAAATCCTAGATTCAAGTTTTACTAGTCTGTAATTGCAGGTATAAACAGTGCTTTTTCATTCTATTCAACAATCAATATTACTCGTTCAACTACTAACTCCAAAACTATCAACAGAATTGATCTTTCAAACTATTTTCATTAACTGTTAAAGCTATTCCTGTAGCTTTAACACATCTGGTTAAAGCTACAGATATCTGCATTTCTTGATTCTAATGTGAGAACAGATGTCTACAACGTCTTACAATGCAATATTAAAATCTTTACATTACTAGTTTCAAAGTAATATTTTCCACTGTTTGATCCGTCTCGGGTCTACTACCAAATTCAAACTAGATATCTATAATTTCCTTTAATTCCGAAAATGAAAGAAGTTCATTCATTTTAACTAACATAAAGTTAGTTGTTAAAGATGAACAACTAATCTTTATATTAATGCATATTATATAATATTTATGCACGTGCTGAATTGTTGAGATTAAAGTTTAAGTTCGACAGTAATGCACACAGCATTCTGTCAAAAAGACAATTTTGTGAAATAATCATGACACAGAGTTGATCTGTGGTTGGTTTTCATGAATGTAGTACCTGTATTAGAATATGTTGTTAGGCTTTTTGGTAAAATGTGGATTTTTCAACGTTGCCGCAAGCTTACTGACATTTTTAAATTATTTTAATGGGTTCTATAACTTTGTTAGAAAGCTGAAAAAAGAAGCTCCTTAAAGGTTTCAGAAGTTCTTGCAGTACATAAGGCATAAGCCTCAGGAAAGTTAACTGAAAAGTCAACACCTGCAGACGCCGCCGACTGACGTTTCACGCAGATGTGGTCGTCATCATTTAACTAATGTATTGTCTCTTTATTGGAAAACACAACAGGAGAATAGCGTGTCCTATAAGTGATAGGAAATGAAAAACATGCGGTGTATTTAGCAAAACATGCTAGTTATCCCACCGACAGGCTAAAGCTGTAACGTTTGCACACATGTCTCACCTTGACGAATCCCCCTTTTCTGGATAGTTAAAGCAGTAAGCTGGGGAACATTTATCGTCCTTAAAGAACTCAAGTTGGTGCCTCTGGATTCAAGTTTTAAGCCCGCAAATGAGGTCCAGAGAGACCTGAACACACTGCGGGCTGCCATGTTTAATTCTTGACCTTCTCCTTCGTTCCTTCCTGTCTGTTAATCTCGCGAGAATAAAAGAGCGACACCGATGGCGAAAACCGCTTATTACATCTAAGAGGGACAAAAAAAGGGGGGAAATCCCACAGGTTACACAACTACAGAAACATCATTGTACATTTTTGTTCCCATGTTCGTGTATGACATTTGTTTGTTTTAGTTGTTTTAATAACTGACTTTAAAAAAGCTTTATATGTTGTTACTTTTGGATAACCTTGTTATTTTTTTAATAAGCGACTTTTATAAAAAGCTTTATATCCAAAAGTAAATTAATTTTCAAGTCCAATGAGATTAATTCATAGATTTATGAACCTTCATGAAAAGTAAGCCTATAACCTCAAAGGATGACAAAATGCAATCTGAGATTGAAATCTAACTAATAGACTAACCCACAAACAACACAGCAGCAAAATATCAGGCAAAATTAAACACGAGAGAAAAATCAATAAAGACATGCCACGCTGATATGTATCCAATTTATCTAATACACAGGAGAAAACCAGCGAAACGGGGCAGCGTGCTTCAGAGATATTTTTTAAACCCAGAGAGAGATCTAGTATAACAGTACAAGTCAATTGCCTTCAAGGAAGATTTAAACTCAGTGTCCTAGAGGAAGGAAAAATAACGCCTAGTCTAAACCACAGCATGTGTTTTTGGATCCTCTCAATGCTTTTATCCTTTTGATGTTGTTTTTTAGATTTTTAGAAATAGGGTCATCTCTGTCCAAGCCGTACTCATCAGATGTAGAAGTATGAGAGACACCAACACAAGTATTGTACAGAACATGCCAAACATTTTGAGCAGAAAGCAGAAGATACAGGTAGACTCTTTGGGGAAAGATAAAGAGGAAGATAAAGTATCTGATGTTTGATAACGTTAGCATCTGAACACTATGCCATTGTCCATTTCTCTTTCTTTCTTTCTTTCTTTTTTTTTTTTTTTTTTGCTGTTTTCTAAGCATTATCTCTAGGCTTTATCTGTTTAAAAAAACAGACCTTAGTGAAACCCTTAACTGCTCCTACATCATGAGATAAGTTTAAAAAAAAATAATAACCCAACAAATGGCCTGTATTTGTATAGCGCTTTACTTAGTCCCTAAGGACCCCAAAGCACATTACACTACATTCAGTCATCCACCCATTCGCACACTGGTGATGGCAAACTAAGTTGTAGCCACAGCTGCCCTGGGGCGCACTGACAGAGGCGAGGCTGCCGGACACTGGCACCACCAGGCCCTCTGACCACCACCAGTAGGCAATGGGTGAAGTGTCTTGCCCAAGGACACAACGACCGAGACTGTCCGAGCCGGGGCTCAAACCGGCAACCTTCCAATTACAAGACGAACTGCCAACTCTTGAGCCACGATCGCCCCATAATGACAAACTACACTAGCCAGAGTGGCTAATGAGGTACTTTTGGTATTAGTTCTGACCACTAGAAGTCAAGTCCTTGGTTGAACAATCCAAGCATATGTCGCTTTCCTGATAACTTAGAAGAGCGATGTTGAGTGTGCAAATTTTAAAAAAGCAAAGAACAACAGGTGTGGTGAAAGGTACACTACCAGTCAAAAGTTTGGACACACCTCATTTAATGTTTTTTTTTAAATTATTATTATTTTTACTACTTCCTATGTTGTAGGTACATACTGAAGACATCAAATATATGAAGCAAGATATATGGAATAATGTAGCAAAGAAAAAAATGCTAAATAACTCTAAATATATCTTATATTTTAGATTCCTCAAAGTAGCCACCCTTTGCTTTGTTGACAGCCCTGTAAACCCTTGGCCTTCTCTCAATGAGCTTCGTGATGTAGTCATCAGAAATGGTGCGCTGTCGGGGTTTGTAGAATTTGTAGAATTTCTTGACTTACTGATGGGGTTGGTACCATCAGCTATTTGACAACTGTTACAATTCATATTATGGCAAGAACTAATCAGCTAAGTAAAGAGAAACAACAGTGTATCCTTACTTTAACCGTTGAAGGTCAGTCAGTCCAGAAAACTGCTAAAACTTTAAATGTGTCCCTAAGTGCAGTTGCAAAAACAATCATGCGCAACAGCGAAACTAACTCATAATAGGGCCCCCGCTTGAAAGGAAAACCAAGAGTCACCTCTGCTTCTGAAGATAAATTCATCCGAGTCACCAGCCTCAGAAATCGCAAAATTAACATCACCTCAGATTAGAGCCCAGATAAATGTCTACATGACATGTCTACATCAACTGTTCAAAGGAGACTGCACGAATCAGGCCTTTGGGTCGAGTGGCTGCAAAAACACAAGGAATGGTCATTAGACCAGTGGAAATCTGTGCTTTTGCCTGACGAGTCCAAATTTGAGATCTTTGGTTCCACCTGTCGTGTTTTTGTGTATTGCAGAAAAGGTAAACGGGTCATCTCTACATGCATGGTTCCCACCATGAAGCATGGAGGAGGAGGTGTGATGGTGTGGGTGCTTTGCTGGTGACACTGTTGGGAATTTATTCAAAATTGAAGGCACACTGAACCAGCATGGCTACCACAGCCACTGCAGCGACACACCATCCCATCGCATCTGGGTTATTTTTCAACAGGACAATGAGCCCGAACGCACCTCCAGGCCGTGTAAGGGCTATGTGACCAAGAAGGAGAGTGATGATGTGCTGAGCCAGATGGCCTGGCCAACTGGTCACCTGACCAACACCCAAACGAGATGGTGACTGTTGGCAAACCATTTCAGGTGACGACCTCATGGCGCTCATGGAAAGAATGCCAAGAGTGTGCAAAGCAGTAATCAAAGCCAATCATGGCTATATTGAAGAATCTAAAATATAAAACATGTTTTGACTTATTTCACACTTTTTTGTGTACTACATAATTCTGTATTCCGCAATTCCTTCACTGAGAATCTACAATGTAAATAGTCATGAAAACAAAGAAAACACATTGAATGAGAAGGTGTGTCCAAACATTTGACTGGAAGTGTAAGTGACAGTGAAAGTGTGAGTGTAAGTGTGCGTGTTGGGTTTATTGTGCACTGTGTGTAACTTTTGTCTGACTGATGTGATTTGTGAACTTAAGTTACCAATTCTAAACTTAATTAAATCAGGTGTTACAATTTGATATTATATAATTAAATTGTTCCAACAGCTCTCTTTTTTCAGTGCATTACTTTTTATGGTCACTTCTGCCCTCTTGCATTGTGAACTCGAGGCTGGTGAAGCTGCTCCAACTTCCAGACTTGGAAATCTGAGGGGGCATTCGAGTCATTCTGACTGGGAACTTGGAAATTTTGATGTCTGACTTCATGTGAAGTGCATTAACAGGCTCCTGCCATGATCAGCAAATGCCAAGCCTGGCACTTCCACAGTCTTGCAATGCCTCATCCTGTTTTGGTCAGTAACTCTTGTTCTTGGGTTAACCAGCACCAAACTATTCTTGAGTCAGCCGAGTCTAAATCTGCATCAGTAAGTAAGCCAAGCCACTATTCCCACTGAGTTTGTCATTGCCTCTCGCCATCACAAATGAGTCCTCATTCTGACCTATCATGAATCAGAAGTGACTGTCTAATTCAGCCAAAAAAGTCAGCCAATGTCTCATTGCCCCTTGAGTTGGTCATCTTTGATGTACCTTGGCCAGAGACGACTAATGTCTCACATTCTGAGTTGGGCTACAGTTCCTGTGCCTCAGACTTGGCTGACCTGCCAAATATTCCCCAGAGGTGTCCACCTCCGTCGACCCTGCATCCTGTATCTGAATCAGTTTTCCAATCTACCCTAAGTCTGCCTGTTGTCATCAACCCCATGCCAAGGACAGAGCCTGAGGAGCAGGTCTGCTCTGTCTGCGAGGCACTATAGGGTGGCTAGTTTCCAGCCTTCTGGTTATTTAGCATTCTGCCCTGACCTCCAGTTGTCTCCCCTCTGACAACTTCCCTTCCAACTGCTTGCTTTGCCCTCAGAGGGTCTCTGCCTTATGAGGGTTTTTGATTCCTATCCAGCCTCTAGAAGTTTTCTGTCCTCACCACCCTCCACTTGCCTTGGTCCTGAAGGGTCTACACTGTCACTGATTCACTGCCAATTTGCACAACCTTCGGGCCATCCTTCATATGATCCCCCAAGACTTTGGACTCTTTACATGGGACATCTTAGAGTCCTCCCTTAGGGGCATTATCTTGGTTTTGAGTTTTTCTATTATTTATTTTGAAAGATCACTCTTCTTATGTATCAGTTTTCTTACTTCCTTTCTTTATTTGTGTGTTGTTTTGTTCTTGTTGCCTTCTCTAGCCTCATTCCAGTGTTGCTATTCAAGACATTTAAAATCCTTATTTACTAATGCAGCATGCCTGTATGATAGTATGTCCTACATTTGGGTCATTTTGAAATTAAACAGGATGTGAATTAAACAGGATGTCACTGTTGCATATTTGTAAAGGTTAAAAAATCATCTTTGGGGCTAAATACTTACAGCATTTTGATCAGGAACACTCAATGGAAACTCAAGGTTGCCTCAAGTTTTTGAGAAATATCAGATACTGCAGGCAAAAGACAGCTAAGTTTATATTTAAGATATTAGATGAAGAACTTTTTGTCATAACTTTCAATGTCATTGGACGTGCAGGACAAGCAGAAACACAAGTGCTTGTGGTTCTTATTAAAATTAGAATGGGAGGCTGAGCCTTCACCTTTAAGGGGTCTCTTCTACGGAACCAGCTCCCAGTTTGGATTCAGGAGACAGACATCCTCTCGACTTTTAAAATTAGGCATAAAACTTTCCTTTTTGATAAAGCATATAGTTAGGTCTGGATCAGGTGACCCTGAACCATTCCTTAATTATGCTGCATTAGGCCTTGATTCAATAAGTGTTTCTTCTTCACTCACCTTTTCTCACTCCCTGTGTGCTTACACACCACCTTGTATTTAATCATTAGTTATGACAACTTGTCTTGTCTTGTCTCGCTCCCCTCACTCCCAACTGCTCGTGGTGGATGGTTGCCCCTCCCTCACCCTGGTTCTGGTAGAGGTTTGTTCCCGTTAAAAGGATGTTTTTCATTCCCACTGTCGACAAGCGCTTGTTCATAGGGCATCATCTAATTATTGGGGGGTTTTCTGTCTAGTAATTTGGGGTCTTTGCGTCTGTAAAGTGACTGTTGTTGTGATTTACCATCATATATCAATACAAATAAAATTAAGTGAATTGAGTCTAGTAGTTTGTTTTCAGAACAAACACATTAAAAACAAGCTTACGTGCTTGTTTTTAATGTGTTTGCAAAAAAACTGAGTAGCAAACTAACTTTTTTTTTTGTAGAGGATTGTGATTTGGGACCATTGCACTTTAAAGTAGATATGGAGGCGTTTCACTCTATCAGTATTGTGTTTGTGAATGTTATGAGGTTAACTTTCAAAAATGTCTACCTTTTTCTTTGCATATTCAAAGCAGGTGCAGTCACCCATACACACACACGCACACACACAAATCACACAACGAGACACAGAAGACGTAAGCCCTGTAAATGTTTTATGAGAAGCTAATGAATTTAGCATGTTTGTTAGACTTTGGGAGAATCTAGCGCTGAATATAAGCAAGTTTGAAGTGTAATAGAAATCTCAGCAGGGCCTCTCTTGTGCATTTCCTCAACAGTTGGGTTTGTGATCAATGGTGAATGAAGCATGGTGAAGACAAGTAGGTCATGTCGGAAGCATGTACGCCATCGTGGCGCCACGGTTTCACAGACAAAAATGTGAACAATTTCTCAAATGCCATCTAAACTGTGAGGCTTAAAAAAGCCGCACTCTGGGATGCAAATAGACTTCTGTGCTCATCTCGTCCACAGAGCTCAGAGTGTAGATAAATAGAGATTACGGTCACACTGACGGCACAAAGGATGCATTGTGTCTGTGATCAGGTCCCTCCGTCGAGGGCACTTAAGCAATCACATTCCTCAAGAGAAGCCCAAAAAATGTCATTTAAAGTGTCTGACCAGCTCCTCACCGGCTTTGATATTCAAATGAAACATGGCCCTGTACAAATAGGCGCCTTAGCTGAGGAAGAAGGGGGAGTAAATCAGATAGGATTTACCTCACATGAAAAGAGCTTGTCTGACATTTTCACAGCAAGCGCTTAGGGACCCTGAAGCAATGTTGGTTCGATGTCATGGTGGGAAGTTATTGCTGTGTGGAAAAGGTTAGTGTTTTCAGCCCAGCTTTCCTGGATAAACTGCTAAAACACAGCATGGAATAAGCAAACGAGATGAAACCGGAATGAGGAAGAGTGGGTACGGTGACTTCTCGCAAAAATAAATCCAACCCAGTCCAATGCATTCCCCTTTTACTGTCACACTGGACTGTTTGTTTTGCTTTTAATGCTGGAAGGCCCCTGGTGATAGCTTCTGCCGAAGAGTCTAAACAAAAGGAGACCTCAAAGAGGGTCATATTAGCGATACCGTGGGATCTGAACAGTAGAATTTGAGGTGGCACCTTTAATACAAATCTGACCAGTAAGGCTTTCTCATGTTTCATACTGCTCTGTGTATATTTCTCTCAGTGAGAACCAAGGGGTTTTGACAGAATACCTCATTCCCATGCAGATGGAATTTGTGGATTTTGGATTTGCTGCGTCCAAATTGATGGGCTCAGTCTGGTATGCAATTAAGGCATAGCTGTCACTAAGAGGCTTTCCTGGATGATTAACTTGTAAGGCCTGTTGCATCCAAGGAAGTCAACTGAACACAATTAGACCGTTTCGAGGAAATGAGTTTGGTAAGGTCTCTGGAAACAGAAATATAGGCTTCATCAACTAGGGAGCGGAGATCAAAGACTGGATTGGTTTCTTTCTGATGCTATGTAAAGGTTTCGTGCAAGTTTGACGAATCTCTGCCCATCCAAGCATCAACAACCCCCTCTCAATCACGTTACCTCTTCAAATCGAAAACCTCTCATTTATAACCCCCCGTGCTTATTCGGGTGTACGTGCTAAACAGCACTAGCTTCTTCAACAAATTCCACACTCTTTGAAGAGGCTCTTTTTTCCCTGTTTTTCTGACACTTGGCCAAATGCAAGAGCTGGCTTCTATCCCCCTCTCTCTCACACACACATAGTCAAACTATCCATAAATACACATGCACGCTCAAGCACAATCACACGCTTGAGTGTGCATCTGTCTTTCTCATTCGAGCATACACACTCTATGAAAAACCTGTGGTCTTCTTGGCTTTTGATGCATTTTGCAATGCCGGTGTTACCCCAGCTCCTCGGCTCCTTAGGGATCCTCTTGAACTGTTTAAAAACAGTTTCGGCACTCTCCTCCTTTGCATTCATCTTCCTGCTGGGATGCAGAGTTTTTGTTTTAGTTTAGAACTGGTCCTGCACCTTCTGAAGTGTTTGACTTTTTAAAGGGTTCGCCCATGGTGGCTATTAATAAGAAAGTCAGTTAAGAGAATGGGGAGAAGGATTAGTAGAAAAAAAAACAACAAACGTGTTTTCCATCAGGATCGATGCCCAACATTAAACAGAGCCCAGCCCTGGAATCCCAGTTACACCATTTGTTTTAAATAAAAGCAGGATTTTACACCTGTAGGAGCAAGAACAACAACATAAAAGTAAACCAGTGATTTATTGAACCTCTGAAGGATGTTCTAATGTGATACGGGGTCATCTCATGCTGTGCTGATTTGTGCAGCACTACCCAAATTGGATTCCCACCATGGCTGTCGCTGCCTTTAACTTCCTCCTACTGGTGTCTGTTGCTATGACACCTGCAGCGGCATTCTCGCATGGTTTCCAATCAACTTCTGAGGTTTTTGCTAAGAAGGTTGTCCACACGTTGTCACGTAACAAATGAGGTAAGCAGTACCATTACATGTGCATCCAAATTTCTTTTCATTAGTTTGCTGGAGTATTTAGCTTTGCCTTCATCATATACTTTTTTTTTCTCATAAAGTTGGTATGGCATTTGAAGCAAACATTTAGTGACATATTTGCACATCAATCAGACTTGGAGGGAAGAGCGTTTGCATTTGAAGCCATGTTTGTGGCCACACTGTGAACATAGATGAAGCTCACTGTTCTTTTTACGCTGTTTTAGCCTCTAGCAGATCATTAGACCAGTGATTGTAAACCTCTTAACATACAGATTCCAAACCTGTGATAGCTTTGGCCCGATAGCTTTCCTTTGCTTTATAAACCATTGCCATTTCTAAGATGAGTTGCCATGGTGCCTTTGCTTAAACAAACTCCTTGGCTGAAGCTGACTCTGGCAATATTGACCCATCTAAGCATCAGGGGGTAGAGTCTGGTTAAGTTACACCCTTTTTCATGGAATTTTCACCAACTATGAACACCCAAATGGAAAACCTTCTAGTTCCTGAAATAAAAATATTTTAAGTAATATAATCAAATGTAAATTTTCTATGTACTATATTGTACAGTGTAAAACATTGCATTCAATGGAATCTGGTCAAATGGTCAAAGTTACTTTATAACAAGGATATTTGGCTTCATGATTACGTATTTCAACAAATAAAATGTATATATTTTATGTATTTCAGTTGCATTTTACTCATTATTATTGGTTCATATTTATGAGTGCATAGAGTGGTTTTTTTTTGTAGTGTAGCTACCCTGTATATTTCCCCTGGTTATTCACCTCCTTGCAACAGTGCCTCTGTACCCCTTGCAGAGTGTCTTGCCTCACAATCTAAGAAACACTGCCTTAGAAGAGCCAGAGACATTCTTGTGATGGTAACATACCAACCGCGTTGCCAATCTTAGAAGTCGGTCTTCATTTCGATATCAAACACTCATCTGTCTGTAAAGCGCTTGATTGTATCTTCGGTGATTGCATGGCTTTAAAAAACTCTGTCCACAGACCTATAAACACCTGACAAAGTCATCAAAACAGCCTTTGTGGTAGTTCCTGGCACAGTCGGCATATCCGTGACCACATTTCGTCATGATGATATACACATATAGACCAACAGAATCAAGAGGGGGAAACAATACCAGCTCTGGTGCACTATTGTGGCTTTGTAAATGCTTTAAGGTTAAATCATGTTCACCAGCTAGTTCTTGGCACCACCAAAGGGATTTTTGCTGCTTCAAAACTGAAGGTAGCTGCAAAAACCAAAACAATGAATGTGGGCTTTAAAAAGCTGCATCTGCACGCCTGTGACAGATTTGGCTCTGTAGCTTCCCTCTCCTTCGTAAACCATTGCTATTTCTAAGGTGTGTTGCTATGGTTGCCTGTGCTTAAACAAACTTCTTGGGTGATGTTGACCCTGACTGCTTCAGACAAGGTTGGTCTCCAGAGAATAAGGTTTTGTCAGCCCTATATTAGACTTTGCAAAGTCTTGCACTTGTGTCAAAACTGCATATTTCATCACAGACGTTGTTACTTCAGAGTGCCTTCAGCATGTGTCCTTCTTTCACTCTTTGTAAAAGGTGGGAAATTCGGGTCAAGCTCTATTGTGAAAGCAGACATTTTGATGTAACGTCTCTGCACTTATCAGCAAACACATAACGTGACATCACATCTTATTTCAACAAAGCATGAATTGGCTTACCAGCACTGCTTGCATTCCCTCTCAACCGCAAAACACAATGGGATTTGCAGCATTTAAAATCATACATTTTACTGGAGCTGTGCCAGCTGTAGCCCTCCTTTATGTGAGCCACACCTGGCTTGTAAATAAACTGACTGTGACACAAGGTCAGTGCAGCCTTCCTTTAAATCCCTCATTAGTCGGTCGCAGTTTCTGTAAGTGAATGTGTTGAATAATATGGAACAAAAAAGAAAAAATAAAGCAGACTTCATTGTGGACAGGAGTCACCTGACGATCACCATTCCCCAGCAGGGGGCAGTGGTGATTGTCAGGTAAAGCTTTGCACTGCTGAGACTGCATCCTCACCTGATGTTCAGCAGTACAGAGAAGCTGGAAGAAAAACCTTGAGGATTAAATAAGAGGCAAAATAAATAAATAAATGAAAGACGTGGTGGTTGTTATGTTATGGGTATTGACACAGTTTTCAAAACCTACTGGCCATCCCTACTATTTTTTAAACAAACTATTTCTTAAAAGAGAAGACAGTAACGGTTTGTTGATATTAACTGTATAAATGTATAAACTGTCATAATGATTTTCCTTCAAATATGTTTTCAGCCCATTTCTACCAAAGAGAAAGGTTACGTGGGCTCCTTGATGAGGACCAAGGCTGCTGTCTTGTTTTCTCGTCATTTCCCAGTTGGGGGTCATTTTAAAAAAAAAAAACAACAACTTGAGACTGACTTCTTTTTTTCCTTTTTTGCCTGTCTTTACTGCCACCTTTCTTTGTTGCAATTTTAACACCATCTCCAAATCTATGTTATCCTGTGAGAATGCCAAAACCATTCGTGCTCTATGTGTGTGTGTGTGCGTGCGCGTGTGTGTTCAGTTTGTCTTGCCACAGTGACAAGAAGTCATACAGTGAACTGCAAAGAGTCAAGGGTTCCTCCAGTCTTTATGCACTGGGCTTAATGAGGGCACATTCAGTCAAACAAAGAGACATGATGCAACAAAAGATTGGACGATGAAAAGAAGGCAAATCTGAAGTCCTTCCATCTGCCATTCACTCGTATGTATGAGGGCTGGGCTGTCCAAAACAAGGCAAACTCTCCAGTAAAATTCCATCACTGGCAAACACTGGACTATGAAAAGTCACAGAGGAAGAGCTATTTCTTTCCGAGTGCCGCTTTGTCGTCAAGCGGAAGGACACTCACATGTTTAATTGTTTCCATTTATATCAAATGATAAGATTAAAGAGAGAATTACACTGAATGTGTGCGTGTTTTCCTGTATGATACACAGTCACATTTTTTTCACAGGAAGTATCATTCTAATACATTTTTGTTCAGTTCTCATCTATAATTGGATACCTCGTCACTGACTGGCTCTTATTTTGTGAGTGTATGTAACTTTTGTGCACTTTGAGCCGACAAGTGGTCATTAATGGGATAACCGCACACCAAAAGACCCTTTATTAACCCCAAATTCACAAAGTTGGCTGATTTAAAAACATAAACACAAAGCAACCTGACTTAGGGACTTAGTAAGATAAGATCATCATCCCAGCTCTCTTCTTTATCTGTAGATAGACTCTGAACGACTGAATAGTGCTGGAGGAGAAATCTGGATGAGATTCTTACATTCATTTTTTTTTTTTTTTAGCTCATCTGGCCCAATGAGCTGATGCCATGGCATCTGTTCTCCATCTTCCCTGATTTTAGTAACACTAAAACACATGAGTCTTCATCCAAACTATGCTCAGCATCTTATTTTCTATTTTACAGGCACTTTTCCATACACAGCATAACCTTCACCAACAGCTGAATACTATTTAATTCAGCTCATTTAGCAGAGTCGTTAACACAAGATTCTCAGTGCTAATACAGCTTGCATGCAGAAAATGATAAAGAAAGAACTTCATTTAATTCCTAGTAATTTGATAGCTCAAAATTATACCAAAAGCTCACCATCGTACCAACATCAGTAATATGGCAAATACTACGACGCACTGATGTTTTCATATATTTACATGCTTTTAAAGGTCCTGATGACAACCGACCTATCCAGTCACTTTCTTTCTCCAGCTGCCACATTCAGGGTACATCCTGGATGTCTCCAGTGTGGCCTGTTTTAAACTTCTGCAGGGAACCTATGTAGAGCCCATGACATACCTATGTAAGTGTCCAAAATTGTCGCCCAGCTTTGTGTGTCTGTAACAACCCCTTATTGTTTTATAGCACCACTAGAGGGGGTTGCCATATTATTGTAGTTGAGGGAGTCTCCTAGTGGGTGTGTGAGTATAGTCTGGCAGCCATTACATGCTGCTCGTGTGTCTGTTCCGAGAGAGACCTCACCATTGTAACGGGCTGGCACCGGTGCCTACCCATCTACGCACATGTATGTACGGACGGAGTAAAGCTGTGGAGACCTGGCTTGTATGGTTTTATGTTGCTAACATCAAATAAAGGTCTGTTGTTCGATTTAAGTAACTGGCCTAGAGTTATCCGGCTAACCTCCACATCACATGCCCACTGGACCTGCTAGCCGCTCCTTTCTCACCAGACTGCTATTACACTGTGTTGGGTGTATTACGTGTTATTATTAACACGTGATCATGTCCCAATGTTTTTTCCCTTATGGAACCTCACCCTTTGTTGTGTCCAGTTTATTTTGGGGGGGTGTAAACATTTGTGCTTCTAGTTTTTCCACTTCCTCACATCCATTCCGATGCTTTCCAAGAATTTGTTGGAATTTGTGAAGTCTTTATTTTGATGCTATGATTATTACTCTTTATAATGAGGCGATGATTGTTATTCTCTTAGTGATTAATTCAAAATCTTTAATGAAAAACTAGCCAGAAACACACAAGAGGAATTGGCGGTGCTGAATAGGCCAACAGTTCTAACCACTGCAATGGTAGAAAGAAATATGTAAGACCACATTTGATGACAATGCGGTTTTCCGCATTTGTCATTTACAGTAAGAATACTGGATTCAGGACTTTTATAACTTTTATCATGTTGAAAGAAAGCCGTAACCAGTGTGCCACTTGCAACCATCATCATTCTGACAACAAACCAACCAACCAACCAACCATCCAGTCATAATACCCCCTGAATGTTTGTGGTGACATGCATGTTTGCGATCCGTCTTGACTTCTCTTTGAATTTTAATTCTGATCAGTTTGAGCAATACACTCAGCCACTGACAAGGTGACCTCACTTTCTCCCCCTTTCTTCACACATTACAATAACCTGTTGATTTTTGATGGATCATTAGCGAGATGAGCCATTACGCTGATGTTCTTGGCACTCAGAGGTCTGGGTTTTGGACGAATAGTTTTCCTTGAAATATGATAATATATGCTGAAGGCTCTGTTGTAGTATGACATGTTTTGTAGCAACAGTGCCGGAGTCTTGATCCTGTGATACAACCCTTGAATTATTTATCTGTTCAGTCCTCAATCATACAAACCAACAGGAGATGCAGCAAAGAGACATTAGGTCTCAGTTACACAAAACAGTTACACAACAGTTTTAGCATTGCAGTGTGTGTACGTGTCGCAAGTTTGCTCTTCTTTTTACACGATATTGCAAACTAATAGACAGGATTTCAGAAAAAGCGAGTGCCCTTTGGACTGCACCGAGGTGATGAACATTTCTTTCTGTCATCCTCTTTTAGCTCACTCATTTTCCATCGCCCACTCTTTTAGTCATAACAACCACATCATGAGGTACTCCAGATGAGTTCGGATCACAAGTTTCCGAGGTGTCCTCCAGATGGTTCGAATACATGAAATGAATCTCCACATTTAACCACATGCATGATATTTATGGTTAGTTTTGGATTGGGTTCTTTTGCAGACACCAGCTCTTCATCCCTAACACCTCCACATGCAGCACCTCAGTTCCTTTATAATCCATTTGACTAATAGCAAATGTGTCAGTGACCTCTGGAGTGCAGAGCTGCTCTATGTATTTCATAGTCTCTTATAATTCTAGATGCCGTTAGCACATTTTCTGTTTCTTTATACTTTTTTTGGTCATTTTTGGATTTATTTGGCCCTTCAAATAGGCTTAAACATCCGCCTGACTTAGAAATAACACAATAATTCCCACAACGGAAAGGCAGACAACACGTTACTGTCCGAGGGAAGATCCTGGAACAGGAACAAGTCAATGTTATGATTAATAAATCCCCCACAGCTTACAAAAATCACAGCGATGATGAAAGAACTTTTCCTAATCTTGCACATGTTTCAAGATCGGTAAATAAGCACAGAACTTAAAAGAAGGTGTGAGCTGTGTAAATCTAATTAGATTTGACTGGATCACACATTTTGTCCTCAATTAATGCTGCTGACATTCAACAGCGGACTTTCTTTTCCCCACTGAAATGCTTGTTTAAAAAACCCGTCCAACTGGCAAGAGCCCATTTTCAAATGTGGGATGTTGTCTCTTTGTTGTGGTAAGCACAATGCTCCCAAGCACCGGGAGCGCACAAGGGACCTACATGGAGGACAGAAAGAAAAGGATTAAAGAGAAACAGTAAAGTGCAAGAACAAACAGAAAGTAGTCTCGGCTGATTTGTCTCTTTATATCTGATGAACACCCTGTTGTCAGGTTCTCCCCATATACTCGTACATAAGAAAGAAAATAACACACAAGCATCAAAGAACCAGGACCCACATGTACCAAACATTTGTGTTTCATCTGCTTTTTTATGTCTTTGACCCTACAGCTGTTGGAGAGATGGGAGACAATCTGCTGGGCTTTTTAAAGTGAGGGTAATCAGAGGGGTCTTTTTCACTGTCCAGTAATAATATGTTCTGAGTATCCATGGATAATAACACAATTACCTTAGGAAAACAAGGGTGATACCAGAAATGAAGTGAGGGTGAAACATGCTTTTCCTGATCTGAATGTCCACATTAAAAAATTACAATCACTCCACGTTAACTCCATGTTTCCAAAATAGTTATTTCTATTTAAGTGAACCTCCTCAAATTTGTTAAGTTAGTTCAAATAAGTTTAGACTTTAAAGTTTAGAACAGTCCCTAAATAACAAAGCTTGTCACTGGATAATATATATATCTGCAGCACATTTACCATGATGATTAAGCAATTAGTTTTGCATCAATCACTTTATCTGTTACATGTTAAGGAAATCTATCTGTTGGCTTAAATGTCAGAGTTCGTCTGCTGCGGAACCACAGGAAATCTGAAAGATATTTGATCAGGGGAATATCTCTTTAAAAGATCAAGAAGAACTACTCCACAGAGAGCCAAGCTTCAAATGAAAGCCACATAAAAAGCATGTCACTAATTTAATTCAAATTTACATCCATGTGGACTTCCTTGACAGTGGGCCTGTGATTATAATTTTTTGTACAATAATTAGAAAAATTATCCATACCATCCATTTTCTGCCACTTATCCATATCCAGGTTAGTGGTTGCAGCAGTCGAAGCACAAATACCCAGACCTCGCTCTACCCAGCCACTTCCTCTGTGGGGGCACCAAGGTGTTCCCAGACCAGCAGAGAGATTCTCCAGTGTGTCTTAGGTCTGAGATCTTCTCCCAGTTTCACATGCCCAAAACACTTCTCCAAGTAAGCATCCAGGAGCCATCATGGTCAGGCAACTTTCTCCTTTTTACTATGAGTAACTCCTGAATGTCCACATTCCTCATCCTCTTTAATGAAGGAAACTCATTTTCACCACTTGTATCCACCATATTTTTCTTTCAGTCACTATTCTACACTTGTCATGGGTGAGGGTAGGACCAGGTCGACCAGCAAATGGAGAGCTTTGGCTTACTGCTCAACTTTCCAATCACCATAAATCACTGCAGATGCTGCCACAATCCATCCCTCCATCTCCCCTCACTTAGTCCTAAAATATTTGAACTCCTCCACTTAGGGCAGAACCTCTAGTGTGAGCTGGAGGTCACCACGTGATGACATGAACAGACCCACGTCATCCTCAAAATGCAGACCAAAGGTGACACCCTCAGCTTCTTTTTCTTCACCTAGAAATTCTGTTCATAAAAGTCCAATTCCCAAAGGGAACAAATCTGACTTATTGCTGCCAAGCTGCTGCTGCAGTTGTACACCTGATACCCCACACCCCTGACACAACCTTGCAGGACACCCCCACAGGACATGTGAGGGACACGGTTGAATACCTTCCCCGAGTCCACAAAACACATATGAGCCAAACTCCCACGCCCCCTTGAGTATCCTCAGGAGGGTAAAAGAGCTGGTCCAGCATTCCACGACCAAGACGAAGACTGCATTGTTCTTCCTCAATAACTTCGACTAATGGGCAGACTCTTTTCTCCAACACCCTGGCATAGACGTTCCCGGGCAGGCTGGGGAGAGAAATCTAGTTTTGAACATGGAACACACCCTCCGGTCCCCTTTTCTTGAAAAGAGGGACCATGACCCCAGCTTGTCAAAGGAACTCAGGGAAGAATCCACCCCCAGGACCCGACCACCAAAGAGTTTTGACTACCTCAGTGACCTCAGCCACAGAGCTGCGTCAGTTCTCCTCATCCTTTGGCTCTGTCAACAACTTTCACTGAGGACAACTCTAGAGTGGAATAAAATTCAGCCCCTATCCAGGAGACTGGTTCAAGAGCCCATGATGTGCACTGAGGCGAGACCAACTATATCTAGCCAGCATTTCTCAAGCTCCTGCACTAGCTTGGGTGATTTCTTCATGAGTGAGAATTCCATGTCCCTAAATCCATAAGCAGATAGGGATAAGATTGTCAAAGCCTCCATCCTAGATACCTGCCAATCAACAATGCACCCCAAGCCTAGGTTGTTTTTTTTGTTTTTTTTTGCTTTTTTTAAAAAATGTAAAATCCTTTTGGAGCCTTAGGTAAGTTTACATGTAGTAAACTAAAGCAGATGATTACCAATGTGAAGGAAAACTGCCATATCAAAACTACAAAAAAAAATAAAAAGATATCAATGATAAAAAGAAGAGTAAGTAGATATGATGCATCTTTTAATTGCAAGTTAAAATAGTTTAGCAGAATGTCTTGAAAAAAAGTGATCTACACCCTGTCTATTAGCAGACCCTGAATAAAACGAGTTTACCCTTCAAACTGTCACTTTCACAGGTTGTTTCTAGTGAGACTTGGAGGTTTGGATAGAAATAGCCTAAGAACAGGATCTGATCTTTATGCTAAGTCAGACTAACCAGCTGTCTCCAGCTACTTATTACAGACATTAGAGAGGCTTTGAGCTACTCATTTCCCAGCAACACAGCCAATGTGTATTCTCCCAAAATGTCAATCTGTTCTTGCTGGAACAACTACAGAGCTTTTATAAGTCAAGCGTATTTGTTATTGCATGTGCTTGAATTTGTCCACTGCAGTTTGACAGTATGATTACTACATGGACCTCATATATATCCCAGTCCAAAGGAACTCCCAAAACGCTGCCTCCCTGCAGCAGAAATGTGGCTCTCATCATTGGCCCGAAATGAGTTGGAGTGTAAACCTTGGGAGGCAGAGCATAATGTGAAACAGATCTACTATATGTCTAATGCAACTTACAAGGAAGACATACCGTTGTCATCAACTAGAAAATCATGTTTAACTTATGTGCTCTGGGCTGTGAATGCTGCTGTTCAAACCCGGATAGCAGACATCAGTCTCCAAGGACACTGGGAGAGTATTACCTGCTAGTCGAAGGAGATTTTTTTCCCCAATGTAATATCTGCTTAGCCTGAGGCAACAATGTATGTGCTACCATAGGCCTCCCATGCCACTAATAATAGCATCATTAAAATTTTATTTGGTGAAAATAGTTGCAGGTATATAGACTAATATGTAATATATAATATGTTTGCAGTTATACTGGGTATGGTTATTAACACATACACGGCAGTTTATTATTTATTTATGTGCTTAAAGCATTTTATCTACAAACAGACACTGGACAACCATCAGGGGCAAACTGAGGCTTCAGTACCTTACCCAAGGACAGGAGCTGGGAATGAACCATCAAGCTCCGGAGCCACAACCAAATAAATGAAGGCTCTTCTGTATCTTTTCATTATCTTTAAAAAAAAAAATCTCCAATCATAAATCTGTATATGTGTCTCTGTTTGTGTGTTTTCCCTTTTGCCTTTTTTGACTAGCCTTGTGAAGCAGACATATTGGTCTATAAATCCAGTTCAGTTCACCACTGGTCAGTAAATTCAGTTCAGTTCAATAAACACTTGAAATGGCCCAACCTGTCCTCCTCCAGTGAGAAGTGTTAATGAAAATGAGCTCAGAAATAAAACATCTGGTATGGGTGCTCTGTTTTAGGTCACATTTAGTCCCGCTATGTTATCTGACAGGCTACATTCAATGTTTCCAAATAGTTTTGCAGAGAATTCAACAGAAAACTGTCAGGCAGTGAGTTTTTTTCTGCTCAAGACACCTCAGACATCCTCCAACCTGACTATATAAAGCATATAAAACTGGGGTCTGAACAATGCCCTGGGTTTTCAGCCAGACTGCAATCACCTTTACTGTCAGTCAAACGCAAGAACCTGGGAGTCTGTCCTTTGAGAGAACTGTTTGTTAGATATTTTTGTGTTTTCAAATAAATTTTCTCCAGAGACACACTTTAAAGAGAACTGCTTACTTTATCATACTGAAGCTTTACAATAGCCAAAAATCCAACCTCAGTTATCTTTTGGCCCACACAGGGTTATGATTTTCTTACCTCATCCACAAGCCACGGCTGATTCCCAGCAGTGAACTAAGGGATAATGAAACTCACAATATCCCTTATCCCTACTGACTTATTAAGACATGCATGCAAGAATGTTTATGTTGTATTAAGTCAGTATCATTGAATCAGTTTGGGACGTAGTAAAAGTTTAGAGGGACCTCACAGGGCCTGTGTCTAGGGGCTCAGCCTTCACAATTAGCCTTTAAACATGGACCCTGCATAGGTCTGTGATCTTTTCATGCAGACGGGGGATCCTCGCTCCAAGCAGAGCGCGCCTCTGTGGACTGGGGCCCTGCTGGAAATTAAATTACCTCTTTTGCAGAGGGGCATGTTGGTTGCTTTAAAAAAAACCTGTAAAAATAATATTACTTTTCTGAAAGCCAGCGATAATGCTGATTAATAGACACGCTCACTGTGGCTGTTGTAGTTCACGTTACATGCTTACTGAAACATACCACGCGGACATTTTGTCTGCATGGTATGGAAGAGAACATCGATTTTCACGGCTGTTGCTATAAGTTCATGCCTGTTGCATAGCGATGCCCGTTTGACCCCTTTAAATCACAGGAGTCTGTCTTTTCCCCGAACACATGTACTGTATAATAAATGTGCAGTCATGCGTCAAGTTTGTAGCATGTGGGTCTTAACGTGCATTGTCAACGCTGATTTTGGCAGTGTGGAAAGCAAAACGCCTGCTTTGTTGCTTGGGAAAATCTTTGATATAATTTTGAGCTGTTTTGAGCTACAGTAGGAACACGCTTCAGTCCGTCTGTCAGTCTACTGTTCTGGATCATGCTGAAACACTTCAAACACAATCATGGATTGTCAAGAAATTTGGTTCAAACATTTGTGGTGGATCCTAATGAATCCTGTCATATAATCAATTTTCCTCCATGAGGATGAGACTTAAAATATGGTGACAACATCAATCTTCAATTAGATTACAACACGGTGCAAAAGGTTTGAGCCACCCCTCTCTCTTCTTTTTTTTAAATTGCTTCCAAGGAGCCAGAGTTTTTTTGTAAATCTGATAAAGTGGTCTTGAGCAAGACCACTTCAGCGTTCTTCTTTGGAAGTTGACTCGTATGTACTCGTATGTAACTGTTTTCAGAGGAATTTGTTTTTTCTTGTTAAGAAACTTAACAATGACCTGTGAATCATTAACTGTCAAAATGTGTGTGTCCACACATAACAAAATAAAATAGACAACTTACCAAAGAACCAGTTTTAAATTGTATCTTTAACTGTAAAGCACATAATTTTATTCCATTTACTTAGCTGAATCAAAAGTTATTACCTGAAAACTATCCCACAATAGTGTGCAGTGTATCCTTACAAAACTGGAGAGTACTGGACATGTGACGGACAAAAAAAACAAAAAAACAAGATGAGGCACGCCTAAAGAACTACCTACAGCAGATGAACAGTATCAAAAAGTCATGTTCTTAAGAAATATGAAGAAAAAATGACCACAAAGACCTGACATAGGACCTGACACATCAGTTGATTCAACTACTGTTCACTGGAGCTGCATCAGAAATGGTCTCAGTTAAAGGATGGCTGTCAAGAAGCCATTATTAAGGAAGGAAAACAGGGAGAAAAGGCTGAGGTATACCAAATTACACAAGAACTGGACTCAAAATCAATGGTAACAGGTCTCATGGAGTGATCACTGTTGGAGTGGTTACTCAAAACAGTAATGTACGACACATTATTCATTACCTTTCTGATAAGTAATGCAATAAGTTACTTAATGACTTCCTGGACAAAGTAACTCTTTACACTATTTTTACATTATTTTCTACCTGGAAAATCTAAAAATAAAACTTCAACAACAACAAAAAAACACTGTCTCATAATTACCGATTAAAAATATGAACATTAGGCTCCATGCATAATCCATGCAATCTTTCTTTTAGTTTATACATATACAACACACCCACAGTGATTCTACTATAGAAACATATACAGGTGGAAATGGAGGCTAGTCTACAATGCTGCAAACCTGACAGCTCATCACTTTGCCCGTTGAAGTTCACACTCTGGCTGCTGGGCTGGGGTCATCGTTCACTCAGCTTTAACATCATTCTAGGATCTTAGCTTATTTTATGTTAGCATCTTGTCTTTATCGATTCTTTTGCACAATAAAAATACATATAATATCCACATCTCAAGTAAATTTGTAAAGTAAATTTGCATCTAACACCGGGAGTGATGAATCGATATTTCTGGCTCAAACTGTCATCAATATTTACAGAGGAGGTCAGAAGAAAGGCACAACAGAGAACGTCTACAGCCATTGTTAAAACACGGTGGAGGCTCTGTCATGGTTTGGGACTGCATGTCAGCCACTGGTGTTGGGAATCTTATCAAAAGTTTGGAAGTATGACATCCTATACTATCTGAAAAACATCGGATTGCCAAAGGCTTCATTTTTCATCATGATAATGATACCAAGCACACTGCCAGTGCAGTAAAATGATGTCTGGATAGAAAAACATACAATGAAACACGGTCATGGATTGGCCTCGCTGGAGGGCTCAACATCAATGAATGAGTGTGGGATCATCTTGACACAGAATGGAACAAAAGGCAGCCAACATCCAAAGAACAGCTTTGTATGTCCTTCGAGAAGCCTGGAGAACTATTTCTGAAGACCACTGAAAGAAATTACAAGAAAGTTGCATAGGAGAGTACAGACTGGGTTAAAAAGTAAAGGTGGTCATTAGAATTGTACAAACTGTTTTGTCTTATCGAATCTATTTCTATTTATTTTTGTACATTTCAATAAATCAAAGCACCTATTTCCAAATTTTTTAGTAAGACATAAAGAAATGGGTTTGCACAGTACCGTGCATAGGATTTGCTTGAAATTCGAGAGTCAATTACCTGACCCTCCTCATGCACCGACAGCTAATCACTTCTCTGTGAAAGACAGTGAATTAACAAGACCTATCCACTAATTGCCGGGTAAAAAATAAAATGAAATAAAAATAGCTATCGATGATGTTTTCTGTTGTTCTGTTTCGGTTTTGTTTGAAATGTCAGTTTTGACGATTGGGTGTTACTGATGATAACAATCTTAAGGTCTCTATGCGGTTGACATATTGATAACCGGCGCGATGTTAAACATAATTAGTCACAGTCTTCAGAAGATAAACTCTCTGACATAGAGACGATAATGTCTCTTGTAACCCCTGTCATTATATCTCTGTCAGGGAGCAAAACACCAGATCTGTTTGAAACGCAGAAAAAAACATTAAAAGCATGGAGTAGAGGTTTGGATGGATGGAACCAGACAAGCCTTTAGATAAACAGTGAAAGGTCTTCAATCAAAACAACGACCCCGTGATTTGGATTTGCCAGACTTCAAACCAGCTGCGGTGAAACATTCTGGGAAGGAGGCAAGCAAGAAGATTCTGGTTCCTTAAAACCTTAATCTTTATCGTTATTTCGACACACAAATGTGCTGCATTTGTGTTAAACTTACTCATACTGTGAATTAAATGAAACAATTTCCCTCCATTTATCCATTTATCTTGATTTCCTTTTCACAAACAGCTCTGCTGTCTGTGTGTTTGGAAGCAGGACAGGAAGCATTACAATTTGTATGAGTGATGCCCTGATCCGCAGGCCAGGAAGCATTAGCACGGTCATTTGCTCTCATTATGGAAGAGTCACTGAATGACAAAACCACATCAATGCGTCTTCAGTATGAAGCTACAAAGAGATTTCAGATTTCGCGTCCAGACGTTTAAGCCAGTAAAATTGTGAAGGCAGCCAGATAATGATTCGGTTTCCCTATCTGAAGCTAATTAGACATTTTTCTGTAATTGTATTTTGGCCTTCTTTCTGTTACGTGTTACACAGGGGAATGGCAGGAAAGCCAAAACTGCGTGGAAAAAAAAGCGCCCCCACGTCACGTCCCCAGCAGAATGAGAAAAATGCTCTTTCGTGTTATGTTTCGACTGTGTCAGGCGCAGTGCTGTGACACGTTCCAGCTGTTTGTTTGTGTTGCTTAGGGATCCCAAGGACACTTAAGCTGAAAACTCCTGACAATGACATATAAAAAGAAGATTCATCAAAGTCACTGCTCTCCTGTTTATTTTGGCTCGACGCAGCCTCTTTTTTTTCCCCCTTGTCATCTCAAATGTCCTTGAACAAATGACACAGAGGATAGATGACCCAAACCCACTGGAGCTTCTGAGGGTACCCGGTGGTTTTCTGAGCTCCATCTGTTAATCAACACATCCCAATGCATACCCAACAAGATGGAGCATAACCCACATAGTGACATCCCAAGAACCTCAACACACAAGACCAGAATGATATAATTGAGTTATTTGCAAAGAGAACGGTCTCTAATTAACAGGTTTTGTCATATGGACAGAAATAAATGAAATGAAAAAACCTATGAGGATATCTCAAGATGGGAATACTTGTATATGCCTTCTGGAAAAGATAAATTATTTACTTTAAGTCTGAGCAGAAGAGGTCATGAATCCTCCAGTGCAGCACTCCATGAAAAGTTTTCTTAACCCATACATAGCAAAGTTTATTGTAGTTTTCAACTATGTCTGCCTGCCTGCCTGGTGGCGATACTACCCACGTTGTATTTATCTCCTGTCAGATGCTCCTCCTAATAATTCTGTCATTCCCTGGGGTCCCACCACCCAGACAGCAGAGACCACCATTTCTTTCACCTCTACCCCCCCCCCCCCCCCCCCCCCCCCCCAGCTCAACCTCAGAGACAGGGACAGCCTCTTTCCCCTCCTTACTCACCCGACTATATTCTCCTTCTCTTCTTTTCATCACCCGCCACAACCCCCATGTGTTTGCCACACCTCCTTCATCCACACCCTTCTCCCTCTGCTAATTCACACATCTGGCAGAGGTTAAGCGTGTAGAAATGTTGGTGTTTGCTGCCATTTAGGTTGCGATGCTTTGTAAAGCCAATGCCAGAATTTTTTTCTAGACACAGGAGGATCCATTAACCTCAGAAAAATGCCTGTTTCAGCTCCACCGGAGCCAGAACTTAACTTATCACAGGAGTCTTGCGGAGAAGTCAAGCCAATTTGTCTTGTAATCCCTACCATTAACCAGTTAAAAATGGCCATATTTGTGAGTTCTTAAAGGCTTAATGAAGCGTGACCATCAGGTCAGAAACTCTGAGGAAGCTGTTGGAGACACACTGCAGTAATAGAATATATAGTTAGAGCCTCAAGTTTTGAAGTTTCGGCCAGGCTGGATTGTAGTTTGTGAGTCAGAACTGTTTGTTTGAAGACAATAGTGTTTTTAGTATTACTCTGTATAGTCAGGCGCAGGCCCTCCAAGTTACATACGCTGTTTAAAAATCCGAGGATTTATTTTGAAGCCTGCAGAGACTTAAAAATAGTTTGGCAAGTTGGGAAAAGTGGCTATTTGCGTTCTTTCCGAGAGTCACATGAGAAGATTGGTGTCATTCTTATGTCTGTTCTTTAAATATGGAGCTCTGGCCAATAAGTCACCATCACAGCTGGGAGGACAGGTAGGTCAAAGATAAGAGAAAGATCTGCCAAGACAAATGTCTAAAGGCATGTCGCCTGTTCATGTTTTTGATTTAATATAATGATTAATGAGTTTAGCCGTTTGCCAATTTTAGTTTTGGGTGCAAGTTAAGCTAAGCATGCCTTGGCTGCATGCTAATATTTAAAGACAAGAAAAGCCACCTCAATCTTGGAAGGCAGTACATAACCACATATGCCCCACTTGTCAAACTATATTCCCGGAATTTCATGGGAAATATATAAATCCTTGGCTGCAGATATTGCCACAACTAAACTTAATACCTGAGGTTTGAAGCACTGGTTTTAGTTTACACTTTAAAGAACTGTGAAATCTAAGTTATCAAAAAATTACCTTATCAGCACATCTCTGTGCTTCTGGCTTCCAAGTTTTAAGGGTGGAAAAGCTGTGAGGAAAGGCAAGAGGCTGTATGCTAAATAGAGGCAGGATGAGAAATGTCAGGTGAGGTACAGGACTGGAAAGTTATGGGTAATTAAGAGGTGTATCCTGGACCTCCAGGTAAGCTTTACCTGGGTAAAAACGAGGGACCACCTAAGAGGAAATAAAGTCATGATGCTTAGCGATCTAACCTGAGGCTGCCGAGTACATCTGGTGAGAGCTGTGTTAAAGAAAGTACCTGTTAAATCCATTATCATTGCAGAGTAGCTTAAATTACAGCTAGAGTACAAGAAAAAGCAGCTGTGAGAGTGAGAACCTGTGAGAAAACTCCCAATAACACATACTAACACAGGCCGGCAGGTTTACAAGGTGAGAGATTGACTACCAGCTGTAAAACGCTATCAGGAAGGGGGCAATGCTGTGTCAGTCAGAGTAAGGCAATCCTTATGTCACTAGGTACGAGAGGAAAGTGGGCAGTGACCCTCTGGAGATTTTCCTTAAAAGAAGAAAAAAATGGTCTGTGTGAGATGTAGCAAAGGCAGGAAGATGTGCAATTTGTGCTCAGTTCCATTCACCAAAATATCTTTAACTGTCTTCCAGTATTTCTATTATTGTGGATGTGAGGCAGAGAAGAAAAGGTCTGAACTTGCACTCAGTAAAAGCTCCCTCTCTGGGGACGTGCTTTCCAGGAGAGAAATCATGGGGCCTGACAAGAGGCCAGCTCTGGGACCACACTAAAGGGGGCCCTTTGGCATTTGAAGGATGGAGTGATGACAGTGGGACGTTGTTTGTGTATAAAAAGGAAACAAAGTGAAACAGCTCTGAACTTGTCAGCCCCTCTGCTTGTCACCTCAGAAAGAAATGTGCATTGACCCGGCACAGGCATCTACAAGCCTGGTACCGCCAAACAACACTGTTCTAGTGTGCTGAGGTTTGAGTGTTCACGTAATTTGGTCTCCTCGGGCTAAGGTTTGTTTGCGTGAATGCATTGTTTTAAATAAAAATAACAAAAAGTCAGGTAAACAGAGTCAGTTTCCAAATTCAATTTGATCCTGGAGTCTCTCAGGTCTAAAATTACATACACAAACTAGAAAATCAGCGACCGACAATCTTTCAAATTTTAACCAGTTGCTAGTTTTTTGTACTTAAATCCAGGTCTTACTTCATTTATATTGTGTTTATTTAAACAGCAGTTTATAAAAGAACCTCTGGAAACCCACTTTGCCATCAAAAAGTATTTGCCCCCTTCCTGATTTCTTCATTTTCTCAAACTTAAATCAAACGAAGATAAAGATAATTGGAATAAATACAAAATGTAGTTTTTA
Organism: Pelmatolapia mariae; assembly: GCF_036321145.2. Lineage (NCBI taxonomy): Eukaryota > Metazoa > Chordata > Actinopteri > Cichliformes > Cichlidae > Pelmatolapia > Pelmatolapia mariae. The sequence goes on from NC_086240.1 coordinate 7,479,219, forward strand.
AATGATGATTTTTTTAAGAAAAAGCAAACTATCCAAACTCACCTTGTTCAGTGTAGAAAAAAAACATTGCTCCCTAAACCTAATAACTGGTTGTGCAACTCTTGGCAGCAAGAACTGCAAACAAGCATTTGCGATAACTGGCAATAAATCTATCAAAGCTTCTGTTTTTCTTTTTTTTTTTTGAGCCATTCAGAGATGGACTTTAGGATTATTGTCCTGCTGCATAAGCTGAGTGCACTTCAGGGCATGAACTGATGGCCAGAGAGTCTAACTTTCTGGTAAAGAGCAGAATTTCTGGTTTCGTCAATTACAAGTCATCCAGGAAGCAGCAAAGCAGCTCCAGACCATCACACTACTACCACCATGTTTGACTGTTGGTATGATTTCCTCTTTGTGAACTACTGTGTTAGTTTTACACAAGATGTCACAGGACTCAAACCTTCCAAAAAGTTAAACTTATCGCTCCTCGGGCTGCAGACTATTTTCCCAAACGCCTTGGGGATCATCAAGATTTTTTTTGGCAAATGTGAGGCCTGGAATTCATTAGATGTTGTTTTAGATTCTTTCGTGACCTCCTGAATAAGTCTTCGCAGTCTTCGAAGGTTCAACTCAAACTCTCATTGTGGTTCGCTGGATTCCCAAGGGCCTTAGAAATTGCTTTGTAACCCTTTACAGTGTGATAGATATCAATGACTTTGTTTCTCATCTGTCTCTTTAGATTGTGGCGTTATGTGTTGCTTTTTGAGAGCTTTTAGCTTTCTTCATTTTGTCAGACAGGTTCTGTTTAAGTGATTTCTTGATTCAGCAGGTCTAGCAGTAATCAGGACTGGGTGTGGCTAGTAAAACTGAACTCAGTTACTTTTACACACAGGGCCCAGGTACTTGTGGATAATTTACTGCCTTAATAAGTAAAATCACCATTTTAAAACATTATTTTTTATTTACTTTATCCTATTTACATTATCTTTGTTTATTAATATTTGTTTAATATTTGTTTGATGAAAGTGTGTGACACGTGGAAAAAAATGTAAAAGTCAGGAAGGGGAAAAGTACATTTTTCACAGCATTGTAGTTTACCACCTGACAACAGTGTGACATCAAACAGTCTTAATATAGTTTATGTTTTAAGCAAAATTAATTATAAAACAAAGTTTAACAAAGTTTAAAAGCTGTAATGTGAAGATATAAATTTTAAAAGAAGCCGTTTTTCAATTTTTTTCTTTCTTATACTCATCATTCATATTCTATGAATAACCTGATGCAACTATAGCTGGTACAGGTTGGTTCACTTTATGCAGAAGATTAACTCTGGCTGTGCTTTTAGTTTTTTAAATCCAGTTAATCAGCTCAGATATGTTGAATTTGCTTTGTAGTACACCCCTCTGCAGGCTTTCCTTGGCTTTTCTTGGAGCTTTGATAAGCCCAGCTTCAGCTATCATCATGTCTAGTGTTTTGGCCCACGAGCTACTGGAATCCCCCTTCATCTTTCTCCTTATCGTTATCTTCATCAGTTCATGTACCGGTTTATCACCAACTTATCACGATTAGGTTGTGAGTAATAAAGTGTTGCACACACTTTTATATTTCTTTCTTTTTCTTGTTTTACAAGTGAAAGAGTTACAAAGTTGAAGGCCAAATGCAACCACTGAAACAGTACTACAACAGTTTATTTAAAAGACCCTTTTCTAGTTTAAGAAGTGTGTGTCTAATCACAGCAAAATATCAGTTTATTTACCTATAATTAATAGTTTAACAGTTATTTGGGTCATGATTATATTGTATTTATTGCATGTATTTTGGCTATTAAAAACCGTTAAAAGGGAAATTAATGTCACAGCTTACTGTTGTGTGGATTGTAGAGGTGTAAAGGGAAGATTAAATACAGGAGGTACAGTTCACAAATAAATAGTGAACTTTAACGCTGAAACACAATTAAACAAAGTTCAAGGAACATTAGCACAAGGACACAACAAGAACATATCGTGAACTTGTCGTGACAAAAGCATGTGACAGATCAAAGACAAAGAGAAGGACTGGACTATTTATACACAAGGAATTCGTTGGGGATTAGACACAAGGAGGGTAACAAGAAACAGGTGCAGAAAATCAAGACAATCAAGGAAGTCAAACAAGACACTAACTATCAAAAGAAACCAGGAAATAAATGCTCAAGTTTCTGCCTGTATAGTGAGTTAAGACTTGATAAAATAAGGAAATTAAAACCATTGACAATATTTAATAAGTCACACATACATTTCTAAAATATATATATATATATATATATATATATATATATATATATATATATATATATATATATATATATATATAAATATATATATATATATATGTTGCTGACTGCACTCCACAAGCGTCTGGCAGCACAAATGAACCAGCTGCTAGTTAACGAGAGACACCCGGAATGGCTAACCAAAGGTCGGACGGTCCTGATCCCCAAGGACCCCAAGAAGGGACCGGTCCCATCCAACTACCGACCAATAACCTGCCTCAGTACTACATGGAAGCTCCTGTCAGGCATCATATCGGCTAAGATGAACAGGCACATGGGTCAATACATGAGCGGGGCACAGAAAGGGATTGGCAAGAATACCAGAGGCGCAAAACACCAGCTACTGGTAGACAGAACAGTCAGCCGAGACTGCAAGACCAGACTGACCAACCTGTGCACAGCCTGGATTGATTACAAGAAGGCCTACGACTCAATGCCCCACAGCTGGATACTGGATTGCCTAGAATTGTACAAGATCAACAGGACCCTAAGAGCCTTCATCAGGAACTCAGTGGGAATGTGGTGTACAACACTAGAGGCCAACTCCAAGCCCATAGCACAAGTCACCATCAAGTGCGGGATCTACCAAGGAGATGCTCTGTCCCCACTGCTGTTCTGCATAGGCCTGAACCCCCTCAGTGAGATCATTAACAAGACTGGCTACGGATACCGACTACGAAACGGAGCGGTTGTCAGCCACCTCCTGTACATGGATGACATCAAGCTGTATGCCAAGAGTGAACGAGACATCGATTCACTGATACACACTACCAGGCTATACAGCAATGACATTGGAATGTCGTTCGGACTGGAGAAGTGTAGTCGGATGGTAACAAAGAGAGGGAAGGTAGTCAGAACTGAGGGGATTGAACTATCAGAAGGCAACATTGCAGACATAGAGGACAGTTACAAGTACCTGGGGATCCCGCAGGCAAATGGGAACCATGAAGAGGCCGCTAGGAAAGCTGCAACCACCAAGTACCTGCAGAGGGTCAGGCAAGTCCTGAGGAGTCCGCTGAACGGTAAGAACAAGATCCGGGCCATCAACACCTACGCCCTGCCCGTGATCAGGTACCCTGCTGGGGTAATAGGCTGTCCACAGGAGGAGATAGAAGCCACTGGCATAAAGACAAGAAAGCTCCTGACCATGCATGGAGGGTTTCACCCCAAGTCCAGCACCCTGAGGCTGTACGCTAAGCGGAAGGATGGGGGCCGGGGACTGGTGAGTGTCAGCACCACAGTCCAGGATGAGACAAGAAACATCCACGAATACATCACGAAGATGGCCCCAACTGACAGCGTGCTCAGTGAATACCTCAGGCAGCAGAAACCCACGAAAGAGGAGGAAGGCGAGGAACCATCATGGAAGGACAGGCCCCTGCACGGTATGTACCACCGGCAGATAGAGGAGGTGGCTGATATCCAGAAATCCTACCAGTGGCTGGACAAAGCTGGACTGAAAGACAGCACGGAGGCACTAATCATGGCAGCACATGAACAAGCTCTGAGTACAAGATCCATAGAGGCTGGGGTCTATCACACCAGGCAAGACTCCAGGTGCAGGCTGTGTAAAGATGCCCCTGAGACAATCCAGCACATAACAGCAGGGTGCAAGATGCTAGCAGGCAAGGCATACATGGAACGCCATAACCAAGTGGCCGGCATAGTGTACAGGAACATCTGTGTCGAGTATAACCTGGAAGTCCCGAGGTCAAAATGGGAGATGCCCCCAAGGGTGATGGAGAATGACCGAGCTAAGATCCTGTGGGACTTCCAGATACAGACGGACAAAATGGTGGTGGCTAACCAACCAGACATAGTGGTGGTAGACAAACAGGAGAAGATGGCTGTAGTGATCGATGTAGCAGTTCCGAATGACAGCAATATCAGGAAGAAGGAACACGAGAAGCTGGAGAAATACCAAGGGCTCAGAGAAGAGCTCGAGAGGATGTGGAGGGTGAAGGTAACGGTGGTCCCCGTGGTAATCGGAGCACTAGGTGCGGTGACTACCAAGCTAGGCGAGTGGCTCCAGCAGATCCCGGGAACAACATCGGAGATCTCTGTCCAGAAGAGCGCAGTCCTGGGAACAGCTAAGATACTGCGCAGGACCCTCAAGCTCCCAGGCCTCTGGTAGAGGACCCGAGCTTGAAGGATAAACCGCCCGCAGGGGCGAGATGGGTGTTTTGTTTTTTTTTTATGTGTGTGAAATTTAATTCTTATTATTATTGAAACCATAAGTACCATAACTTAATAAATCTTTTTCAATCTCTTCTTAATCCTAAATCCAGTCTTCAGTTCTTTTTCATTTATTAGCATTGTGTTAGCCTCTTAATAACTGTTTCATTTTTGCTATTCTCATTTTGGACAAAGATAATATATCAACAGCCACAGAGAGTTAAATATAAATCAGCCTGTCCCTTATTCACAAAGAGGTTAGCATAGTGGGTATTTCTGCATGTTTGTAATTGGGGATTTATGTCTACTCCTTGGATCAAACTGAGGATCTTTCAGTTGTTAGGTGAATGTGTAAATCAGCACAAACACCCAATGACACATATATCTGGATAACAAACCTGCAGCTTCCCCAGACCTCATCCAGAGAGATACCGAGATGTTCCAAGCAAGCGAAGAAACCCCCTCGCTCTTTATATTCAGTTTGATAGCAATATGGTGACAGCAAAGTCACCCACCTTGAGGTTTAACTGTGGAACTTCACTAACCAGCAGGTGATGTCAGATGTTAGCTATATCTGTCTTATATACAGTCTACGGTCTCCCCCAGTGTCTCCTCCTGGTTGGACATGCCTGAAACACCTCCCCAAGTAAGGCATCCAGGAGGCATCCAGGTCAAATGCCTAAACCACCTCAACGGGCTATTTTCAGTGTGGAGGAGCATCAGCTCTACTGTGAGTCCCTCCTAAACGAAAAAGGTCAAATTGTTTCTAAAGTTGCCTCGATATTCTTCATAGAAAGCTCATTTCTGGTGTTTTTGTGTGCAATCTCTTGGTCACCACATACAGAAAAGTGTATGCATGTTGCTAGACCATTGAATAGACAACTTCACCTTCATGGTCAGCTCTCTTTTTTACTTGTACAAAATGTGAAACTGGAGAAAATTGAACAGGTTTCATGTGTTTTTGTATGTTTGAAGTCAGCATGTGTATTTTTCTGTGTTTAACAACATGATATATGTCACTGTCCCATAAACACCACCCTCCTGGACCCATGTTGTTAAAGTCAAATGACCCAGTCTGGCTGGATGTCCTTGGGTGACCATTCAGCTGCATTTCCAGCAACCTGTTCCAGCCATGTCACGGCACCATGGATACATAAACACGCAGCTCATTTAGCACCAGCAGAACCATCCTATCACCCTGCAGGGGCCAGTCCCATGACACATCTTTTGATCACACATCCCTGACGTTTGTTGTGATAATTATCGGCCCAGTGGTGTTGGTCATGGTCTGACAAGGTTAGAACTGTGTGACCCTGCTGGTTTTGGCAGACACATGTCGCACAGTCCACTGAAATGTCACAATGCCTTAACAGCACTACTCGTGAAAAGTACTTGTGGCATCTGCCAGTCACCTCTGTCTCTCATTCCTCACAGGAACACATGCGCACAGGTGCACACACATACACACACTCACAGAAATACTGTACAAAAACCGTTCTCAGTTACAGTTTGTGTTGTGGTGTTGACTGCAGAGTCACCTGCGTGGTGAGGGTCCTGGCCAGGTGGAGCAGACAGCTGCCGGGGTCTATTTCAGTTTGATATTAAATAGAACAACCTAATAAGGCATGAAAACAGGGTCTGCCACTTCAGCTGAATGGGCTTCTCTGCAAGGACTCACAATGAAGAATAGCTTTATGATATTTAGCAACCCAATAGGCTAGGTAGCACACACAAACATACAGGCCACGGTGTACTCGTTCAACTCTCCAGTCCTTCATCTTACACCTACTGGTTTATTGGCCTGACAGTCAGCTGCTGAACTCAGGTGAACAAGGGCTTCCCCCGAACATGCTGGCTCATCCTGCATCAAAAGAAAGGTTTGTATGTGAGCTCTTGTGTGGGGATATCATAATCCTTTACAGAGGGCTTTCCAAAATACTTTTCAGGATATTTTCCAAATGAGGTGTCGTTTAGCCTCTTTGTGCTTGTAAGCGGCCCACCTGTGCTGGCATGGGAATCTACCCCTCCTCCTCATTTCTGTGAGGGACAGCAAAGGCCAAGCCAGGGCTGCATTTGTTTCGTACTAATCCTTCTTATGAGGGAGATAGAGAGAGCTCTTATAGCAGGAGCCAGCTTTGATCCCCAGCAGATGAAGACAAAAAACACTTAAGCTACTTAGACAGCCTTCTTCTTTCACTTCCTTCTTCATCTCTTGGCTCATCCCTCGCCTCACTACCCCCAAACATGTGTCAGAGGAGGGGGTCACTGAGGTTGTGCAGGGCAAGGCCCCAACAGATAGCACGCTGCAGATGTGAACGACGGATCTGACAAACTTTTCATGACACAGCCGCACTTATCTTATTTGTTAAGACTGTTAAAAATAATGAACACGCACGCATGTCTGCATAAACATAAAGTAAAAGAATCCCCCTGCAGTAGTCAGACACTCGACGTGTTTCCAAAGTCTGTGTACTAAATTAGCCTTTAAACTAAATAAAAAACAGCTGTGTTGAAAGTACTTACATATGACCGTCGGGCTCAGTGAAAGAAATCAGGCAGCTTGTTTAATTAATTTGTCTTTGCTGTGATAAATATCAGAGAAAGCACATTTGAATTTAAGTGTGTTATCACTGTTTAGACTCTGCCTTTGTCTGGGCACAGTCTTTACAATCACTTAACTTTTGTTTGTAACTGCCACAGCACACACCGAGTGCTCTGATAACTATCGCAATCATGTGACCAATGCCAGAACCCGCTGACAAGGAAATTATCGTGTGTCTGTTGATGTTTGTTTTCCAACTCCAGTGACATGAAGGACCTTTGCAATGACCCTGGAACTAAAGCGCATACGGACACAAACATCCGTAACATTTTATTCAAACTCCAGGTGTCCACTGCACGCATGCCCACACACACACACACACACACACACACACAGAAAAAGCAGTTCTTTAATAATTTACACCCACTAAGCTCTGAATAGATTTATGTCCTTAATCTTTAAATCATTTTATTATACACACAATAAAGTTACCATTGATACAAATCTCTAGTTATCTTTTGGAATCTCGCTGTCTCTTACAAACACTGACACAAACACACACACATTTTAGAAGGAGTGCAGCTTCTGCTAGATCCCCCTCCTCTGTCACTCTCAGTAATCAGTCTGTCAGTGTGGTAATTAACCTACTGAGTAAAGTAAGCATGACTACTGAACTGCCCCTTCTCCGGCTGACATTGCTCTCCTCCTCTCTTGGATTTTTTAACCTCCAATCAGAGTCAGCACAAGTTGCTCATTTGCTTAGTGTGAGGGGTTTCGATGTCTTTAAGGCCTGGGGGTAAAATAATTACTTCACCAGAAATACTGGATTGTAACAAAACCAAATGTTTCATCTTGGTCGTGTTAGCTTAAACTCACAAAAGCATTAAAGTTATTCTTTGGCCACAAATTTTTATTACTTCTGATGTCATCATGTTCTCTAAAGTAGCTGATGCCAGCTGGAAACAAAGCAGCATTGCTGAAATGAGCAGTCACATAATCTTACATTATTTATCTTCTTCAGAGATGTAAAACCCCATATCTGAACCAGGCTGTGCCTGTTATAAGGATATAAGCTCCAATATTCAAACGTTGCGTAATGTGTCACATTCACAAATGAGACTTTGATACAAGTTACAAGCACTCTGCCATGCAAGCATCAAGTTCTTGGATTCACCCCAGCTGATGTTAAGTGCCTTTACATCTGCAGAGCTTGATTTTCAAATAGATGGATATCAAGGATCAGATCTTGTTCATCCTCCGGATTGACTGTTGTCACCATTCCAGTTTGACACTTGACATTTCTTTCCACGTCTCTGTTACTGTCGGTCACATTGCCCAGGTAGGTAAATCCCTTTACTTCCTCCAGCTGCTTTAATCTGATTGCCACTCCCCTGATTTGGGCCGCTACAAGTATATTCATGATCTTTGCCTTAACTGCACTGACCCTGACACTATTCTTTGTGGCTTTTCACTCAAGGTCAGTCATTACAACAGCTTCATCTCATCCTAGGACTATTAGAACTTAAACAGATAGCAACATATCTGTTGCATAACATCTGTTAGTGCTGCAAGTATTAAACAGTTTTAAAACAGGTTCAATGGCATTAGTGTCGACCTCATCATTTTAAGGATTGTACACAGTTTGCCTTAGCTGACAATGGATGTCTTAGAGGGTGGCAACATGTAAAGGGTGATCACTCTTCTAAAAATTAAAATCAATGCACCTGTTACCTAATTTGACAGCAATCTAGGCACTTTTCTGGCCATTTGACAAAGACAGAGTGACTCTATAGTGAAGTGATTTACATTTTCACCTAAAAAAGCACCTGTAGACGAGCAAAAGTGGGATTGCATTTTCTGACAATCAAATGGTATTTTAGCCTATTTGCGTCTTATTAAAATGTATCTACATTTTTAAACATTGACAGACAGCCGGAAGACGATATCTTGAACCTGATATCAGTCGTATCTTGGCATTCCAAGATATCCTGGCAACACATTAAAATTGGCCTTTGCCCTCAGAGGCTTAGCCAACAGACTAGCAGATGGATTTCTAGGATTCCAGGGTTATCTGTTTATCTATTAACATTTTGAATAGGAATAGTTAAAGGGTGATATTTACTTTTTTAGATCTTCCTTTGGCCTGGGGGGTACACTTACAGTTGACGCTGCTGGATGCTTAGCAGGTGGAAACTAGCTAAAGGCTAAGGTTTAGCTTTTCACCTGACTGCTTGAATTTCATGGCTCATAGCTTTAGAGTTTTGGTTTACACACACTGTTCTTGTCAACATCACTTCCAGCAGTAGTAGCAGCAGTAGTGCAAAAAGCTGCAATAAACCTACCATTTACTACTTACCAAGCGACAAATGACAATTTAGCAACTAGCTGATGGTGGAGCATGGTGGAACACTGAGCTGGTAAAGAGCCACATATTTCCCAAAGGAGGTGGTGGAGATTATAACCAGCATTCATCAAGTGGACACGTAACATGACACCGACTGAATGCCGGTCAGTCCGCTGGACATATAAAAACAAAACTGCATGCTAACAAGTTCGTAATATCATCTTACAAGGTGATGATGTTTTATGTACACAGTTTGTTCCTGCGGTTTCTCAAGTGGAAGCAAAATCTGTTCATGTCAGGTTAAGGATTTTATTCTTTATTATTTGCTGACATTGCAAGTTTAATGACATGACTGTCATGGCTTATCAGTATCAGAGTCCTACATATCATTTGAATAATGGGGATATTTATGACTCATATTTTTGTGTCATATTTACTTTAAAACTGGCATGTCCATGTGCCTCTCAGCCTATGAATACAAACTATGAATAATAAGAGGATGGATCGTTTTTGGATATGTTTTTATATGGGGGTGGATAGAGGAGATAGAGGACAATCAGAAGGTTGGTGGTTCGATTCCTGGCTGCTCCAGTCTGCATGCCAAATATCCCTGGGCTGGATACTAACCCCACGTTACTCTTCAATGCATCCATCAGAGTATGATTGTGTGTGAATGTTAGATAGAAAGCACTTCCATAGAAAAAAAGTGCTCGTATGAATAGGTGAATGAGGCAAGTTCTGTAAAGTGCTCAAAGTAGAAAAGCACTATATAAGAACCAGTCAGCTTACCATATAAACAGTTTCTTCTCATCTATATCTAGTTTGTTTTTTGAAGAACGCTGATCCTTGTTTCTTAAATGTGCGATTAAAAAAATTACTTTAGGTATGCTGAGTTAGGTAAAGTTGAGTGTTTTTACAGAATTAAATGATTGTGATCATGTATTCCCTTACACCCACTTCAGTATAATCCACAAATTTGAGACTTGACCAATAACAAATTGGTTTTCTTTTCTTTCTTATTTCCCAGTCACACAAGCGTATAGACAGTTGCAAACATCTGGCAACTAAAGGTCTCTCGGGAAAAATGAGATCACTTGATTGGTTGATGAAATTGGTATTTACTGCAGCACTGAAACTGTGCTTGTGGTTGCTTTTACTGCTTTGACTGCCAAGGTTATCTATAGTTTGCACGAAAGACGTCAACGTGTCAGCAAACACTTGACAACTACTTGCCAAGTGGTTTTAAAACAGTAAAAAAGTGCAACACAAACAGCAAATGGTGAATGATCACCTCTTGAAACGTGTTGGTTTCATCAGCCAGGCACAACTTTTGAAGACTAACATTATTAACATTTGGTTTGAGTCTGACTTTTTCAAGTTTGCAGACAGTTTGTCTTCTGTGAAAACTATGGGTGGCTGCTGCAGTCTGTTATTGCCTAAAGCAATTTTTGGTGCAGCACCCTCTTTGAGGCAGTTTTTATGCAGTGAACCTCCTGCAACCACCGTTTTTCACTTGCTACCGGAGCTTACCAGGTGGTCGCCGATCGGTCTTTACGCTTGTGTGACTAGAGCCTAACAGAGTACAAAATATTCACAACAGATTTAACTTATCAGCTGTCGCCATTCTGGCTTAAGTGCTCTTTGCATTTTATGTCTATACTCAGCTTAGTTCTCTTGTATGATCTCCACCATTCTCCTAGTTAAACTCTCACTCATATCATATCAGCAATTTAAACATATCAGCTGACTTTAAACAATCTGTCAGGTCTGTTATTTGGACTATTCTGACAGAAAGCAGGTGGTGCAGAGATGTTCCTCCTAGCCACAGGATGATTAATATTCTGAAAGACACACTGCAGTAATTAGGAATCAGAAGATTGTAGGATTCTTACGGATTTGTTTCAAACCCTCTGAGTTGTTGGCAAGGCTTGTTAGAGAAAAGCTTGTAGTAAGTTGTCCTTGAAGGAAGAGTCATTTTTACAGAGAAGGTGTTCATTGCAACCACTCGCCCCTAACAGACACGTAAGCATAGCCTTCCTGTGTAAATGAAGGTAAGAAAGAAAGAACTCACAGAGACACTGTGGGCTACTTGCCTGTGGAAAATACAGAATGGAAAATAGACTGTCTTCACAGAGCAGTGAGGTTGTTCTTGGACCTGGCAGTGAGGCTCAGGTATAACTGGAAAGGATTCCTCAAGCATGTCTAAACACCAACCATAAGGAAACTTAGCGAGAGCCTGTGACAGATGAATGTGATGTGTTTCAGCATAATGATGTTGAAAGTATTGAGTACCATAAAATGTATAGCCAAAATTTTCATGTTATACTTAACACTAGAAATACCTCCATATAGCTCCTTACACCACACCTTTTTATTCTTTTTTACAGTTATGATATATTGTAAATGATTGTCCTGCTACATATTGTATCATGTATTGTAGAATTGCTGTATTGTAATGCCACTGTTATCATGTTATCACGTCATCGGTGTAACTTTGTGCTGAACATTGGGGGGCTGGGGGGGGGTGTCAAGATATCTGTCTAAATAAATAAATAAATCTTGGCAAATTCCCAGGTGATTAAACATGCAACTATTTTGCTGGTAATACCTGAAAAGAGTAAAGAAATCAACAGCCTATTTATGCAAGATAATTCATAATTTTATTGGGGGGGTTATATTGATTGGGTCTGATTATTGGGGGGGGGGGGGTCATAACCCCCCTAACCATCCATCCATCCATCCATCAATCCATTCGCTTCCACTTATCCTTTTCAGGGTCGCGGGGGGCGCTGGAGCCTATCCCAGCTGTCATAGGGCGAGAGGCGGGGTACACCCTGGACAGGTCGCCAGTCTGTCGCAGGGCCAACACACAGGGACAGACAACCATTCACACTCACATTCACTCACACATTCACACCTAGTGGCAATTTGGATTATCCAATTAACCTATTCCAAAAACCCCCCTAACCCCCCTGGAAATTACGCTCCTGTATCACGTGCAGTATTTTTATGTTTCCTTAACTTGTACTAGTTTATACTTGTACCACATGTACCACCGATTTCATCTGGTGTACGTGTTTAAAAATTTTTTGCAGATGAGCAAATATTACAATATGAAAAACATCAATCTTTTTTCCCACCAAAAAACACAAATTATAGTGGCAGCTGTTCTTTGTGTTTACTGCTTATGGTATTAATGGATGTTTCCATGATGACTACGGGCACATTAGTCCAAATTTAGCAAGCTGGGATGCTGACAGTAGCATTTAGCTCAAGACTTAATGGCACCCATGTCAGAAATGTGGCTGTATACTCTGTATTCCTGGTTTTGTTTTAACATATTTTTTTAGTGATGTTTTCCAGACAGACAGAGCAAATGCCCTCAGTTAAACCAGGAATAATGTTACATATTCTCTGCATTAAATCCTTTGGTCGCCCCGTCAGGTTGACCCATTTCACAGGCCTTTTCCCACCGCTTTAAAATTAGATAATTGCTTGAAAGTATGAATTTTTAAATGAGCCAGACTAAATATTTCATGCCCAAAATAAATTATCTTGGCTGAATCCTATTGTAGGTTAATAATGTGAGCACACAGTCTGAAACTGTAACAACTTTGTCTGACCAGAGAGACCCAAACTTTATTTCTGTTCCCCTGTGGTTGCCTCCTATCCAAGTAGCACGGTGGCTTGTAGCCAGTGCCACATGGGTACTTGAGAAGAGTGATGACAAGATTTACTGTAATTGGAAAATGGCTTTTGCTAGTGTTTCCCGAGGACCTGCCAGTAACTGCAGCCAACAGAGTCATTCCCTCTACAGGAGCACTATTTATACGCTTACCATGGAAACTGATTAAATATCCCAAAACTGATATCTCCCATTATTTGATTTCAGTGCTTATGTAATGGTGCCGTCTAAAGACTGGTGATGGGAAGCCACACAGGAAGTTCCCATGTCAGTTTGAGAGGAAAGGTGAAGAGGCAGATTCCACAATAAACAGTCACATTCATTCATTTCCCTGTGTTTATACGTGCAGTGACGTGCTCCACTGGCTGTTCAGGATGCCCTGCACTGCTGTTTAGAAATATTATCTCTACTGCCTCCTACGAGGGTTGTGGGGGGTTCTTTGAACTGTTTGTAGTGATTCCCACTGACCTGTTTTTACAAGTTATTCTCCTCAGATCCTCAGCCAGGTTAAAGTAGACAAGCAGCTTATCTAAAACCTCCCTCTACATAGAGTTGGAGAAAGTTTCTCGAATTCCATAAAATTAAACCTTGCTGAATGGAATGAAGATGAGGGCTGGTGATTCTTATCCTTTTTTAAATGGGAAACCATCCAAGGCCATTCTTGGAGGGAGAAATTTAGCAGAAAGTCAAAATTCCTGAGTCGTGTTCAGACCTACATATCAGCACAGTCACAACGACTGCAGTGCAATGGCTGATAACATGTGCATGCTACAATTCTCTAATTTAGGAAAGGGGATAAAATGATTGCTATCATGGTGACATTTCAGAAAACGTGCACACACCAGTGCTCACCTTGCAACACAGCTGTTCAGTTTCTACAGTAAATATATATTTTAGCAGATAATATTAACACACCCACAAGAAGGCCGCTGGGTAATGGGTAATGTAAATTTTCTATGCTGTCAAGTTCCACTGGGATTTGCATACATGCACTATCAGCATATATCCCAAAATTTATAACCGTGTAAAATGCATGACCCAAGCTCATATGGCCCCAGTATGGTCGCAAAGATTTAATCACTGGGTTATTTACTGCAATCTTTATATTTTCTGGAACATATTTTGTGTAAAAATTATGGGTATAAACAGTAACTTGAGCACAGCTGCTTGTATGCTTGCTACATGCACGAACAACCACAGTTCTTCTTGCATGACTTTGTTTTTTTGGGGGGGAGATGTCTTTTTCAGTCATGTAACAAATACTGGATTTACATTTAATTTTGTTTTTCTGGTTCATTTTTTCTGTCTTTACATAGCACTGGCACTTTTATAATGTTTATGTTATTTTTGGCTTTAGCATGTTTCCCCTCTAAAGGGCTTTTCTAACTGCTACAGGAGGCTAATTGAAGAACACCAAAAAGCTCTTTGGTCTTTAAAGTAAAAACAAAAAAATCTTTAAAAATGTATATATTAGAAGCCAAAAAACTTAACACATTAAATGTTGTTTCACTTCCATTACATGTGTTTAGACTGAAACCAAATACACAAATGTAAACATTTACAGTACTGTCGTGTACTCCATGAGTCATTTAGGTGACTTGTGAAGCTCCAGTATTTCCTTCACAGGTCGATTTACTCCAAAGATGCGTTGATATGTCTTTTTAGGAAGAAGGTTCCTGCAGTGATACAGTTTACTGGAATACATTTGTAAAACTGTTTCACGCACGTCATTTGATAACGACAACCAGTCTTTCCCATGCCTTTTCAAAGGTTTGACCTTGAGAACTTGTGGCCCGGTTCAGTCAGAACTCTAAGGAACATCTGAAGCTGTTCAGGAGCGCTACAGTCGAAAGAAGAGATTTCAATCTGTATCAATTTATATTTGGCAGAATAGCTCAGTTCTGGGACCTCCTAGGAGTTACACAGAACAGAGATTCCTTAAAGCAGCTTGAAGATTTGCATCAAATGTAGAAAGGCTAGAGCTAGTTAAATAGTGTGACCTATGTGAGCCTTGCTAATGGACTGTGTAGATGTTGGCTGGCATTGAGATCAGCTGACCTGATGGGATTGTGGCTGAGCTTGACTTCGTGGGTCCTCTCAGTTATGCTCCGCTCTTGGAGGAGACTGCCAAAGTGTGTGCTTAAGGACAGCAAGTAAGTGGCAGAGAAATACAACACTGACTAAAACATTTTCTAAGGGCATGCTGTGTCCAGTGGTTACCCTTTCTAAAGGACAACAGCTGGACGAGTGCCCGAATCAAAACAAGAATATTTATAGATGTAACACGTGTCTCATGTCTCTGAGTGTTTAATACATGCAACAGGTGGTCAGATGTCAGCATTTTATTGTTTGACGGAGCTGTCAGAAACGTGCAGGCAGATTTATCAGTAAGCTTAGACCAAAACTTCTGGTCTCAGGTATGCTTAAAAACCTTTAAATTGATTAAAAATCCCAGTCTGCAATTAATACAATACAAAATACTACATAGAGTGCACTATACTGGTCATCGGATGTTCAAGATGGGCTTTACATCTTCCAACAACTGCTCACACTGTCAAGGCAATACACCAGACAATTACATCCACGCTCTTTGGTTCTGTTCACCAGTTCAGAAGTTTTGGCGTGAGATATGTGAAGACTTATCAAAGTGTCTGAAATGTAAAATTCCAGCCTCCCCTTTAGTGTGCTTGTTGGGAAAATTGGATGATGTCACTACAGAAACTAATACAGTCCACATGGTTTTTACTGCCCTATGCATCGCCAAGAAAACGATCCTCATGAACTGGAAAAATAAAAATAATCTTAATTCTAGCCAATATAGAAACCATCTAATAGATCACATTAGTCTTGATACAGCCTCTGCCACCACATTAGATCAATCCCTCTGGGCTCCGTCACCTAGAGGGGGTGGGGGGTCGTGGTTTGGTCCCGTCTTAGCTATTGTGGTTGATGTGGAGGTTGGGATGGGCTTAGGGCGCCTGGAGGACCCCTAGAGACGTTATCCCGGGAGGGCTCAACCCGGGGGGCTGTGGTCATAACCTGGTCAGTGGCTCTGGTCGCTCTTAGAGGGTGTTCTCCTCGTGGCTGCGTGCAGCGGGGGTTGGGGGATGGTCTGTGCTGGCGGACGTAGGTTACTGGCCTGGTGGCCTGGCTGCCCCTGAGTGGATCCGGGGCAGGCGGGGGGGCTTGGGGTTCGGGGGTGCTTCGTCTCCGTGATGGGGCTCTGGCTGGGCCTTGGGGCTTCGGTCCTAGTCGGTGTGTCGCCGAGGTTGTGGGCGGGTGGGTGCACGGGGGCTCAGCCCTGGCGCAGGGGGCCTCTGGTGCATCGGCCTAACTGGGGGGCTCTTTAACTGGCGGGGAGGTTGTTCCATCCTTGCAGAAGTCCACTCTGCAGGTGGGGGAGAGACATAGGAGAGGTGGAGAACAAACCTAACCTGGGTGTCTGTTGTCTTGTGTAGTCTGGGAGATGATTGAATGTTAGGGTGGGTACAGTTTCCTCTGCGGTGGGGTAGGGTGGGCTTCCCTGGGTCCTGTGGGGCTTGGCGGTGCTGCTGCCGTAGGCCCCAGTCTGGATGGGCCTGGACTCCCTTGCCTTGGTGGGTGCCAGAGGACGGGGGTGCCTACTGGGGTCAGCGGGGGAGCTGGCCCTAGGGAGGAGCATCTTGCCCCTCCTTTCTTTTCCTCCCCATCCCCGGCTGCCTCCCTCTTCCCGCTCCACCACACCCACCCATACAGGTAGGGCCTTGGGGTGTGGGTGTGTCACCAGGGTACAGGGGAGACATCCCCCCCCCTCTGTCCCCTTCTGGCCACCTGTGCCTCAATTTTATTCCACAACTTAGACATCCACATTATTCACACTGTCATAACACACACATATATATATAGGGCCTTGAGGGTGACCACGCCAACGGCGTCCAGTGAATGGTCTGAGTATTCAACCCTACCTCTGGCGCCGGTGCCCACCTCTCAATTTTAAATCCATGTAGACATTGAGGGTTCTCGTGAGGGGCCGTGCTAACACCTGCTGCTCTCCGGCAGCAGCACCATGCCCTCCCCTGTTTTAAATGCACTTTAGAACAACACGCAGCAACACTACACATGAGCGGGAGAAGGGAGGTATGGGGTCTTCACACACCCCCGTTCTCTGCCAGCCATCGGGGCGGGGGGCTGGGAGGAGGTGTTGGCTGACAGATTGGCCTCCCCGCTTCCGCGAGGCCTGGGGCGGTCTGCTTGCCTCCACCCCAGGGGGAAAGGGTCACATCTCTTGGGTCTGGGTGCCGTTTCCCCCTCTGGGGGCGAGGGTACCTGGACCCGGGGTATAGAGTATGTTTGGGGAGTGCGATTGTGTGTACATGTGCATATATGTCTATTCCTACGTTGGATGAGTGCTGAGTGTTTGTATATGTGTGCATGAGGGTGGGAATGCATGTTTGTGTCTGTGTGTGCCTGTTTGTCTGTGTTTATATGTCAGGTCAGGTCTTAGACTCCACCTCCCTGGGAACACCCAGGCCCTCCAAAGTGTGGAGGCCTATCTCCCCTCACCACACTCCCTGCCGGTAACTGATGCACTCAGGGGTCGGTGCATTGGTGGTTCTTGGTGTCCGGGGCTGGGCGCTCAGGTATACACCAGCTCACTCCCGGTGGCTACTTGGCGGGGCCTGGTGCCTGTCGCTCGGTCAGGCCTCTTCCGGGGCAAAGGGGGCCCTCGAACCTCCGGCCTCGGGGCCTGCAGCTCGGTTCACTCTGGCACAGCTGGCTGCCGGCAGAGCCGGCGGGCGCGCCAGTGCAGCCCCCTCTGGCTTCTGCTCCGTGGCTACTGGGTGACCCCTCGTCTGGGAATCTCCTCAGCCCTTCCCAGGAGGGTGGCACGGATGCCCCTCCGGTGGTACTCCTTGGGCTCTCGCACTCTGGGGTCCCTGGATGTCTGGAGCCTGGATCTCCTCCATGCCTGCTTCATGCCCTGGGGGACGGGGCTATGGCCCTCCACACCCTCTAGCAGACCGTTACATGGGGAAACCTTCTGTATACAAGCGCGCTGATCCACACGGGTGTGCACATGGGTGTTCACTGTTCGTAGACATAAACTACACCTTTCTTAGCTGCTACTTCAAAGCACATTGTGCGCTGTCTGTGCTGCACAACAACATTCAATATTTAGTATTTATTGCTGTTTACACTTAGCTAGATTAACGTGATGGTGTTGTGTTTAGTATGTTGCTTTGTTTTTTTTTTGCTTGTTTTCTATTCTTTTTCTCTCAACAGGTGATCCAGGAGATTTTTTTTTTCTCTTTGTCTTTGTAAGTGCCCTTTCTCACTGTCCCTCTTCCCTTCTGTTTTTCTTTTCCTTCCTCTCTTTCTTTCTCCCTTTCCTATCTCCCAATCATGTCTGTCTCATCTGTAACTACTGAAAATAAAATAAATAATAACAACAAAAGTTGATCAAATGGACCAATACGGCAATGCCATGATGATCCATTTGGCAAAATAAATCCATTTGGTATCCTTGTTGGTCTTCAGACAACAATTCTGACGGCTAAAGAACCAAATGGGACAGACAAAAAAAAAAAAAGAAAAAAGAAAAAAAAAAAGAAACGTGCAGGCATTACCCATGGTCTTTGCGCAAGCACAAAAACATCAATCGCTGTGGCCTGCTAGAATCAAATGTCCAGGCGTAGTTGCTTTTACGTACGGTGGCCCTGAGAGGTCAAATGCACTGCGACCTAAACAATCACCAGCAAACAGAAAAATGCTTCAAAATCACACAAAACAACAAAGGAAAGTGAATTAAACAAGATTTTGCATAGCAAGACAATAACATGATGGAACAGCTGCAGAAGGGACAGAAACCCAAACATGTAAAGGGTTGCATTGAGACATGCTTGAAAAAAGACATGCTTAAAAGTAGCGCATGTGGTGTGAGTGAGAAAAAGATGCAGGTGTGCATGAATTGGTGATTAATACTGTAATCAGCATTGTATGGTGACTTTTACAGAAAGGCAAGCAGAGACTAGCCTGGCTAGTAACTGATCTAAGAGCACTGCAGCTTGCCTCGTACTCTGGTCTCCCATCGTTTTAGTGTCACAGACCAGTGGTTTATCCAAAATGCACACTAGAAATAAGATGCCGCCATCTCAGCTTACCCAGTTTGCGTCATTGTTAACAGGAGATGGACACACCCTTAGTGGGAGACGTGACTACACTTCGCTATGAGGTAGAAATCAGTAGAAATCAGCGACAATTGCCAACAGCAGCCGCAAGATGGCAGTAACATTAAAGCTGGATGCACTTATTAATTCACAGGTGAGGAGCTTTATGACAGCACAGTCTGACATGAAAGGAGAGAGCTCACTTTACTTCGGCACATTTTAATTTATCTCTATGTTTAGATTTGACAAAGCAAGCACTGCTAGCCTTGCTTGTCCCGATGGAACGCCACTGCTATAGGTGTATGCTTACCATTAGCCGTTTACTGTTAGCATGTCGCTTCTGCAACTGTTCCGTCATGTTTTGTGGGTTTTCTTAAGTTCTTCTGTGAGCTTTTGCATAGTTTTATGTATTTCCATTGTATTTCATTCAACGTCTGTTGTGTTTTATGTGCTTTTGCAGCATTTTTCTATTTGCTGGCATTTTTGAGTTGAGGTGCGTTTGACTTTTCAGGGCCACCGTACTTAAGTGATGTTAATTTGCTTCTTTTTTCTTTTATTTTTTTAAGGAAAATGGAAAGCAGCAATGATGGAATTTACAAAAGGCCAACTTCCCTCCCTGTTGTCCTCCCATAGCTATGAAAACAAATGCTGGAATTACAAGTCACTTTTTATTCATTTTACCACACTATGCCACTTGCTGTAATGGAGCTACTTTAGAAAGGAAAAAAACAAACAAATTTTTACACTTGTTTCCTAAATTTGGCCTCCTTTCAGTCAGCTTCCTTTTTCCTCTCTTGCAGAGTGAGCAGGAGAGGAGGGTGTCAAGCCAGCCTCACAATTTCATTGCTAAAAGCACAGCAAACAGTGAAAGGAGAGAGACTGCTGCTGACTTTCTGTTTGTTTTACCAAGTCATCGCCTCCAGTAGATGACTTTGTCAATGCTTTATTTTTTGTGTCATATTTAAAACTCACATAAACATGCACCAGGATTCTTTTTGGTCAGTGTAAACAAACAGTGCTAAATATGAAGGGTTGGTGGTGTCTGCTTCTCTGGAGTAGGAACATGACTTTATCTTTGCCCACTAAGCAAGTGCTGACAGTTAGGAGTAATTAACCTATGCCCCCAGGAGGAAACAAGAGAAAAATAGGCCTGGTTCAGGGTTTTTTTTTTATAAAGCTCTCTGGAAACATTAAGCTGACGGCGTGGGAGGCCTCACTGGCAGCGTAGCCAACCACATCTGTAATCTGTCACTGATAATGATTCCTTAACTGCTCTAAGTGTCTACACAGAATGTTCAAATTTTCCTGAGTCAATTGCATCCCATATTATTCCCAGTACTGTATTTCCCTCCATTAAAAGCTCTTGCAGACTTTTTTTTTCTGAAATGCAGAGCAGGAGGGGGGGCATGCCAGGTATAAACACGTGAATAAAGGAGACAGACACACACACACACGAAGAGAGAGAGAGAGCGCTTCATCCACTTTACTCAGCTTTGATCTCCTTAATGGGGTGCTGGCCTCGCTCCAGGTGGGATGTGTCGCCAGGGGCAACAGGACAAGAGGAGGCTGATAAGGCAGCCAGTTCAGACAAAACACACTCTGCATTGGCTTCCTTAAAGAGTAGTGCTCGGTATACTTAAGAAATGTCAATGTGAAATTGCAATAAAGGGTTAACAAGGCATAACAAAATATTTCCAGTTGCAAATTTGGCAATGCACATGATTGGAACTGCTGCTGGATACTCATTTTTCCCAGCAGCATGCATTATTTGGAAAATGGTTGAGTCACTGACAACTTTTAATATTACAAAGACCCTGTAGAAGTCTTAAAAAAAAGCTCCTGTGGTGGTACCTAATTTCAGAGATCCGGCAAGCACTGCACTAACCAGTGGTTTGTCACTATAGCGTGTTACAAAAGGGTCTTATTCTCACAATTTTTCACTTGAACTCTCCTGGACCCTGCTTTTTTCCTTTCTTTTTCGCGATCTTTGAACTCCCTGCCTGTTTCCTAACATCTCTCCCTCTATCTTTTCTTTCCATGGTCCCTCCCTTTATCTATCTCATGAGGCTTTGAAATTCTGCAGGATTAACTCAAAGCTGTCTGTCTTCTTCATTGGCTGTGTGTGTGATATAGGGGCTTTTCTATTCAATCTAATCACTGCCTATGCCTGAACACACACATTCACACATAAACACACTTAAACAAACACATGGGGAAGCCCTGAGGTTGATTAACTATGTGACATTTTTAAACATTTCAAGAATTTTTAATAAGAAGTTTGGACCATGGTGACATGTCGTTTAAGGATATGAAATGTCAGACTTGCGACTATCCACCTGCTAAAACTCGCTGTCCTATTAAAATGTGAATCCCAATTGGGTCTTGATTGAAAAAAAAAACCCAGAAGATCAAAGAGAGTATGTAGATTAATAAATTTTGACGATAACAGAATAAATACCAGGATTACAGATTGTCACCTTTAACCTCTCGTTTCTTTTCTATTGTTCTCACTTTCTCAGTTCATTCCTGATGGCCGCTGACAGGTGGCAAGTGTCCATAGCCAACCTAACCTATATTTCCTCATGAAACACTTTTGAGCAAATTAAAATTTTGAACCTGATAGTACTGGATGATGGACAATGCACCAAATCTAAGAGTTAAAAGTGACAATAGCATGCCACTGAAAGAGCGATGAGACTGAGTGGCGACTTCCAGGGCTGAAAAGATTAAGCTGGTTCCTTAAATGCCTTTCCAAGGCTGGCTCCTGTAACTAACTTTTTTCTAATTTAAAAACGTCATAGTTTACAGTTAGCAGTGTAGCCAGGTGGATGCCAACACAAGAAGCTGGTCTGCTGGGCTGACTGAACTGAACCTTGTGACCATGTCTGTGACTGTGTTTTTTGGAGTATTTTTATCTGGCAAATAATATGGCTTGCTGTGTGGTTAACTGCACTGAAAGCAAGTCCAAAAAGCCTGTGCTCAAGTTTTGGTGAGTGAAACTCTAGTATTTTATTTCAGCACTGCTTAGTCCTAATTATGTGAGTAAGTTCATGTATTTAGCAGTTTTCACGACATAAAAGTCCCAAAGAGAGGTACAACAATTAAAACATTATACATCAAAAGAGATCCATCCATGCAGACAGAATAAAAAAAAAATTAAAAAGAGTATCAGCAGAAGGCCTGATTAAATTGAAGGCCCCAGTCTTCAGTCTCGTATGAGGGACAGCTGATAGATTTTGAGCTTGTGAGCGAAGACGGCGAGCAGCAATGTGTTTAACAAGAAGTTCAGATAAATAGTCTGGAGTTTGTTTATTCAATGGTCTTTATGTAAGTTTTGAAATTGCAAAAGAAATTTTAAAATCAATTGGAGCCAGTGTAAAGAGAATAAAAAGGATAATGTCAGATTGCTTGCTAGCATGAGTGAGGCATCTGGCTGGAGCATTTTGTGTTGCTTGGAGGCGTGACAAACATGATTTGTCTAAGCCAGTAAACAGGGTGTTACAATCATCTGTGCACGATGACACAAATGCCTGAACAATTTTCTCTAGTTCAGAGGGGAGACTAAGGCTTGCAATTTAGAAATGTTCCTTAAAAGAAAGAAACATGAGATAGATTTTACATGTGAGTCAAAGTCCAGAGAAGACTCAAAAATTACATCAAGATTGCTAACACTGGTCTTTGCAGATGAGCAAAAGAAAGCAATCGCTTGACTGATTCTTGAACGTATAGAGATGCTGTAAGGCCTCAGTCTTGTTGGAGTTTAAAACAAGGTAATTATTGGAGAACAGTAAACTGGGGTGAGGTGAGGCTTAAAAGACACATACAGCTGTAGCATAGGAATAACAAGAAATGCTAGAAAAACACTGAATGATGTTGGATGAAAGGAAAATAACAAAGGACCCAAGACTGAATCTTGTGGAACCCCACAAGTTAGACAAGCGTGTTAGACAAGCGTGTTAGACAAGCGAAGAAGAAGAATTTGCTCGTCTTAACAGAGAATCTCCTTCCAGAAAAACAGGAGGATCCGAATTAATTATCAACAACATTTTCTAATTAGCAGTATCTATTGACTCGTTTTGAAGCTACAGATGTGTTGGTCCAATGAGGATTACCTATAAACTTAAAGTATAAACTTAAAGTATTAACATGGTGGAGGCCAAAATGCTGATCCGTAACTTCACAGAGCAGTAAGTGACATAATGGTGTCTATGACCATCTATTACAATGCAATTTGTGAAAGAGACTGCTGACATTGGAGTTCCTCGTGATCATATCCACAGTCACCATTATCGTCATTAAACTGCCTCATCATCCCCCTGTCCCCCCACCCCTTGCCGGTTAATCTCCATCTTGGCGGTCACTGAGATGTCATCGTGTGCTCAGCAAAATATTATTTTATTTTCCATAAAGCTTCCACCAAACACGTAAGAATAACAGCATGAGATGTTCCAGAGAAGGGTTAATGGGCCACATGTTAAAGCTCATGGGAAACATATTGCCAGCACGACAGGAGGCTTTCCTCACATTGATGGAGAGGGGCCTGAGAAGAGAAGGGGTGGGAGGGTAGAGCAAGGTTCACTGGTTCCCAAACTCCTGCAGAGCTTCAGTAGCCTTCACTGCCACCCTGAGCCTCTTCTCACCCCTCCTGTCTGGCCTCTTTCTTCCCCTTCACTGCCCTCCAGCACCACTTTCAAGCTTTTTGCCTTTCTTTTGTCCATCCCCACCACTAAATCCCCTTACCTACCAGCCTTAAACACATCCTTCAGGCCCCTCTACGTTGTTTCATCATCCTTGTCTATTGCCTTCCCTTTTCCCTCCCCGCACATCTTTTCCATGTTGTAAGTCTTTTTTCTTCTGAAACATAGTACAACCAAGAGCAATCTTTCTACATAACCCCCTTGTGTGTCTGCTTGCTCTCGGGGGCTCTCTCCCTCACATCTCTGGATTTTACTGTACGCGGTAAATTACATTAGATCTGAGACCCTGCTTTATGACTGAAGGTCAATATTGACTTTCTGGAAAAGCAGCAAGGTGGGAGAGCAAGAGAAAGAGCCAGAGAGAGCGAGAGTGCAATGTTAGTTTGTTCTCAGAGCTTTTCTGCTGGCCTTTTTGTTTGAGCGCACCTCGCCTTTATGATAGTGAAACTGGCATGTTGTCAAAGTCAACATAATTAGACATTTCCTCCCTTCAGAAGACCCTTCTGCTGCTATTTGTCTGTGTACAGAAACAAGGCTGCAGGTACGCTGCACATTGATCAGTAAAATTTACTCTAACTGCAGTATATTTCTTTCAGATCACCTTTCTTTCTGCAGTGCTGTGTGCATTTAAAAAGGCTCAGACTGCCAAGAGGACATTTAAACTGGGGGGGGGGGGGGATTTGACTGTACAATTCAAAATATAAATGTTGTTGTCTTACTGCTGGGAAAAAATAGCAGGAGTTAGAGCCTGAGAAAGAAAACTAATCAAGAAATCTGTCTCTTGAGGCCCACTTCACCGCAGCAAAGAGCACAAATTCTCAGGCCATGTGCTGGCAATGTTGTCAAGGCTGTCATCTGTCTGCATCGCATACAAGTTTTAGCATGCAGCCTTTCTCCAGGTGACAAAAAGCACAGACTTGTGTGTCAACAACTGTGCTTCACTTCCCTACCTGGCCCCAGCAAGTCTGTTTAGAGGTGCAGGCAAGCAAAACCACACATTCACACACACACTCTCTAACAACCTTGTAAGTTTTTCCCTTCCCTTTCCTTTTGTTTTTTGCCTCTTCTGACCAAAAAAAACATTTTAAAACTTCTCATATTAATGTGATTTATCCTTCATGCTACCTAAATCTTTACAGTTAACAAGAATTTGACTACAAAACTTAATCGTTGAGCATGTTTGATTATTATCCCCATACCCGAGTTCAGAGGGGATTTCTTGTCCTGAGTTATGCTTTCAGACTGCATATAAAATCCACCTCCCTTCAGAACATTTAAAAACAGCACATGGCTACCTTTCCTGAACCTGGTTCTGCCAGAGGTCTCTTTCCATTAAGAACAATTTTTTCCCCCCACTTTTGCCACACGCTTGCTTACAAGGGTTTATTATTGGGTCTTTACATTACAATATAAGTGCTGCAGAATGTTCTTTTGCCTGCTCCCTTGTTCCCAAGGAGTCACCACAGTGGATGGATCCACATGTTGATTTGGCAAAGATTTTACACCGGATGCCCTTCGTGACGCAACCCTCCCACTTATCCAGGTTTTGGACCAGGATTACTCTAGTTTGTCTCACAGACTGGGTTTGCCTCCCGTCTTGGTCTCAAACCTGAGAACTTCACCATGCAATGGAAATCAGTTACATACAGTTATAAGGAAAATCCTGTGTCATTCCCTGTTTCCACTGTGAATTTCTGAGTAACCGATGCAATATACCACTGAAGCGCTCAGTTACTACAAGCTCTGACTCATCTTTCTCACTAAAAGACATTTATGACTTTCACTATCGTATAGGCACGCCTGTCTATTAGTCTGGAAATCTGTGAATGCATATAGCATATTAGCACAGGTATCCTGACAGAGTAGCTTATCAGGTATATTTAGAAATTACCAGATCATCTGTACTGGTTTTGGTTTTCTTGTAGATAACCAGTAAACCAGTGGTTTTCTCACTGCGGTTGGCTGTTTATTGAGTGAAAAGATCGCCTGGCATTTCGCACACACTTGCGTAGTTATGTTTGAGGTCAAGAAGAGAGAAACTTTTGTTGCTTATCTTAGATGTTTACCACAGTGGTGCAAAACATGTGTTTTTCTAAGTGTGGATGTGTAGTAGGTGGTAGAGTTAACATCCTCGTGTGGTGAACTTCCTCAGGAGAGGGACGAGCATCCACCAAGTTAATCAGGCTGTGCATGAGTACTTCCTAAACCATGGATGGTTTGATTGAATATTTGAGGTCTGAGGCCAAGATTACCTCTATTTCTGTCTGCATTGTTTACCTGGGCAAAATGTGTTTTCTTTTTCCGGGGCAGGAAGATCTAATCACAGAAGGAAGTGTTTTTAATCCAGTGGAGGTGGAAATTGCTAAGCCACAGGGTGTTTTGTTTTAATAAAACTGAGCCACAAAGTGTCTGAATGAGGACCAGATCATCCTGTTGGCCCTAATTAGTAAACATTTAAAAAGCTGAACAATATGTGCCCTACCTGTCTTTATTAGAGCATTTGAGGATGGACCGCCGTTACGGCTGACGAATGCTGACTGACATATTAGTGGTCAGTGTTTTATTTGACAGAGATCAGTGAAGGGGATCTCTTCCTTACTTCAGTGGAGGTCATCGTGAGGTCAAAGTAGCGCAGGGTCAGAAAGCAGTCCTTTCTCCTGCTGTGTCCTCCGCCATGTGTTGAATACTTGTCCCTTCAAAGAAGCTAAAGTATTAGCTTTCAACGAAAAGCCTCGGCAGCATCCACGGTAGGGTGAGCTCCAGCTTCAGTCGGAAATAACTTGGGAAGTTGAGACTGAAAAGGATCATTGGTGTACGACTGCAACATTTTATCAGTGATTTGTATCTCACAAAAACGAGGCCAGTTAGACTCATGTAGTAGTGTAATTTGGGTTATTTTAGCTGTTGAACTTAATTTCCAGACTCTCACCTTTAGTTAGAGGGTATTTAAATGAATGAAATGTAATTAGACAACTCTTTGTCCAATTAAAAAAGTAAAAAGGTTGAATCCTACTCTGCCCTTTGCATTTAGCTGTGGCTGTGAACCCACAACATGCTCTTTATACAAGTGAAACCTTAAAATGTACAACAACAAATCGCAATCGGAGATAAAGAGAAGATTAGGAAGCACCCAGTCAAGAGTTTGTTTCATCCTGAGAAACAAAAAGAACCTTTGTGAACTCAGACATCCACTGAAGACAGGAGCGGTGAATGATCATAGGATAATTTGTCATGCTAAAGACAAGGCCCTTTGCAATATCCAGCCAAGTGCAGAACACTTTCCAGGAGGTAGGGATATAATTGTCCAAGTTTACTTTAAAGAGACGACTTCAAAGGAGCAAGCACAGAGGATTCACCACAAGGTGCAAACAATTTGTCAGTCTTGAGCACAAAAAGGCCACATTAGACATCCAAGAACATCCAAGAAAGTCAGACCAGCTCAGGAAAAGCACACTTTGGACGGGTCAAACTAATAATCAACATGTAACAGAATGAAAGGACAGCAGAGGCGGCGTGATGCATGGGCGTGCACGCTTTCCATTGGCATCTAATCACTCATGTTAAAAAGTGACGTGGCAGGAGACAGAGGTAGCTCTTTTTGAAGATCCCCATGTCCTACTGTCTGCTCATTTAAGTGCAGCAAAGTTCATGTGAAATTACGCAACCGAAGTGAAATGTTGTGCAGCGATCGAGTCAACAAAGCTAAAAGCACAAAGAACCACAAACAAGCAACAACTGAAGCTGCAGCACAGACCTGACAAAGCATCACAAAGGAGGAATTGTTGTGTGCTGTTTGTTTGAAAGGAATTGTTTGGTCTGTGGGCTCGAGACATCACACAGCTATTCTCTTGAAGGGATTGTCAACAAATTAATAAAAATTAACTTTTTTTAGTTGTGTTTCCATCAATTTGCCTAACTACATCAAAACCTCTGAATAACTGTATATGCATATATACAAATATACCTCTAAATAATTGTACTACATTAGCTATTGAGGTGTATAACGTCTCAACAGTTAATGCAGTAAAAAAAAAAATACTTGTTCATTTCTAATCTGTAATGGAGACAAAATTATGTGTATGGTTTTTTGCCTATTTTGTTTTACGTAACACTGATCTTATGTTTTGACTATGAATTCATGCCTGCATGTTTTCATTCAAGGTTACCACTATTTAGTGTTCACAGCCTTTAAGTAAAAGACACTTATTCCAACCTGTGGGTTCTTCGGCATACAGCTTCTCGTCATCCGAATGTATGAATAAATTTAACAGGCTAGTAAATAAGAATTTTAATTGCCTCTTAGCACATGATGACCACATGTGTGAGAAGCTTAAGGTGCTTGTGTTTACCTCCCAGCCAAGATTGAATATGCATTCTTACGTCAATGGAGGATAGTGCTGCAAACACATATATGTTATGGTTTCAAACACCTTCCAGATGTAGGTGTGCCCTGCAAATACGTAAGCTGGAACACAAAACATGCAAACAAAACAGGTAATTACTCAACACTGGAGCAGAAGGAAAGTGTATTCCCCATATTTTTGCCAGTGTTGGTCATCTACCTTCAGTTTCTTCATCTGTGCCGAAAAACTGTTTCAAATCACTCCACTGACAGGAAATTTCTATTAACTCTAACTACTAACTCCTGATTGGAAAGACAGCCTATAAGCACTGAAAGTTTTAAAGTATTGAGCAGTACAGACATGAGCAAGTGGCAGGACTTAAATTCATAGTGGACGCGTTGAATGCCCACACACACACACAAAATCAATGGCGCCAGCAGAACTAGACACAGGGAGAGTCTTAGTTATTCTTATTTTTTTCCACATACCTTATTGATACAACACTGCGAACACGAAATTCCATTTGTACTAGATACAGCCGAGATAAATGGGCAATTAAGCAGGATTTCCGCATATGACAAAGGTACCCTCATAAAAACAGAAGACAGTATTGACCATAATGTCAAAACAAGCTCCTACAATTCATAGCATTCCTGCCAGTTTGAAGTTTACTTTGCATCTACTCATCATCAAACTCATGCATCACTACAATTACCAGGGCAGCTGTGGGTTAGTGCAAATCCAATCAGTCATGCTTCAATCGTCCTCTTTCTGAGACGTGTCTTCAAGCATCACAAACACCTGAAGCAGTGCTCGGAGCTGGCAAAAGATACTATGAGCAGATATCACTACTGACAGCATCTGTGTTTCCAGTTCCTCGCTGTAAAGTAAGCAGCACAAGAAATGGAATGGTTGCTTCTACAACAGGGACCAGGCCTGCGACTACTTGCACTTTTCATGGCAAAGTTGGTGCATCAAGAAGGCGATAAAACTGTAATAAGATGGAATCAGTCTGCCATCAGTATGTATGAGGTTTGGATGAGGTCAAAGTTGGTGATTAACTGTGATAAATCAACAAAACTCACAAATGCTTTGCCTCTACATGCACAGAAATTCACATGAAATTACACTCACACTTAAAAATTCAGAAACACCTCCAGAAATTGTGAAATAATTAGTGCAGGATGGACATTTAACAGGAATGCACCCAAAGTGCAACCAGTTGAATCAAGTCCCCCTACTGCAAAGAGACACATCGTAGACAAACTGCAGTCATTGGTGCAGACTTACTGAGATGGATTGCAACATGTTGGCAATCTGTCTACTTTTATAAATTAGTTGCCAGTTATTTTTTTTACACTTTTGCAGGTCTGTCTGAAAGCGATTTCTGTGAGTACGAGTTGGCCCACGATTGTTTGGAGACAGGTTGCCTCCTACCAGGTGATCTGTGCAATCACCTTGATGTTGAAAATGATCATTGGAACTACTTGTAACTAAAAAATTCAATGCAACTGCTGTCCTCTTTTCTCCTCTGCTGCGATTGAGCCTTTAAACTCCAGAAATGTGAACCATGTAGGATGTATTTGCATATAACTTGATAAAAGGATGCAATCAAAAATGCTTCTAAAACATCTTAGTCAATTGGCAGATCCATGACCAAGGTAAGAACTACTGTTGGAAAAACTGTTTTTTGAATAGAGTGTGAAAACGAAAAATATAACAAAGTTTATAACAGATCAAGGCTGCTGGCATCAGTGGTTTCAAGGAATGTAATGACTGTGCTACAAATTGCATTTAATTTGCTGTAAAACGCTGTACCCTCTTGCATTACTGCACCACACTGCATACCCGAGGACGTGTTTTTCCTCGACGTGAATGAATTCAACCACTTCCGCTAACACACAGGGACTAAACTTGAACAAACACATTTCACATTGGTTTGTTTCTAAAGCTGATGATGTAATTCAAAATCATATGCTTTTACAAAACCACAGTTTGAGTCATAAATTCTCACCCTCTCTGCATGAACGCGTTTGGAGCCCATGCTTCTTCTACATCTGAAAGCCGTCTCTTCTGTGTATTGGTGTTGGCCCTCTGTCAGCTGTGGCAGGGGGAAAAAAAGGTATTTACATCAGCTGATGGACCTAAACCACTGAATTCACCTCTCTTTAAACCACGCTCCAGACAGTTTGCATCACAGGCTCAGTGACTTCATATACAGGAAATTACTTTTTCCTTTTTCCAACTTTGTAATGAGAGCGGGTTCGCTTGTTTCTGTGCAATTATCAGACTCTGATCACAAGCCAGTTAGCATCTTCTCTGCTTCCTCTGCAACCATGGTGATCACACTGGCCTCCCTTGGTTTATAGAATGCAGCGTCATATTGTTAAGACTCCAAGCAGACCACACAAAGGCAACAAGGGTGTCGGTGTCCTCATTAAAACTCTGCCTGGGCAAACCAGAGACAGCCAGTACGCACAGCAGATAAGACACTTAGTGGCCCGTTGAGATTTACAGCCGCTGCCTCGGGGAGCACAAGGACAAAGCAGAGGAGGGCTGAGAGAGAAAATGAGTTCATATATTGTTTCATGTCTGGCAGCCAGATGAACAAACTGAGGACATTTAGGTATTTTAAAGGATATAAAAAGAAAACACGGGCGTGTAGACGGAGTGTGGACAGCGCTGATGTCGGTTGTAAAGACTGTAATTGAAACTGAAAGGCTAGGCGGGGCAGGAAAATGATGGAGAGAAAGAAATGAGTAATGAGAAAATGAACTACAGATATGCGAAAAAGGGATTTAAAATTTGAGGAAAATATGTCACTAACAAGCTGTCATGTTCACATAGTGCTGTGTTAAGGTGGTTCTCCTGTTGCAATAGTGAAGTTCCATATCCTGCGTCATTACTCAGGTTCAGCACGTCAACAGAGCGGCTAATAATACACTTGGGGAGGAACAGCCTTCTGAAATACTCTGTCTCTGAGTCATTAGCAAAATCTAGTTTTACGCAAAATGTCAAAGTTTCTTGTCAACACCAGAAATCAGCCTTGCTATAACCCTGGCCTGGTCTTTCACCTTGCTCACATAAATAACCTTCGCTCATGAGCAGAGGTCAGCTTTTCTGATCCACTCCACTTTTGCCCCCTCTGCTCTTTTCTCTCTCTCTTTGATTTATATCCTCCCTGTATTAAAACCAGGGCATCCTGCTCTGAGAAAACATAGCATCTTAATTTCTTTGAGTAAATTTAAGTGGCGCGGGTTCGTTTTGGCGTGTTCAGTGTCAGGTTTTTGCAGACTCCCCAGTGTGTTGGCCCACCTAGTGTGACACTGCACCTCGTAAAGAAATCAAGCCAGACTTTTGGGAAAGGCTTTTCTCCCCCGTGTGAGTGTTGGGTTTCACTACCAGTCTGTGGATCCAGTCAAAATGAGGCACGCAGCACTAACAGAGACAAGGCAATTTAGTCAACTAAAGGGGATACACACACACACACACACACACACACACACACACAAACACATTCGTGCCTGCACACAGTGCAAAGTTCCTCTGCTTTCAATCACGTTCTCTGTCCAAACTGTATGGATATATATATTCTCTCCAGGAATGATTTCTGTAGATTAAAGTCGGCACTGTTCTTAGTCTGATTCAACGATGTTTGAGAGGAAGTTTTGTGTAGAACTTGCATGGATTTGATCATAATTATGGAAGCATGGTCACAGAAATGATGGTTACGTATGTACACAGTTTCCTCACAAGTTTCCCAGGAAGAGGCCTGTTTAGGCTTACTGGCACTCGGAGACTAATGGCCAATTTTAAATAAGTTCTTTAGAATTTATGCGGATTATTTGGAAACGTCTAGACAGAAACGCCAAAGGCAGTGATCATCCTAAATTAATTGAGGCCGAAGAATAGACTGTGGAAAACGAAATAATTACTTTGGCCCTTTTTTTAGTCTTCTCAGGAAAAACTGAAAACTTGGCAATATTTCATCCTCAGGGTCTGGCCATCAGAGCAGGTGTGAGTGCTGATCATGTTTCTTCAGTCTCCTCTCTCAGCAGGCATCTGCTCTGCTGAAGCAGCCATGAGCAGCACACGACATGCACACCTACCACCTCCTCCTAACCCAAAATATGCTGGCACTGTTTGCTTCCCCTTAACTCCAAGTAATTCAATAGATATCTGAAAAGTAGTGGTAATTTTAACCTAAAGTACGCATTGGAGTAGCTCTTCAGTGACAGAGTTGGTAGGGAGCAGTGTTGGACAGATGTAAAAACAGTTGCAGCTGTTTTTGGTTTATCCAGTTGCCCAAAAAGATTGAACTAAGTGTTTGTTCACTAGTGGGAAGACAGAGAGGGATCACATTGTTCTGTTGACAGCCTTTGAGGCTGTTGCTGAGAACTTTGCTTCTAAAAAATTGTGTTTATTTATGCTGGCTTAACAAGTACTAAATTACGCATGGGCCGCTTCTGCTATGGTCATGGCGTTGCAGCCAATTTGAAGTTAAGTCACAGCATTAGCAAATTCAGTCTGGAGATCGTGTTATGATGGGCTCACAGTCGCACCAGCTGAGACAACACCCATCTTTTAAAGTCAGAATACACACGTGTGAAGTTTCATGGCGGCATTTTGAGTTGACAAAAATCTTCTTTTAGACCTGCTAATGTGGCTGCTACCAACATTTTCAATGATCTCTCTCTCTCACATACACACACACACACACACCAGCAGTACAGAAAGCTTAGTATATATACTGCAGTATAATATGGGAAGTTACAAATAATTTACATAAGTTACAAAAAATTTAAATGGGAAACAAATGTGGGACTGGGGCATTATCCAAACATTAATCAAATCAAATTAATGTTCGTTCGTTCGTTCGTTCGTTCGTTCGTTCGTTCGTTCGTTCGTTCGTTCGTTCTACATATGTATTCGTCCCGTTTTTAAAAGGGATGAACATGTGTGTATTCATAAATGTACAACATGTTTGGGTTTTGTTGGTGCAGCAGGAATGCATGGTTTTAGAATTTGCTAGTCTTGTGTTATTATACTTGTATTTTGGAAATGTATTTGTATTTTATACTTTCTTTAACATAGTGTGTACGTGCCCAGCTCTAACCTTGTACCTAAATGTGATACAAGGTATATTTTTTCTAAGGAAATCAGTGTAAATGTCATTGAATCCATCTTAATGTTTTTACTTGGATAGGTTAATGACTGTATGCATAGAAAAAAGTTTAACCACAGATTTATAAGTACTTAAAACTGCCTTTATGGTAGTTCTGGCTACCTGGGGTATCACCAGTACCACATTTTACCATGATGAGACAAGCAGGCAGTCACAAGTAAAGTATCAGTTTTACTATCAGTTAGCAGAGCCCTCTACAAATTTTACAGGAATCCTTAACCAACTGTATCTTTTCTACTCCCGCAATTCCATTTTACCCACTTCTCTCCCTCCTTTTTATCTAAAAGTTTCTTTTTCTGCAACTGTGTGTTAAAGAAAGACTAAATACATCCTGTAATTTTGCACAGTATAACTGAGTGTATTCAAGCAGAGCTTTGTTATGTCAACTGTCTTTGATAATAATTGAGCTGGAGCTTAGAAATGTGCAGTTATTGTAGGGTAATTTCATCAGTGAGATCACTGATTATTATAAATACTTCCAGGTTGCAAGAAACTTCTGTAGTGTGTATGATATCTATGCACTGCAAATTCCTTGTAGCTTGACAAGATTTATTGTCTCAAATTTAGCCAGATTATCGTGTCCATCTTGTTTTGAACATTACAAGCTAGTTTCCAGTCTCATGTGTTAGATGATTAAACTTGTTTCAAGTATATATTACTTTTTTTTCTTATTTAGTCTGTATATCTAAAAATGAACCATTTTACATTTATTTCAAGCAAAAATAGCTTTTAGATAGTGTGTAAAACAAAAATTATCTCAAAATAAGAAACATTCACCTTTTTCCTTGAAATAAGAAAGTCACTCATTGGAAGGTATTTATTTCAGGTTTATAAAGAAAGGAAGGTTATATTTTGTCATAACATAGACACTGTTTCTGAAATTGACTGGGTAATATGACGTAAAATCAAGTAGGTTTTCAACATCAGTCAGTTCAGTTGCTTGGGCAAGGTTGGGAATTGCAATTTCATAGGCAAGAAAGTCTTTGTTGAACCCCAAGGTTTCATACACCTGGTATTCAAAACAATAAAGTACACTATTAACAATAAAAATGTTTTTTACAAGTCCAAAGATAGGGTTTAAACCATTTGCTGAAATGAGTATAAGAGACCTGTCACAGATGTATTTGTTTCCATGTAAAATAAGCCACTTTTCTCTAACGGCATGATGTATAGCATCTTCAATCCCCCAAAAATCTACAACCTTTGATTGCAAATGGTCCATATTAGCAACCTCTGATATAGGACCTAGTTCTTTCTCATTTACAAATATCGGATGCTCAGTTCCTGCTTCACTTTGGCAACACTCCAGCAGCTGATTGTGGTTTACAAGAGACTTGCACACATTCTTAAAGTTTAATTTGGATGACCATTGTTTAAAAAAACTGTGTTTAGACTCGAATCTCATGCACATATGACGGCATGCCATCAGACATAAAACAGCCCTGTAAACAAGAACCAACACCCTCTTTCCCGCTAAGATTTATCTATCACTTAAAAAACCACCCACTCCTTAGAAGTTGCAAAAGTTATTTAAGTACACCCTCAGATGAACAACAACACATGAAGTATTGCATAATATCAGTATTTATTCTTCAAAAACTAAGCCAAAAATGGAGAAACAGTGTGTAAAAACTGAGCACACCCTTACTGCTTCTACATGAATAAAGAGGGCAGCCAGCTGCTTCTAAGCAAATGCAACTGACTAACTGTTGATCAGCAAGTGTGAGCACCTCCATAAAAAGCAGACGTTTGGAAGGTTTGCTGTTCTGGAGCATTCTGGTGTGTTTGAACACAAGGAGGAAAGACAGCAGCAATGATCTTAGAAAAGCAAATGTTGCTGTTTGTCAGTCTGGGAAGGGTTATAACGCCATTTGCAAGCAATCTAAAGTCCATTATTCTGCAGTGAGAAAGATTATTCACAAACTTAAAGCATTCAAGGCAGTTGCCAATCTTCCAGGGAGTGGACATTACAGCAAATCAACCACAAGGTAAGACTGTGCAATGCTCAGAGAAATTGCAAAATAGCCAAGAACTACATCGCAGTCCTACATCTACAGGCCTCAGTTAGCATGTTAAATGTTAAGGTTTATGACAACAGCGCAATTAGATTAAGACAGAACAATTATGGTTCATTTGGAAGGGCTGTGAGGATCTTCTCTCTCTAAAAAAATGTAAAAAATGGCAGCATGGTTTAGGTTTGCAGAGCTGCACAAACAGAAGCCTGAAACAATGTCCTTTGGACAGATGAGACTAAAGTGGATATGTTTGGCCATAATGCAAAGAGTCACATCAGTGTTTGTTTTCTGGGGAAAACCAAACACAGCACATCAGCACAAACACCTCAGACCAACTGTCCTTCACGACAGTTGGTCTGAGGTGTCTGAGGTCTTCCACCACCGTGCAGGGTGGTAGAAGTGTGATGATTTGGGCTTGTGTTGCAGCACAGGACCTGAGCAACTCGCAGTCATTGAGACGACTACGAACTCTACGAACGTTTGTATACCAAAGTATTCTGAAATCAAATATGAGACCATCTGTCTGACAGCTGAAGCTTGGCCAAAATTGAATCGAAATTGAATCTACAACAGAAAACAGAAAAGAATCAAGCTCCTCCAGTGGCTCAGTCAAAGTCGAGGCCTCAACCTGATTGAAATGCTGTGGCAGGAACCAAAGAGAGCTGTGCATGAATAAATCATCGCAAATCTCAATGAAATGAGGTAATTTTGTTAAGAAGAGTGAGTCAAAATTGATGTGACAAACTGATAATGTTATACAGAAAACCATTACTTCAATATGCTGCTGATAAAGGTGGTTCTACAAGATACTGATCATGGGTGCAGTTAGCGTTTCACACACTGATTCCTCATTTTGACTTCATTTTTTGTTTAATAATAATGCCACAGTCTAACATGTCCTGCGTCAGGGTTTATATTTAAATTATTCTTGAACCTGACAATTTAAGAAATTCTTTATTTTTATTTCTGTAATTTATTTTTATTTAGTCTGACAACTCCTGACCTCTCAAGTATATGCCTGTAAACTTATCTCACGCACAGATACTATTGCATTCACATCATCTGTCAGCACACAGACAGACACGGAAACAACTGCCAAACAGGGTGGAAGATTTCGGTGTTGATGCACCTGTTTTATCTTCTCTAAATCAGAAGACAACCAGTAGGAAAAAAATACCTGAACATGACTCAAGAATGAGTCTGGAAGTGAGTTTGACAGAAGTTTTTTGAAGCTGTCAGAAAATCATGCAAGTGCTGATAAAAGGCACTGATAAGCTTTCAAGCGTACCAATCGGAAATTTACTATTTGGAATCGCTTTTTGATTCCCGTTCTGCCAGCGTAGGCCAACAGAAGCCGGCAACAGTCGGCGTCCTCCTGCAGGAGCACATCCAACCACAATGACATACAGAGACTCATATTCACAGTAATTTATTTTACATTCTGCCCATCATAACCAGCTTATATATTAAAAATGTAAACAATCTGATTGGTTGTGTCTTAAAAACGAAACTTTTTTTTGTTGTTGTTTCATACTATGTGTTGCAATACTGTATCATAATGATGTGACGTTTCCAACTGTTAAACTGTTAAATCGGATCCTTTTCTTGGCTCCATTGTCTGTTCTGACTTTAAATCTTAAGCTTGTTTGCCTTTAAGTAACTGACCATGTGGCTTATGTCGTTTTCACCAATTACTTAGTAGATTATCTTTATTAGTCCCTCAGCTCTGGGGAAATGGCGAGCTTTTAGTCAATGAAATAAGTTTTTAATTAGATTACAGAACACAATATTACTAAAATGTCTTAAGGGGATTTTTTTTTGTATGAATTTAATAATGTCAAGGTGAAAGGCAATAATTTCCAGGAAATAGAAAGCTTTTACCATCAACAGTGATGTTGCAGTAAAATGATGCTGAAGAAGGAAGGCCTCCAGCTTGAGCATCATCATCAGCGTCATTCCTTTCATTGACCCACGCCTGGACTGGTACATTATTCCCACCAGGGTCAAAGGCTAAAACATGTCATCTGTGGAAAGAACAAGCTTCTATAATGCAAAGGTTTGTGGGTGTTCATGGAAAACTCTGATTAGAGAAGAGATAAATTGAAATTAAATTATCTCCACAGAGCCTCCAGTTTCACTGTGAATGTTCAGCCTTGAAGCCTCCATTGTGTAAGAGGAAAAAACATTTAATTATGTCATATTTCCAGTCGACATGCTGTTCGAAGGAAGTTCGGTAAAAATGCTAATTTCTTTTTTCTTTTGGTAAATGACAGATATGAACATGTAGAAACAAGGACCTACTTGGCAGTGTTTTTGGAGGACTTCCACACCCACAGAAAGACAGATGAGACAATAAGTTTTTGTCCTGCACAACTTTAATCATATTTTCATTTTACTGTAAACGTAAAAGGAAATAAGGAAGTTACATGCGATATGAGTTAAATAAATTCCAAATTCACATTTGCATATTTTACTATTAATTCTCATCCGAACGACTTATACGCTCTATCAGTGTCAGGAAGGAAGCATGCATCTACCCATGTCGAGAGGCTTATGCTTCTGATAGACATTTTCAAACAATAACGGCCTCCCACACAGCTCAGCAGAAATGCTGACTAGCTTAACCGGACTTTTCCTGTGCTTGGCACGTGTAGTTCTATAGAGAGAATGATCATTTGCTAAATGCTTGTAGTGTGATGTTTGGATGTTTTATATGTGGACCCCAGGAAGAATAGTTCCAAAAAAGAAAAACAGAGTTTCGTAGTCTTTAAACATCAAAAAGCAATGATCATGTGGTTCTATTATATTCATCTGTAAAGCATATTTGAGCATTATGATGCTTACTCGTTTAAGGTATTTGTTACAGTGATGTGAAAAAGAAATTTTCCACAGGACTCAGTGAGGTCCATGATTGAATAGCTTGCACAACCACCTTTAACGGCATGTTGTATCGTCCACTTTGGGCCAAGCTTAAGGCTGGTTGAAACTGAGTCATGCAGCATGGCTCACATTTCATTCACATGTGAGTCATTGACATGTGAGTCAAATGTGAGATGGACTCACATTTGAATACTAGAATACTTTGATAGACAGACGAGGCAGGACCTGATGCCCAGGTCCTGTGGCTGCAAAATAAGCCCAAATCATCACCCTTCCACCACCGTGCTTTTGTGATATGTTGAGCTTTGCAAACCTGCGCTGTGCTGCCATGTTCTTTTTACAAAGAAGAGATTTTCTCCTGATATCCCTTCCCAAAAACCCATATTTGTTCAGTCTTTTTTCTAATCGTACTGTCATGAACCTTAATATTTAACATGCAAACTGAGGCCTGTAGAGACTGAACTGTAGTTCTTGGGTTTTTTGCAGTTTCTCTGCACTTTCCAGAGGCTGAATTTGCTTGAAAATCCACTCCTGCAAAGACTGTATCAATGTGTTGACACACTTTACATTCTCCAGAAGTGTAGATATGAGTGCTCACTCTTTCTGATGATCAGTTAAACAAGTGCATTTGATTAGCAGCCGCTCGCTGCTAATTCACTTCCGAATTCCAATGGAAGCAGTAAAGGGTGACTTTAAATTAATCATTACCTTTTATAACAAATGAATTCTTATCTTACCTTGATGGAAGCGATCAAGACTATCAAGTATAAATGAGCCACACTAATACACGGAATTCAAATCTTTCCCTACATGTGACTATTCTGCAGTGAGCTATTTATGATTATTTAGTACTTTATAACTTTCCACTTAGATTATAATTAACCATGTTTTGGATTTTATGGCATTGTAAAATTATAATACCTAAGATTCTTTACTTCTTATTCACTAAAAATTGTGACGTGAAGGGAAAACTATCTATTAGCAAGTTTGGGCTTGCTTTCAAACAAGGGGAACTATAAAGTTTTGTCCGTGTTGTTGTAAATGCACAAATCCAGTCATAGCTAGGAGGATTCAGGACTAGCCATTTGTGTGAACATCCACATTAGCCATCACAATTGAGGTTCAGCAAAGAGATCATTTTCATATTCATCTAGGTCTTTTTTTTTCTTCTTTTCTTTGGGGGGGGGGGGACAAAACCACAGGGAGCTACTGGAGATGGACAAAAGAGCCACATGTGTCTCCAGACCCCCGTGACCCCTGATCTAAATGGATAAATAGCGCTACAGGCCGCGGGGAAGCTATGTAAATTTGCCTCTTGCTTTGTCTCTCTTTTATATTTTGGGTCTGAGTGCTCGCACACTGTTGTCTGTTCATGTAAACCCTCTCATAAAAGTGAGTCCTAGCACATTCAGTGTAAGGCCCTTTAAAAAATGGATCATTTTTAAAAATTCATACGCTTGTTTGTGCGCACACATGTGTGTGAATTCTCCCATGACTGGAGAGTCACCACAGCAGTCACCGAATATTAGTATCTTCCCACATCAATCAGACTGAATGTTACTTCACAACACCAACAAACTCACGCAGCATGACTCATCACATGCGACAGGGAAAAAAAGTGTTTTCTGATGACATATTCTTAGTTTATTGCAGGGTACTCCCTTACAAACCGTCCAAACGGCAGGATGTGTTCCTGCTGTGATTACAGCTGAAGGCTCAGCCTCTTGTTTGAGAGGGAGAGGTGGTATATCATTACAGCCTAATGCAACACAATGTGCAGAAAAAGCTGGTGTGTCAGTTACACTATGGAGCTCACATAAATGTTTATACGTAAAAAGAAGTTTAAGAATGGACGTCTATTATCTTATTGTTTGTCCTTTGTTTAGTTTTTTTTATTTTTGTTTCCCCATTTAGATATCTACATATGGGTGTGCATGTGAATGTGTGTGACCATTGAATTTGTGTGTATTTTAGTTTCGCACTCTTATGCTCAGGAATGTGGTGAATAGCTTTCTCCAGGGGGAGGAGTTGGGTGATTGTGTATTTTACCTGCCTCGTTTCCCTCGCGGGTTTGTTTCCATTCCTTTGATTCGCTGGAGTTCCGCCTCACCTTTTAAGTTGAGTGTAAACATGTTTCAGCAAATTCAACTGCTACTCAGAGTATCCTACATTAACAATAAATTAATCCCGCTTTCGGCAGACAGTCATCAAAACGTTTGAAAAGTGCTTGGGGTGTGGCACCAAAACACCGAAGTTTACAGAGCCACTTTATGAATCAAAATGTTTATGATGCAATTGTCGACTTGTGTTGCATTTTATGGGTATGGCTCTTTTGATGTCACGGGAGTAAATACTTATGGAATGAGTTCACTCAGAGCGTGCGTTACATGAGCCATCATGTGGTTTCAGTAATGGCATATTTAATAACCGTGAGTATCACAATGTGAGAGGAATCTGCACCTGAAGTAAGATCCTAACAGCTGGCTGGCTTGCCACGAAACACTCAGAAAAAAGGCGAATTCATGTAAACATGTTAACTTTTTTCTTTATCTATTTTTTCTTTATATTAGTTCAAACCAGAGGGTAACAGTGTAAACGTTTAGATTTGACTTTGTGTTTTTTGTGTATTAGTTTCACTCTAATGTCTGATAAATAGTTTGACTTTTATTTGCACTGGTTTTAAGCTGTTTGCATGTGAGATTTCAGCCTCCCAGTAAACCGGGTGATAAGAGTTTCAACAGCGTATGCCTTTGAATTTGCCACTAACTGGTCACCAATCTAGGAACTTATCGGCTAATCGGCTGACGCAACTTGTTGGACCAACCAACAATATTTCTGAGCTTTCTGTGTATCCAGCAGATACAATTATTCTTGCTTTGTGGACTAGTAATTATTAACAGTGATTTTTTTTTAAATAAATAAATCATTATTAGAGAATAGGGGATATTTTTAAGATTGCATTTCTGCAAAATACAGTCTTTTGTAGACAATGCATGCCTAAACATGACTGGCCAACAGAACTCACAGTACAAGCAAACTGCATGCCTTTGGCAGAGATCTTGTCACCAGAAATCAGTTTCTGGTGACAAAATCTTCTCGGTTTGCTTACAGACTGTGCATAGTCATGTGCAGATATCGTTTTAGAATCACAATCTTAAATATGGGACAATTTTATTCCATTCTTTCCCATAAAAGCTGTGGAATAAAGGTTTTTATGGGTTATCTTCAGAGGACCTCTTTAATGTCAACTTGCTGGTGGTGCTCACTAACATGTTCAAGATTCATGGGACTATGAACATCTAATAAATTTAAAGACAATATAGTTTTTTGTTTGTTTCAAATCAGTGGGCATCTAGCTCTGCTTCACAATGCAGTAATTAACCTGGGGTCACGGCCTGAGGTCACAGGTCAGTATTTGTGTGAAAAGGAGCATTCGGATGAGTAAATGGGTGTGTGTTTGTATTTGTGCTTATGAGGATGCCTGTGTGGCCATCAGCGAGGCAGGATGAGGAGAGTTGTGGCAGGCCCACAGTGAAAGGTACACACAGATAAGCCAGTGTGTGCGTAAGGAAAGTGACTTAAACTGAGAGTTTCCAAACACACCTGGGAGATGTTCTTGTAAGAGATAAAAGCTCGGGGGGGGAAATCTACAGCAAATACCATTCATTTAAAAACCTGACATTCAGGAATGGATAAGATTTGACTTTGTTTTCTCAATGAGGAATTGCACTCTTCAGGATACTATTTAGACAGAGTGAGACAAAGTCATGGATGTAGTTTAAAGACATGTTAAACAGTGAGATTATTCTTGTTTAGCTCAACAAACGGAGATGAAGGTTCGCTTCCTGCTTCTTACCAACAGTAAACATTGGTTTTCTTTGGCCATGAGAGCAGTCTCTGGTCAGCACTTACAATGGAAAAAAAAACTATTGCACATTAAGTGAGTGAATATGCATGTAGTGACGAATGCAAAGATAGCCAGCATCTGTGGAACATTTTAGTGTCTTTCACGTCACGTTAGTAAAGTCATCAAGTAACCTTTGAACACAGAGGAACATTTGCTATCCAAAGCGCAATACCGGCAGTGATGGCAGACGCAGATGCTCTGTGGCTATGTCATGATGACACTGACAAAAACAAAAGGGAAGAAAGAAGAATCAGGATATGCACACTATATAAACCCTTTGGTGAGTAACACTAAATGTAAACTTAACTTTTCTTTGTTTACAGGAAAACGCCAAATGGTACTTTTAAAAGGGGCCTAATGCGTGATTCTGGGTGTTGGAGAGGAAGTTACTGCAGTACTACTGCATATATAAAATCTTTTAATAAACCGCATCCTTAAGTACATTTGAAAAGAAAAATTGCTCTTGTTGTGACATCATATGTAACCTTTAAATGAACCTATCTTGGCCGCCAGTTTTCTTACTTTCCCTCTGCTGATCATTTTCAGGCAGCAGTCATATATCAGATGGGGTGGGACTCGCCCTGATTACCATTAAAATAGTAGTTAAGCTTCTAACATGTTGTTAAAGTTATGAAAGGGTGTATTTAAACCCAAACCATGATATTTTCCTAAACTAACTGGGTACTTTTGGTGCCTAAACCTAAACAAACTGTAACTGAAAACTAAACTAAAATAAAACATAAATATGTCAGTCAAGATCCCGTAAAGGCCTAAAACCCTAACCTCCTGGGTGAAAGTCCAGTATCTGACTACCTCATCCTCTGGAAATAGTCTTATACGGCCTTATGCTGCTTACTTTCCTGGACGAAATATTTTCCCTTTGAAACACAACTGATAAAGCAGTGCATGCGAAGTTTGATCCATTGCCCCAAATGACTTATCATGTGAGTCAGTCTGGTTGGAAATTAATCATTTCCGCTTACCTTTTTAAAGAAAAATTTCAAAAAGACTCAGCTGCTGTGTTTGAGATATGTTGTGAGTGAAGTAGGTGTCAGGTTGTCATAAAGAAGAAGAGTAGCTGGATATGTGTTGATACCTTTGGATCATCAGTGTCAAAGTACGGAGACAACCAGTCACAATGGTTAAAGTGTGCCCATCAGACCTGCTGATAACTGAGACAAACAAAATGAATGTCCCTGCGTATTAATGTCCCTGTCCTAGTGTAGTGATTCAAGGAATCATTACACTAGGACAGGGACATTAAACAGCACAAGGACATTTGACGGGTCCTTTGTCAAACTAGGACCTGTTTGACAAAATGAAGCAGATTATGTCACAATCTAAAGGCACAGCTGAGGAACAAAGTCATTGAGATCTGTCAGTCTGGAAAGGGTTAAAAAGCAATTTCTAAGTCTTTGGAACTCCATGGAACTACAGTGACAGCCATTATCCACCAATGGAGAATACTTGGAGCAGTGGTGAACCTATCCAGAAGAGGCTCGTCTATCAAAATTACTTCAAGAGCCTATCAATGACTCATTCGGGTCACAAATGAACCCAGAATGACATCTAAAGAATTGCAGGCATCTAAATAATATAATAAATAATAAAAATAATGATCCACAAGACTTTTTTTCAGTTTTATGTTTGCGAAAGAATGGGTCACTCTCAGGAGCTCAGTGACTTCCAGCGTCGTACCGTGATATGATGGCACCTGTGCAACAAGTCCAGTCATTCAGTGCTGTAAAGCACACAGCCACTGGACCTTAGAGCAGTGGAGACATGTTCTCTCTAACGGGCAATCCAATGGACGAGTCTGGGTTTGCCAGTTGCCAGGAAAACGGTACTTGTCTGACTTCATCGTGCCAAGCGTAAAGTTTGGTGGAGCAATTTCATGCTCCTTACTTTGTGGGAACAGTTTAGGGATGGCCCCTTCCTGTTCCAACATGACTGTGCACAGGTACACAAAGCAAGGTCCATAAAGACATGGATGATTGAGTTTGGAAGAACTTGACTGGCCTGCACGGAGTCCTGGGAGAACCCTTTTGGGATGAATAAGAGCGGAGACTGCATCTAAAATCAGTGGCTCA
This sequence comes from Pelmatolapia mariae, assembly GCF_036321145.2. Taxonomy (NCBI): domain Eukaryota; kingdom Metazoa; phylum Chordata; class Actinopteri; order Cichliformes; family Cichlidae; genus Pelmatolapia; species Pelmatolapia mariae. Next base: position 7,523,518 of record NC_086240.1, read on the forward strand.
CAAACATACTTCTAAACTTTGTGGAAAGCAGTTCCAGAAGAGATGAAGCTGCAACGTCATATTTAACTCTATGGATTAAGAATGGGATGCCACTTGGCACTTGTCACTTCATATGCATGTGAAAGCAGATGAAGGAATTCTTCTGACAACAGGTATCTGCACACTTTTGAATCCTTATGAGCCTGAAATCTTCAAACACGGCCTCGCTAGTGGACCCAGAGATTCATCTGGTAAGTAAGGGTGGTCAAGGTTTTGAAGTTTAGGCCCAAGCACTGTGTAACCTCTTTTAAATCTCTTATTACTCTAATTTTAAAGGTAGCTAATGCTTTGTAGAAACTTTTACCTTTTTTTAAATGTGTAGGACTAAATGTGTACTTGTTTTTCTGTGTTCCATTGAACTTGAAATCCATTTTAATTCTGATGACTCTCATGCATAGGTTCAATAAGGAAGATCTGCAAACACTCATCCGCCCTCTTTCATGGGCGTTCAGGCTGCAAGTCTATTCTTGATATCACTTCATCTTTTGCATACTGTCAAACTCAATTCTGATATCATAACTCTTCTCCAATCATTTTCTTCTCTGCCTTCTGCGAACCAATCAGCCTCTGCTTTGAGTGCTTTAAATCCCAATGCTCTTCTGTCTTTCCTCCCCATCTCTGCTTCACCCTGGTCACTCCGAGCGCCATCTAAATCTCCATCTTCATCTTCACCACTACCAGCAACTGGACTCTGGGGTTCCCGTCCAAATAGCCTATTAACTGAATTCTGTTCGCAATAAGTCATGTTCAGTTTCTCCAGTGTCAGTTTTTTGTGTTAGATTCTAATTGTTTAGTACTTTTAACTTTGTGTTTTAAAAAGTTCTATGTAAATGCAAATAAGCCACAAGGTTATTACAAGCTTCTGCATATGTCAAAAAGGGTAAAACTCTACAGAAGGAGCTCATTTTAACCTAACTTTAATTCCAAAAAGCCTGTAAACCTCTTTGTATGTGATAATAGGTTGGATTTGGGGCTTCTGAAGTAATTATAAAGACTAAACATTCAGACTGTCCAGAAAACATAAGAACTGCTCATTTTCTGTTTAGTTTCCACTGAGCAAACAAGAAAGTGACTTGGCCCGCACAGCCAAGTTCAGTTTGAGGATGAGAAAATACCCTGAGGGCTGCAGCAGATTAGTGTGTTTCTGCCGTGTCTTACTCAATATGCGTTCCTTCAGCGCTGCTCTGAGCATATTCGAATATGATCAATGCTGACAGTGCTAGCCTTTGGTCGGGTTAAAGTACACTATATCCTCCTCTGTCTCTCCTATCTCTCTTTTTCCTTTCATTTTTCTTCTTCACTGACCAAATGGGCCCATGAACTCTTTGAACTGCTTGTCTGCAGAGAACACAAAAACCAGCTCCTTACTGGAACTGACCAAGAGAGATAAACTGCGGAGAACAGATAAAGAAAAGTGTTAGACATATGCAGATGAATATGTGGGAGAGGGAAAGGGTTAGGAACTGCTGGGTTGGGTTTTTTTGCCTCTTCAAGTACTTGAACTTTTGCTCTCACTTGATCTGAGAGCTTCAATTTATCTGCCTATCCGAAAAAGAGAGCAGGATGGAGAAGGTGAGAAGGGGAAAGGAGGCTGGGTGTTGGACGTGCGCCTCCTCTGTGTGGCACGCTCCTTACAGCTGGGCAGGGTTAACAGTTATGACACTGACAGGCTGATAATAACTTATAAAGTCGCTTTAAGAGTTGACTGAAGTCATCTGTGCAGTGTCACGTCCAAGTGGCTATTAGATGTTTTCTTTCAGGAAATGGAATGAAATTTGATAAGACACAAAGATTAATTGTTGTGGTGCAGGAAGCATAGTGGGGAATTCTGTTAAACTGTTTCATGTTTGCAACACTTCTGAGAAACAGAAAGCAAATTAAATTACACACTTCCATGTTCCTGAAAGTTTTAACAAGGTTCCTTTTTTATCCCCTCAACCGTAATCTGAGAGACACTCTCATCTGCACGTACTGCAGTCATTCTCCTGTCAGGCATGTAGCCATGTGAAACTGTGCACACACATATACGGCTCAATCACAGGGGGATGAATGTTATCAGAGCGCATTAGCGGGGGAAAGCACAAGGGTTAATTCAAGGACAATTTATAAGAGATTGGTTAAGAAGTCAAATGTGATAATCCAGACAGAAACACCTTGCCGTGCCAATCACTCCCTTCCACGGCCTTACGAGAAGCTTGAGCTCTCATGAGCTTATTGCCAAGAAGCAAAGACTCACTACTTACAAATGGGAGTGTGCAAGGCAGAAAGGAGGAAAGACAACAGAAAGGAAGAATGTGTAATTTACTGACAGGTGATAAAAGCCTGGCAGTCAGCCATTTGGCTTTAGGTAAAGAAAAGCTTCTGTTGCTTTATGTATTTAAAGAGTGCGGTTCATTGTTAGCCGCTCTCAAAATCATTAGCCATCACCCGATCATCCTATACCAGTGCCTCTTATTTATATTTGTTAACTTGGATGTCCTTAAACTTTGTAATTGTTGTACTGTAATGAGCAAAAGTCTTGAGCCAGCTTCCATTACTTCATATTTTGCTGCGAAAATGCGAAATAGGCACAATGAATTATTGAACAAGGGAATAGAGTATGCAGGGGGAAAAACAGAGTTTATATAACTCTAATGGGCTTGAAAGTCAATATTTGGTTTGACCACCTTTACTCTTCAGTGCAGTCTGAACTCTCTTAGGCAATATTTCTTTTAATTTCTTAAGATAATCTTCAGGAATAGTTCTTCAGGCTTCTTGAGGGACATTCAAAGCTCTTCTCTGGCTGTTGGATGCCATTCTTTCTGTTCTATGTCAAGACGATCCCAAACTGCTTCAGCAATGTTGGGTGAGGTCAATCCATGACTGATAGTGTTTCGTTGTGTTTTTCTATCCAGCTATGCTTTTACTCCATTGGCAGTGTGTTTGGGATCATTGCCATGCTGAAAAATTAAGCCAATCTGATGGTTGCCAGATGATACAGCACAGTGAAACAAAATCTGATGGTGCTTTTCTAAGTTTTAGAATTCAGTCAGTTTCGACAAGATCCCAAACATCACTGGCTGAAATGTAGCTCCAAACCAATGACAGAGCCTCCATCGTTTTTTACAGATGGGCATAGACATTGTCTGTGGGACCTCTTTCACGACTCCTCCATAGATACTGATGACAATTTAGACCAAAAATTTCAAATTTGAATTCATCACCTCACAGGACCTGTTCGATCTTCAGTCCAGTTCTTGTGTAATTTGGTACACCTCAGCCCTGTTTCCCTTCCTTAAGAATAGCTTCTTGTCAGTCACCCTTCCACTGAGACCATTTCTGATGAGGCTTCAGTGAACAGCAGATGTTTCAGCTGAAGGGTTAGATGCATCTGTCATTCCCTGTGTCAGGACCAATTTAAACACAAAAAACTGGTTCAGTTAGGTGCCTTCTTTATGCTCGGATGATTCATAGGTCAGTGGCTTAACAAATAAAAAAGCATACCTCTAAAAATGGTCAAGTATAAGCAGTGGACTGAAAATAACTTAAAAAGCAGCTTTGAAATTTGTTAAGAAACACTGGAAGGCCATAAAATGACAAGAAACCTCAGAAGCACAATGAAGTGATAATTATTTCGTGTGTGTGTGTGTGTGGTGTGTGTGTGGTGTGTGTGTGTGTGTGTGTGTGTGTGTGTGTGTGTGTGTGTGTGTGTGTGTGTGTGTGTGTGTGTGTGCGGTTAAAGAAACAGGCAAATCAAACTTCTTTTTTGTGTTTCCCAAAAAAAGGAAGTGTAGTAAATCTGAATTGGGAACTTTATCTGAAAGAAGTGTAAGTGAAAACGGTTGAATGTATCGATTGCATCATATACTAATGATGCAATCGTACCACGCCGTTGCAGAATGAAAAAAAAAAACACTCAACTTAAGACTGCTGTGGTGCTCCTTTTATTTACTTTAAACTAGTCTAACATGGCAAGATCGGCATGGCTGGTTCTTGTGCTTTGCATGATTTTAAACAGTGTGATTAATATCCAAGTCAAAGACACAGAAGAATGCAACAGATTATCAGAACAACTTGGGACCTCTCCATCCCATGGCTTTTTGGGGGATATTTGGACATTAGGGATTAGGGTTAACCCACTATAGGTTTGAACTGGGAATTAAAAGTGAAATCGCTGGACTATGCTGAAAAATGAAGCTTTTGCGATGATTTCCAGGTGGTACTGTGTGCTGTATAAAAAATCTGACTGTATTTTCTGCATTCATAATTCACTCAGTTTTGCCAAGATGCTCATAACCACTGGCTGAAATGCAGCACCAAACCATGACAGAGCCTCCACCATGTTTCACAATTGTCTGCAGACACCGATTTATCTCTGTACTGACCTCCTCTGAAAACTGATGACAATTTAAACCAAAACCTTCAAATTTCATCACTCCATAAAACCTGTTACAACTTATCTTCAGTCCAGTTCTTGTGTAATTTGCTATGCCTCACCCTTTCGTCCCTATTTTCCTTTCTTAAAAATGGCTTCTTGATAGCCATACTTCTATTGAGAGCATTTCTGATGAGGCTTCAGGGAACAGCAGATGGATCAACTGAAGTTCCAGATGCATCTCTCAGAGCAATTTAAAGACACAACACTGGTTCTTCCCTTAAGTTAAGAGCCTTTTTATGCTTGAATGATTCACAGGTCACTGTTAAGTGGCTTAACAAACAATAATTATTCATCTAAAAGTGGTCAGATACAAGGATTGGACTGACAATGAGTGTAAAAGCGGTCAAACTTTGGAATACTTTGCTATACCACATATGTGAGTCTACTGGTTCTCTCTAAGTAGTCTGTTCTCACGTCTCTCTTTTGAAAGATGAACGCTTAATTAGAGATTGATTCATTTTAGAGGGTTGTAAAGAGCAATGAAGTAATACCGAGGTAAGAGGCACACCTCCGGCTTCTCTGACCCAGCCTTTTTTTGTTGGATTTTTTTTTTTTTTTTTTGTGGTTTTTTACTGTGTCGTGCACTTGGGTGGAAAACTACTCGTGCAGCTGCATGAAATCAGACTGCAGTTCTCATGGCATGATTGCTCAGGATGGAAAAACTCCAAACACTCACCGGCTTAAAACAACGTGACTTTGGCTGTACTGTAAACAGCTAATTACTCTTGTGTCCTATCACTGATAAAGCCGCGGCTCATGGAGTGTTTGCTGGAGTATTACACCAGGCCCTGTCCCCACAGCGCCGACAGGCATCACCCTGCTTTTGTGCTAACACGGTGACGTTTGCAAATGTGCGTCAGTGTGCAGTTCCACGCAGGGGAGGCTGTTTTTTGTACTTTTAGGAAAGCACTGTTTCATTAAAAGTGCATGTGTTTAGCTATGTCTGTACCAAGTCAGCAGAAAGTGTGCACACACCAACTGTATCCACTGTAACTTTGCTCAGTTGAGACTGCACCAGTACACACAGGCGAATCCACACGCTCTGAGTCAGCAGAAACAGGAGCTCGGTGACACCGCTAATGAACCCAACTGTTATTCTTCAATTTAACTCTGAAGCCAGCCAAGGAACTCCTCTCAGGACTGCTACAATTACATGTCAGCCTTCTCCTCCTTAAAGCTGTCTTTCTCCTTATCTGTCATTCACTCTGCTTCTCTGCTTTCTGCTTTATCATGCCTCAGTTCTTTGCACTGTAAAGTCTCATTGTTTGAGGGATCTTTTTTTCCCCCCGTCTCTCTCTCATACCATTAAAGGCACGATAAGGTATGAACTGAAGCCGGCACATAGCTGCCAGGTTATGTCATTACATACTTATCAGCTCATTCCATTTCCTTGGTGTCTATCAATCTGTCATTGAGCTGAAGGTAGACAAACTGCTTCTCCTGCAGTGGCCAGGAGAGGGCACAGGAAATCAGAGAGAATACATGGAAATCACACAAAGCAAGTCTTACATTAGGATGGCCTTAAAAATAAAAAGAGAAATAGGACATTTTTTTCTTTCAGTTCAATAGAAATAAGAGGGGAAAAACATACTGTGAACTCTGGCTAACTGTAGGCCACTTTACATTTAAACAAATCCTCGTTTGAGGTACTGAGGTCCTTCCTCTATGTTTGCATCATTCACTTCTTCAGTATTTCACTCAACCACATGTATTTATTAGGATTTTGCACTAATTCATATTCTAAAATACCACGCAGGCTATTTTAATATATCCATTTTTGCTTGTAAAATGTATTTTCTGCTAATAAGTCATCGTTGTTAACTATTTGAAGGTGTGGCTTTTATTTAATTAAATAACTGCCATGCTGTCTTCATTATTCTTACTCAGATTGAACCTTTTTGTGTTTACTGTGGGGGGGGTTTGTTTTTGTTTTTTTAATTGTCCTTAGCATCATTGTGAACGTCACAAGGGCGTCACCATCGGCTCAATAACTATATTATCATCTTGTCTCCCCTTTCCTCCTCCCCCTCCTGCTCCATCCGCGGAACAGGAGTGGGGGGGCAGGTGGCAAGAAACTGCACAGAAAATCCGTCCATCGAAGGATATTTTGTCCAGGAAGTCACGACGCAAAGACTTCTTTTCTTTTCCGCGGAGCTCAGGGATGCAGACCGCACCTGATATATGCGTCGCGACGGATCACAAGCGGAAAACGTTGACCGGAGCACGCACGCACAAGGCTTACGTGTCCAGCCACACACGCTCTCCTACGTCGACAAGTTGGGTGTCCTCTCGTGTCTAGTCACAAGGCTGGAAAATACTTACCCCGGTACCGCATTAGAGCCCCAGTACAAAATTAAAACCTCACAAGATTATTGCGCCGGTGTGCGTTCACCGGTATTTCCCTCGCAGTAAACGATTCGGAAGGAGCCCCAAAAAGGAGTTCATTTGTTGCATAGATCTGCGCTTTAACGACCCCGTGATACGACTGCCGTATCCAAAGAGTTTTCTTTCTTCTTATTCACATGTAAAAGAAATATAATTTAAAAAAAATAAATTTAAAAAAGTACAAATAGACAGGTGTTGTGGCAAAAAAAAAACGTGATGTCTGGTATTTGCCTTAAAAATGATTTTTAAAAAAACGACTAAAAATAAAATATATTTTTAAAAACGATTAGCGGTGTTTAAGCTGCTGTAAATGACTTGTTGCATATAAGCTATCAACCATATCTCTCATAAATTGATATCGAGTCATTCTGAGCCAGAGAGAGCATACCTGGCACACGGTAGGAGCTTCATTCAGGTTTTTTTGTTTTGTTTTTGTTTTTTGTTTGTTTGTTTTTGCAAAGTGACTTTTACATATTCTTAATTTTTTTTTACATGGAAGGCGTTTTACTGACTTTAAAAATATCTTTTTCAAGGGAGCTGTGGCCAAGAGGGGAAAAGAAGTTGCATGAAATATCACATAACAGTTCTTCAAAGATATTTTAAGTGACTAAAAAGGGATGGATTGGTCATAATGTAGAACAGAGGACAGATACAACAACCCAGACATAATGATATAAAACTCATAATTTGTCTATTTTATATATAACCCCTTTGTAAATCTCGCCTATTTGCCTATATGCAATATTACACATTTATAAGATCATTCTTTTTTGGTGGGGGCATTCTGGGCTCCTATTAGCGCAGAGCTCTATAGGACACACCTACCACATCATTCACTTCCTTCGTACCGCGATCTCTCCACACTATACGACAGACGCAGACAGAAGAGGACGCACTAAGACAAGAGCCGAGTGATGATACCGGGATAAAGATAAATCAGCTAGAGCTAAAGAGACAAAAGTTGTTCGCCACGAATAAACTGACACCGCGGTTTTCTTTTCCACTGAACATCATCCTTGTCCACGGCTTCAAGTTTCAAATGGACAGACACTTGGAGACGCCTGGCTCAACAAGCATGGGATTATTTCTGTAATGTGGATTGCTACTCCCTTGCAAGAAAATAAAGATCTGCTGCGGAACAATGTGAGACGTTGTGCATCTTGGATTCTCGTGTTTCTGGATATCTTGAAAATAATTGGCAACAGTTGAGACAAAAAAAAGAAGAAGAAGAAGTTAACACGCGAAGGATTGTATCCTTGGGACCAGCATGGATTTGCTTTTACAACCTCCTGCCCTTTCAGAGAAGTTTTAGCCGGTCCTCTTGTATATTGTCGTACTTGTGAACTTCATGCTTGAGAACAAAAAGCCACATTTGGCCTGCTGATTTTATTTTTTTCTAAACAAAGATCGTCTGCCCCCTTGGATTGGATTTCAAACACCATGAACTTTATTGACAGTTTGACACTATTATTTTTGACGCTGTCAGCTGTCAAGGTGAGTGTCCCCGGACAGCAAACTGACCCACAGAGAACAAATTTAAAAGAAAAAAAAAGATCACCTCTATTGAGCCATATAGTGACTGCTCATTAATGTGTAGCTTGTCCTTGTCTTTCCTCTAGCTAGGTCACCGCTCGTGTTTAAACAAGCTCAAATGTTTTGTCGCTTTTTTTTCTGAGGAGATTTAAACAGCCATTACGCAAAAGTGGCGTTGTATAAACATAACCCACACACACTCGGCGGGTGGTGCGAACCTTTTTTATCCTGTAAATCTAACCTAAGTGTTTATTTCTATTATAAAAACGCAGAAAAATCATCTTAAGTTTGGCGTTGGCTGATTGCAGGCCTGCTCTAAAAAACCACCTTGGAGATATTATTACGCTTTAAAGGCGCAGTGGCTCCATTCTGATTTAGGACTTGTGAGCAGGTTCACTACCGGCATTCTGGCTTTTTCTGCTACAAGAAGCGGCTCCAGTTCTCAAACTGGAATTCAACCCTTGATTCCAGTAGTGACCGAACGTTAATTATCCCCCTCAAACCGAGATTAATCAGCCGATCTAGCTGCGGAATTGTAATGGCGCTTTAGTGTCCACTGTAAATCGTTTTTATATAATCATTAATCAACTGCTGGTATGGCTTTGAGCAAAGGTTTCAAGGTGAAAAAAATACCACCCCAGTAGGAGGCTGCGCGTTTTCCTGTAACATGATTGGACTTTGTAAGCTTGTAACACCACTTTCAAAAGAGCCCTTTGCTTCCTTTTGGTTTCCGGCGGCAACACAGCTCCTCTCGCGAGCATCTCAGCCCCGGCATAGTAAAACCACGAGCAGGCTGCAGTCCGGTGAAGTGTTCATTGAACTAACTGGATCACTTAATGACAGTTAGGCCTCTCAATCAACACTGGACTGCACGCGGATAAAGGCTAAAATGCTCGTCTATAAGCCGGCATGTATCATCACTCGGTTTATGAGCCGGCGCTGGCAGCTTGACACCCATACATTAATGTATAGTGCGCTTTTTTGGGGGGCTGGGGTCTCTCGGCCCACAAGGTTGGACCCTCTCACGCCACCAGAAGGGGGTGGGGCCTGCTAACAAACCGACCTTCTTCATTTTTTTCCTCTCCTTTCTTTCTTTTCTTTTTCCCCTCCTCCTCCTCTTTCCTCCTCCTTTCTCCTTTCATTAAGAAACAGAAAAGAGTTTCTTATCGCCAAATGCCGGCTCACTCAGCACAGGCCGTATCTCATGCAACATTGGTGAGATATTGCGTGAGTTGCGCGTGCTCCTGTGTGAAAAAAAATGGGAGAGGGAAGGGTTGTGCGCGCGCGCGTGTGAAGACGAGACGGCATTGTGCGTAACGAACGAATGGGAAAGTTGCCAAAAAAAATCCTTTGTGGCCCAACTGGTGTGGTGACAGCTACCCCCCTGTGAGGGGAAAGTAGCAGGCTGAAATTCTTGCCGGCTTTAATGGCAGCGGTTATTAATCCGTGCTGCCTGGAAGCAGTGGAGCCGCACAACAATAAAGGTCTGGTAACTGAAACTAAACAGCCAATCCTGAAGTTTATGAAGTTTGGTCACGTTAATGTGGCTGAACTTAGGTCAGATGGTTTGACACGCTGTGCCTCCGATCAAACATTTGTCCATATACGGCCTCCCTCACCACATATACATATAAGTTATAATTAGACTAGGAACAGGCTGATTAAGGAATTGTATCTTCGGGTGTTTTATTTTGAAAAACTGCTACCCCTCGAATGAACAGCTGATGTTCTATAGAACCTTATTGTTATTAGTGTTAAAAGCTTATGAATATTTAACCCTTAAAATGTCATTGCAGTCTATACCGTGTGTAGGTTGGCCTGTGATAAGAACCGTGTTTGTGTGGTTTTCATGTTTCAACAGCCATGTCATAATGTAAATATGTCTTTTGCACAACTGTGGATAAGTAAGGGGCATGGAGAGGGTTATGCTAAGTTCTTGCACAATCTACTGTAACTAACGGTGTGCTTTTTTATTTCTTTTTTCTTGCAGAGTGCCCACATACCGAGGGAAACAGAAAGAGGTCCACATAACGGTAGGTGTCCTACAGGGCACCGTGGGAATACAGTCTGTGCTGGGCTCCCTGGTTGGCTAAAAGCCAATAAAACAAAGAGCTGGTTTGAATTTCACCTTGACATTAAAGGCAAATTATTGCCTCCTAGTGGACAACATTGTCATTTGACCCTATGGAGAGTCGTCTGGGACCATGACTCTCCTTTTTTTTTTTTAAGCTAAAAAAATGAGGTGTTTCATCGCTAAATCTTACCGCTGGACGCGTTCGTCCTGTACAGCATTCCTCCTCGTTTGAGGTTAAGCTGGTGAAATGTTATAGAGACCAGAGTCTTTTATAGAAAGGAATGTCACCCTCTTGGCCCAAAGTTTCGTTTTGCACAATCCCAGCATTGCCCAACATAAATTGGACAATCAGAAGCTGAACTTCGTGATGTTGTTCAGGCCCAGCATGTTTGGTTTGGCTTCCCAGAGGGTTCTCAGACTGGGGTTGTTTTAGGTCCAGCAATGCTCTGAGTGATGTTCTGGAGGTGTTGCCGGTCTGTGTGCTAACATCTTTCTCAAGAGCAGAACTCCTGCAAAGACTCAGTGACGGGAGGTTGGTGTGTGGGGGGGAAATAGACTGAAGGTGAAAAGCACACAACAGGCTATTAGTTTACAGCTTTAGGCAATGTGGATACAAAAAATGGGGTGACATTCAAGACCAGAGAATATTCAGTGCAGGTGATGACGTCACCCTGACTCCGAGTCAGGGTGCATCTACCCTAGGGGATACTTCTATAGTTACCATGGATATGTGGAAAGATGCTGAGATAATAACCTAAAAGTTTGACCTGTAGATGGCAATAGTGGTAAAGACTACCAATGAGACTGAAGGATACCGCTGACTGACATATGAAGGGGTGGTAAATACATTTGAGGATCACACATATGTGGATGAGGTTTGTTAACGTAAAGTAACAGATAAACTGTTAATACTGTGATGTAGAGGTGAGATGGGCAAATGAACAGCTGAAAAAGTAAGCCAATATGGGTAAAAAAGTTGAGACTGTTCTCTAAACGATGAATGGTAAGCTAAAAGTAATTGCACGGATTAATTGGTAAGCTGAGAGTAGTCCGGATCTAATTAGCTCAAATAAACAAGAGCTGGTGTTGATGAAGGGGTTCTTGAGTCTATCTGAGAGGCCTTTGGTGAAGCTGAGGGGTTGGTAACGTCACTCCTGAAGTGAAAAGTGAAAGGGGTTGGAAACACAACATAGAGGAGTACTTGTTAATTTCAGTGAGGAATTACATAAGTGTGTAAAAGTAGGTCAGTCCAGTCTGTATTTGATGGTAGACACCGAGCGCTACTCGATGGAATAATAAAAACGCGTGTGTGCATGTTTATGTGTATGGTGTTTGTTGTGAGCCTGCCAATTTTTTTATTCACATTCCCATTTAGGGGTGTGTGTGTGTGTGTTCAGGAGTGACTCACTTATACTATGGCTCCTCTGCCTTTTCTAACTGTGTGCACTGTTACTCTGTCTCCCAGTGATCCCTCTGATGGAGGTGTACAACAAGAGTTTGTGTCAACCTCGGGAGCTTTTGGTGGAAATTCTACAGGAGTATCCAGATGAGGTGGAGCACATCTTCATCCCGTCATGCGTCGTTTTAACACGCTGTGCCGGCTGCTGCAACGACGAGATGCTGCAGTGCACGCCGACATCCACTTATAACGTTACAATGGAGGTCAGCAACGTTATTTGGAGCAGTAATACTTATGTTTTTATATTGTTTTTTCTTCTTTGGCTGTTATGCCAAAGAAGGATATGCCTGTATCCTAAATGTGGATGCTTATTCAGTTTATTTTTGCCCAAACGTTAAGCTAAGAAGGTGCACGGGCTTTACAAGTGTCTGTCCGACCAGCCCAGGGCCCTCATGGTGCTTAGCATAAAAAAGCCCCTTCAGCCTGTCCAAGTGCACATAGCTCAAAGGCTGCTTAGGTGTGGCCTTTGGGCACTGAACCCTATTGTAGCATGCAAAAGAGGTGCCCTATTTTGATTTTAATCTTTGCTCCTATGAGAGAGACTGTGCAAAACTGAGGACCACCGACAGATGACAAACCAAAGATGAGATTGGTGTCTCTGTTTTTAAGAGGGGTGGGTGCCCAAAACACTTAAAGAAGAAGCCATTTTTAACATCTTAAAAACCAACACATATCCTCTAAACATGAGTAGTAGCTAGCTGAAATTAGCATGTCCCAGCTCTTGGTTGTCTGTGAGGAATAGGGTGGAAAAAACACAGTTTTTCTAGAAACTTGTCCAGTTCTCGAAGTTGGCAGACATGACAGATTGAGATTCCTCTTGAATTCATGTGGGGTTTTTTCCTGTCATCTGGTGTTAATATCAAAACATCTGACTAATGTAAACATTCTCCGTCAGATCTTTGTCTTTGACCTCTTTCTGTGCATTTGGATCCATTCGGATCTGCCTTTTCTATTATATTACTACCCTGACTTTAACTTGGAACAGTGAAGGACAGTGGATATTTAGAAATACGACACACCAACATGTATTTCTTATTTTTCTTCTTTCTTTTACAGATTAAAAGAATTAATCCCAGGAGGCAAAAAAATGATATTTTCATGAGTTTTACAGAACACAGCGCATGCGAGTGTAGGTAAGAAACCCTGAACACACACACACACATACTCACATCCACACAAAACACAGCCAGACATCACTGCAGGCAAATCAACGTGCCTTTGTGGAGCAGAGTGGAAGTTGGCCAAGCACGCCATGTGAAGTTATTGTTTGAAGTTTTCATCTGACACATTCACCAGATGTGTATCACCTCAATCCATATCTTATCTTTGCTTCTTTCACTTCGCTGATTCTAAAAAGACCCGAGCAGGTTTGAACACATCACAGCAGACATTCACAATGCTGCTTACATTCATCTTGGTTCCATCGAGTACAATGCCCTCTAAAGCATTGTTTGCAATTGCGACATGTGGAGGTCGCTCTTCGGTCCATAGTTTAGATATAGGTCTGTGAGATAAGTGTTGTAAAGTGGCATTTTGCATTTTACTGGGGCAATATGGTGCTGCACAAACAGCACTGTATTATTGTTCGAACGATGTGCACTGCAGATTCTGTCCATCTCAGATCCTTCCCTGTGCAAATTACCCCAGCTTCTGCTATGTATGCAAAGGCTCTGCATCAGTGGAAACTAGGTATATATGGCTTCTATTCAGAGGCTTTTATTCAGTGTTATATTTAGATGTGGCCTTGTCTTAGGTTTGATGGTTTCACAAGTTGTCTCTGGACCCTCTCACAGACTGCCCAGAGATAAGGTTAACTGTGACTGAAATTACCATGGATCCAGTCAGTTTGCTGTTTTGCTTTGACTGGCAGAAATAGGTGAAACAAGTAACATTATCAACATCAAATGATGTCCCTCTTGTGGCCTAGCATCAACAAACACTATATAATCACTTTTTCTTGTCACATTTTTTGCTGTTTCTTGTTGGACATGTGTAGTTTTCCATACCCGTGTCATTATGATGGCAGATTTGAGCTCTGTGTCATGAATTAGTAAACCTTGACAGAGCGTCAAGGTTTACTAATCCTCCCACGTTTCAGGAAACCCTGACAAGAAAGCAAACATTGCAAGTATGAGTATTGGCCAAAGGCCGAGTTGAATAGCTCTTTTTTTTTTAAACTTTATTCTATGTTGAAGCCACTTGTCCATCAAACTTCCGAATTTGGGCAAAATATCCACAGGGAATTAGTTCCGCCTTTCTGCAGCAGTGACTTCCTAGTTCACCATTTAGTTGAAGCTATAAACCTTTAAGGCGCCTTTATAAAAATTTAGATGGTGCTATCAATCCATTTAGTTCTATTTTAAAATTATGACTTAACTATCGTTTACAGGAACTGCTTTATAGCCATTAAGTCACTGGGAAACTGCTATACTTTTCAGTCCAAAAAGCAACTATATATGGCTACAGAGTGTGGTGGTTAACACAGTTGCTTGGCAAGCAAAAGGTTATATAAACATATATATATATTGTAAAGTACATTAAAGGGTTGGTTGATAGTTTTGGTTCTGTTTTAAGTTTACAACCCTTCTGGGAATCAGCGGCTAGTCTTTCGGGGCGTTCAATGCAGTCAGTAGTTATCTGCGCCAAGATCTCTTTTTACGTCAGTGGGTCATTGTTTATGACTGCACATCAAAAGCTACACTGTCACTGAACAATCGCTGATGGTGCTGACGCTACATTTTAGCAAATGCTCACCACTTGGACTGACTGCATTTGATGTGATTGGCCAGTAGAATTCAGACATATGTAAATGAGAAAGATTTGCCAGCATATTCATAATCAGAGTACCTACAGGTACAGACATACCTACTCTAAAAACCTGATCAGCATGTCCCTGGTTTGGAGAGGCAGACTCCTCTGGAAAAAAGCTGCTCAGTCCTATACTTTGTGTTTTTGTGACTGGTGCTTAAAACACCAGCTAAACCACACTTTAGCTATATGGCAGTATGAACTCTAGCTATAACCCAGTGTAAGTATTTAAAGGGTCTATCTTCCAGCATAGCTTTGGCTTTAGTACAGTTTTGTGCTTGTAACTACTCAACTTTTAAATTAAAACTAAAGGTAGACGTTTAGCTTGTAATTGGGTAGTTTTACTGTGTTGCTACTTGAAGTAAAGAATTTGGATCCTAATGTACAGTATATGTAAACACATATACTGTCATGCGTTATCCATCCTGTGCAGACTTGCTGTACTACTATGTAAAGCAGAAACTTGGCAAGTGGTCTATTACCTTGCAGGAAACATTGTTTCCTAAGACCTTGGAATAACTATTGCCTCCAGATATGCCAGCAACTCCACACTGTTATTGGCTGGGAAGTGAAGCAAACCTGTCAAAATGTGTTTGTAGTTGTGTGTATGTGTTTTGTGTGGATCCATCAATGAATATAATCCAAGAACTGCACAATTTCCCAATAAATTGATTTCACTTGCCAGTTGCAGATGCCAGATACTTGAAAAGAAACTAGATTTATCATAGGTTCTGGTAAAGGACGGTGATGCAATGTGATGTGAAAAGATTCATGTGATTCCACCCATGATGATAATAAGCCCCCAGTCCCTGATGATCTTGATAAGTATCTGTTTACCGGGATACAGTTGCATGCTGTGATCTAATGTCATGTTGTTTTGTTTCTGCCTTTCAGGTTAAAGAATGAAGTGACAGAAAAGAAAGAAAAGTGAGTACAGCGCTCTTTCTGCATGGAGATTGTGATTTGGGTGGAAAACAATAGGGACTTGAGATTTGATCTTTTTCCGGTTTTGCCTTGCCAACAAACAATCATTTGTCTGCAACTCTCAGCCTTACCAAAATTATACTATAGTCCCTTTTGAACATAAATGATGTGCCTGTTATTTTCCCACTCCCACTTCCTCCTTTTTTCTTTCTTTAATATAGAAAAAGAAACACAAAAACGCAGATAGAGAAGCCAAAAACAATAACATGTCATCAAAACCTCAGTGAACAAGCAACATGAGATCGTCCTATAGTGAGCACAAATTAACATGCTGCTGTCAGATAATAAACATTGGGAATACCAGCTAATCCCGCTCAGGTCAATGAGTGACACTTGATGAGTTCATTGCACTTGCAAACCTGTCCTTTACACCTTTCCCACCTTTTCTATCTCATCTGCATTCCTCTCCCTCGTCTTTGCTGTGTAGATGCCACTTGACTTCTGCAACTCTGGTTTCTGACTCCTCTGATATAGATAACAGTGTTTTTGAAGATCTGTTAAACTTTTGTGTTTATAGTCCTATCTTAAGAGGACCTCCCTTCGAATACTGCAGAAGTCAGTGTGCTAAGGGTCATTAAACTCTTTAATCCTCTTTCTGTGAGTAGCCGTTGATATTTTTCCATTGTGGGGTTGTTGTTTTGGTTTTATGTCAGGTCGTCTGTCATATAGATAAGGGGTAGCTGTGTGACCTTCTTGAACTTTGCTTTAACTGTTTTTGCGAGTGTGGCTTTGGTGGCGTGTTCCTTTAGGGTAACAGTTCATGTTCTTGTTTCTGATATTTTGATTCATGTTAGCTAACCTCTCTAAGGCGAGAGTCTCAGAGTCTGTTAGGATGACTCATTATGCTGAGGTTGTGAAATTAGTTAATTATCAACGTCTCTGCGGAAATTGTGTGGATTTTACATTTGCAACACGTCTGCTTCATTCTGTTACACAGACCTAGATGCTGTATTTATCAATCAGTCCCAAATGGGGCTTAGTTAGCCCCATTTATGACTTCTGCAGTCTGTGATCCAGATACATCCCTGAATCAAAATGTTATTTTTAGTCATGCTCACAGTGTGGCTCTAGTGATAGCAATGACAGACTCTTTTCAGTTTGCCAGTCCATCCACAGTTTTCCCTGAACTAAAAATTCTCTACAATTATTAGTGCATTTTGTACAAGAAAACAGTGATCGTTTCACTATTAATCATGACTTTGGTTATCCCCCAACTTGTTCTCTATTACATTCATGTTTAGGTGGGAAAAAACAACTAGTGGGTGGACAGTCTCAAATGTTGAACACATCCATTGAGTGGTGATGGTCTGCAGAAAATAATTTGATCCCTTCCAATCATTCATAAAGCGCCATCAGTATCACCCGCTTTGGATTATGAATACGTATTTGTAAAACTAACAACATACCACCACCAGCCTCGGCTGGTGGTGGTATGATAAATTTGCCAATTTATCAGGTGGTTGCCTGATAAATTGGCAAATGTTATCAGGCTAACACACTAAACCAAGGCTAAATAGCCTTTTACCTAGCTACACATCAACATGTTAGCATTGTCATTGTGAGCAAGTTACCATGCTGATGTTGCATTTAGTTCAAAGCACTGCTGTGCTAAAGTTAAACCTAAACGTGCTGCTAGCATGGCTGCAGCCTTCCTTCCCAGTCATTTTCATAAAATGAAATTTGGTTTGCCCATCAATAAGGTAGCTAGGTGTCAAGTGCAGAGTGGACACGTGTAAAGAGAGGTGTAAAATAAGGAAAGATTCAGTCAAATGAGAATCAAATTCTAATAATAATCTAAAACTCTAAAATTCTTTGACAGACTGCACTACCAACAGCAGCAAAACCTTCAAGAAAAACATCTCTCATACTAAAAAGCAGACCTCTTATCAGATCAAGAGGGCAACTTTATTTTTAAGGTCACCCACTGAACATAATAAGTTAAAAAAAAGCACCTATGTGACTGAATAATGGAGTAACATCAGGTTATGTGCTTTGATATGACCCGAGGTCACAGGACTATACAGCTCTGTGAAAAATGAAGTTTTCACAGGACTTTATACGGTCCTGTGAAAAACTAAGTACACCCTTTTTGCTTCCACAGCAATTAAAAGAGTAAATAGCAGCCAAGCGCTGATAATGAAATGTACTTGGTTAATTGATAATCATTTAATCGAGTACATTTGCTGATTATCAATTAATTGATAATCGATTAATTGATATCTCTTTAAAAGTAAAGTTTTGGCAGTTTTCTGGTCTGGAACATTCAGCTGTGTGTTAACACAATGCCACAATCTTCCCAGGAGTGGACGTCCGAGTCAGCTCAACCCAAGGTCAGACCCTGCAATGCTCAGAGAAACTACAGACTCTACAGGCCTCAGTTAGCATGTTAAATGTATGGCTTGTTTGGAAGGCTGCCAGGAAAAAGCATCTTCACTCTAAAAAGACAATGGCAGCACGGCTAAGGTCTGCAAAGTTGCATCTGAACAAACCACAAGACTTCTGGAACGATGTCCTTTGGACAGATGAGACTAAAGTGGAGACGTTTGGCCATAATGCACAGCACCACATTTGGGGAAAACAAGCACAACATATCGGCAAAAACATCTTATATCGACTAGTGGTAGAGGGATGATAATTTGGGTTTGTTTTCTAGCCAAAGGACCTGGGCACCTTGCAGTCATTGAGTCGGCCATGAACACCTCTATATACCAAAGTATTCTAGAGACCGTGTGAGGCCATCTGTCCGACAACCAAAGCTTGGTCCTAACTGGGTCATACAACAAGGACAATGAACCCAAGCACGGCAGCAAATCTCCAACAGAATGACTTTAAAAGGAAAGGTGCTGCAATGGCCTAGTCAGACCTCAACCTGATCGAAATCCTGTGGAGGGGCATTGGAGCTGTGCATAAATGAATGCCCGCAAACATGGATGAACTGGAGAATCGCTGTGAAGAAAAGTGGACCAAAATTTCTCCAGAACGATGTGAGAGACTAAAAGTCTTACAGAAAATAACTGCTTTAAGATATTGCTGCTAAAAATTGTTCGACAAGCTCTTGTATCATGGGGTGCACTTAGTTTTTACCAGGACTACATAGAGTCCTGTTAAAACTTTCTTTTTCACATCACTGTGAGTCTGACACTACAGTTGTATCACGTCTTCTGTGCATGATACAATTGCAATGCTTCTATTTATTTCTTATTCCTCCTAATATTTATAATATTTTATATTTTTTCTTACTTAGAAAGTAGAATTAATGTACTGTATATATGCTAGCCATAAATATCAATAGATACTTGTAATCATGATTTTTGCTGTTACGTTTAACTAACAAAAGTTTCCAGCATAGTTAAATATACCTTATGCAGCGGAATTATATCTGACTCGGCTCATTATAAATAATGCATATGAAATCCAGCCTATACACCAGGTGCATGCTTTGTAAGCACACACTGGCCTGTTCTCATTGTGCTGCAGTTTGTAACAAGTTGAGTCAGTGATAAAGAGTTGGCCCAGATAGACTGAAAGATGCAGTTTTGGTCAGATCATCTGGGAAATTTCCACCCACCGCAACCTTCAAAGTAGAATACGCTTTCACTCTCTGCAGAGTCATTGTACTTATTATTTAAACATATATACATATCTTTTGAGCCCAGTTTTGGGCAATGAAGGAATTTAGTCTCGGAATATGCGATATTAATCATATTCACACAGTGAGCTGCTTTACTCTGGCTGTTTCTTGAGAAAGAGGATATAAGTTGTTGTCTTGCTTTCTAAAAGCGTTATTTGTAGGTCATTTAACTCATGATGGAGTTACTTTCTCACTACGCTCATTCATTTCACATCATATCTCATCGTATTAATTGGGTCCAGAGAGCCTTGTGTGAAGTTAGAATCCCATATAAGCCAATCAGTAACAAAAATTAAAACTCTTAGCTAATAAAATGATATACATATTTTTTTAAAAACCAAAAACATTGCGATCAATTGATGTTGGCTTAAGCAATTATCATTCAGAGATTTAAGCACGTCACTTTCATCAGTCTCTCAGGCATCTCTCTGCCTTGTTCTCCTGTCTCTCTTGCAGAAAATCCCGGACAGGCAGGAATAAAGGCCAAAAGAGAAAACGAAAGAAAAACCCTGAAAAAACAATTCACGATGCGTATGTCAGCTCTGCCTTCTCCACCTACCTGCACCTGAGTGTTGCGCTTTTCATAATTAAGCTAATCTGGGAGGAGTTATTTTGCCCCTTTTAATTTGTACCATTTAATTTGCTCATCGGCCCTATCGATTAGCATGTTGCTTTCGTGTGGTGTCCTAACTTTGTCTCGTCAGCCATGTCCTAAATATTCAGAATCTTAGACTGTATATAAAAGACATACACAGTTTTTAGGCTTCAGGAACTTCCACTGTGGAAGTTTTTCAAACCTGTATTCTTTCTGCTGGCCAGCAGGGGAATTTTTAGCTATCCAGCTTCTTAGTCAGATCCGTTCCTCGCTCGTTTGAACACACCGCGATGGCAAAAAGTCTTTGCTAACGAGTGGGTAATTCATATTGGCTGTGTCCACCTTTTATCTACAGTCTATGTTCAGGATATTGCCAATGTGTTTTGCGAAGGTAGCTTCAGTTAAACTTTGAGTGATAACTAGGGGGTACTTCAGACCACATACCAACTTGCAAGGAATAAACATTAACCTCAACATCTCCAAATAATCTCCTCCTAATATAACCGAGGCAATGGTTGACTGATGTTTGGGACGAGATACAGCATTGTATCATAAAACCGACAAAAACCTGGGGTTCAAATTGGCTGTGACTTCTTGTCAGATAGCTCTTTTTATTATTGATAATGGCCACGTTTAAAGGAGTTGGAATAAACAGATCTTAGATCAGCTGTTAGATGTAACATGAACCTCCTGTCTACTGAAACTGATCTCAGATCCACCAGCATGGCTTTGCCAACCGGCTCATACTGCTCTGGTATCTGTGCTGGGATCACCAGGGTTGTAATCATAGTCCCGTCTTCAGTGTTGAGTCTGTGCTGCTTTGCTGTGTCTCGTACCTGTCTCCTTTCCCCACTTTGTTCTTTTCATCTTTACAAACTGTTTTTTGTTTGGTTTTTTTGCTGTCCTGTGCTTAATGCTGGTACTTTTTATGTTATGTGAAGATATGAGTGATGCTATCTATTGCTTTTTTTCAGCAAATTGTTTAGCAAGGACTGTTTTTTGTTATTTCTTTGTTTGCCTGCTTTTGTGTCTGAAACCATAAAAAAACTAATATTTTATTCAAAAATAATATAACGAGATCATGTTTCTTCAGTGCTCATACTGTGAAGAGATTCCTGTCTGTATTTTCACTTGTAATTTGTATATTAAGATGTCAATGAAGTATCTGGGGCTTCACACCTGCTGAGAATTGTAATTCAGATGACTTTCAGCCTTTGTTTTGATTTCATGTCTCTCTGTGGGAAACCTAGTCCTCAGCTTTCCTTCAATAAAATGAAATCTTTCCTAACAGTGCATCAAACAGACCCTCGAGTCTTCTTTATCACAAGTTTAGAGTGAGAGTGAGAAGTGCGCTGTCACTGACCCGCACTTTAAAGCCATATGTTGCTTTGTGATGCATGAACTGGTCTCGAGCTTCGCTAACTGCATGTCTAACACATATCATTCATTCAGGAGAGGTCGAATCAGCTAGGCAAGGATGGGGGTGGGGGCGGGTTTATTTCTACTGCTTGACTTTCTGCCTGCTCTGTGGGATCCTGTGAGCAATACTATACAACTGTCACATGCAGCACAACTTGGCAGTGGCTCGGATGGACAAACTGGAGCATATGAAAGGGTTGACCTAAGGGCGACCTTTCTTATGGGTGATAACGGTGCACTGTGATAATCTGCCTCTCCTTCTTCCTCCCCATCTCTTTGTCTTGTCTGTCCAGTGTTTGTGAGCCGTGTTGTGATCAGTGCTCAGAGAGGAGAAAGCGTTTGTTTGTACAGGACCCTGCAACCTGCCGGTGCTCCTGCAAACACACAGACGAATACTGTAAAGAACGCCAGCTAGAGCTCAACGAGAGGACCTGCAAGTAAGTAACATCGGCAAAGTGGTTCACCCATTTGTTGGACTAAATGGAAAACCTGTGTGGAATTTATAGTAATGCAACCAACTTAAGATCCAAATATAGCTCGGTCAGATGACATCGGTAGCAAACAGGCTCCAGTCACAACATCCCTGTGAGACTCCACTATGGAGGCTTTTGCAGGTTCTCTTCATATTCAGTCTCATGACTACTATAGCTTCTAGTACAACTATAAACTGCTGTAATCTAATGTACTAGCACTGGAACATGGTTTGCATACAAAATTGTATGCTGTTTCTTGTAGTCTTACAGTCTTTTAAATGCAAAAACAGTACATAAAATCATAGACTGCATTTATAGCAACTGAGATGCCAGTAACCGGTTTGGGTACTACCAATTTGAAGGTTCAAGTGAGGAATTTTGGGTCATTTGAGGAACTGCAGTTTCTGGATAAATATATGTTGAACTGGCAAAGTCTGCAGTCTGCAGAAATTTGTTTCAGTGCGCTTTTCATTGTTTTCAACTATGACTATTTCAAAAAGCTGCATCCCTGCTTGCCCAGGACCAAGCAGCAAAGTGACTTAATTATTAATTCACTAGCTGGGACCACATCCTTATGTAGATGTGACAGCGTATGGGGTTTGGGGTAGGCCTACTGGGCCAGACAGATCCCCGTGTGGTACTGAGAGGTGAATGAATTGCACTATAAGCTGTTCCTCAAACAGCTTATAGTGCAGTTGGGCATAGATGGAGAACCGGAAGGGGAGTTTATGACATAAATTATCTCCAAATAAATGCCACCTTGCCTGCATTTGTGTGAGCAAGACAAAAGAATTAAAAATAGGTTGATTTTGCTGTTCACTATAAATGTTTCTTGCTCTTATGATCATTTCTCTTTCTTCTTGTTTAGATGTGACAAGCCAAGAAGATGAGAGAAGTGGGGGCACCAGATGTACAAGATGAAGGAATATATTAGAGATACTTCACAGCACGCACTTTTTGACCTTTGAACCGTAAGCTCTTCTTTTCTGTGGAAAGCATTCCCTGTGGACTGAAACAGAACAAAAAGAAGGACTGAACTGAAATTTCCTCCCACTGTATATCTGTGTGTACATAGACCACATTTAAAGAGAGAAAAAAAAGAATATACAGAATTGTTGCTGCTACTGTAATAACTAAGCCCATGATTCGTCTAAAAGCAAAATAGGAGCTATGTGGTTTTGCATTTCTAACAGGCTTGCAGTACAGGTGTAGTCTTATCGCCAGATCATTGTGTACAATTACTCCACTGGATACGAGTCTACTGTGGTTGTGTTTCAATCATAACATGCGAAACCTCTCAATCTAAAATATATTTAACTGCTAAAACAGCGGGCAAGACTGAAGAGGACGTGGGTGTCTTTTTTTTTTTTAAGCGATGGATGGACCTTTCTCAGACGACGTTTTGCCTTTTTCTCCTCGTGATATCACTTCCTTCCCTCTGAAGACTTTGCAGGACTGACCTGTGCTTACATGGGTCACATCTGTGATCAGAGGAGACTCTGAAGTGCCATATACTTTTAAAGGGATACTGGTCATCGATATAGAGTTTGTATGTATTGCTATGTCCTACAAGAAAACCACTGTATGATTGATTCCATTTGAAAACTGTGCCTCACGAAAGAGTACTGCTTTTTAAATTATTTTTGTTTGCATTGTTTCAGGAGTCTGTCAACTGTCGACGTAGTTTTCTTCGATGTTGAACTCAATACAGAATCCAGTGATTATACAGCTTCTCTAAACCTGTACATACTTAATATCCCTTTACGCCATAGTTCATTCTAGATAATTTATGTTATAGAGTATTTTTCAGTATTCAGTCTACCCATATTTAATTTGGTCTATTTATGTATGCAGTGTTATGTACCTGTGGCTGTCCTATCTCCCCATGTGTAAGGTCACTGATGGCTACTCTCGTTTCTACGAAACAAAATAAGCAACAAAAAAATCATAAATGATTTTAACATTCCCTAAATGGATCATTTGTACTGATAACACCTCCTTTTCAACCCCTCTCATCTAAGGGCGTGGGTGCTCTGTAGAATTTCAACTTGTGTGTGTGTGTGTGTGTGTGTAAGAGTTAATGTCTATATGAGTGATTGAATGTGATACATCTGTGTGAAGTAAGTATTTAAGTATTTAAGTAAGTAGTGGACGTGTGTTTTGTACATGGTCCGAGATGCAAATATAAAAAACTACTGCTCGCAGCTCAGTATACAATACTACAAAACTACCACCGTTTTCAAATCTGGATAACAATCTGCATCTTTCTGCCATCAGTCTTAGAGCCCTAATTATTAGTTCCCTTTGTCTCTTCCTCACTATTAACATGTTTTCTTTGTCTGTGTAAACAGTAAAGCATATTTATTTTCAAATCATATTGTTTTATAAAAAATAAGAAAAAGGTTGCTGTGTTGTGAATGCTGTGTTTTTTGGAAATTTAATTGGGCAGCGGTGTTCTTCTGTTTTTGTGCGGCAAAGTGACATTCGCACGTCTAATAATAACTGAAAGAAAGCCGAAGAGATGAATAAGAAACTCCTGCACATAAATATATATATTTTTTATGAGAGACCGATATTCAGTTCAATGAATAAAATGCCACCTTAAAGCACCATGCAATATCTTCATTTGTTAAATCTGAGTATAGACGGCTGCAGTGGGGAAGTAATTATTCAATTCACTGCTGAATTTGTAAGTTGTGCTCACTTCCAAAGAAATGAACAGTCTCTAATATTTAATGGTAGAGAGAGACAAAAATCGTCCAAAAATTCAGAAAAAAAACACATTATAAAAGTTGTAAAATTGATTTGCATGTCATTGTCTGAAAGTACTTGAGGCCCAAGCAAAAAAACTCTAAGCTTCAGCTCCCACTACAACTTTTTCTGGCTGGGCCACTCCACAACTTTAATGTGCTTCTTCTTGGCCACTTTTTTGTTTTGTTTTTTCATTGTTTTGCTGGAAGACCCTTCCAGACCCATCTTCAGTGTTCTAGCTAAAGGAACAAGGTTCTCGTCCAATAATTTATGGTCCATTGGCCCACTCCGGGTCAGAGACGAGACCCTGCCCCAGTATCTCGGGGTCTTGTTCATGAGTGATGGGAGAAGGGAGCGGGAGATCGACAGACGGATTGGTGCCGGTACAGCGTCCACATCCCTGCAGCCGCTGTACCAGTCTGTTGTGGTGAAGAGAGAGCTGAGCATAAAAGTGAAGCTCTCAATTTACCGGTCGATCTACGCCCCCACCCTCACCTATGGTCACGAGCTGTGGGTAGTGACCAAAAGAACGAGATCGCAAATACAAGCGGAGGAAATGGGTTTCTTCCGAATGGTGGCTGGCCTCTCCCTTAGAGATAGGGTGAGAAGTTCGGCCATTCGGGAGGGGCTCGGAGTAGAGCCACTGCTCCTCCACATCGAAAGGAGCCAGTTGAGGTGGTTCGGGCATCTGACAAGGATGCCTCCTGGGCGAGGTTTTCCGGGCATGTCCCACCGGGAGGAGGCCCCGGGGCAGACCCAGGACACGCTGGAGAGATTATATCTCTCGGCTGGCCTGGGAACGCCTTGGTGTTCCCCCGGATAAGCTGGAGGAGGTGTCTGGGGAGAGGGAGGTCTGGGCTTCTCTGCTTGGGCTGCTGCCCCCGCGACCCGGACCCGGATAAGTGGAAAAAAATGGATGGATGGATGGATGGCCTCTCAATGCAGTAAAGGTGTCCTGTAGCCTTAGCAGAAAAACAGCCCAAAGCATAATGTTTCCACCTCCGTGCTTGACAGCAGGGATGGTGTTCTTTGTGTCGTACTCTGCATTTCTGACACGGCAGGTCGTTGATGCCAAAGAGCTCCATTTTTGTTTCACCTGACCACAACACTTTCTCCCAAGCCATGTCTGAATCTCTGATTAAAGAGATTACAGAGACCAAATACTTATCTCGCTCAGTGACATGCAAGTCAGTGTGAGAGTTTTACTTAAGGTGTTTTTCTGGGGTTTTGGTTGATATTCTGTCTCTTTGCATTAAAAATGAAACTACCATAAAAATTACAGACTGTTCATTTCTTTTGAAGTGAGCAAACGTACAAATTCTGCAGGACGTCAAATAATTCATTCCTCCAACTGTCTATCAGAGCGCAGAAGAGAATGACACCTAATTTGTGTTGATTTGTGTGATTAACAGTAAAGGCAAGATAAATGTGCTTTTTTATGCAGGTTATGGTGAGACAAATCTGAGATACATTATACTCACTCTGCAGTAGTTGGTGTGATCAAAGGTACATATCTTGTTTAAATTTAGCCACTGTCCCCCTCAAGATT
Organism: Pelmatolapia mariae; assembly: GCF_036321145.2. NCBI lineage: Eukaryota > Metazoa > Chordata > Actinopteri > Cichliformes > Cichlidae > Pelmatolapia > Pelmatolapia mariae. Next base: position 7,549,635 of record NC_086240.1, read on the forward strand.
GTCTGTTGGTGCACCACTGGACCATTTTAAGCTCTGCTGTTATTTTTAAATCACTCCACGGAAGTCTGTTCTGGCTGCTTGCACTCACACACCTGCGGATGTGCGCTGGATTTCCTCCAGCGTGTCGAAACAGTGACCTCGTACTTGAATTTCAATTAGGAGAAAATGACATAGTGAGTTATAGTGAGATGAATCATGTGAGTAGAGCAGGTAGGGACCAAAATCTGCTGACTGCCAGCGTACAACAGAAGAGTGGAACGTGCCCACAGTTCAATTAGTTGCACCAAATAACCCCTTCTCAAAAGCTGACCTCCCGTTTAGCTTTTAGGTCATAGTCAGATACTGGGCTGTCATCCCTAACACGAAGGTCAGATGACATCAGGTTTATGTTCACTATCTGCACAAGCTGGAGGTGCATGCAAATGCACACTTGCAAGTTTAAAAAGAGCCACCTAAAAATAGCAGCCACGCTTGAAGCGATCCAGAGGTTCAGCCTGGCCGAACTTAAATCAGATTTGATTTTTACTTTTATTTTACTGTTTTACAGGCGTAGTCATGGAGTGCATTGATTGCTTCGCATTCATTTCACTACATCAACATTTGGACTGCTGAATAAAGCCGCCAACCCACTGGTTGGACTGAAATCACTGTATTGATGGGGGAGATGTGCTGACGCAGGGGGCTTTATGGTTGCTGTATAATGATTATTGCCATAATCACTTTCAAGTTAGCGTGTAAAATCCTTCCTAATGGTTTTTTATTATACCATGTAGCGCTTTGGCATCTGATAAACCTTTAAATGCATGAATCTATTACGTAAATCAGCCTTCCTGGATCATATTTCATTGATTTGAAGAAACACTGCGTCCCTTCTGCTCAGCTCTCTGCAACTGTTAGGCATTAACAAACAAATCCTCAATGACGACAAGGAATACTTCCAAAACAAGGAGTCAATCATTATCTGACTGTGTCTTTTTATGGGGGGGGTGGTTGGAGGTGGGAGGGTGTGTGTGTGCAGGTGAGCTTTCAGCTACACAGATATCTACTTGAGTCAACATCACTGGCTGCCACTTGTTAAATTGAACGGAATAAAGATTCTTGTTTACCTGCAACATCGATCTACCTTTTCATTGGCCCCACAGTTCCCACAGCAACTTTTCTTGGAAAGACCTTTTTAGGAACTCAAAAACATTACCTAGAAATAAAGTCCTAGGAACTGATTTCCTTTTTTTGGCTCATGGTCTACAGTTCCCGTTTACCCCTGTAGACCCTTTTTCCCCCACTCTGCCTTTTAATTTGAACTTTTGGACATGCAGCTTGTATTTTGACACTTTATGCATGTGTTTTACAGCAAACTTGATATCTGCAGCTTCCAAATAAAAGTAGGCTGTCTATTTTTGCTCAGCTTCTCCAAATAACCATTTTGTCTCAATTTTTACCCAAAAGGGGGGATAATGAGCAGGTTTAGCTGTAAGAGCATGTATTAGTCAGTGACCCTTCAGCAGCAGCTGATCTCTAGGACCAAATCTAACCCCTATGAATGTAGATTAAGTGGCAGTTTTTGGCTCTTTGGACGTGTTTGTTTTAAAACTCTGTTCCACTTAGCCCCATTGCTTGCTGCTTGCTGGATTAGCTCCTGCATGGTGCTAATGCAGCCATGCAAAAGCTCTGCTCTCCCTGGCTCATGCTCTTTATGTGCATACCTAGATATAAAGCACGCCATATAATCCCTGTAAATTGTGGGCCCCCCTTCACTGGGTAAAACTCCTACAAGAATGCCATAAACCATCTAATCTGTGATTTAACATGAACCCAGAAAGAAGCAAGCAAGTTAGCTGCCTGTCCAGATTGTCCAGATGAATTAAGTTAACATGATTTAAACTTTTTTAAATTTTAGATTTAAAAGATTTTTATATGTTTCATAAAAAGACTCAGAGGTGAATTTGTTGTTTATAAGTATGATCTCACCAACAAATGGATAATATACAGTACTGTGCAAAAAAAGTCGCCTCTCATTTCTTTATATTTTGCAAGAAAAGTGGGGAAAAGATGTAGTGATTTATTGAAACACAGATGTAAACACAGTATACAAGGCAAAAGAGTTTGTGCAGTTCTAACAAGCTTGAATGTCATTAGTCATTGAATAATTCTCCAGGCTTCTTGGAGGACATTTAAAGCTGTTCTTTGGGTGTTGGCTGCCTTCATTCTGTTCTCTGTTAAGATAATCCCACGCTGCTTCAATAATGTTGAAGTCCGGGCTCTGGGGAGGCCAATCCATGACTAATAGTGTTTACTCCATGAGCAGAGTATTTGCAATCATGAAACTGTTGCCAATCAGATGTTTTCCAGATGGTGGATCAAAATCTGAAGATGCTTTTCTGCATTCATAATTCCATCAGTTCTGACAAGATCTCCAACAACATTGACTGAAATACAGCCTCAAACAACTACAAAACCTTGTACTTACTGTTGTACTTCTCCTCCAATCTGCTCCGTACATATTGATGACAAATGATGTTGCCACTGATTCTCCTTCCAGTTCTTGTGTAGTTTGGTATATCTCATCCTTTTCTCCCTGTTTCCTTTAGGAATGGCTTCTTGACAGCCACCCTTCCACTGATGCGATTTCTGATGAGGCTTCAGTGAACAGCAGATGGATCGACTGAAGGGCCAGATGCATCTCTTAGGTCCAGTGTCAGGTCTTTGCTAGATTTTTTTCCTATTTCTGCTGTTTAAGAATCAACTTGTTGGAACAAAGGTACCATTTATGCCTGCCAAGCTGTTATATTTTGCATTTTTCCTACATTTAGGTTTTACAACAGGCTGCTGGTAACAAAGTGCATAAAAAACAATTTAAAATTGGTTCTGTTGTGGGTAAACACAACACATTTTCATTTTCTTTTTCTTATTGAATGATTCACAGGTCAGTGGCTTAACAAACAAGAAACATTCCTATACAGTATGGACAGAATTCAATAAAATTATTGGTCCTGATAATTGGTTCTGATTACTCTAACCACACCAAAAAACAACAGTCAGGTAAACTGAAAGCAAAAAAAAGGTGTGTAAAAGCAGCCGACATGTGTGTACGTGTGTGTGGTTGGAAAACAGGCAAATCAAACTTTCTTTTCACGTTTCCCCAAAAAGGAAGATAAGTAAATCTGAATGGGGAACTTTATCTGTAAGGAGTGTTTGTGAAAACAGTTGAATCTATCGATATCACATCATATACTGATGATGCAATCGAATCACACCATTGCAGAATGAAAGAAAAATATCACACTCAACGGAAGACTGCTCTGGTGCTCCTTTTATTTACTTTTAACTGGTTCAGCATGTCATGATCAGCATGGCTGGTTTTTGTGCTTTGCTGGATTTTGAGCATTGCGATTAATATCCGAGTCAAAGACACAGAAGAATGCAAAAGATTATCAGATCAACTTGGGACCTCGCCATCCCATGGCCTTTTGGGGGGATATTTGGACATTAGGGGTTAGGGTTAACCCACTATAGGTTTGAACTTAGACCTTTCTTGGTGTGAGGCAAAAGTGTTAATCACTGGACCACCCTGCAAATCAGATTTGTGCAATCTCTTTCTGATTCTAGACACATGCACTACTTTGGAGCGAACAAATTCTTATGCTGAATTTCCAGGGGTAGTTAGTCCTCAATAAATAGCTTTTATCCAACAGTTCTTCTGTGTCTGTTAGGTGGATTTCTGGTTGTCAAGAAAGGCAAAATAATATTAGGTGGTTTGTAGCTTTAGAAATTTAGAATTTTGGCATAAAATAGCATGAAATATCTAACAGCTAAATGTTCCACTAGGTTCTCTTGTTAGGTGTGGAAAGCATATAGTAAGGTGTTCGCCTTACCTTTTACCTGAAAATATCTTCCTCTTGTGGCTTTATGTCGAAGACAGCTAAATGTGACTAAAACAGCAAACTTGTGTTTCATAAAGTCAAAAGAACAACTGTTGGTAGATCATCTTTATGGTGTGGTCACATACCATAAAGGTATGTTACAGTATGGTTACATATGGTTACATACTGACAATCAAGTTATTGTTTAACTATTTATTAAAGCAGATGTAAACATTTCAAAAATTACAAAGAGAACTGAGGGATTTTTCCACTGCAGGCAATATTAAATGGGACAGTTTAACTGTTATGTATATGAGTTAGTCTGTTATTTCCCTGACCACACCCAGAGAGTCATTATAGTATGTGGTGTGACCAAGGGAGGGAAGTAACAATGCACAATTGAAAGCTATATTTCTTGTGCAATTTTCAAATCCAGGCATACAACAAATGACAGCATTGCCTCTTTACCTGAAAAATATAATGACAGATTGATGAATATGAAAATGACTCAGGTTGAGATCAGCTTTCCACAGAGCGAAAAAGGAGAACAAGGAAAGCTAGTGAGATTAAAGTCCTGCGAACCTTAAGACCTGAAACGAGAGACGTGCTCACAAGCAGGTAAATCACACCACGCTGCTGATTTAAACCGAGAGAAATCATGACTCGGCAAAACCCCTCCCTGAGGCGTGTCTGCAGCGTTTAGGCCTGATATGTGCTCACTTACACGTACGTTGTCTTTAAGGCTTCTGATCTATATTTATTCACATTTCTAACTGACTGTCACACTGGAAAATATCCTTCATGAGACATGAGGCCAGAAACCGGAGAGGGAAGGAGGGAGTGAATGAGAGTAAGACTAAAATCAGTTTAAGGACGACTAGAGCAGTGGAAAAGAGACTAATTGAGCTGAAGTGGTGGTGAGGTGCGGGGGGGAGAAAAGAGGATAAGGTTGGAATGGAGGCGAGCAGGTGTGAGAAGGGATAAGGTGAAGGAAGGGAGAGTGGTGCAGAGCTAAGGGGGGAGCACACCGTGTCCTCATTCATCTGTAGGTGTGTTTGAATGTAGAAGAACAAGAGAAACTGAGGGAACTCAGCGAATGCGATATGCCCACTGACAGAAACGAGGACTGTAGAGCTGAACTGGGCAAAGGTTGTGAGTTTTAAACTGACATCATGGCGTTACATTTATGAAGTGTATACTCGACTGGGCAGACTGGTCAATTGTGGTTTTGCCAGCCTGGCTCCAGAGCACCCACTCAGCTCTCACATGGGTGTAGTCCAGCTTGCCCTCATTATAACAGCATTACCATTCACCAGAAATACCCGTGTGTGTGCTGCGTGCGTGTATTTGTTTTCATGTACAAGAAAATAAATGCATCGATTGATCGATTCATTTTAGTGATTACTTCATCTCACCACTCTCTCTCTCTCTTTTTCCGTGCCCTACATTCAGTTCTACTTTGAATTGCACGAAATGAAATCGTGCGTGACTGTGCTGCAACTGTGCTTCCTGCCTGTTTTTAATCAAATCAAGTGTGATATTTTTGGGACAACTCTTTAACTTAGGTGCTTCAAGATTTTTTTTTTTTTTTGTGAAACACTTAAGTCAATACCAGAGCAGTCTCAAACTATTATATCAATCTTCTTATCGAAACATTCTTTTAACTTTGCCCCTGCTCAGGGAGAATCGAGTTCAGGAACAATGAGGGATTCTGTCTTGCTTAAGAGCACTTCTGTAGGGCAGAGGGTCACTGACCCAGCACGTCTGCACCAAAGCTATCTAATTAGCAGCTGAGCAGTTTTGAAAAGTAATTTGCTGGCATTACAGTGTGTGCTGTATAACTGCGAGATCTGCAAGTGAGGAAGTGATGTGAGCTGGGGGAATTACTGCAGATCAGGCAGAAAGGAGCTCGATTTGTGTAGTGTTTTGTATTAGACAGGCCTGGCCTTGTTAGAGAATCCACAAGGGCTCAGTGTTAAAACTTGGCAAACCATTCATCTCCCGATCAACTGCAAATCACTCAGAAAACAGTAGAGGAAGCCGACTTTAAAAGGGATGAAATTTTAGGATTACGGCAGAGAACAACACTAATTTACTCCCTCATTCCTCCAAAAGAAAATCAGTGATTAAATCGTCAGTGACACCTGCAAGATTATGGTGAACATGGATAAAAGGAGGCTCTCTAGTGAAACTTGACTCTTGTAATCCCAAAGTCCAAAAAGTAGTTTTGGCTTCATTTCTGTGCAAGTGTGTGCATGTATGCTGTCTGACTTCTTATCTAACAGTTTTTTGTTTTTGTTTTTGTTTTATTGTTATATAAAAGGCCTTTCAAAACTTTATGAAAGGCAACATCTGTCATCTGCTTGTGTGTCTGTAGCTGAATTAACATCAATTTTTATGCCTGCAACAAAATGTGGGATGGGAACTAGTCACCCTCCACTTTATTAGTTACACCTAATCAATTGCTTACCACAAATATTGAATCAGCCACCCTAAGTCAACACATTTAGTCATCTAGACTTGGTCTAGACGACTTCTTGATGTTCAAACTGAGCATCAGAATGGGGATCATGCCAGTTACTTTGAACATGGCATGGTTGTTGGTGTCAAAAGACTAGTCGGAGTATTTCAGAAACTGTTGATCTCCTGGGATTTTCCCAGTTTCTAGGGTTTACAGAGAATGATCTGAAAAAGAGAAAATATCCAGTGAGCAGCAGTTCTGTGGGAGGAAATGCTTCGTTGATGCCAGAGATCAGAGGAGAACTAGGCAAGCCTGCTTTGACCTGATAGAAAGGCAACAATAACTCAAATAAACAGTTTTTACACCCAAAGTATGCAGAAGAACATCTTTGAATTCACAGGACTTTAAATCTTGAAGAAGATGCGCTACAACAGCAGAAAACCAAATTGGGTGGCACTCCTGACAGCGTGAAATAGGAAACCGAGGTTACAGTTCACATGGGCTCACCAAAACTGGACAACAGACGATTGGAAAATGTTGCCTAGCCTGATGAGTCTCACTTTCTGCTGCTTCATTCAGATGACATGATCAGAATTTGCCAGACACAATGTGACAGCATGGATCCATCCTCCTTTATATCAATGGTTCAGGGTGCTGGTGGTGTAATGGTGTGTGGGGGATTTGTTTTCTCACAAAGTTCAAGTCATCTAAAACTGGTTTCTTGAACATGACAATGAATTGTCTGTGAAGGTTCTCAGTCATCCAGGTCATCACAGTCTAAGGAAATTGAAAAGAAAAGCGTCTGGACTTCTTTAAGTTGCTTGAAGATGTTTCACCTCTCATCTGAGAAGCTTCTTCAGGTCTGAGGTCAAATGGTGGAGAGTCCCAGATTTAACTCTTGTTGGACAGAGGTGGTGTGCTGTCCATTGTCCCCCCAAGAGGGACAATGGACACCCTAATGATCCTCTACCTTATCACACGAGCCCAGGTGTGAAAACGGGTGTAGGTCACAATCAGCCAAGGTTTCAGGTGAGCTCATTGTGAAACCTAGCCCCACCCTATCATGTGATTTCCTGAGGTCAAATGGCCCAGGATGTGAGTGGGCGTGAAGGCATCTGGGAAGGGATCTCAAAACTGGATTATAAATGGCAGACAGTTGGTGCCTTGTTGTTGGTGAAACATCTTCAAGCAACTTAAAGAAGTCCAGACGCTTTTCTTTCCAAGCTCCTTAGACGACAATGAATTCACTGCACTCAGTGGTTCAGGGTGCTGGTGGTGTTCCCCAAGGTGCATGTTCCCCAAATGCACCTTGGGGAACATGCGCTCACATTATGGCTGTGAAGCCAACAAATCTGCAGCAACTGTGTGATGGTATCATGTTAATATGGACCACAATGTCTGAGAACTGTTTCCAGCACCTGAATCACTTCTGAAAGCAAAACAGGGTCCAGCCTGGTACTAGCAAAGTAAACATAATAAAGTGGGCAAAAGCAATGCAATTTCCATAACAATTTGTAACTGTAAAATATAACTATATGCCCCCGCACAACTACCCTGAATGCATGTTTCTTCTTCCTTGAACTGTTACAAGATATCAACATTGTCTGTTTTCAATACCATCAGCAACTTTACTGCAGATGAACATTGGCTAGATCTTATTAATCACTACAGGACTCTCTGTCACCTTGCTAGCTAAACTTTAACGCTGTTCTCAGCCAAACTGACACTAGAAACCACATCACACATTCACAACAATCCAAGTCTGAACACAGTGTAAATGTACTAATAACCACAAGACATTTAAATCATGATTTGAACTTTACATTCCAATAAAATGCTGCATTTGAAAAAAAATTTAAATATTATACTGAAAAAAGAGAGTAACGTACTGTTAATATTTGATGCGGGCCATGTGGCAACAACAATTCACAAACAAGTGCCTTTTTTAAAAAATAAAAAAAAAAGGTATCATTAAAGAATGATGCACTACTGTACAAAAGAATTATTTCACATCGCAAAATATTAGCCTTTAACCATATTAACCACATGAAGTTTAAGTCCTATCCCTTACGCTTGGAAATCTTGATTAGTTGGGAAACAAATAAATTAATCATTCTGACACACATTAATATGGTTTCCATTTTGTACACCCTAATTTTTCCTTACTTTTCAACAAAATATAGAGTTTGGATTTTGAGCTAGGGCTGGGGGTTGTCACCAATGATAACTCTGGCATCCACAAATAAGCTAGGGTCTACTTGGGTCAGAGGGATCCAAATTCTGATCCAAATCTTTCTGACTGCACAGACTAAGCTATGGAGAGTTTATATCACAATGCACCAACTATGCATGTACTGCAGGCTGGGAGAAGGAATGACTACTTGGCTGGGCTTTAGCTGTCTGTGCTCACAGCAGAGTATTTGGGTTTCTCACATGCACACTTTTCACGCACACACTCCCCAAGAGTTATCCACCAAATTGGACATGCTATGGAAAAATGTGCATTCCCCGCCTGGTTGTCAGTGGTAACTGGACGTTGCTGGCTCTTGTTAGGTGAAATCAACAGCAAAAAAACAAAAAACTGCTGCACCACAAACCTCCTAGTGATTTGGTTGCTAGCCAAAGATGCCTACAAACAGTTGCCAGCTTGAAAATGTGTAACGAGAGTCTATGGCCTTATTCACCTGGTCCCCCATGTCACCATGACTGTCACATGTCCAAAATGTCTAGAAATAATCAAGGCATCAGACCTCACAGATTTACTTAGGGCTCTGTACTAATAGGACTGCACATCTTCCATCTACCACCACCTAGATTAAAAGTTCTGTCATTTTGCAGGTACTTGCTTGTGTTGTGTTTGAAAACCTGGTTGTGAGACCGTCATAGCTGAGCACCAGTCACTCGGTGGAAGTTATTTGCTCATCTCTGTCAACCTTACCCTCCTTTTATAGTTGTTTGGCCTCCTTCTTTCTTCTCTATGACTCACTTCTCATCTTCCTCCCTCGGGGCAGACACTGGACCATTTTCGTCCTCTGGATGACCACAACAAACTTTGACCAGAACATTTTGCTGGTATCAGCTGCCCAAGACAATAAACATGCTGTGTAGTGTCTCCCTGACTTTTCCCACACTGAACCAAACTCCTGTCCCTCGTTCTACTCTCACTGGGCAACAGTGGTTTAAAACCAAGTATCCAGCAGCCAGTTGGAGATGAATGGATGAAATATGGATGGAGAAAATATCCACTTTGACTAACAGAGTCAAATAACATTCACTTTAAACACTAAACACAAGATCAGATCATCTCACAGAGTTGTTGCTGTGTCAGATATAAAAGGATGGGAGCTAAGAGGATATCCAGTTATGTGCTGTGATGTGGTGTAAAACACCTACACACCCTTAAAGGCATTTGCAACCTGGTGATGACAAATACAGTAATTTTCCATTTTCAGACACATGATCCCCAGGTACATTAATTAAGCTTGATTAACGACGGCTTTTTAAAAATGTGAGACACCTGGCTGTGTTTAACAGCTAGTAGCCAAGCTACTGAGCCATGCCTCATTGCTTTATTGTACACGCTGGCTGGTGGTGCCGTTAATTAGCCGTGGCTAATTGTAGGTAACACGTCGCCCAGAAACACAGTGTCCTGGAGCAGCAGATATTTCAGAGAGATTAGCATTTAGAGGGGCCTGTGCAAGGTGAGATTTAGACATTCCCAGCATGTTCTCTGTGAAATCGGCCTATTTCTGACCACTTAAATCATTAACATGTGATTACTTTCGTTTTACTTAGGCTTGCCAATCAAACCGCAAGTAAATGGGTGGGTCGGTGGGGGGATTTAACCAGAACTGGTTGCACTCTCTAAAGGGAATGATGGCATTATCATTAACATTGTAACAGCTAATGCAGTTCTCTATTTTAGTGTGACTCGTTACACAGTATTCTAAATCCTATGTGTGAGTATATGACTTCACACCACAGCTAATACTTCATACCCATTACAAGTGTGATGTTCACAAGCAAATCCCATGTCTTATATTTAGCTCACATAGTGTGCGATCTTGTCGCATTATGTCTCACGTTGTGATCACAGAGTGTGTAGCATATAAAATAATCTAACAACCTAAGTGGATTAGGTATAATCTGCTTACTGTGCCATATTCGAGGATTTTCATATTGATAGCGACTAACAATTCTGTCCAAGAAATCTATCATCCAATCACTCAACATTGTGCTAGGTTTTTAAGATTACTTCAGCCTCAGAAGGTCCTCTGCTTCATCACAGAATAATGTGCTGCTCCCCCAAAAGAAAAAACCACCAGGTTATTACATGACAGAGAGTACGCACACAGGAAACAGTGTCTTCCAAGAAAGTAGAATAACGTAAAACCATTGCATTACAGCACAGATTACAGTTTAGCTTATGCGTATATCCGTTTAAATATAAAAATAACAGGAAACATGAAGCGTCTCAAAAAACTACTTGCTTCCTTTTTCATTAAAGTCAGCTGAACTGAAAGAGTCATTTGCGTCATTACATCCAGCCACTGGAATTTCATAACTGGGATTTTTTTCCACGTATAAGCTATAAAAGTTGTTTAGATGTCCCTTTATTCATTACACACATCATTTTCAGGAGGCTGAATGATGGATACACATTTTTTGATTATGAAACAGTAAACAGACAGTCCTGTCAAGCAGTCTGTGTTCTGTGGAGCAGCTGTGGTTTAGGAGGTAGCGCAGGTTGTCATTTGGCCAGTTCGAAACAAAGCCTGCCTGGTCTGCATGCAAGTCAAATCAAAGTTTATTTCTATAGCACACTTTAAACAACCCCAGCTAACCAAAGTCCTGCATGAGCTATACAAAATACACACTATATGTAACAGTCACTAAATCAGCAATAAAGAAAAACACTAAAAATCAAACACAACAACACAAGTTAGACTGCATAATAAAAGCCAGGACACTCTGCTCAATTAGACCTGAGAGCAAGCAAGAACTACTAAGTTTTTAACAGTGTTTTAAAATGATTAAGAGACTGCGCAGCTCTTATGTGAAAATGTAAGTTGTTCCAAAGATTAGGAGCCACCACTGAAAAGACTTTACCAGCTCTGCTTTTAATCCTGGATCTAGTAATGTCCCAAAACACCTGATTCGTAGACCTCAGCGCTCTGGTAGGACGGAGACTCAAACTACTGAGGCACTTAAAAACATCAATTAAATTTTAAACTGGATCCTCAAATGGACTTGAAGCCGGTGTAAGGAGGTCAGTATAGGTGTAATGTGATCACAGCGTTTCTTTCCCATCAAAAGGCGTGCTACTGCATTTTGAACAGCTTGTAGGCGACGAAGTAGTGACTGATCAGAGCAAACATGAGTTACAATAGCCTAGACAAGCAGTAATAAAAGCCTGAACTACTCTGTTTGTCTTTACAACAGAGCTAATCTGTTGATCAAATTTTAAACACAGTCAAAATTCACACCAAGTTTCCTTGCAACAGAACAACAGTAAGAAATTAAGAGATGTGGTACGATGGCACTGTCATACCCATCTAACAGTATGGGTTGCCCAAATAAAATAATTTCTGTTTTGCAGTTTGTAAGAGAAGAACACTAAAATTGACCCTGGTGTACCATTAGTGTGTGTGCTTGGGCATTTACAGGAAATGTGTTGTACAGAATGTAAAGGTGTCTCGTGCAGAAATGTGGAAAAATAGTATTTGCCGAAACACACCATCCATTACCGTCACATCTTGCTGTCCTTAACAATCTCATTTTTTGATGATTTGATCATAATTATCGACAGTTAGGTATAATATGTAGCTTCATTTGGAAACTGTGTCTATGTCTTTGTTTCAAAGAATAGCATTATCAAGATATGACCATTGCAAAAGTAGCCAGTAGGTGTCACTGTGGAGATGGATGTCAGATTGTTTTTCTGGCACAGTTGCATCAAATGTTTCAGCTTTTCACAAAACCCGAAGCTTTTCCAATCACTAAAAAAACAATTCCTGTATTAGGTTGCTTGTAAATGTCCTAAAAGTAGCAATAAACTAAAAATCCAGAAACTCCATGGAACAAGCAGAAAACATATCAAGGACAAACTGACAACCGAACAGAACTGATTGGGGACGGCAAACAGCTGAGGAAGAAGACACAGGTGGAAGTAATGAACAACAGGTGAAAGCAATCAGGGAATGACAGAGCTAACACATGAAGCAACAGAAAATTAACAAGTAACAAGTAAAACAGGAAAACTATCCGGAACACAGACCTAAATAATACGACTCAAGAAGTCAGTGACAGGCAACGCAGAGCGAGGCACGAACAGGAACACTAGGGAGATTATTGTCAATAGTAATGATATACAAGAAAAAAAAAAACAAGACTTCTTACTAAAATGCAAAAAGCACAGAAACTTATGAATTAAAAGATAAAAAAAAAAAGAAAAGAAAAGCAACACATCATGCCACAAACAGCTGAGAAACAAAGTGATTGACATCTATCAGTGTGGAAAAGGTTATAAAACTATTTCTCAGGCTTCAGGACTCCAGCGAACCACAGTGAAACTTGGAATAGTGGGTGAACCTTTCCAAAAGGAGGAGTCTACCAAAATATCTCCAAGAATGCACTGATGACTCATCTAGGAGGTCATAAAAGAACCCAGAACAATGTCTAAAGAACTGCAGGCCTCACTTGCCTCAGTTAAATTTAGTGCTTATGATTCAGCAATAAAAAGGAGACAAAAATGGGCAAAAATAGCATCCATGGGAGAAAATTACTGCTGACCAAAAAGAGCACAAAGACTCATCTCACATTTACCAAAAATAATCTTGATAATCTTGAAGACTTCTGGGGAAAGATTCTGTGGTTTGACCACACAACATTTGCATTTCTTAGAAGCTTTGTGTCCCATTACATCTGGCATAAAGCTAACACAGCATCTCAACAAAAGAAAATCATACCATACAGTCAAACATGGTGGTGGTAGTATGATGGTCTGGTGCAGCTCTGCTGTTTCAAGCCCTGGATGACTTGTAGTATAACTGATGGGCCCATGAATTCTGCCCTCCACCAGAAAATCCTGAAGTCTGACCATCAGTTTGAGCCCTGAAGCTCAAGCACACTTGGCTTATGCTACAGGACCATGATCCACAGCACACCACCTCTGTCCACCTATGAATGGCTCAAAAAAAACACATGAAGATTTTGGCATGACTTCGTCAAAGTCCAGAATTAAATCTGATTGAGATGCCTTGAACAAGCTATTCATACTAGAAAACTCTCCAGTGTCGCCGAATCAAAACATTTCTGTAAAGAGGAGTGGGCCAAAATTCATCCACAGTGAAATGAAAGACGCATTTCCAGTTATCACAAGCGCTTGATTGCAGTTCTTGCTGCTAAGGGAGGCAAAACCAGTTAGTACATTTAAGGGACAATTACTTTTTCACACCAGGCCAGGTAGGTTAGGATAGGTTTCTCCCTTATTAAATAAAATCATGATTTAGGAACTGCATTTTGTGTTTACTTGGGTTACCTTTCTTTGGTTTGTTCAATGATCTGAAATATTTCAGTGTGAGAACTATGTAAAATAGTAAGAATTCACGAAGGGGACAGATGCTTTTTCACTGCTCCATATTTATCCATTGATTTTCTTAACCACTTGTCCAGTTCAGGGTCGTGGGGGTTGGAGCTTATCCCAGCTGTCACAGGGCAAGGGGGGGTCGGCTGTCTGCTCTGGGGCTAACACAGAGTGACAGACATCCACCTACGTACATTTTAAGTTGATTAGAATCACAAATCAATCTGCGCAAGGATGTAAGAGTACCAGGAGAGACCCCACACAGACTTAGAGAGAAGATAAAGAAAAACTACTTGCTTATTTAAATATTATTTAAAGACTATACTTGTATGGGTCTTCAAATAAAATATTTTAATTTTCTTTTCATTCCTGGTTTTCGAAGAATTCTACTACAAAAACAAATCTTGCATTTCAATGACTGTGACTGTTATGTTGAAAACTTGTTGGAATGGGCTGCGTAGCACAATGGAACATCTCGCAGCCCTGCAATTTGATCTGGACAGTAGTGACAGAAATATCCAAGAAATACAGAAGACTTAAGGGTGAGCACGTTCACGCTGTCTGTTTCTGTCTGACAAGCTTACTGAGGTTTGTCTGGCAGTCTTAAGCTCAAGGACAAGCAGATAAGAGAACAGATACACACACGCACACACAGAGCCAAAACGAGCATATACAGTCAGGTCCATAAATATTGGGACATCGACACAATTCTAACATTTTTGGCTCTATACACCACCACAATGGATTCCAAATGAAACGAACAAGACATGCTTTAACTGCAGAGTGTCAGCTTTTATTTGAGGGTATTTACATCCAAATCAGGTGAACGGTGTAGGAATTACAACAGTTTGCAAATGTGCCTCCCACTTCTTGAGGGACCAAAAGTAATGGGACAGAATAAGAACCATAAATCAAACATTCATTTTTTAATACTTGGTTGCAAATCCTTTACAGTCAATCACAGCCTGAAGTCTGGAACACATAGACATCACCAGACGCCGGGTTTCATCCCTGGTGATGCTCTGCCAGGCCTCTACTGCAACAGTCTTCAGTTCCTGCTTGTTCTTGGGGCATTTTCCCTTCAGTTTTGTCTTCAGCAAGTGAAATACATGCTCAATCGGATTCAGGTCAGGTGACTGACTTGGCCATTGCAAAACAGTCCACTTCTTTCCCTTCAAAAACTCTTTGGTTGCTTTTGCAGTATGCTTTGGGTCGTTGTCCACCTGCACTGTGAAGCGCCGTCCAATGAGTTTTGAAGCATTTGTCTGAATATGAGCAGATAATATTGCACGAAACACTTCAGAATTCATTGTGCCGCTTTTGTCAGCAGTCACATCATCAATAAATACAAGAGAACAAGTTCCACTGGCAGCCATACATGCCCACGCCATGACACTTCCACCACAATGCTTCACTGATGAGGTGGTATGCTTAGGATCATGAGCAGTTCCTTTCCTTCTCCTTACTCTTCTCTTCCCATCACTCTGGTACAAGTTGATGTTGGTCTCATCTGTCCATAGGATGTTGTTCCAGAACTGCGACGGCTTTTTCAGATGTCGTTTGGCAAACTCTAATCTGGCCTTCCTGTTTTTGGGGCTCACCAAAGGTTTACATCTTGTGGTGAACCCTCTGTATTCACACTGGTGGAGTCTTCTCTTGATTGTTGACTCTGACGCACATAGACCTGCCTCCTAGAGAGTGTTCTTGATCTGGCCAACTGTTGTGAAGGGTGTTTTCTTCACCAGGGAAAGGATTCTTTGGTCATCCACCACAGTTGTGTCCCGTGGTCTTCCTAGTCTTTTGGTGTTGCTGAGCTCACCAGTGCGTTCCTTCTTTTTGGGAATGTTCTAAACAGTTGTTTTGGCCACGCCTGATGTTTTTGCAATCTCTCTGATGGGTTTGTTTTGTTTTTTTCAGCCTAATGATGGCTTGCTTCACTGGTAGTGACAGCTCTTTGGATCTCATCCTGGCAGTTGACAGCAACAGGTTCAAAAAGCAAACAGCACACTTGAAATGAACTCTGGACCTTTTATTTGTTCATTGTAATTGGGGTAATGAGGGAATAACACACACCTGGCCATGGAACAGCTGAGAAGCCAATTGTCCCATTACTTTTGGTCCCTTAAGAAGTGGGAGGCACATATACAAACTGTCATAATTCCTATACTGTTCACCTGATTTGGATGTAAATACCCTCAAATAAAAGCTGACAGTCTGCAGTTAAAGCATGTCTTGTTCGTTTCATTTGGAATCCATTGTGGTTGTGTATAGAGCCAAAAATGTTAGAATTGTGTCGATGTCCCAATATTTATGGACCTGACTGTATACACACACTCAATAACATTAGAAAGAACTGAACAGTGGAAGTGGTGTGTGATCTCTGGAGAATTCATCAAAGTGAATGTTCAATAGCAAACCTGGAATCCCCTTTCATTTGAGCCTTTGTGAAGGTATATCATATACAGTAAGCTGGATATACCCTTGAACAGTGAGGTGTACCTACAGGAACTTCACAAGGAATTTTGAGTTTCATGGTGTCATTAAGAATGCATGTCAAGTATAGTGTGAAAGTAAACAACCTATCACCAATCTCATGAGCCGTGGTGGGATTTTGCTTTGTGAAGTGTGCACAAAGACTGTATAAATAATGGAAGCGACGTGCACATGAAAGCCAGTTGCCAAAATGTAACTCTTTCCATACGAAGGGGATAAAAGAGAAATGAAAACACGCAGTGGATTCATAAAAGCAGCACCCCTCCTTACTCCTCCCCAGAGTGAAGCAAGGAGGGATAAATATGAACTCATTGACACGTGATCGTTCGAGCCCCACATTACACTTCTCGCTTTCCTCTGCCCACTATCTCCACTTTTCCCTCTTGCTCTCATACCTCATGCTCCTACCACACCCCCCACATAGTCAATGCTAAAATGAGATACACTATCTGTAAGCCAAGAGCCACTGTCACCAGATCCTCTAGTCCTGCGGAGTTCTCGGGAATGGTATGTATTCCTATTTGGCAACTTAGTGCACATCGACCACACAACTAACAAACCGGGAACTTTCTGGAGGGTAAAGCTATAGGTCACAGCTTGCAGTTTATCAGTCCCATCCAAGGTGCGCCAATAGGCAGTTTATGACAACATGAGAAGGAATCAATGTATCAAGGGTGCCATATCAAACAGGTGCATGGTGGTTCATTTAAACTTATACATAACTGCTTTACTTTTTCCACAAACCCCTAGTACTTCTTTCCAGCGCTTGTGTACTGAGATAATGTCAATGTTGCATCTCGGGTTTCAGGAGAATATGCCACACAGAGAGCCAGAAGTTTCTTGGCAGTGATGATTGCTTTGACTCTGCTCCAGCCGCCACAGGCCTCTGCTAATGCTACATACAGGGTTTACACGGGTTTACGAGCATGTGCACAGACACTTACGGTGCATTAGAAGCACAAAAGACTGACTGGAAGCATTTGAAGATGCCTACTTATATTTTATACAATTAGAAAAGGTGGTGGTGGAGCTTTGCTTTTTATTGGTGTGCGGAGCAGAATGTCTGGGAGTGGCAACAAGAAGGGATATTAAAGTTCAAGGTGAACACAGAGACAAGCGCAGGATCGTTTAAAAATATGAGAGGCCATGCAGTTCAGCAGGGCACAGTCCCCATGTAAACTACATCGCCTCGTGTTACAAGTGTGGCTGCACTGATAAGAAAAATCATTTTTGCTTTTGTTCCTGCAAGATCCCTGTGCTAAATGACTGTTTGGGATTTTGTTTGTTGTTGTTGTTTTTTTTCAGAGAAGCACACAAAAGCGTGCCAAGTCAATACACTGAGCAAAGATTCAGTACTGGTGACTTATGTAAAATATGGACATAACCATGGTGACGTCATCAGCTGGTTTGTGGAATTCCAATTTTGAAGCGTCAACATTAGCCAAAGCCAAATTACATGGCCAGTATGAATGGATGCATTAGAATAGGAGAGTCTAAAAAATATTTTATTGCGAAATATTCACACAGACATTTTACAGATACAGTTTTGCATGCAGTGTGTAAAGGCCTCGACAAAGGCCAAACAAGTGCGTTTTAACAAGAAAAAAAATTGTCACCCAATAAATTCAATCACACAGTTTGTGGTACTTCAGTTTCTTGGCTGCAACAGAGAAGCAGTTTTAAAAATATAAAATCCACCAAGTATCTTCAGTGACGATGCGCCTGGAGATTCTCTGTGCTAATCTTAGTGCAGGTTGGAAAAACCTATGGTCTATGAGAATTCATGTAAAGGCTGAAAACATAGTTGGTTGCTGCAATGCTGATTTTAAAATTTGACTTGATTCAAGCAATTCCAGCTGTATTTTTCGTTTTCCATATCCCATGTGCAGTATACTGGTTAAAATTATAAGTCCAGTACTCTTGTTTTTTATTTGTTTCAATGACACTCTGGGGGGTTTTTTTATTGTTTAACACACTTCCTGCTTGTGAGTTCTCCTCTGTTTGGGTTTTATTGACTGTCTCCTTTTGTTTTGGGTTGTTTAAAAAAAAATCATGTTATTTATCACATACTACCTCCAACCCACTTTACCCATTGAGCAATAGCTCAATTTCGACACCCTTCCCTTGCCCTTTGTGTTTACTCACCTCTACTCTTTCTCCTTCCCAGTTTTTGTTCACCTCATTTTTGATGATGAAATCATGTGACGTCAGTGTAAGTCATACACTTGAGGCCACTCTTAAGTGACTTTCTCCTTAAATCATGACCTCAGTCTGTGCACAATGTTGGGTGGTCCAGCACTTTGAATGTTTGTATACAGACTGTCATGATGCGTAATGGGCTTTTGTGTCATCCCTTGACTTTTCATCTAGCACCACTGAAGTTTTCACATTCACTTGGTGAATCACCGCAACATTTGGTAACGTTTTTGAAGATTGCTCACAGACTGTGGATTCCAGTGACAGTGGTGATCCTCTGACTTTAAGCGTCATGAGGTTTCCACGTGGGGTTTTGAGTGAAATGACTCATCAGCTATTTTACCGATTAGCATTAAATGTTGTACACACATTCAAGGTGTGCAGAGGAGCGAAAACTTTGCTAAACCATTAACATCTGGTGCCATCATCAGGTCAAAATCATTACTTTGTCTGCTTTTACTGTTAAATAAACCTCAGAGCCATTGAACTAAGTTGGGGATGCTCTTATATCCGGTCAATAGCCTTTCCAATTACTGGTTTATCTTAAATCACGAGTGTGTTTAAATGCAGCCCCACAGAGTGGTAAGCATAGCTTTCATACTCTTATTTCTCTCACCATCCCTTGGTGAGGGAGAAGCAAAAGGCCAGCTACAAAGAAAGGCTGAGCAGAGAAGCAGAGGCCAAATATAGCCTGGAGTTGTGGCAGGGAAAATGGAGTGAGCACAAGAAAGGTATTTCTTAGAAAGACTGTTACAGTGGCAACTTTAAACCTTCCTAGTTTTTTTTGGCATATCTGCGCCTTGTGTTGATTTTTTATTTTTAAATGGCACTCCATCTTTTTTGTATATTTACTATTTTGGGGGTAAACTGGTTAAAATACATTTTAAAGATTCAGGAGAACCATGCAGCAGTGCGTTTAAGAGATTCCATCTTCCTTCGACCACATCCCTAAAACCTCTTTTCCCTGCAGACACTGGCGTGGCTGGGCAGAAACACAGATATTCAAACTCACACATATACACTGACATTCATACATACAAAGAGGTAACCCAGTAATTAGAGGTACTGTAATTGTGACTTAGCATTGTAAACTGGCAGAGCAATGTTGCCAGGGAAGGTTTGTTGACTGTAGGATTATGACAGGGAACTTAAATGGTATGTGTTTATCTACATTCTGCAGTGGTGAGAGCTGCTGTCTAAAATATCCACCAGGTTCTCTGTAATGGAGCTGGCTGTAAAGTTTCACTGGTCATCCTGACCCCTTTAACTGGCACCTTCTCTGAGGCATTACTGCGTCAGTAGGAGAATATTAGATGTAAATATTACACTATGTCCTGCCCATCACGCTTTTGATTGTATAACATTTGTTTGTGTTTTATACATTTACATCAAGCCTTTGTCTACAGTAATGACAGGTTTGGTGTGGTAAGTGCTAATTCTTATAAGAACAATCCACAAAACACTTGTGAAGTTACAAGTCAAGAAAGCATTATGTTGGGCTCACCTCCCTCATTCAGACAAATGGCTGTTTCCCACAGGGAAAACATATTAAATTTGGAGATTGGAAACCTGGTGTTACGTTAATATAAAGGATAAGAGCTGGGGGGTTGGCATGTAGTGATTAAGCTTAAGTTTAAGATAAGTAATTGGCAAAGTTAATCCAAGGACTAGCTTGAAAGTTAAAAAAGAAAAAGAAGGTGCCTCCTACCTTCATGGTACTGACCAGTGACGAGAAACTTGAAGCACAAAACGAACAGATCTGCTATATCACTGAATGAACTTTTGTTTGAAAATCGGGTATTGTTTTTGTTTTGTTTGGGGGGGTTTTATCAGGTGTGAAATTGTTGTTTAGTTCAGTTGGCTTCCAAATTTAGCTCACCTTGAAAAATCTCATAAAGATGGATGGATGTTAATTGTCAAGTATCAAGATTTAATTGCATTACAACAATTACAACTACTGTTTTTTAAACTGTGCTTTACTCATGACTTATAGCATGCAAGTGCATAATGTTACTTTAGTTTTCATGATTTTTATTCTTTTTTGCCTTTCTATTTTTTCACATATACCTTATTATCTATTAGCTACTTTTCTATTCATTCTTAATGATAGGGTGAAGTTCACAGCCACACTGCCAGAGTCAGTTTAGCAATCTTAAATCCTTAGTTATACTAGCTAGCCTACTCAGTTACTGAATAGGAGTGCCTGTAGGGACAAATGCTATGGAAGCTGCTATATTGCTTTGCTTTATATAATGTGGATATCTTTATATCCTTTTCTGTTCTTTACTTTATTAGCATTTAGATCTTATTCAGCCATAGGTTTTTTTTCTTCTGTGATAAAAAAATGTGTTACCTTGTAAGCAAGCAGACCTTTTTTTCTTCAAGCACCTTCAAGAATGTAGGACAAAGCAGTGAGAAAGTTGTAAGTTTTAGCATTATACTTAAATACGATTTTAAAATGTTTAAAACATGAATATGTGTTAAAAGCATTGAGAAAACAGGAGTTGACAACTACATGGAATGGGATTTGTGAATCAAAACCTTGAAAAAAAAATCATAAAAATAGGATTTGATTTTTTTTTAAATCCCAACACACCATTAATATCTATAACCCATATGTTAAACTGATGATAGGTTGAATACAGATCAATAAGATAATTGAAAATAAGACTATAATACCAGATCTCTTCTATTTGTCTGCAAACCCCTACACAATTATAAATTGAGCAACCAAAATTGGCACATGGGTACATCTTAGGCCCCTGGAGGTTTTCATCTATATCCAATATTATGATCTCATCACGTTGCCTGGCAAACACCAGCCAATAAGCTAAAAGGACTCCTTTATAGCAATAATGCAAATTATCAACTTATAAAAGCATAACTTACTTTTCAGAGCATAAAAGGCTGATTTAGAAACTGATTTATAAATTATTCTTATGGCTCTGGTTTTTGCTGTTGCTTTCTAATATTTCATATGTCAACAATGCAATACCTTACTTGAAAGCTGGTGGTTGGGAAATTATTAACAGTTAGAGAAATGAGCCAATAAGCCACCTCATTGCTCTGTCCTTGACAAATTCTGATATGCTGTATTTCAGCATAATACAGCTGTTGTCAGTGAACCATCCCCCCCCCACCCACCCACCCAAAAAAAAACAAAAAAAACCAAGTAAACTATGTGTCCTGGAAATTAATGCAATTTACATAATGTCCTTCTATGTGACAAAAACAAGTTCTGCATGTGTGTGTGTGTGTGCACGTGCTTGTGTGTGTGTATCTGTATGTGTGTGACGGGGGTAGGGAGTGAGAGACAGGTGGTTGTAATGACAAAGTCAAATATTTGACACTGCCTAATTACAAAGGCAGTCTTGTGACTTTGTGCAGTCATATTTTCCATAGGTGTTGAAAACAAGGCTTTTGTTCTCTCCAACTAAATGGTCTTAAACTACAGACATGAAAGTCTATGCTGTGCTATACTGGTCTGAAACAGCAGTAAACAGATAAAAATGAAACCATATATTCTTTTCTCAAATCTCTTTCTCTACTTGTTTTCCAATTCCCACACACAAGCACAATAAATCCTCCCACAACACTATTTCCATTCATGCCCTTGCAAAATCCACATCATCAAAATCACACATTTCCACAGCTATTATTCCTTGTTATGGCATTCTCAAACTCAAATTCCCATGTCCCAGATTTTCCCAGATCACTCACATGAGTGACAGATCTGCAGATTTCTATCTTCTCCTCCTACTCTTTTTTCGGTTCTGCTCTCAATAAACAGTGGCTGCTTTTCAGGACTTCAAAGTCCTCAGAAAGGGGGGGTGAAAACAACATAAAGTACCAAGGTGACAATTAGGGTGCAATGAAAGATCTTGGTTGGTTGCAACATAGTCAGAAGGTCAGCCACAGGTGATTTATGGGGCCTTGGAATGAAGACTATGATCGGGATATGGTATCCTGTGGTCAATCTATGCTTTTTATTTCTCTTCTTTCCAAGTTTTCCCTTTTGTGTTTGAGTGTCTAACAAAATGCCAAATTACAGGACAGTGCTAACTTTCCCCGAAACAATAATTTCACATGCCGCCGTGCAGTTCTGATCTTTCATACTGTTGGCAGAGGGAAAAAGTGGACAAATGACCTTAAAAAATTGCACTGCAGTTTTAAAGCACTCACAAAAGGTTTGCTTTTGCAGTGTCATTCCTCAGCCCAGCTACGGAGCATTGGAGACAAGGTCACAGCTAAAACTGACGTGACTCCAAATACCGGTCATTCATGTGCTTCTGTGAGTTCTGGAGGAACCACCTGAGTTATTTAGAATTATTTCCCCCTGGTCACTTAATACCCTACCGCCCCCCAGTGGTCATGGGGCAATTACAAATGACCTTGGGGGGGACATTAGTGCAGTGGCCCAGTTAAATGGAAGGATAAAATAGGACAAAGTACTTCCAAAAAAGTTTCAGTGTAAATGAATTGTGTGACTCGTCAAGTTGACACGTGAATTGAACTTTGTATTCTTAAGATTGCCTTTCCTCATTGCTTTGAAACAAGGTTGCAAACAAGATGAGGAAATAATTATACCAGAACACAGTAAACTAATGTGCAACAGAGATGATAACGTGTTATAATCTTGCAAATTATTAGTGTGCTTCCTCAGGTCAGCAGCAGTCAAAGAACACAAGAAGCTTGAGATAAAGCAAATTGGATTGCGTCCGTTTGACTTAGTGCTACTATGTGTGAGTCATTTATAGTGTTGTACGTGACAATGTTCACACATAACTATGACTTGACCCAAAATCTCAGTGTGACACAGAGTAGGGGACTTTTACGTCACAGTTTTGACAAGTAGTTCTTTTCTTCAACACACACAAAGCCTCAATTGTACTCATAATGGAGTGAAAGAACAGCTGCTCACATGTCAGCTCCAAGACTGGGAACCATGCTGCCTGGTGAAAAAGACCCTGTAGTGCAGGTGGTAGTGAGGCCCCCCTGTGGGCATGTGGGCTACACAGTACAGGTGGGTTTGTTGGTGCACTGCAGGTGCACATCAGCCCCTGCAGTGCCAGAAGGAATCCAATGATCTGTGCCAGTACACCAGGTGCTTTCTGCACTCTGATCCTTGACTCTGACGGATTATAAATTTCAAGTGAAGCATCTTCCTTCTTTCTCTGCCATTTACAGTGTTAATTAATAACAGATGCAGATGATACTTTCACTCTCCTTGCCTGGAGAATATAAATATTTAATGGCATTTCTACTTTAGCCCTCTCACAAGATCTTGGGGGGAAAAAAGCATAACCACTTATATAGACACATAAGTACACACTGCACAAACATTCGCAGCAGCTCCATTAGACTAAACTGTGCCCAGTCCTGAAAGTTAATGTTTAGACGCACTATGCCTGCAGAGACATACACAGCAGGCAGTGGGGGAGCTAGGCTGAAGGTCAGCTTCACATGTGTGATCTTTTTAAGTCAACAGTGAGCCAAATGACATGGATTTAAAGACTGGGGGTGGGGTGGGTGGTGGTCGGGTGAATCTTTGAAGAGTCTCTGCTGTGTGATCTTTTTGGGGCAACAGCAATCCAAATGGTATGAAGACAGATGTTGATAGACAATGTAGGTTAGCATATATTAAAGATATTTTTATCAATAGCTATGCTCAAGAAACTGTAGGAAAGTCAAGGTATCAGCTCAGTCTGATTCAAAATTATATTTGATCCAGTTTTAAGAATGGTTTTTTTCATCTTAAAGTGGGCAACAAAATCCACTAAAGCAATTGAGTGTTTTTAATGATGACTTTATAGTCTAATATAAAGTATTTTAGGCATTTTTTAGTGTTTAAGTTCTATAAGTTAATTACATTTAAAGATTTTCCTATTCCTTCATCAAAGCTAAACGTTCTAAAAGTGTTACTAAAACAAATTCACACAGCACTATAACTCCTCTACATCACACATGTTGGCCAAGGTGTTTTAACTGCACAAACATGCAGGCCATAATTGATCTGAGAACAGTGAATGCAGAGTCAGTGCCAGCTTGTCTAGGTTGTCTGCCTCTCATCAGTCACAAAAAAAACATCATCTACACACACACACACACACACACACACACACACGCACACGCACACACACAAATAAATAAAAAAAATTGTAACTTAATTTAAAACTTTTAAAAAGCTACTGCTCACCCAGCTTTTGTTAATGTGGAACAGACAGTCTCATGAAACCTACATACGCTACAGATCTCAGAGGAATTGAAGTTAAACCTGCTGCCAGAGACAATAGCCAATGGTGACCACAAGATGGCAGTAATTGAAAGGATTGTATGAACCGGAAGTGAAAGAAGCTTTACGGCAGAGAGATCGTTTTCACCATCCATCAGCGCCCAGTTAGCTCCTAGCATTTCTCAACAGCTCTGCCTCCTTTTCGACTGCCCGGGACATTTAAACAATGGATAATCCGTTTACAAACAAATTCATGCTTTTCTCCTCAACAGAGAGCGTCCCCCGATTGAACAACAGCGCCGTAAAATAAGAAGAATGGCGCCAAATTACAGACTTAATAATATTGACTTAGTAATATGACATGTGAAGATTCATCAGTCAGATTAAGTGTTTACTGACAATTGACAGTGATAGCGGACATCATCATCACTATTTCAATCAATCCTCTCCACACAGACAAGCATAAACACACTCAACTATCACTAAATCAAATTTAACGCATACACAAACACGATTTGTAATGATGCTAATTCAGTTTACAATAGGGCTCATTCGCTCGGTCAGCAAGTGGCGGTATCCTCATACACTGGGGAGTAAACTGCCATTAAACGAACAGAAGAAGAGAACATCCGCACATGTGCGGTACGGATCAGGTAGAGCCGATTTGTACGGTCCGACTTTGCACATGCGCAGTAAGGATCGGGGAGTCCTGATTAGGGGTGGGTTTTGATTATCGATTTATCGATATTATATACATTGTATATAATAAATGTATTATATGCATTGTTACAGACAGGAATAGCACAAAAGTAACTGTTTTTTAGGTTTAGTGTCCTTATTTTTTCCCTAGGTTATTTGTTCTGTTACAAGTTAGTTAACATAAACTAATGTAAGTCTATTGACAGCAACCAACCAACTCTGATGTAACTTTCCGTACTGACAGAAAACTCATGTCTTAAATCCAGCTACACAGACAGTGTTACAGCCATGTCATGTTTTTGAGAGCAGGGCTTCATGGTGTATTTTGGGTTTTTTTGGTTTTGTGTTTGAACTTAAAGGACTAACTATAAAAGAAATATCTTGTGTCTGTCTTTATTAGGACAGGTGTTGGTGTGTTTGTAAGTAGGCTAAGTGTTAGCTCTTTCATTACAATAGATGCAATTGTGTGCATCTGTGTGCATGTGCGTTTCATTAGCTGCCAACTCTTCCAACACAATCTAGAATTAAGCAACCAAACTTGGCACATACATTAGCCCACTGAAGGTTCTTATCTAAATCAGATATTTTGATATGATCATGTTCCCTTGCAACTACCTAGAAATGGACTAAAATTAGTTCTTTTTTGCCCTCATACAACAACTTGTGAATGCATACTATCAATTTCATTTGACAATAATATCTCATTTATACCTTCAAAAGCTGAATTATACATAGTATAGTATAATGTCATCATGTTGCCTAGCAACCACCTAGCAATGGGCTAAAATGACCCATTTTTTGCATTTATACACCTACAACACCTTATAAAAGCATTGTATCATTTTCATTTCATAGGCAACAGTATGAAAAGACCAAACAATACGAGCATGTACTACAATGAATCTCAGACCATGAGAAATGCAAAGTAATGTCATGGTTAGAGCAATGAATGATTTTCTACAGACAGTAAATAAATTATTAAAGGGATTACTTTCTAAAAGAAAGTAATGATCGGTAATATATTATCATTCAACTTTTTTTTCCCGGAAACTGAATATTTTTAGTAATTTAAAAAAGAATCCAATCCATTATTGATAAGAATAGCCATTGTGTTGTTGCATCTTATATTGCTTACAGAAGCAATCACGCTTATTGGATATCTCAAATTATGAGTGATGAGCAACAACCTTCTTATGACCTCTTCAGGACACCCTTAGGTGGGAAAGGGACAGTTTATAGCAGTGCTACTGTGTAAATAAATGACAGATTGTCAGGTCAGCAGGCAACAATTGGTCCTGGTAACAAGCAGCCCAACAAGCTAAAGGAGAGGGGATGACAATCATGAAGGCCAATCAGCTGAAGAATCCACCGGTATAAAAAAAGAGAAAGTTTAAATGCTGACAGACACAAACAAAAATAGCACAGAAAATCATGCACATGGATATTCACAGTTCAGACTGAAGGTTAGAAGAGAAGCATTGTTGACCGATCACATCTCTATTTTTATTCCCACCGCCCCCGAGAAACGCACACCCGCACATGACTTCTTTTTGCCAACTAATCTGTTCAAAGTTTCTACAGCATCATGCTGCGTTTTATTACAGGGCTTTACTCCAAAATAGCCCCATTATCAGCAGCAGCTCAAATAGCGTCATGTTACCTAACAAATTGTTGCTGTGTGAATGCTTATCAGATATCACCTGGAAATCTGTCAGACCTCTTTTAATGTGACCCTATCTAAATACACACATGCAAACTCACAAGAATTCCACTTGATCTTTCCAGTCTCTTCCAGCCATTCTACTTGAAGCCGGTTTGGACTAAACCCAGCAGCTGGAAGACTGTGCTCAGCTCCAGCACACCAGCCAGCCAGACTGACTGAGTTTTATTCTGCTGCTCAGAAAGACATCGGGATCTGAAACCTCACACAGTGTATAAACCGAGTGACTGGAATGACCACACACACCTTTATAAATGTAAATGTGATCCAGGATATACAGTAGATGATTTGTGTGTTCAGCAAAAGGATCAAGTGGGAGAAAATTAGAGGTTAAGTGTGTGAATGTGAGTTCAAAGTCAAGAAGGAGAGATATAAAGTTAAAGGGAACGAATGAGATCATGACTCTGTGTATGTGTGTGTGTGTAAGAGAGAAGCAGAGTGAGTAGTATTGGCCACAGTCTGACTTTGACCTACACAGACTGCCAGTGAGAAAGCAGCTGACAGTCTGTCCAGTTGGCATGCGCGCAGTGCTTCGGCAACGTGCAGCCTGCCTCGTACACAGAAACTGTTACCGGGCGCGTCTGTTACTGAGTCAACAGCAGCCACTGGTGGACGAATCCAGACATTCATTCATAAAAAATTATGACTACATCTAGAAGTATGGAAATCTACACTGTGATGAGGCATAGATGAATCAGTTGTCTGCTTTATAACCATTTCAGACATAACACATGAAGCAATTATGCGCATACGCACTTCCTGAAGATATTGGCTATACATGTCTTGGAATACACCGGCACATATATGGACACATTCTGGCTCCAGCTGGAAAAACAGAGTCTCCATACAGTCAGCAGGACATCCTTTGCTATAAAAGCCATGAAGGCAGAACAGGGCAGAACAATCTCCACCGGGAATCCAAACTCATACTAATTTAATGGTTGACTACTTTTGGTCTAAAGGTGGAGGCAGATCAAAGTGTTTTTTTCTGGGGCAAGAACACTGTGCTATGCTTTATGAGGGACACAGAGACCAACACAACCATGTAATGTAAACCAGTGTGACCAGAGCTGGAGGTATCTGGTCTTTGAGTAATGCATGAGCGAGTAAAAGTAGGAGGAACAAGGACGTCAAAGCGGCACCAGAGGCAGGAGTGGGATTGCAACACATGCCTGTTAAGCAATACCTTTCAAGCTTTCCATGATTGCTTAAAATAAAACCCGGGTGTCCAGTCTGGGCTCCAGGAAATGTCCACCAACAGGAAATGACGAATGAATGGTCACTGTAACCAAAAACTCTCATCTAAACATTAAAACGTGAGAAGGCAGCCTGGTGATGTGGACTAGAGCTCTCTCTGGGTTTGAAAAAGATGGTAAGGCAGCAAATTTGCAGACTTTTTTTGGTGTCTGCAACAACAACGGCTTAATAATCTTTTAATACATTCAGCTGTTATAGTCAGTCAGCGTTAAGAGACTACCTCAACAGCAAATGAGAAAGAAAGCTAAAGACAAGAAGATATGTTTTCCCTCTTCCCCTTTTTTTCCTAATGTGAGTAAAGGATGAATAGTTGTTAGCTGTTTTATATGCACACAGTGAAAATCAAACTTTATGCATGAAATTAAGGTTTCAGGTCCATCATATTTTTCTAATTATTCACCTTCTTTTCATAACTCTATCACATTAATGCTGTTCTATTGTGACATTATTCTTTACATGGCTGATGATTAAAAGAAAAAAAATAACAGGGGCATGTTTAATATTGTTTAAAATGGCCACAGGAGCCAAAAAAGGAGCATGTAACAATGTATAGCACCTTTTCTGAATTGGATCGGACGACAGCGTGGTGATGTCAGGAATCAGCCACCAGCCAAGCAGACTGGCAGCATGAGATGAGGTGATGATGTCATCAGGCTAATCTGAGATGCACGACAGCAGTGTTTCTGTCTCTGTGCACACAAATCGTACTCGCTGTCTCTGCTTCTCTAGAAAACTGCAGGTTTTTGTGTCAGCGCGCAGGCAGGAATGTGTTAGGTAACAGGGCAGACACAAAAGAGCCACAGCGTGATCACTTTCTTTTTCTGTAGCAGCACCTATTACGTTTTGAGCATGTGGCCCCCTTTGAGACCTTATATGTATTCTGACCTATATCCAAACTCCCATCTGCATGCCGTTCGTCCCGGCGCAGTCATCAAATACCCCTTCATCTGTATTGGATTTTGGAGGCGCGAGGCAGAGAGTGTGACTAGCAGCGGGACGGAAATGAGCGTGATGGTGAGGGAGGGGGGGGGCAAGAGAATTGAATCAGGGCTGTTGGTGTTGCGGGGGCACAAAGATGAGAGTGGTAACTGCGGCTCTGCAGCTGTGGCCTACGTGAGCATCGGCAGGAACGCTCTCCTCATCTCAGCCCCCTCCCTCACTCATTCCCTCGCTCTCTTTCTCTCTCTCTCTCTCCCTCTCTTTCTCTCATCTCTCCCATTCACCCCCTCCTCTGCTCATTTGCACTTTCAAATAGACTTTTGAGAGGCCCCCCTTCCGCCTATGCCCAAATCCTTCTTGCTCTGTTCTCTCATTCTCTCTATCATCTAACTCCCCTTCTTTCACAGAAAAACTGCAGGGACCTGGACAGTGAGAGATGCCGTGCTCTGCCAGCCAAAGGATATCTGAGATGACTGAATGGGGAAGAACAGAAGACAATGATCCGCTTTCCCACACGGATGCAACAGCACAGACGTACACAAAGCCAATCTAGCCTGAATTGACCTAAAGGGGAGGTGTGTGTGTGTGTGTCACCGTCATTCATTTCAATGCACACAGTCATGTGACTACTTCAGTATCTTGAATCGGTGGGCAAACGCTGGCTTTAAGGCCAAGGTCAGAGGTGATACGCGCAAGATTGAGCTGAATGAGAAAAGTGGGAGGAGAGAAGGGAGGAGCAAAGATGAGGAGACAGAATGAATACAATGAAGGAATTAACGGATGATGGTCACTGGAAGAATTCAAGGACAAAATAAAATATGAAATAAGTTAATACATTGTAGTACAAGTGTCCAAAGGAGAGAAGGTGACGTCAGAGAAGAAAGCATAATCAAGAGAAAAAGGACAAAGCAGAATGGGCTGATTGTCCTTGCACTGTTAAGCAGGTGCACTTTTTGGCAGTGGCTAGAAGGCTGAGACAGACTGAAGAGCAGTGCTGACCTCTGCTGGCTGCATATAGGGTTGACTCTGAGTGTATGTTAGCTAAATTATGGGTTTTTCTTTGTATGTTCGGTGCCTTTGTCTGCCAAGCAAATCTGTGAGTTACATTTCTGTATATACGTACCAAACCACAAGGGGGTCCTTGAGTGATCATTTATTAATTCAAAGTTAAAAAGACTTCACGTTGCTAACAATAGGCTATATTAGACCATAGGCTAACAAAATGCATAAGTGTAGATTAGAGCTCTTTTATTTTTAATGATCCACAGTATTGCTTTAGATCAGGGCTTGTCAAACATTTGGCCCGGCGGCCAGAACCAGTCTACCAGAGGGTGCAATTTAGCCCACTGCATGGCTTTGGAAAATGTGAAAAATGCAAAGAAGGAAGGCACAAATGTACACATTTAACTAGTTTTGACACTTTTGCAGCATTCTTACTGACAAAGACATTATGCCTTGCCTAACATGCTACACCAAAATAAGTAAAAAGATAAACTATTAATTATAGAGATGGACATTTTTTATGTTGATATTCCATTAAATATCAAAAAAATGTTACTAGTTAATATAGAAATGTATCTTTTCAAAGTTGGTCCACAGTAAAAAGGACATTTTCTCTCTGTCAGTTAACAGTAAAGACGTAGTGATGTAATTACTTCACAAATACTTGACATTGTCTTTTTTGTATTTCTAAAATTTAAGCCCAAAGCATCGTGCTGGGAGCTTTCTTTGACTTACTACAACTGTGTTTAATTTATAAAGTGTAAAAAATACTAAGACGTAACAATGAACTTGTATTTCTTTTACTTGAGACATTTCAGGGTTTAAATTTCTTTATATTGAAAGAAAGAGGAAAAATTCAAAGATTTTTTAGTTTTGCTTGTTTCTAAGTTAATGGGAAAATGGGTCAATTTTAACCCATTAATGCCCAATGTATCATATTTAATACGTACAGTTTTTTATGAGGTTTTGAGACTTTAACATCAGTGGGATATTTTTCCCCACTGCAAAATGTTAATGAATTGCATAATAAAGTTAAGCATTTTTTAAAACGCAAGAGTTAGCAATAGGAAAAAAATAAAAAGTCATATATGGAAAGTAAAATTGAATTTTTTTAAAAAACAAATATGTCAGTTGGTTCAATAAACTCCATTTTCAAAAAAATTGAATTTTCTGGCAATCACTTCATAGCTCAGGTTTTAAGGGGATATAAAATGATTTCAACAGCCCTGCTTTAGATAACAGTAGAGTGAAAGTGCATTCAATACCAAGAGCTACAAGTGTCTTGATGACAGGGGGGTTTTGTATTATAAAAAAAAAAAAAAACCCCAAAACAACAAAAAATAAATTTTATAGAAAACAGAACTGGAACTAAACTGACCTTAAGACATGTCACTTTGCGACAAAGAACTGGGAAGTGAAAGCTAAAAGTGAAAAACATCTTAGTACCTTTGAAAAAGCTTGTAGGAGCTGGCTGGAACCCATATTACTCATATGCTAATAAATGGATGTATAGTGCAAAAATCAAAGCACTCTGCTGCATATGTTTATATGTACTATGTTCATTTATTTAGAGAATTTGATGATAAATTGTTTACTTAGGTCACATAAAAACATATAAATCATTAATGAGTTTTTTCTAAAACCTTTTTCCACTTTAGTGTTTCCGAGCTGACAAAGACTGATCTCTATTAAAAAAGAAAATCTAAGACAAGTGAAGACCTCTCAGTCACAGTGCCGAGCTGGGATCAGTGACTGTGCCTTGGCACATCTCAGATAAAATTTTAAAATCATCAGCTCTCATTACTGTTGAGCACAGAAACTCTTGTGGCCCAGTTACCTTCAAGTGAAGATTCAGCTGGAGATTGCATCAACAAGAGCACATTTGTGCCATATACAGATGTAAAGTGGATGTCCCTGAGTTTCAAGCATGTTCTTACTTGGAAGAGGCAATTGTAAAACACAGTTCAGAGCTGTGCGCCTGCACCTGTGCTTAGATAGAAACAAATCATTCGATCATCAAGACATTACTACTGAGGCAAAAGACAAAAACTTAAGGATTAGAAAGTGGGGTCTGTGAGTGATCAGAGGAAAACCCGTGGAATGGCATTTTCCTCACGATCATCATAGACACGGCCATGGAGCGTGCCCCCTTGATAGAACTGGCGGAGGTTGAATTTGGCAGGTGCAGAGACGTACCACATCACCACCCCTGTGGGGTTCACTGACACTACAAATTCAGTGGAGTCTTTCAGCGATGCGGTCTCATCTGTGAAGACATTGAAAACCTACAAAGAAGACGGGAAACAGAAGTGAATTTCTCTAGCAAGTATAAAGACAGACATCTTGCTGATAGAACACTTTTGGTCTCAGTGGGAAACCTTTGGTCAGATGTAGCTAGATTCTCATCATGTGTTACTTAAAGATCTGTTCTAAGTCCCCTGTTGTTCTCATTGTATATTCTACCACTAGGCCATATTAGTAGTAATTTTAAATCCATTTCCTATCATCTGTATGCAGATAATATTCAGCTGTACCTTTCTTTTAAACCTTATGAATTGGATAAACTATCCATTCTAATGGACTGTCTTAAGGAAATTAATGGTTGGATGGCAAACAATTTTCTGCAGCTTAATACAGACAAGATAGATTGTTTAATTCTGGCTCCAGAGAGTATTAAGCCCCAAATTAGACAATGTTTGGGATCTTTCTCATCCACTGTAAAACCTCTGAATCTTGGGTTAACTTTTTACCAATCTTTTGATGCCCACATCAAGTTTTTGACCCCCTCTTTGCTTTCTTCACTTAAGAAATATCACTAAACTCAGGACTGTTGTCTCTCAGGGTGAATTGGAGAAGCTTGATGCCTTCGTCTCCTCCCAATTAGCCTGTTGTAATGCCCTTTTTCCTTGTCTGTCAAAGGCTTCTATAAATCGCCGTTAAGCTGTCCAAAATGGTGTGATATTTTCTCATATCACCCCATTGCTAAAGAGTCTGCACTGGCTTCCAGTTAGTTTCAGATATCAGTTTAAAATCTTGACTCGTACTGTCATGGCCTTACGAGGAGAGGCCCCCACTTATATTGTCAAGCTACTTCACGCTAATTCTCCAAGCTGGATCCTTAGGTACACTGATAGTGGTCTACTGGGGATTCTACACCTGTCTGAAAACCAAAGAGGATTATGCCTTCCAAACCTTAGCGCCAAAGCTATGGATCTCTCTCTCTCTCTCTCTTTCTCTCTCTGACATGGATACTAATATTTGGTCAAATATGATAGCTATATTTAAAAGTCCAATACTGTCAATATTTCTTTTCTTTGAGACTTCAAAACAAAGAAGTTGCAGAGTGCCCCCTGGTGGAAAAAAATATTCAAAGACAGCAATCCTAACAGGGTTGAAGGGTGTTTCACCCCTCTCTTTTCCTAATTTTCATTCAGTAGCTCTTATAATGCTGACACCAATAACTAATACCGGCCGAAAATATTGCCCGCTAATAAATGGTTTTGACTCTACTTCATATTGTATATTAATAATGTTCAGAAAGATTCTACTGAATTTGTAGAGTGGCAGGGAACAGATGTCCAACTGGTGTATTATGGCTGAATTCCAAATCTCTAGGTCAGAGGGAAAGGAACAGCCCAAGGACTATACACAATATACACAGATGAAAGCCATCTCCACATTATACCCCTAATATCTTCTCCAGACTAGAAACCCATGTGATGAAGCCCGGGGGACACAATCGTTGGGCTGTTGTTAAATCTTGTTAATGTTAATGCATATACACCATACTGTTAAAACTTTTGTCAATGTGGTGTATGTAAAGGCCCAGCATTACTACATCGCCTTTACCTTTTAGTATGACTACATTTGCAGGATTTTTTTTTTATCGTGTTCAGCTTAAAGGGATTTATATAAAACATACCCACAATGTTTTGTTGTTTTAGTCATTCAATTGATATCCTAAAAGACCTACAACACATATGTTTCCATAATACCAACACCAGTTAAGCTCACACAACTGCCCTGACCTGCTGCAGCAGTTTCAGCACTAGCATGAGTGACTATGCAATTTTTTCTGTGCTTGCTTAGTGTGAAATAAGAACTGGAGCCTGCAGTTGTATCACATCCAGCTTGCCATCCTGACAGCTCCTTTTTGGTGTTCTCTTCCAGTATGACTCATTGGACCAGTGCCTGAGTTCCAGTGCTCCAACCATAATAACTACATCTGCTTTAAACAAGAAGCCTGACTGTCACCCAGGGCAGCTCTGATTTAATGTCACCAGCCTGCCCCTGTGATCCGTCCTTGTGTATGATGAGCTGGACTTGCAGTTGCTACTTTGTTGTTGTGTAACTTGTTTCTTGGTTGTCGTTTAAGACATCCGTGTCGCCACACCCTGGAGACTGGGCCGGGTGTTTGCTTCCACATTTCACACCACCCCAACTGATCACAGATTAGGAGTTGCTCTACGTGGATGATTTTGGTAGGTTAGTGCAGCACATGATTTAATTTTATTCACGTAATCCTAATAAAAGACTGAGTCATGTACCGTGCTATAATGCTATAATATTTGAAAAGATTTCAATCTTTTGTTTGTTTGTTTGTTTCTTGGATTTTTTTGTTTTGTTTTCTCTAGTGCTGTTTTACGTTGTTAACCTCAAACTTCAAAAACAGGGAAGTCTGAGTCAACCTTGCTTGCTAAAATTACCCCTCTCACCCCGAGTGAACCAGGTCGAAACACGATACACATCCCTCCTAAGTCTATAAACACATACCTTGTAGCTGCCTGCAGTGTAGTTGAGTTTGCTGAGGGAAGTCGTGTAGCGATAGGGCATGTCTGTACGACGGCTGAAGAACAATAAAGCGCTGGCATTTTTTGACAGGGGGCGCCAGAACACTTCAATGCCACTTTTCTCCTGGGAGAAAGAAAAAATGTGCACAATGAAAAAAAAAAACATTGCACAAAAGTCCACAAAAAGAGTCATTTAAAAAAAAAATGTATCTACTAAATTGTGCTTCACCTTCACAATGCGTCTTCCCTGGATACCCAGGGCATCCTGGTTGATGCCGATGGCCATTTTGTTCTGCAGGATGCTCTGGGCACCGCTGGAGATGGTGCGGAGGTCATTAGACATGAAAAGAGGAGCCGCCATGATCGCCCAGAGAGCCATCTGAGAACGAGACTGTTCCATGCTGAGGCCAAAGTCGCCAATAATCAGCTGTGAAGATTAAAAATTTTCACACCAAAGAATTAAATTGGAGGCTGTAGTCTATAGTACATGCAATCTATCTTTCAGTATGGAGGTGTAGCTGAATGATTTGTGCACAACAAATATATATGTAGAGCACTGCAGAGGCTTAAATCGTAGAGTAAGCAGAGACAGTAAATATAGACATATATAAAATCCTGTTATTAATGTGTAAAGCTCTACATAGACAGGCTCCTGCTTATGTAGCAGAGTTTCTGTGAATGTATCACTGTAGTCAGCCTCTCTGGTCCTCTAAACACCATCTCCACCTGCCCCTCGCTCTGATTTTTAAACCAGAGGTGATCGTGCTTTTAAGGTGATGGCGTCCAAACTGTGGAATGGTCGTCCTCAGCCTAACAGGCCAGCTGATTCTGTGGTTTGTTTTAAACAACTTCTGAAAACCCGTTTTTGTAGGTGAGCTTTTGGTTTGGAATGAATGTCTAATCATATGTTAGATTTTGTGTTTGTTCATGTGTCTCTAAGTTCAAACATGTATTTGTGGCTTTTCTATTGCTTATGCTATTCCCTAAAGCACTTCACATTTGGGGGAGACAGTACAAATTTCAATTAAACAAACCATATCAGGGTCGTTCCACCTTCCAGGACCTGCTGCAGGTGTCAGGACGTCCTGGTTTTCAAAGAACCAGTCAACAATGTTCAGTACACTGTCCCAAGAGTCCTGGATGTCACCATAGTTACGCCACAGGTTGCAGATCTCACCCAGCTGAGTGTAATTTACCTAAAACACGCATCAGTTTCATATAGTGAAGAAGCAAATACTAAGATTCCCTTTTTTAAGTATTAGAACAGGATTCGAACAAAACATCAAAAAGTATTTTGGATTTTAATTGTACCTTAGGTGGCAGCCCACCCTGGTAGGCAGGCCA
Source organism: Pelmatolapia mariae (assembly GCF_036321145.2). Lineage (NCBI taxonomy): Eukaryota > Metazoa > Chordata > Actinopteri > Cichliformes > Cichlidae > Pelmatolapia > Pelmatolapia mariae. The sequence continues at coordinate 7,586,213 of NC_086240.1, forward strand.
GCTGCAGGAATAGCCAATGGGACGCCCTGTAGCATTTAAAGCCTTTGACATGAGAGGGTAACCTGTTCAAAACAGTGAACAGGAGATCTCAAATGAGGTCCCAATCAGCAATATCTTAATATCCACACAGAAAAGGTTCAGTCTTGTGTTTTTACCCTGCTCTTGCTCCGTGGCATTAGAGTAACAGCCGTCATATTTAAACATATCCACCTCCCACTCTGCAAATGTCTGAGCATCTAATTCGATCTTATCCAGCGGGGTGCCAGGGTAGCCCCCACATGTGAGTTTGCCCATGTCCCCATAGATGCCCAGTTTTAGGCCTCTGTTATGCAAGTAGTGTGCCAGCTTTTGGATTCCTCCTGGAAACCTGAAAGAGTAATATCAAACACACACGTTTAAAAATGCATTCAGTTTTCATTTTGTAACCACAGCATGATTTTTTTTCTTTATCCTGTAACCCAATTTCCTTTTGCACTTTCCAGGGAAGTGAAAATTCATATTTGTGCTGACACTAAAACATACCTGCTATTAATCTACTGAGCACTGTGTTTTGCTTTTCACATGACTGTATGACTGTCACACTACTTCACTGGCTGTAGGCCAGTAACAGATATATGTTTACAATGGTCTTTGTGCTCACGCAGCAAATACTGCACCTCTTAGGATCAGGCTGCAGCCGTCCCTGATCGTCTCTTTGTTTGGAAGACCAGCAGTCATCTATGTTCACGTAGACGTAGCCGAGTTCCTTCCAGCCATCCTCTGCAAGTCTGTCTGCCATGTCCATGAACAGATTCTCACTGGAAGAAGGACAAAGGTGTTTCATAATTGTCTCATTCGCATTCCTATTTACACTGATACTGCATTTGAAGATAGGAGTGTAAAGAGCACTACCATATCTATTAGATATTCTGTTCAAACCAACTGCTTCTACTGGCTTTTGTTATATCCTGTTATTATATCTCTATAAAACTGAGACCAGACCATTATAGTTATAATACCTAAATACCTTTTAAGTTTTCAATACAATCAAGCCTGGTGGTACACATACAAAATTTTGGCTTACCTGATGCAGTTCTTTGGGTCGTTTTCACAGTCAATATCACATCGGTATCGTTCCCATGCCAACCACCCCATGGGAGGGGTCCTCATCAGTCCATTGTCAAGGGCCAAAGTGGTCCCAGTGAGCGCAAAGGCAAAAAAGAGCACTGCAACATGCATTTCTGCAAATACAAAATTACAAGCTGAATCAGATGTCAGTGCAGTGTGTCAAAGATGAGCCAGAAGAGTACGTCCAGAAGACTAAACGGCAAAATGCAGGTTCATGATTGCAGCACCTGACGAATAATCACCTGACATGGGTGTGAACGCAAAACAACCTGCTCGGTGACTTACCAGTGAAATAGACTGATTGTGTCAGATGACCAATGAAAAGCACATGCTTATATAAAGGATGTTCTGCTAAATAAAAGTTAGAATATAAAAGCTGTTCGCAACATAATCGCCATTTGGTTCTTGTAAATACGCAACACTCAATCTCAAGCGAGTATTTTGTATTATAAACACTAACTTGACGGTAGCTTATTATTTATAACTAATCTGGCATAGACAACAATTATTCTAGCAATTTAAAACGCAGGGAATTTAATACACGTTTAAATGATTGAAACGAAGGGATTTGCTGAATAAATGTATGAAATGAAAAGCTGAACTCACTGAAGTCCGATCACGGCTCTTGGAAACTGAAAGCTAGAAAGAGCAAATAAGACCAAGAGCTCAGCCTCCTGCAGTCCGATTCTGTGCTCCTGTCTCCGATCTCCCCCTCACTTTTTTAAATAAATGCTGTGATAAAAGAAAATCCGCTCGGTCCTACTGTAGGGGAATCTGCAACTAAGTACACATGTCGAGGAAGTGGGAGCCACGTGACAAAGGAACCCTATCAGCTGACCACAAAACAGGAAGCAATAGAGAGAAAACCGCCGGGGAGACCGTTGATTACAGTGGTTCCCAAAGTTTTTTTGCTAGGCCCCCCTTTGTTTTACAAGGAAAATGTTCCCCCCCCCCCGCGCGCACGCACAAACACATCCTCCAACCACACACACCCATATTTTGCTCCATTGCGGTTTATTTCACACCTCAAACATTTAGTAAACAATTAAGCAAATACAAGTAATCTGCAATAAATTACAGGTAGTAAGAAAGTAAACTAATAACTCTTTTACGCTACGTCCACACCTACACGGGTATTTTTGAAAACGCAGCTGTTTCTATGCGTTTGGACCTTTCGTCCACACGTAAACGGCGTTTCGAATCACCGAAAACGGAGATTTTTTTAAAACTCCTTTTTTGCGTTTACGTGTGGACGAGGAATACAGAGTTTGTCACGCAACGTCAAAGGTATGTGCCTTTTTTCAAGTCACGCTGTGCGCCACGTTATTGTTTACATGAGATGAATTGCAGAATGGCAGATAGAGACAAAATACTGTTACTGTTAATCTGACTATCTGCAGGTTTTACACGCTTACATATACACAGCAGTTACTGTCCCTCCATTTACAAAGGCAGAGGCGTCACGGTGTGATTATTTTACGTGTAGTTGTTTTTTTTCCTGTGTAATAATATTCAACATTGCTATCAACACATTTTTCAAAAAATGCCTCTCTGTGCAAAATGGGTTTAAAAACATAAACAGCTGTGGGATACTGTTTGTCCGTGATTTGAACCGGGGGAACAAATCGTGGCAGGATCAGCCTGATATTATTTGTATCCCGCTGTAACTTTACTGTATAAAGAGCTAACATCTGCAAAATGTCAGGAGTAGTTAGTCATTACAACAAGTGTTTGTGAACTAAAAATCAAGAATGTGGGATACTGTTTGTCCGTGATTTGGAGAGCCCAGCACGTGCTCCCGACGCAGGGAAAACCAATTATGCAGGGGAGACCTACCTTGGCACTTGTGCAGGTGAAACCAAAGGGAAGATATGCTTCACCATATTTTCTAGTCTTTGGCTTAGAATGAAGTTGGTTTGGAAACATATTCAGCTATGCTTCATCTCCTGCTTTGCGTTTGTGTGGGCGCCCCGTGCTAGCAGTGTCCAAGCGTTTTGGGGTTTTTTTCCCCTTTTCATACCGGGCCCCCCTTGCAATGGCCCCACACTTTGGGAAGCTCTGGATTATGGTTTATTTACCTCAGTTTTGTAGCTAATTTGATCTAATAAACACCTATTCCAGTTTCGAACTGTTTATGTTTAATGAGGTGATGTTAAATGTGATCAAATCATTCATACAATGTTGTTTCATAAAAGCTATAGATTGTAGTAGCCTTCACCTCTCATTTGGCGTTACAATCCTGGTGATGTCCTTGTGTGATGAACAAAATAACTACTGCTTCTTCCTTACAGCAAAAGTGTAAACATATCCACATCCAGCAGGAGGAGCACTTGGAATACAAAATTTGGAACCACAAAACCTGGATTTAGTTGCTTCAAAAGTTGCTAAAAATTCATAGATGATAAATGCTATAAGATAAAGTCTTCTGACTCTCACTTTGGTGAAAGTGCATTCAATGCCAAGAACTACAAGTGTCTTGATGACAGGGGGGTTTTGTATTATATAAATAAATAAATAAATAAATTTTATAGAAAACAGAACTGGAACTAAACTGACCTTAAGAGAAGTCACTCTGGGACAAAGGACTGGCAAGTGAAAGCTAAAAGTGAAAAACATCTTAATCACTGAAAGGAAACTTGAAGAATTGAAATACAGCGTTTTCATTTATTTAGAGAATTTGATGATAAATTGTTTACTTAGGTCACATAAAAACATATAAATCATTAATGAGTTTTTTTCTAAAACCTTTTTCCACTTTAGTGTTTCTGAGCTGACAAAGACTGATCTCTATTTAAAAAAGAAAATCTAAGGCTACGTCCACACATACACGGGTATTTTTGAAAACGGAGATTTTCCGTTTTCGTTTTAAAAAATAATCCCGTCCACACGTAAACGCAGAAATGAAGGAAAACGCTGCTAGGAACATGCCAAAGCAACAGGTGGCGATATATTCCTAACCGTGTAGAAATGTTGGCCAATCAGAAGTCTAGAAGCCTCGGTGGGAAATAGTAAACAAAGATGGGGCGTAGAAGCAGAACCCAGTCGTATGTGTGGAGGGACAGTAACTGTGTGTGTATATGTAAGCATTTAAACACTGCAGAGAGTACAATTAACAGTATTGTAGAAATTCATTTCACCGAAATAATAACGTGGCGCACAGTGTGACGTCAAAAAAGGCGCACACCTTTGACGCTGCGTTTTCTCCGTTTTTCTCGTCCACACGTAAATGCAAAAACGGAGTTTTCGAAAATATCCACCCTGGCAGGTGTTTTTAAAAATCTCCGTTTTCAGTGACCAAAAACGCCGTTTACGTGTGGACGAAAGGTGCAAACGCATAGAAAAATGTGCGTTTTCAAAAATACCCGGGTACGTGTGGACGTAGCCTAAGACAAGTAGGGTTGCCAACCGTCCCTTAAAAACCGGAATCGTCCTGTATTTAGAAACAAAAGTACACCTCCCGTATTGAGCTAATAAGGGACGCACTTTGTCCCGTAATACAGTGAGAATCAAAAGTAGTCTATAACTTTTAATGAAATTAACGCTTTGTTTGAAAACATAATTCCCAGCCCCTCTCCTGCTTTGTGACCAATGAGCTGACAGCACACTTATGACAATTCGAGTATGACAATTCAGATTACCGCTTATCTCATTGGTCGAGGAAAGGTCGCTTACGGAGAAAATACCGGAAGACAACAGATGACCACAACAAGAAGCATGGCAGGGAAACAAACGCCGACACTGCGGTGCAAGTCTCGGACGACAGTACACCTAATGCTGGGCTTACACTGTGCGATTTTTGGCACATTTTGAGCCGATTTTTGAGTCGTGCGACCGTTTTGTCGATCGGCCCGATTTTGGCCTTCATCGTGCGTCGTGTAGTATACGTGGGGTAACGAGAAGCGATTAACACCTCACGACCAGCTCCCGATCATCAATCGCTTGGTCGCGAGGATTTCAAACCTGTTTGAAACCTGTTTGAAATCCTCGCGACCGTCGTGAGGGTGTCACCGCAGCTTCTCGCACTGCGCACGCGCAAACACAAATGTCAGCGAAAAAGACGGCGCGACTGAAAAAATCGCACAGTGTGAGCCCGGCATTAAGCTGGGCATACACTGTGCGATTTTTTCAGTCACGTTATTCAGCTCCTGATCAAACTGCACGATTGACTCGCAGGGGTTATAAGTTCGTAGGTCACGATGCAGGGTCTCACACTATACCGCCCGATGCTCTGATGCGACCTGAGTGCTCACACTGTGCCTCCATAAAATGAAGGTTATAACAGAAAATCTGTCGCTCACTCTCCCTCTCTGTCTTTCACTCACACAGACGCGCACACCACCACCATCAACTTTGCTAAATTGCTAATGAAAAACATTGATCAGGCAGCTGTGATTGAGCAGCAATGTAAATCCAACTATTTTCACGGTTGTTGTGGTCGTGATAATTTTGTGATGCCACATCGAAAAGGCTCGGATGAGCTTTCCAAAGTTCTACAAGTTGTGCCTCCATCACTTGTGTCCAGATCACAGGCTGCACAGCCGTGCTGCTCCGTCTTTTTCACCGACGTTTACGTGTTTGCGCGTGAGCAGTGTGAGCGGCTGCGGTGACACCCTCACAAGCGATTGATGATCGGGAGCTGGTCGTGAGGTGTTAATCGCTTCTCGTTACCCCACGTATACTACACGATGCACGATGATGGCCAAAATCGGGCCGATCACCAAATCGGTCGCACGACTCAAAAATCGGCTCAAAATGGGCCAAAACTCGCATAGTGTAAGCCCAGCATTAGACCAGCAATGTCTGTTCCCCTCAGAAAGAAAAGGCTGCAAAAGTACAGGGAGGAATGGGAAAAGGAAAACACCTGGCTGGAAAAGTGCACGACAACACCTATAAAGCGCACTGCACTGTGTGCCGGCGCACTTTTTCCATAGGCATGCTTCTAATGGTGGGCACATGAAGAACGTGAGGGGCGTGAAAGCTCGGGGAACCCTTAACCAATTTTTTGTCCACCAGGCCACGGCAGAAGCAGATATGGTATGTAAACACTGGTTTGTTTTTTTTAAACCCTCTGGTTAAGGTTAATATGGGCATGTGCAGTGAATATCAGCTAAAAATAAATGGCTAAATGATCATTTGTTTCCCATATGGTCATATCACAAAGAATATGCATCTACTTAAATCAAATTCAAGTCAAATGGTTAAAAAAATAATTTCACACACAAAAAAAAGAGCTACAAAATTCACCACACTGGGAAAGGTGAAGACAATTGGGTTGCCCGGCCCTGGCCACGAGGTGTCTCTTATTTATTTTTCAGGGAGTTGGCAACCCTAAAGACAAGTGAAGACCTCTCAGTCACAGTGCCGAGCTGGGATCAGTGACTGTGCCTTGGCACATCTCAGATAAAATTTTAAAATCATCAGCTCTCATTACTGTTGAGCACAGAAACTCTTGTGGCCCAGTTACCTTCAAGTGAAGATTCAGCTGGAGATCGCATCAACAAGAGCACATTTGTGCCATATACAGATGTAAAGTGGATGTCCCTGAGTTTCAAGCATGTTCTTACTTGGAAGAGGCAATTGTAAAACACAGTTCAGAGCTGTGCGCCTGCACCTGTGCTTAGATAGAAACAAATCATTCGATCATCAAGACATTACTACTGAGGCAAAAGACAAAAACTTAAGGATTAGAAAGTGGGGTCTGTGAGTGATCAGAGGAAAACCCGTGGAATGGCATTTTCCTCACGATCATCATAGACACGGCCATGGAGCGTGCCCCCTTGATAGAACTGGCGGAGGTTGAATTTGGCAGGTGCAGAGACGTACCACATCACCACCCCTGTGGGGTTCACTGACACTACAAATTCAGTGGAGTCTTTCAGCGATGCGGTCTCATCTGTGAAGACATTGAAAACCTACAAAGAAGACGGGAAACAGAAGTGAATTTCTCTAGCAAGTATAAAGACAGACATCTTGCTGATAGAACACTTTTGGTCTCAGTGGGAAACCTTTGGTCAGATGTAGCTAGATTCTCATCATGTGTTACTTAAAGATCTGTTCTAAGTCCCCTGTTGTTCTCATTGTATATTCTACCACTAGGCCATATTAGTAGTAATTTTAAATCCATTTCCTATCATCTGTATGCAGATGATATTCAGCTGTACCTTTCTTTTAAACCTTATGAATTGGATAAACTATCCATTCTAATGGACTGTCTAAAGCAATGTTCCCTCTAATTTTTCATGTATCTGAGCGAACACACAAACTCCCTGAGCGGTCCCTTGGACCACTGTGAGCAACAGCAGACGTGTGCACTGTGGTCACGCCAGCATCGAATCCATCCAAGTTACATGGTTTATTAAAATAATCAAATTACAGCATTTATGTTAGACTACTTTTAATTAACTGCCCGCTTACAATGAAAATTTAAAAAAAATCTTGTTCATGACCTGTGTAGTATGTTAACACTATTGGAAGTAAAGAATAATCTGAACTCCAATTTTGAAAACAAAACTTTCTTTTTTTTAATTTTTTTTTTTTATAAAGCTCTGACTTGTATTATGAGTATGAGTCTGTGGTCTGGGAGAGAGTCCTGTAACTCTCTGTCTGCAAAATACAGTATATAATGACCAATGCTGGGCAATTAATTATATAGTTACTTCTTCAAAAAAGTAACTGAGTTTTGCAAACAACAAAGTTTTTTGCAGCTGTTTACCTAAAAATGCAGCCAAGGCGGTTTCTTAAATAAATATTTTAAACTATTTACAGAACAATCAGCTGTTCTGCATCAAATTTGATGCCACACAAATTATTTGTGCCACTAAAAAAATAATTTCTGTCCACTATGAGATAAAGGAGAACAACAGCCTGATACCTGCAGGCCTGACAGCAGGAGATGTATCACTCCTGTAACATTCAGTAGTCGCCTCATTGTTGTGACACACACAACAAAACTACTGACTACACTACACACTAACTACGCAAGATTTGCGCTAAACGTTGCAAATCTCTCACATCTCAAAACACCGCCGTCACTCCTAAAAATTCCCCCTTTCCTAAACGACTAAATGTCATGTTGCCATATCATTTTTTGATTGGTTGACATGGTACACTTTTCCACCAATAGGAAAGGGTGGGGTGTTTTTGGTTTTGTTTTTGCTCACAGGCGGAGAGTGCTTGAGCATTTTCCTTATAAAACGCCGTTTTTACCGTTTCTTCCCGCAGTAAATATAAACAACAATAGTAATCAGGAAGAAAACCAAACATTGCAGATATTTTTATCATAACTCTGGTTTTACATGGCCTATCAACACAATTTAAAAACTGGTATAAAGTCCACACTTTTTCCGTCAATTGTTCCGCCTGTCCTGCTCACATCTCCAATGGTTGTGCACGTTGTCATTAACGTGGCTTCACTCCACATCAGCCATGCCGCTTTGCTAGCTAAAACACCGGTGTCGGCACATAAGGACCCTGTCATAGCCTGTCAATGACGTTGATTACCTGCGTATATATATATTGGCTGGACTATGAAATAAGGTGGCATCGTTATAATCCCATACGGGAGCAGCCAGTCACTTACTAACTAACACTGCAAAACAGAATTGTTAAAGTTTTAATTTCAATTTCAGTTCAGGTTAGATTTTTTTTTTTTTTTGTGCGCAACGCAGATTTTCTGTGCGCAGAGACCGTGCCAGCAGTGCGCAATTGCGCACGCGCGCAGATTAGAGGGAACATTGGTCTTAAGGAAATTAATGGTTGGATGGCAAACAATTTTCTGCAGCTTAATACAGACAGGATAGATTGTTTAATTCTGGCTCCAGAGAGCATTAAGCCTCAAATTAGACAATGTTTGGGATCTTTCTCATCCACTGTAAAACCTCTGAATCTTGGGTTAACTTTTTACCAATCCTTTGATGCCCACATCAAGTTTTTGACCCCCTCTTTGCTTTCTTCACTTAAGAAATATCACTAAACTCAGGACTTTTGTCTCTCAGGGTGAATTGGAGAAGCTTGATGCCTTCGTCTCCTCCCAATTAGCCTGTTGTAATGCCCTTTTTCCTTGTCTGTCAAAGGCTTCTATAAATCGCCGTCAAGCTGTCCAAAAAAGACTTTTAACTCGCAAATTTTCTCATATAACCCCATTGCTAAAGAGTCTGCACTGGCTTCCAGTTAGTTTCAGATATCAGTTTAAAATCTTGACTCGTACTGTCATGGCCTTACGAGGAGAGGCCCCCACTTATATTGTCAAGCTACTTCACGCTAATTCTCCAAACTGGATCCTTAGGTACACTGATAGTGGTCTACTGGGGATTCTACACCTGTCTGAAAACCAAAGAGGATTATGCCTTCCAAACCTTAGCGCCAAAGCTATGGATCTCTCTCTTTCTCTCTCTCTCTCTCTTTCTCTCTCTGATACGGATACTAATATTTGGTCAAATATGGGGTCCATATGGACTAAGTAAAGCGCTATACAAATACAGGCCATTTACCATTTAATAAAAGACTGAGTCATGTACCATGCTACAATGCTATAATATTTGAAAAGATTTCAATCTTTTGTTTGTTTGTTTCTTGGATTTTTTTGTTTTGTTTTCTCTAGTGCTGTTTTACGTTGTTAACATTGAAACTTCAAAAACAGGGAAGTCTGAGTCAACCTTGCTTGCTAAAATTACCCCTCTCACCCCGAGTGAACCAGGTCGAAACACGATACACATCCCTCCTAAGTCTATAAACACATACCTTGTAGCTGCCTGCGGTGTAGTTGAGTTTGCTGAGGGAAGTCGTGTAGCGATAGGGCATGTCTGTACGACGGCTGAAGAACAATAAAGCGCTGGCATTTTTTGACAGGGGGCGCCAGAACACTTCAATGCCACTTTTCTCCTGGGAGAAAGAAAAAATGTGAACAATGAAACAAAAAACATTGCACAAAAGTCCACAAAAAGAGTCATTTAAAAAAAAAAAAAGTATCTACTAAATTGTGCTTCACCTTCACAATGCGTCTTCCCTGGATACCCAGGGCATCCTGGTTGATGCCGATGGCCATTTTGTTCCGCAGGATGCTCTGGGCACCGCTGGAGATGGTGCGGAGGTCATTAGACATGAAAAGAGGAGCCGCCATGATCGCCCAGAGAGCCATCTGAGAACGAGACTGTTCCATGCTGAGGCCAAAGTCGCCAATAATCAGCTGTGAAGATTAAAAATTTTCACACCAAAGAATTAAATTGGAGGCTGTAGTCTGTAGTACATGCAATCTATCTTTCAGTATGGAGGTGTAGCTGAATGATTTGTGCACAACAAATATATATGTAGAGCACTGCAGAGGCTTAAACAAATCGTAGAGTAAGCAGAGACAGTAAATATAGACATATATAAAATCCTGTTATTAATGTGTAAAGCTCTACATAGACAGGCTCCTGCTTATATAGCAGAGTTTCTGTGAATGTATCACTGTAGCCAGCCTCTCTGGTCCTCTAAACACCATCTCCACCTGCCCCTCGCTCTGATTTTTAAACCAGAGGTGATCGTGCTTTTAAGGTGATGGCGTCCAAACTGTGGAATGGTCGTCCTCAGCCTAACAGGCCAGCTGATTCTGTGGTTTGTTTTAAACAACTTCTGAAAACCCGTTTTTGTAGGTGAGCTTTTGGTTTGGAATGAATGTCTAATCATATGGTAGATTTTGTGTTTGTTCATGTATCTGTAAGTGAAACATGTATATGTGGCTTTTCTATTGTTTATGCTATTCTATAAAGCACTTTGTAACTATTATTATTATTATTATTATAAATATGTTTATATTTGGGGAAGACAGGATATTTGGGGAAGATATTACAAATTTCAATTAAACAAACCATATCAGGGTCGTTCCACCTTCCAGGACCTGCTGCAGGTGTCAGGACGTCCTGGTTTTCAAAGAACCAGTCAACAATGTTCAGTACACTGTCCCAAGAGTCCTGGATGTCACCATAGTTACGCCACAGGTTGCAGATCTCACCCAGCTGAGTGTAATTTACCTAAAAACATGCATCAGTTTCATATAGTGAAGACGCAAATACTAAGTATTAGAACAGGATTCGAACAAAACATCAAAAAGTATTTTGGATTTTAATTGTACCTTAGGTGGCAGCCCACCCTGGTAGACAGGCCAGCTGCAGGCATAGCCAATGGGACGCCCTGTAGCATTTAAAGCCTTTGACATGAGAGGGTAACCTGTTCAAAACAGTGAACAGGAGATCTCAAATGAGGTCCCAATCAGCAATATCTTAATATCCACACAGAAAAGGTTCAGTCTTGTGTTTTTACCCTGCTCTTGCTCCGTGGCATTAGAGTAACAGCCGTCATATTTTAACATATCCACCTCCCACTCTGCAAATGTCTGAGCATCTAATTCGATCTTATCCAGCGGGGTGCCAGGGTAGCCCATACATGTGAGTTTGCCCATGTCCCCATAGATGCCCAGCTTTAGGCCTCTGTTATGCAAGTAGTGTGCCACCTTTTGGATTCCTCCTGGAAACCTGAAAGAGTAATATCAAACACACACGTTTAAAAATGCCTTCAGTTTTCATTTTGTAACCACAGCATGATTTTTTTTTTTTAATCCTGTAACCCAATTTCCTTTTGCACTTTCCAGGGAAGTGAAAATTCATATTTGTGCTGACACTTAAACATACCTGCTATTAATCTACTGAGCACTGTGTTTTGCTTTTCACATGACTGTATGACTGTCACACTACTTCACTGGCTGTAGGCCAGTAACAGATATATGTTTATAATGGTCTTTGTGCTCACGCAGCAAATACTGCACCTCTTAGGATCAGGCTGCAGCCGTCCCTGATCGTCTCTTTGTTTGGAAGACCAGCAGTCATCTATGTTCACGTAGACGTAGCCGAGTTCCTTCCAGCCATCCTCTGCAAGTCTGTCTGCCATGTCCATGAACAGATTCTCACTGGAAGAAGGACAAAGGTGTTTCATAATTGTCTCAATCGCATTCCTATTTACACTGATACTGCATTTGAAGATAGGAGTGTAAAGAGCACTACCATATCTATTAGATATTCTGTTCAAACCAACTGCTTCTACTGGCTTTTGTTATATCCTGTTATTATATCTCTATAAAACTGAGACCAGACCATTATAGTTATAATACCTAAATACCTTTTAAGTTTTCAATACAATCAAGCCTGGTGGTACACATTCAAAATTTTGGCTTACCTGATGCAGTTCTTTGGGTCGTTTTCACAGTCAATATCACATCGGTATCGTTCCCATGCCAACCACCCCATGGGAGGGGTCCTCATCAGTCCATTGTCAAGGGCCAAAGTGGTCCCAGTGAGCGCAAAGGCAAAAAAGAGCACTGCAACATGCATTTCTGCAAATACAAAATTACAAGCTGAATCAGATGTCAGTGCAGTGTGTCAAAGATGAGCCAGAAGAGTACGTCCAGAAGACTAAACGGCAAATACAGGTTAATGATTGCAAGACCTGACGAATAATCACCTGACATGGGTGTGAACGCAAAACAACCTGCTCGGTGACTTACCAGTGAAATAGACTGATTGTGTCAGGTGACCAAATGAAAAGCACATGCTTATATAAAGGATGTTCTGCTAAATAAAAGTTAGAATATAAAAGCTGTTCGCAACATAATCGCCATTTGGTTCTTGTAAATACGCAACACTCAATCTCAAGCGAGTATTTTGTATTATAAACACTAACTTGACGGTAGCTTATTATTTATAACTAATCTGGCATAGACAACAATTATTCTAGCAATTTAAAACGCAGGGAATTTAATACACGTTTAAATGATTGAAACGAAGGGATTTGCTGAATAAATGTATGAAATGAAAAGCTGAACTCACTGAAGTCCGATCACGGCTCTTGGAAACTGAAAGCTAGAAAGAGCAAATAAGACCAAGAGCTCAGCCTCCTGCAGTCTGATTCTGTGCTCTTGTCTCCGGTCTCCCCCTCACTTCTTTAAATAAATGCTGTGATAAAAGAAAATCTGCTCGGTCCTACTGTAGGGGAATATACAAAAAAGTACACATGACAAGGAAGTGGGAGCCACGTGACAAAGGAACCCTATCAGCTGACCACAAAACAGGAAGCAATAGAGAGAAAACCGCCGGGGAGACCGTTCATTACGTTTTATTTACCTCAGTTTTGTAGCTATTTTGATCTAATAAACACCTATTCCAGTTTCGAACTGTTTATGTTTAATGAGGTGATGTTAAATGTGATCAAATCATTCATACAATGTTGTTTCATAAAAGCTATAGATTGTAGTAGCCTTCACCTCTCATCTGGAGTTACAATCCTGGTGATGTCCATATGTGATGAACAAAATAACTACTGCTTCTTCCTCAGAAAGGAAATCCTATTATTAGAATTATTACAGCAAAAGTGTAAACATATCCACATCCAGCAGGAGGAGCACTTGGAATACAAAATTTGGAACCACAAAACCTGGATTTAGTTGCTTCAAAAGTTGCTAAAAATTCATAGATGCGAAATGCTATAAGATAAAGTCTTCTGACTCTCACTTTGGTAGAAAGTGGAGGTTCTTTTATTATTGCCGTTTTTCATAGGTTTAATTAAAGACACGGGAACAAAGTACTGTATTTTGACAGGCTGCTAGTAACAACGTGATTAAAGATGCCATTTTAAATCAGTTCTTTGCTATGTGTAGAGGGTTCAAGGGTTCATCCCTTGAATTGGGTGCCTTTTTTATGCTTGAAAGATTCACAGGTCGGTGTTAATTGTCTGAACAAAGAAAACAAACAGTCCTGAGATAATGGTCAGGTAGGGTGACTGGGCTGAAAGTGATAAAGTAGCTCATGTACAAAGAAAAACTCTGAAAAACGTTTAGAAAGCTTTAGAAAAAAAAAAGGACGAAAGTCAGGATGCTTTGAAGCAAAATATAAGAGATGGCCCAAAACATTTGTATATTACTGTATATTTAACAGTTGTTTACTGTTTGTTTTTTGGTTTTTTACACTGGAATATTAGGGTGACGCACGCAGCTTTTTTGTTTTTCTGATTGGCTCAGACCACGGTGTGTCAAACGTGACATCAAACAGGAAACGGTGAAACCTATGAGCTGCTACACAGGGAAACATGGCAGACGCAAGCCTGGGTAAGATACTAAGCTGCAAAAACTACTTAAAATTAAATAAACCAGGGGTTTAAACAGTATATTAAAAATCCATACAGCAGCTACCTTTATGTAATGGACCGAAGGGTTATATCACACGGATGTAAAAGCTGCAGGCATGCTCCAGAGCTAACTAAATGAAAACAATTACAGACGAGGGTTTAATATCTCTCATTTGGAGAGAATGGTCTCTATTGACATAGACTTTAGGGTGGGTAGCTGGTCTGTTGAAACGTTTATTGTCCTTTTTTGCGTTTAAACAGACTTCCTGGTTTCAAGTTTCTGTCGTCCACTCGTTTTCATTTTCCCTTTAAAGTGACAGGAGCAGGTTCGCGCATGTGCAGAACAGTCTCCGCATACAAGTTAGCAAACTTGCAGTATGACAGTGTAAAGGCGGCACATTACACATAAATAACAGCATTTAATCCATCCGTGGTGACCTCTTGCAAATAAAGGGCCAACTGAAATAAACAGACTTCCTAGTTTCAACTTCCTGAAATTGTAGCTGTCAGACAAACAAGTGAAGTCAAATCTGCAGTTGTGATCACTGTCATCATGGGTATGAATTACATAGTAATTTGGGGCTTTTGAAGATTCCCTTTGAACTATTTTTTCTACTGTGGAATAATTGTACAGCATACATCTTTAACAACTTTTAAAAACAAGAATTGAGTACAAATGTTTACATTTCTTTTGAATTTTCTCGGATCCACACACAGTCAAAAGTACATACAAACTCAAATATATATACATACATCTCCACTAATATTACACTTCCACCACATGCTTTTGGTAGCAAGCTTCTGACACAATTCTGGCTGGATATTTGAATCTTTATGGAGAAATTAGAGTTCACAGACCTGGAATTCAAGCATAGTCCACAAATTTTCGACATGGTTGAGGTCGGCTCTTTTAGAAGACCATTCCAGATTATTAATGTTAGCCTGCTTTATCCATTCCGAAACCAGTTTTGATGTGTTTTGCGGATTGTTGTCCAGTTGGAACACCTGATTTGTGCAACGTGGCAGTACCACTGGCAGCAGAGCATGATGCTACCACCACCATGCTTGACAGTTGGTACAGCATTCGTGAAAGCCTCACCTTTACTCCTCCAATTATGTGTCTTGTAACTGTGGCCAGATATCTCAATCTTTATCTCATTTTGCCATAAAACCTGCCTCCAGAAGGCATTTGGCTTGTCCATGTTGGTAGATGCAAATTTTAGCTTTTGAAGCAGGGTTTTCTCACCCATGGTGTTGTAAAACTGGCTTCACTGTGGATAGTGACACTGGTGACGCAGTTTCCTGATCATGGCAGGCTTGAGCCTTTGTGGTTCCTGGGTTATTTCTGAACATCCTAACCTATTTCCTCTCATCTGAGGGTGACAGTTTGGGTCTTCTTTCACACCTTGGCAAAGTGGTGACACTTTTTACTCTATACTCAGATAGCATTGTTTGAGCTGATGAACTTCAAATCTCAGGTTGTGTAGAAATGGCTTTAACAGACCTCAACTTGTCAATCCAGTGAATGCTATCAGAGAAATCCTTTTTAAGCTAGAAAACAGAAATTGCTTGTTATAGTCAATCATGATCACCAACGAGAAGTTGATAGGCCTTTACCTTCTCAAGTTAAGACGTTCAGCACCACTTATTAAAAGATGATTGTGTATGTGTATATTTGCCTTGTGTGGACTCGAGATTCAAACTTCAATTCAAACTTGTGCACCCAATTCTTGTATTTGCAGTCATTAATAATGTATGCTGCTCAATAATTACACCCTGGAAAAAGAAAGTGCTAAGAAATCATTACAAACCCAAAATGATTATGACATGCTTGCCCATGATAAGTGGATGTCAACTTCTGACTACAACTCTATTTTCCCCCCTTAAATATAACAGAGAAGTAATGTAATGAGGAACAAATCCTTTTTTAGTTTCTAGTGGTTGTTTATGTTTTATGAAGTCAGGTAAAATTTTGTGGGATGAAAACACTTTTCTAGAAAGGAAACCTTATTCCAGATGACTACTAGAGTAATACAAACTGAAATCATATACTTAGAAGTGCTTACATTTGCTTTCAAGTGTAAAACAGTAGACAGTATTTGACTTAACTCCTTTTGTATTTCAGGTGTTTTTGGTGTGGTGTCAGCCCTCGTTGGAAGTGGAGCGGCAGGTTTTGTGTTCGGAGAAGCTGCATTATTTGCAGTTGAACCCACTCTGACTGAAGATGGCCTCCTGCTTAACGCTGCAACTCTGGCTGCTGGACGGGCCGGTTCCACTGGTGTTGCAGTAGTGACGGCATGCCTCGTGTTCACCTCGGTACTCTTATGTCTTGGAAGTGGTTTCCTCCTCGCTGCCATGGTGATGACACTGTTGAGTAAAGTTGGAGTGAGACTGCCCTGGTTAGCAGAGGCCACAACAGGAGCCTCTGTTGTGGTGGGTGCTGTCACTACTGGATTGTTAGCGGGCATCCTTCCACCGTGGATCTACATTGTGGTGCAAGGTGCTCTGGTCCTTTTCGTCTACTCGTATTCCAACATTAACGACATGACCACAGCTCTGTTGATCATCTTCACCACTCTATACCTCAGTGTAGTGTATGGACAGTTGGGAGCCTTTTTTGGACTCATTAGCATGATTCTGACTATCGTTGTCCTCTTTGTCCTTCGAAGGCTACTAACAGTCCGTGTGCCTCGAAGACCCAAATCTAAAACTGGGTGCAAACTGCTGGAGAGAATATTCTTCTACTCTGTTTTTGTGGGGATTCTGGGATTTTTTGTGGGTTTAGGGGCAGGTGAAGCAGTAGACGGGTCAAAAGAAGAGGTGGTTGTGATGCTGCAGTCAGTCCTCTGGGTGGCCTATCTGTCTGCGGCGCTGCTTGGAGCTGGCCTGGGAACTGTGGCCATGGTCGGACTGGGTCCAGAGGTGGCTGGAAAGGTCGCTTTGGGAGTTGCTATAATGACATCAGTGGCTTTGAGAGCCATTCTGCAGTGGAGCTCCTCTCTAGGGGCCCGAGGCAGCACAGCAGGGACGCTAGGGGCGGCCACAGCTGCAGGGGTCTCACTTGGAGCCGCGAGTGTTGCAGCAAGACGGGCATTTCAGTCAAGGAATTCAACTTTAGCAGTTTTAGGTTCAGTCATCGTCGGTGCAGTTGTGGCAGCAGAATGCCAGTTACTTAAAGCAAGTCCGTTCACCACATCAGAACTTTTAACAATCACCCTTGTTGCGGCAGGGGCATTTGTTCTGGGTGCACCAAAGAGCCCGTTCCACACTGAAGTGAATCTGCAAAAGGGCCTCCTCACGGGGCCTGTGCTAATAAAAGAAATCGGCATGGAAACGGTCACCGCAGCAGCAGCACCTATTGGAGCCGGGGCACTTGGGGCTGCAGCGCTGGGCACTGCGGCTCTGGGGAAACTGGGGACTGTGGGAGTCCTAACGGCCATAGTGTTGGCTTTGGGGAGCGCTCTAAGCGGCATGATAGGAAAATCACCACCAACTACAAATGCTCACAGAGACTGATTGACGCCTAAGTTTACATCTGTCTGTAAATGTTCTTGTGTTGCATTTTTGCAAGTAAAAAACTTGAGGCAAAAACATTAAATGCAGTGTCATAAGGCATGATATCTGTTATACAGATAAAATGCTCGTGTTTTAATGTTCTGTTGTGGATACCAGTGTTAAATAAAATCATCAGAAAGCTTTCGTTTTTTTGTTTTTTTATTTCAGTGGCCTTAATCGTCCTCTTTCTTCTTCTTTTTTTCTAAGCTCTTCACAGCATCGCTGCCACATTTCCCAAGACATGACTGCACGCTGGCAGTTTCTTTGGTTTCATCTTAGCAACAGTAACAGGCGCTCAGAGAAGGGGGGGGGGGGGGTAAGACAGGAGAAAGACAGAAAATGATCAGAAGGCGGAAGAGCATCTTAGAACTGATGTGTTTAGGCAGATAAAGATAACCAGAGTAAAGCTTACAGTAGTCTCTCTGAAAAGATTATATTTTTGATTGATATTGATTTAGTAGATCTACAACGATGACAAACGAGACTTCACCTGCCTGGGAACTAGAGGCTCTGAGAATCTCCTCTATCTTAAATGTGTTTTTGTATTTGAAGGCACTAACTCTATATTAAAAGGTAAGCCACTTTACATGGTGGGACTGAACTGAAGAATGGAATGGAGTTATTTTCTGATTTAAATGTTTTTGTCTCGTTTGGAAGAGCCTTTAAAAATCATGAAAACTTTGATCATGCGGTCAGCTGCAAAAACAATCAAACAGTAATGGGGCACGTCACAACTTTTCCGTGGATTTTCACATTAGTGTTGTAACACAGTATTCCACTAACCAAGAGGATTAACCTTTAACAAAGAAGCATGTCTCTGAACCGGGTCCGCACAATGGACACGGAGCAGTCTGCAGAGTACTCGGTGGAGTACTCGGCCCAGGTTTCCAGTGATCCGGGCCGTGACGTGGGTCGGAGGCGTGAAGTGACCGTAGTGCAGTCCAGCTGCTGCCGCTGCCTGCCCCGCGCAGTGCGCCTCACCTTTACCCCCGAGTCGTTGGAAAGGCTCTATCAGAACTACTTCCGTCGGCAGAGACAGGAGAACCTGCTAGTGCTGGTGATGTTCGCCGCTCTCTTCAACAGCTTCGTCATCATCATGTGTGCGGTGGTGTACACTGAGGACAAACTGGCGATGGTGGTGGTGGCAGCTGTGGGGCTGGCTGCGGACGTTGCGCTCTACGTGCTGTGCTGGTTGCAGAAACTCCCCGCATCACCTGTGTGGCGCGGAGCAGTGCCCTACATACTGTGGCTGATGGTCACCGTGCATGTTTTGTGTTACATGGGACTGAACTACGAGCGCTTCCCACATGCTAGTGACTCGGTGGGCTGGCAGACTTTCTTCATTTTCTCCTGCTTTCTAACTTTGCCACTGAACCTGGTGGCCCTGCTTCTCCTCGCTGTCCTCTCGTGCGGGATTCACACTCTGGTTTTGGGGATCACGGTGGCTCAGAAGTTTAAGGATGGCGCGCAGGGGGCGATGCTGGTCAGACAGGTAAATGTCTGGTAAACTCACAAGGAATAAAGCAGCTAGAACTTTAAAACGTTTGTAAATGCAAAACAAACAACAACAAAATAGAAAAGCAGAAAGTGTGATATTAGATGTGTGTACATTTGATTCTAGGGCAGTGGTTCCCATCCAGGACCCAAATTTATGCATGTTGTCAGTTTTTCTTTTTACTAGGCTGCACCAGACCTTCACCAGGCTAGAGCACTGGTACCCAGAGTAAGACCATTATGCAAACAGTGCAAAATTTAAGGGGCCTCACACTGTTTCAGGGCCTAATACCCAAGTGGAGAGGTGTGACAGGTAAAGTGGGTTTGGATTATGGATAGTAAATAAATTCATAATTTACTGCGTTAAATAAAACCCCTTTGTTTTTTCGATTTTGTGCAGTGTTTTGTTAATGCAAACTAATTTCCTTCCATTCACATTTATTGTCTTTTTGCCACACTTGGACTAAGTTTTAGGCCCCCAAAGGTAAATATATATAAGTCAGATATAATATTATTTTAAACGCAGTCTCAATTTATAATGAGAGTGCATATGAATACACCATGTGTGATTGCACTGCATCCCAAATAATGTTGTTTTGAGCAATTTGGAAACAAAATTGCATCTAAAAGTTAAAAGTCAGTTTCCACACACTGATCTTTAGATTAGATTCAATTTATTGTCACTGAAAAGTACATTACTCAAATAAAAATGAAATTTGGCATCCACTTCAATGTAGAAATAATATAAACATATATACATACAATATATACACACATCATATTCACACGTTAGGTTTATCTTATATATAAGCTAGGATAAATGCTTTGTTTATCCCATATTTGGTAAATTCATTTCAGCAGTTGAGATGATGATGAAATGATAATAATATTTATAAATATACTGTTTATTATAATGCATATTATTATTGTCCACACAAACACTTTTGTGGCACTTTTCTCCTCTTTTTCAGTTGCTAGCCAACGTGATGCTGTACCTGTGTGCCACCATAGTGGGTGTGATGTCGTACTACATGGCAGACAGGAAGTACAGGACAGCATTTTTGGAAGCTCGTCAGTCACTGGAGGTGAAACTGACGCTGGAGGAGCAAAGCACCCAGCAGGTATATTACCCATACCCACATGCACATTTTCTTTGGTGAGTGAACGCATTTTCTTATTTTTGGCCAAACAAACCCACAAATGCACAAGTACACAAATAGAAGGGTGAGATGCAACACTCTGATTAATTACAGGATGTTTTGCTCAGCTCAAGACTAATAGGTTGTTAGAGAGGCAGTTGTTTTCACCAGCGCAGCCACCGTCAGGGACCTGACACAATAAGGTCCCTTTAGCACTTTGCCAGCCAACAGATGCAATAGAGAGAATGAGGACATGTTTCCCCATGAAGCATTTTAAAAAGGAATTATGTTTTTACACTTTTTATTATATGTTAGCCTGTTTATTACTTCTTCATTTTAATCAAACCTCAAGCTGCGTTCAGGTCACCATTTTGCTGTAAATCCTTTAAGATTGCTCTTTTGTGTTCCTTACAGCCACTATGCCACGCTTTACCTTCTGTGGCATCAATATTAATCTGCTATGAAGGCTTATCTTGGCTAGAAGAGGTGTTAAATTAAAGAAACGGCGGTAACGCATCTAACAGCAATCGCAAATTGCAAAAAAATGGCAATTGCTCACCATCATCACAGATTGAAAGATGATACAAATGTGCAGTTATTGTCACCAAGCATTTAATTATTCCCTTTAAGACACTGTCACGCCTGCCTGTGACTATTTGCAAAACAAAGACAGCAGACTCTTGAGAGTTGTTTGAAAAAGGGGCGGAAAAGATGGTGAAAAGTGAGGGACGTGCGGATATGGATGGGGAGGCAAAAAGACAAACGAAGAGACAGAGGAGAGATAGTATTCCCACCGTGCCTTTTCAGTGGGAGACTGGGTCAAAGATGGAAAACAACCAGCCAGTTAGGACATATCTGACCACTTGACGGGATTCTTGAGAGCTAAGAGGAAAATAAAATGTAAATTTGTACACTTTCTGTACACGTACAGAAATAGGGATGACTTTTCTTTTCCTATTTCTCACATCTCGCACCTTCTTTCAAATCTTGCTCTATGTAGGAGGAACTATTACTGTCCATCCTGCCCAAACACATTGCTGATGAGATGCTGCAGGGCATGAAGAACCAGGCAAATCAGAACGAAGTCCGGCAGCAGCAGCAGTTCAACACCATGTACATGTACCGCCATGAAAACGTTAGGTCAGGATCACTAAAAAAAAATGTGTTTTTAATTTTATCAAACCTCTGTTTCACAATATTTTTTGCAACAGGAAAGTGTTTCATTGTTTTTAATCATCCACTTTTATTGCAGCATCCTGTTTGCAGACATTGTGGGCTTCACCCAGTTGTCCTCAGCCTGCAGCGCCCAGGAGCTTGTAAAGCTGCTCAATGAACTGTTTGCTCGCTTTGATAAACTGGCAGCAGTGAGTATCAGAGTGGGTTCAACTGTTTTTTCCTGTGAGATATATGTACTCATAAGACACTTTATTAGGTACACATAGATTCAACACGGTGCTGGAACATTCCTCAGAGACCTTTTGTCATACTGACATGATAACATCACACAGTTGATCCACATTTGTCAGCTGCAAATCTTCAGTTCTGCCTCATCCAAAAGGTGCTCATGACTGTGGAGACCAGTTGAGTACAGTGAACTCATTGGCATGTTCAAAAAGCCAGTTTGAGATGGTCTGAGCGTTGTGACATTCCTAGAAGCACCATTAGAAGATGGGTACACTGTGGTTATAGAGGGATGGACATGGTCAGTAACAAATACTCTAGTGGGCTGTGGAGTTTAAAGAATGCTAAATTAGTAATAAGGACACAAAGATTGACAAGAAAATGTCCTCCATACCATTACACTAACAATACAAGGCAGCATGGATGCATACGTTCATGTTATTTAAACCAAATCCTGACCCTACCAGCCCTATGTTACAGCAGAAATCAAGACTCATCACATTAGGCAACAACTTCTCAGTCTTTTTGTTGAGCCTATGTTAATTGTACCCTCAGCTTCCTCTGCTTAGCTGACAGCAGTGGCACCCGGTACGGTGTTCTGCTGCTGTCCAGTTTTCTTCGAGGTTAGATATGTTGTGCCTCCAGAGATGCTCTTCTGCATACCTTGTTTGTAAAGATTTGGTTATCTGAGTTACTGCTGCCTTTCTATTAGCTTGAACCAATGTGTCGTTTGTCATCTGACATCTAAAACTAACAAGGCATTTTTGTCCAGAGAACTGCTGCTCAGTGGATATTTTTCTTTTTTTTTCCTCTGTAAACTCTAAAGATGGTGGGAAAATCCCAGTAGATAAGCAGTTTCTGAAATACTCAGATCAGCCTGTCTGACACCAACAACCATGCCACTTTCAGAGTCACTTAAATCAAGCTTTTTCTCCATGCTGATGCTCCGTTTGAACTTTTGTATTAACAAGCAGTTGAACAGCTTAGCCTAATAAAGTTGTCAGTGAGTCTATTGTTAGATATAATGGGTATATGCTGAGTCATCAGCGAGGGCTAACAAGTTTGGTTAGCAGGCTACATCCATAAACTATACAGCAGATACAGATATATACTAATTACTGCTAACTAAGTAACAGGCTTATAAAATATGAAAAATATGCTCACCAAAACTGAAGCACAAACCTCTTGGGTGATTTGTACAACACAAGAAGTTATATTATATGTCAGATAATTCCTCCAAAATGCTATACACAGTGTGTAGAGGTCCAGTTAATAGCAGACAGTCATCAGCTACAGCTCTGTGTGTGCACACCTGTCAATTGAAGCAGACTCACCCCTCACTTAAAGTCTTAGCAGTTCTCAAAGTTATAAACTAACCGACCACTGCATAGAATATTGTGAATTAGAACTGAAGCCACTCTGCCAGACAAAGCAATGAGATGACACAATTTCTTGATTTCTACAAGCATCTTTTTTCTGAATTATGTACTGAGAAGTGTTTATAAGACTATATAATGACATTATTGGATTGTTTGAGTTATAGTACCAGTACCTTTCTGTTATTGAGGTAAACATCCGTGTCTGATCTCACATTACAGGAACATCATCAGCTGAGGATTAAGATTCTTGGAGACTGTTACTATTGCATCTGTGGTCTTCCTGACTTCAGGGAGGACCATGCCGTATGCTCCATAAAGATGGGCCTGGCTATGGTAAAAGCCATCTCGTAAGTAGTGACCTTACTAATTAGGAATAGGGGAGGAAAACACAATGAAAACATTATTATTAAAACATTAGAATTAAAACTGTAAATTTAAAAAAAAAAAAACAAAGCTTAGACAAAATAATGGAGAAAGGAAGTCACCACATAGAGAAAAAAAATTAGAGAGGAAAGGCTCAATTAAAATTTTAAAGCTGCTTAACAATATGAGCAACAGTTAATTTTCCAGTGACCCCCTGATTTCTCGCATGGTCTAGGTACGTTCGAGAAAAGACACAAACCGAGGTTGACATGCGCGTGGGCGTCCACACCGGCACCGTGCTGGGAGGAGTACTCGGGCAGAAACGCTGGCAGTTTGATGTTTGGTCCACAGATGTCACTGTGGCCAATAAAATGGAATCTGGAGGGATTCCTGGGTAGGAAAATTGTGCGCTTCCTTGGTGTCTGCGTAGTGTGTGTCTGAGAGCAGTTCATTTTTTTTCTAAAATTCACAGTTTTGTATGCTATCTAGGAGAGTACATATTTCCCAGACCACAAAAGACAGTCTGCATGGGGAATTTGAACTGGAGCCGGGGAATGGTGGAGAGAGGTGTGAGTACCTGCTGGAGAAAGGCATTGACACTTACTTAGTTCTAGTTCCTCAGCAGAAAGCCAATGGACTCAATGGAAATGTGAGTGGCTTGTGCCTTTATCCCATACAAAATAAATCAAATCAATTAAATGAACATTTTTTGTTTTTGTTATTGATGTAATATTAACAGATGTCTTATCTGCTTCTCCTCCTCAGACACCTGGTACACTGACCAATAGAAATTCCAAACAGTTGATCAACACCACAGCATCCAATGGGAATGCAGTCTCACAACAGTCCACACCTACTGAGTCTAAAAAGGAGGTGAATTACAGCTGCCGGTCATCATTTCAGTAACCAAAGATTAAAGTGTGTTGTTACTTGTGTATACATGAGTAAGGCCTATCTATATGTTTATAAAAAGATAAACGATTTGATTTATTTTTTCAATTATAAAAGAGAAAGGTTCACTTGGTAATGTTGTCTGTATCTGATGTGTTTCTCTTTGCGTTACTGGCAACCTTAGATGAGTAACAGAGCCGAGGAACAAACCATCAACAGACGACTCCAGCAGGAGCTGCTGGAGAGAGAGACTCAAAAAATGTAAGAAAAAAGAAATCACAAAATTTTAGAAAGTGCAATAAAGGATTCATTTTAAAGACTAAATCATAGAAATCGGATTCGGTGTTCCAGGAATTGAAAAGAAACAAACTCAGTGAAGTAACCCATGTGCATCTCCTCAATCTGTGCCCCATCTCCCATTTTTAGTATCCATGTCCTTCAAAATGTTCTTTTCTTCCTGCTAAATCTCACTGCATTTTTGACAGAATGAAGGATCATGAGATCAACCCCGTTTCTCTCTGTTTTGTGGATGGAAAGTTGGAGGACCACTACTCCTCAGAGAAGGAGAGGAGGAGCGGAGCGGCCTTCTCCTGCTGCATGATTGTACTCCTTTTCATCACAGCAATGGAGGTCTTCATAGACCCATTGTGAGTTTATGTATCATGTATGTGTCACTTTATAGCATGGGTGGCACAGCAGTGCAGCACCATCACCTCCCAGGAGACCTTTGTATGTGGAGTTTGCATGTTCTCCGTGTAACTGTGCCGGTTTCCTCCAGCAGTCCAAACACTTCCATGTTAGGTGAATTGGTGATACTAAATGAGTGTGAGCATGTGTGGTTGTCTGTCTCCCTGTGTTAGCCCTGTTATACACTTGTACTGGGCATACCCCGACTCTCACCCTGTAACAGCTGGGACTGACTCCTTGGCCATGTACGAGTTCATTTATGTTTTGTTTATGTATTGTTGTGGTGATAGCACATGATAATTTATTA
Organism: Pelmatolapia mariae; assembly: GCF_036321145.2. Classification (NCBI taxonomy): domain Eukaryota; kingdom Metazoa; phylum Chordata; class Actinopteri; order Cichliformes; family Cichlidae; genus Pelmatolapia; species Pelmatolapia mariae. Next base: position 7,611,688 of record NC_086240.1, read on the forward strand.
GAAATTGTAGGACGTTGTCTGATGATGTGTGTTCTCCTTCTAGGTTGTTTGTGAACTATGTGACTCTCGCAGTAGGACAGGTATTGCTGCTAATACTCACAGTATGCTCCCTGGCAGCCATCTTCCCCAGGGTGAGAAATTTTTTTAAAAAGGAAACGTAATTTTTTTGTAAATTGTCGATAATGGTAACCAATTAATTGCTAAATGCCTTTGATTAGTATGTTCAAACCTCTCTAACAATAATGTAGAGCCTAAAAACTATGGTGATGTGAAAAACTAAGTACACCCCATGATTCAGTAGGTTTTAGAGCAACCTTAGCAACAATACCTTGAAGTAACTGTCTGATGTTATCAGTCTCTCACATCATTGGGTGGGAACTTTGGCCCACTCTACTATACAATGTTACTTCAGTTCATTGAGGTTTGTCGGCATCTGTTCATGCACAGCTCTCTTAAAGTCCTGCCACAGCATTTCAGTCAGGTTGAAGTCTGGATTTTGACAAGGTCATTGCTGCACCTTGATTCTTTTCTTTTTCAGCTTTTCTGTTGCTGCTGTGCCTGGGTCATCCTGTTGAACGACCCAGTTGGACTCTAGAATACTTTGCTATACAGTGTTCAGGTCCAGTGGTTGTAAAACAAGCCCATCACTCCTCCACCACTGTGGTTGACAGTTGGGGTGTTTATGCTGATATATTGTGCTTGGTTTTTGCCAAATACAGTCTTGTGCATTACAGCTGTACATCTCCATATTGATGTCCAAAAGTCCAAAGGATGTTGTTCCAGAAGTTTTGTGGTTTTAAGTTAAGTTTTAAGTTGCAACTAGAGAAGAGGCTTTTTGCTGGCAACCCTTCCAAATAAGATCTACTTGTTCAGTCTGTTTCTAAATGTTCTCTCGTGAACTTTAACATTTAACATGCTAACTGAGATCTGTAGAGTCTGAGATGTAGCTCCTGGTTTTTTGTTGATGTTTTTTGCAGTTTTCTGAGAATTGCACAGTCTAACCTTGGGGTGAATTTGCTGGGACGTCCACTACTGGAAAGATTGTGCCATTGTGTTAACACACACCTGAATGCTCCAAATCAGCAAGCTGACAAAACCTCTGCTTTTATAGAGGTGCTCACACTTGCTAATCAAGTGCATTTGATTAGCAGCACTTTGCTGCTTCTTAAGGTCTTAATTCCTATGGAAGCAGTGAGGGTGTACTTAGCTTTTCAGAGCACTGAATTCAGTCCTGTAAAAAACTTATTCTCGCAGGTCTTTAGCTAAGTGATATTTAGCATTTTGATTGGTTTTTACAATTGATAAGGAATTTTCCTCAAAGCAGTACTGATTTTATTGTCGCACAGGACAGAATGAAAGTTCTACAGTTTACACTACACTATATAAAAGATGGCTACCTTTTTAACATTTTCTTATCACAGATGTTCTCCAAGAGGTTGGTATCTTTCTCAATGTGGATTGATCGCACCCGATGGGCGAGAAACACGTGGGCCATGGCAGGCATATTTGTTCTAACCATGGCTGTGATCGCTGACATGGTACGACTTCAAGAAACTTGGTAAAACTGCATGTGTGCATGTCCGTAATCATGGCAATATGGATAAACATTTTGTCATTTCGTTATATAACTTAATGTCATAACAGGAAAATACATACAATCAGTTTCCAGGAAATTCCAGTTGGGATTAATGTACAACATCATAGCTCCCAATCTGAGTGTGTGTGCATTCGACTTTCCATAAGTGTGTTCCCACTTTGTCCTCATCAGACTATCACTGCCTTTTATGTGTCTAACTGTATGATCCCAGTGGGGTCTATTAGTTGTCTGTCTTGCTGCCTGCTGGCTCATTTGTCACAGCCCCATAGGAGCAGCTTGCTACACACGCTGCTGCCTTTGTGGGCTGACGAGAATAGCGGATGCTAAAGAGAGCGTTCATTTCTTCAAAGTGACAGTCGCCCTTTGAAGAAAATGAAGGAAAAAATAAAATAACGATGCATGTTTTACTACTGCTGTTCTCGTATTCGGGTTATTGTCGACATAGGCACAAGTTTTAGCTCAAAACGTGAAGTTGTTAATTTTTCTGCCAGTTGGAGTGAGTGGATTTTTTTCTTTTCGTTGTGTTGCAGTTAAGTTGTGCACCTCCATCCCTTCGGATCTTCAACAGCACGTCTGGTCCGATGTTGGAGTCGCTCGGTGACGGAGGCTGTGCAGATAATCCGAAGCACTACAGCTTCATGGCTGTGATGTCACTCATTGCAACAACCATGTTGGTGCAAGTGAGCCACCTGATTAAACTAGGCCTCATGGTGCTGGTTGTCACAGCAACTGGAGCCGTTAATATCTACAGCTGGCGGGACCTATATGATCTGTATGATTACATGCAGTTTGCCTCCTACAGGTGAGAAATGACTAATCATCGATAGATGTCTCTTTTAGGTTATTCTGGGTGTTTTGCTTTAGGTTGGATTTGCTGCTGTGTCTACAGTGCTGTGAAAAAGTAGTCGCCTCCTTCCTGTTTTTTTTAGGTTGTTCCAGATTTGTCATACTTACATAGTTCATATGATCAAACAAATTTGAATAGTTATTAGACAATGCTAACTTGAGTAATAATAACCCAAAAAGAACATAAAGAACATCTCATAGTTTCCAAAAAACATCTTGATGATCCCCAAGACTTTTGGGAAAATATTCTGTGGACTGACGAGACAAAAGTTACATTTTTTGGAACGTTTGAGTCCTGTTCCATCTGGTATAAACTAACACAACATTTCGTAAAAAGAACATCATACCACCAGTCAAACATGGTGGTGGTAGCGTGATGGTCCAGGGCTGCTTTGCTGCTTCAGGACCTGGACAACTTGCTGTAACTGATGGAACCATGAATTCTGCTCTTTACCAGAAAATCCTGAAGTCTGACCATGAATTCCTGCCATGAAGCTCAAGCACACTTGGGTTATGCAGCAGAACAATGATCTGAAACACCAGCAGATCCACCTTTGAATGGCTCAAAGAAAGCAAGATGAAGGTTATGGAGTGGCCTAGACAAAGTCCAGACATAAATCGTCTTAAGATGCTTTGGCGTGACCTTACACAGGCCGTTCATGCTTGAAAACCCTCCAGTGTAGTGAATTAAAACAAGTGTGCAAAGAAGACTGGACCAAAATTTCACTACAGTGATGTGAAAGATTCATTGCCAGTTATTGCAAATGCTTGATTGCAGTTCTTGTTACCAAGGGTGGCATAACCAGTTAAGGGTTAAGGGGCCAATTACTTTTTTTCAGCACTGTTAATGACAGTATTGTCTCTAATGGTATCCCACTTTTGTATTTTCAGAACATTGATAGTGCCATCCAAGTACCTCATGACAGTGATGATTATTGTTATGATGATTGGTTTTTACTTCTTTGCACGCCACGTGAGTGTCACATCTATGTAACACCCGGAGGGTTAGAACCTGCACAAGAAAATGTTGTTCAACAAAATTCTAATTTTTCCATAATAGGTTTCTCTCAAAATATTTCATTAATTCTGTCTGTGTTGCATGTCTGTGTGCAGCTGGAGCAACAGTCCAGGAAACTATTTCTGTGGAAGATTGGCGTTCACGATCAGAAAGAGAGAGTCTTTGAAATGAGACGCTGGAATGAAGCGTTGGTCACCAACATGCTGCCAGAGCATGTGGCAAAACACTTTCTGGGCACTAAAAAAAGAGACGAGGTATATATGTTGAGTTTGTTACCATAGGAGTCAGGGAGAGAAAACAACATGAGTGAGAATGGACGAGAAGCCATATTAAACAGCATTTTGCGATTTAAAACCATTTGAGCTTACACCTTCTGTGTGAGCAGCAGAAAGAGTTGTTCAAAAGCAGCTTAAAGTAATGAAGGTACCGCAGGTGATGCTGTACTGTGCCATCTTGTGGCCTATCTTATAATTACATATTAGTGGCAACAAGCTTAAAAACTGTTTTTTATGACCCAACAAGTCATTTGTTTTGTGTAGGAGCTGTACAGCCAGGGGTATGATGAAATAGGGGTAATGTTTGCATCCATCCCCAATTTTTCTGATTTCTACACTGAGGAGAGCATCAATAACGGGGGCATTGAGTGTCTGAGGATTCTCAATGAGATCATCTCCGACTTTGACAGCGTGAGTTCTGGCAATGTTGCACACTAAACGTACACTAAACTAAACGTGACCTCAAAGCATGAATGTAACACCAGGAAGTAAAACTAATCAGTGTCCACTTTCCCCACCAGTTATTAGACAGGGACGAGTTCAGGTGCATTACTAAGATCAAGACGATTGGAAGCACCTACATGGCCGCGTCAGGCCTCACACCGGAAAGCAACACAAATGGATATGGCAACCGCAAGGTGTGATAATCTATCAGCATTATATGTCTATACCAATCTGTTGAAGCCTTTTATCTAAACTGATTATTCTAATAATTATAAGAGCTATTTACTGGTTGTCTACAGCCAGAGGACCAGTTGCTGATTGAGCGCTGGCAGCACCTCGCTGACCTGGCAGACTTTGCCTTGGCCATGAAAGTCACCCTCAACAACCTCAACAAGCAGTCCTTCAACAACTTTATGCTACGAATCGGTCAGTGTTTGCACCTGAGAGTGAGTCTGAGTGTCCAACTGCAAATGTGCACATGTGTTCATGTCTCCTTTTTGATCCCTTAAGGTCTAAATAAAGGAGCAGTTCTGGCCGGAGTGATCGGAGCTCGTAAACCTCACTATGACATCTGGGGCAACACGGTCAACGTGGCGAGCAGAATGGAGTCAACTGGAGTGATGGGAAACATCCAGGTAGCACAACCAAACGCTCCCAAAACCAAAGATACAGCAAATTTAAGCATCCTTTTTATTGTGTCCATCTCTTCTAAATGCTATGTTCTACTTGGACCTCAGGTTGTAGAGGACTGCTATGACATCCTGAAGGAGTACGGCTTTCGTTTTATCCGAAGAGGGCCCATATATGTCAAAGGGAAAGGCGAGCTGCTGACCTTTTTCATGAAAGGCAAAGACAAACCCAATACCAAAGATGGTGCAGTAACTACTACCCTTCCACACCAAGTTGGAGACCTTCACTGACTTTTTTTTAAATCTCTTCAAATGGCATAAGCCCAATAACAGGCCTGAGCAAAATGTCAGTTTTGTCAGCCATGAATTTCACAGGATCTTGTTTTTTGTGCACTTCATAGCCCATGTGAAGAATATGACGTTAGACTGACACAACAAAAACGCTAATGCACAATTATCAGGACTTTTATAGCAGTGAACAAATGTTTAAGAGAAGAAACATGTTTTGTAAAGTTGTAAACAAATTTAAGAATGTCTCAGAGAGCTCCTGAGTTAAAGATTGCTGCACTTGATTCACAGAGTGCTACAGACACGAGAAAAACAAAAATCTACGTCCGATTTTTTTTAACATATTTGAAAAAGCACTTCATCCTCTTTGATACAGTCCCTGTGAATAAATTTTATAAGCTCACATATAAAAAGGACATTGTTTAAATCTTGAAAAACGGTATAAAAATGAAATGCATCCCTACAGACTATGACCTGTGACAAGGTGAGGTGTTTATGTATTTTGTGTGGTCATTGTACATAGACCTAAAGAGCTTTCTGTAGCCTTTAGAAAAATTATTATGTATGCTTTTATGTCTGGTAGGTGATTTAAACAAGATCTCCAAATTATCTGAAATAAATAATACCACAATAAGTAGTATTATACATGTAAAGAACTATCAGTTTGTCCAGGATTGGCCGCTCCATCGAATTACACCAAAGTGTATGCTGTTTCATGTTCGAAAGAGTCTCTAAAAAGCCAGAAATTTTCTATCAGTGTCTACAGGTAACTGTAAGGGTCAAAATGCATCTTTCTGCAATCAGGGAGAGAGTGAATAAAATCAAGCTGCATGGAAGGTTGAATTTGTCTAAGAGGATTTTAGAGTAAAACTACATTTTGTCGGTGAACACAGATGCAAAGGCAAGGGCTTTTAGAATAAATTTCTCTGCACAAATAGAGTTCATTGCTTACACTAACGGTAAACATGGTTTGATTGTTTTTTTTCCAGACCAAAGACAATTTTGGGGGGCAATGTAACCTCATACAATTTGTGGCGAGAATGTTCTGGTTTAGGTTTATTTCACTGCCTCTGGGAGCACACAGCTTATAATGAACAATCCAAATATGAATTCAGATCAAAGGGCGCATGAAGGTAATGTGAGGCCATGTGTCTGAAAGCTTGGGTTGAAGCAGATGTGGACTTTTTATTTTAACAGGATAATGATCCTAAACAAGAAAAGAGCACACAAAGAATAAATGTAGGGTTAGTCAGAACCTAGAAGTGAATCCCACTGTATTTTTGTGTGGAGGTTTGAAATAAGCAGTACATAACAGAAAAGGTACCAAGAAAGGTACTGAAGGAACTGAGCATGTAAGAGTGGTCAAAGCTGCTCACCTACAAGATCATGAAGTAGCTTCTGGTATCAGCTAGTTCATATTAATGTTGAATAAATGAATGGAAGAGGTCAGAGGCATACAACATCTTTATCGGTATGCACTGTTTCAAAAAGGGTCGGGTGTTTGCCTAGCCAAAACATATGTAAATTACAAGTTTTCAGTAGATAAATAATGAATTACTTTCCTTTTCCCTTTCTTTTTTATGTATCTTGCACTGGAGTTTCTTTTTTTAAATGATGTAAGGTAATCACATTGCAATTATACTGCGTTAATAAAACATTTTTGCATTAAATGTCTTGATTATTCCGCCTTGTGGGATTGACTTCAGGATCCAACATCAACTGGTCTGCTTGCCAAAACCATTTGTCCAAGACAGTGCTTAAATTAAATAACAAATAAGTGTACTGCCATGTTTAATTTAGCCTGATAATACACTCATGTTGATACATTCTCATGGTTAATATAATTGATTTTCATTCTTTAATTTGGTCTGATCTAATGTTAAGATTTTCATTGGGACTGACCATAAAGGACAAGATTTGAAATGGGTACATCAGAGGGACAGTTCAGGTTGAGTAGTATGGAGACAAAGTTAAAGAGGCAAGAAGGTTTGGATATGTGCAGAAGAGGGCTGGTGGATATACTGTACAAAGGGTGTTAAATATTGAGCTTCCAGGCCTCGAGCAAAAGAGGAAGCCCACAGAGAAGATTCATGGATGTAACCAAGGAAGACATGTCGAGGGATGATTTGACAGAGGAGAAATAGGGTGAGATGAAGGCAGATGATCTGCTGTGGCAACCCTAAAGGGAGCAGTCAAAAGAACAAGTTTACACTGATCCACATTGGAAGTTCATGTTTATTTGGGCCTGGTTACTAGTCTTTTGACTGAGTGATTCATTAATTCAATCACTTATGAAGATAGCAGAAAATAAACCCTTGTTCAGCCGAATTCAACTAATTTTCCTGTAAGGTTTAAATGAAAATAGTTGGCTTATGTTGTTATTCAAACTAATAAAGAGTGTATTAGTACAGTACAAACAACAGATGGCGGTTGATTCACCTTTTTTTTTTTTTTTTTTTGTCTTCCATAGTCTTAGCTTAAGTTAAATCTGATAGATGGACCTTAGTGGGAACACTTATGTTAATTTATTTTTATTCTTAACGCGATTACGTGTGTAGTATTTTAGTGATGAAGTTAACTTTTATACCATTCTTTAGGCCTTGGATACGAAGATATTGAGGACACATTTTCATTTACTTATTTTGTCACTGTGTTAGCTAGTGATCAGTAGACTAGCTACACTAGATTTACTCATTACGCTAATTCAAAATTCCGGATATATTACACTTCAAGTCTCTGGAGCACTAAAATGAACTTTAATATGAAATGTTATTGTTTTTTGATCATTATTATGCTAGGTTCTCATGCACCACCCATGGATTATAATTCTACCCGGAAGCCTGGTAGTGTAGGAATTTCCGGTTACGTCAGGGCGTCAGGACTCCATTAGAGCTGCAGCTGTTTTGAGAGAAACAACAACAAAACGGGCTAACTGACAGAGCTTCCACAGTGACAGTACGCTCTAAGCCTGACAACGAGGCCTCAGATCTGGAAGCTTAACCTTCATTTCCCACCCGGAGCTTCGCCGGCTTCTAACCACGGCCGCTCTCGGTGAGGAAACTCTGGCCTCCGCTTCCTCCTCCTCCGACTCGGACACCGGCGGAGCGTCGCCGCCCCCGCGGAAGAAGCACCGAGCCTCGGCGGTGGAGGGAGCAGGAGAGCCCGGGGCTTCAGCAGTTTTGACAGGCCTTTCCGGAGTTGTCCTAGGACGCGGTGCACACTCTCAAGCCACCTCTGCCATCCACTTTAACCGAAGTGTTGTCAACAACCTCAGCAGCAGTATGCAGGCAAACGGGGCTGGACAAGGACAAGAATCCTCGGAGCTCTCTTGCTTAAACAGCGCACAAAACGGGGAGTCCTCCTCGGTCGGAGGAACTCACTCAAATGGGCTTCTCTCCAGCACAGATAACGGTAATAACGTCGGTACCAGTAATGGATCTTCAGTAGGGCCCTGCACGGGGACTTCGGCTGCTTCTACGGCCTCGAGTTCGGAGGTCGGCTCGTTGAAAAAGAAGAAACGACTAACGCAGGCGGAGGAAGATGTCATACGATTAATAGGGCAACATCTCCACGGACTAGGACTGAAGTAAGTTTATTCACTGTGTCAGTCGAGGAAAAACTCACGAAGGCAGTTAACGTTAGCATTGAACATAAGAAGTGCAATCTGTATAACTTGGATTTTATGTGAAACTGCGAAATAGCAGTTGGTAAAGGCGATATTAGTGCGCTTGACAGACACAAACATGGGGGGATGGGGTAGGTAGTTAGCCTGTGAGCTCGACAGTTGGTAGAAAGAAGGGGTCCATCTTGCACAATAACAGCTAGCATCGGTAGCCTGCGCTAAGGTGTTGTGTCCTGATATTAAACGTTTACGGAAAGATAAAACATAGTTCAACATAGAGCTGTTTCACGAGTTCACCATAACTCGTAGGAGGCTTTTAATGCCAGTTACGTCACGATCTATTAATAAATGTTATAGATTTCGCAGTGAATAAAAGGCATTACATCATCTAACATTAGTAACGTTTGTTCACACAAAACAAGGATCGCTGATTTGTTGTGGTTTTTCAGCTATATAAAATGGAGACGGTTCAGTTTTCCTAATTAGGTACTTAAGCAGAATGATCGAGTTTACGGCGTGAGTTTTACGTTTGAGAGGTTATTGCGCAAAAAGCAAGTGCGGAGAAAAATGTTAGGTTAGTGCACGGGGTTTTCAACGTCGGCTTTTTACTCTGGTGATAGGTGGCTTTCTTCTTTTTGTAGCTCGTCTGCAAATGCAGCACGTTTTTGTTTGTTTTTTTAATTTGGTTGTTCTTTTTAGAGAGGTACACGGATAAGTCTTGCAATGCTGAAAGACACTGTAATAACGGGTATGGGTTATGAAATATGACCTGGTTATTTTAGTATTCCTAATGCACTCTTTGCATTTCTTGATGGGTCATTGGAACTATTTATTTCATCAAATCAGGCACCATTTTACACAGCTATCTCACGAATGTTAGAACTTCTCTCCTGCCTTCGTTTTTTCCGTCTTTGTTACTGTGTCCGAGCAATGTGTCAACAGCCAGTCACAAACAGTGACGTGCATGTATTGGAGCGTGTATTTATTTAAAGTCAGCAGTCAATACTGTGGGCGACATTTGTTCCCGAACTGAGCAGAATCGGATGGCTTCATGGCGGCTGAGGAATGCGCTTTCTGCCAGCTGTTTCACATGGAAACGTTGGTTTGAATCTAATTATAGAAATGAGGGTTTGTTGTTTTTTCAAGAAACGTGTGAATGGTGATCTTCAAACTGCCAGTGGTCTGCACTGTTGGGTCCTTTGATTTCTAGTGTTCAGCTGAGAAAGTATAGCATTATAGGCATTATAAAAGACATTGCTGTGTTTACTATGAGGGTTTTTTTTTTCTTTTCTTTGGGGGGGGGGGGGGGTATGAAATTGCCTGGTATGAAACAGAGCCCCTACATTTCAGCCAGGGAAATACAAGCGAAATCGGGCTCAGCACAGAGCTGCTGCGCCACTCCATTGATACCTGAGAATGATGTCATCATGCTGAAGGTGTCAGCCACCCCCCATACCCATTTCACTTGCATTATCTTGCACACACATCTCTGCAGGAGCTTTTATGGGAGTGGAGTGTGTTTAGCAGAGGGATGGTGTTTGCACAGATGGTTATGGTTCACTGTTGACAGAGCCGAAGGGGGTGATGTCAACCGCAGTGGAAGCTTGATTCATGTTGGTGTCCACAAATAATGCTTGGGTGACACAACTGCCCCACAACCGGCTTCTCCCAGTTATTGTTAGCCATTAAATTATCTTCTCCCTACTGTCGGCCACAAACATTAATATCGTCTTGTCACCCAGTACTCTATTTGCCATCACCATAAAGTATTGGCATAATGACATAAATGACTAGTGAGGAAAAAGGTCTATAACCTACCTAAAAATGTCACTTAACATAATGATGGGCTAACTTGTCAGCTGACTGAGCTCACATTTTCAAGTATTGAGTGACTGTTAATAGCTGGAAAACCACATTTGTCCTTGATTTTTTTGCTTTTACATGTCTCATCATTATATATCTGGATAACTTCCTCTCCTCCACTCTCCTCCTGTGTCTCTGCAGTCAGACGGTGGACCTGCTGATGCAGGAATCAGGCTGCAGACTGGAACACCCCTCAGCTACCAAGTTCCGCAACCATGTCATGGAGGGGGAGTGGGACAAGGTTAGTATTTGTTTACAGTGACTACATAATAGGAAATATTCTGGGCAACATGGAATTTGTGACAGTGAAATTTCACTTCAAAACGCAGAGCTAGAATACATACAGTATATCTTTTCAGATCAGTCTCGCCTCATATTAATTATCAACCAAAGCTAAGTTTATGAAAGCAGCAGGTGGTAACATAGGTGAGTTCAAACAGCAGTCTGTACGGGGCACAGTTATACAAACCCAGCAGCATGAACTTGTTTAACTTTTAATGTTGAAGCCCGCAGGATAACCCTCTGTGGCTGAGTAGAATGAACAGAAATTTAAAGGTGAAGTAAAATGCTTATTAAGGTGTCTTTATGTAATTGGCTTTTAAATTGCCAGTTTATTTTATTAGCGCTTGATCCAGCACTTTACAGCAGACCTATAAAAGTGTTAATGCTGGTACAAATGAATCTCCTGGTGTAACGAACCTACATCAGTTTAGAACGCCTGTGGTCATAATCAGACTAATACTCAAGCAATTTGTTTTGATTCCATAAAGTTATCTACAAAACGGTAAAAGTAGCTGGTCCTTTGAGATTCGTGCTTTACATTTTGATCACAGCACAGTTGCATTGTCAAAGCCTTATAGATTAGGTGACCATACAATCTGTAGCACTGTTTATATAATTAGTTTTTTGGGGGGGTTTTCTTGTGCATGCATGGAAATTGCTGAGCTAACGATTTCTCCCTCTTTCTCTCCCCTCTGTCACCCCCCTTTTGTTTTGGTGCAGGCTGAGAATGATCTCAACGAACTGAGAGCATTGATGCATTCTCCCAATGCTATTGTGGTAAGCTCCCTTTGCCCAAACCTGAACTGGACTGAATGACAGTCAGTCAGTTAGCAGGCACAGCTGGACTTTCCAGAATGATACAGTTATAGAGCGGATTCCTGTTGTGGACAGCGCCACAAGAAGGAGCGAATCCACATTTAGATTTAGAGTAGTGTACTGGATACTGTTTTTAAGCAGAGTGTGACTCCACATTGCAGTGCTGTTGTTTTTTGGGTTTTTTTACATAGTGTCTTTACATTGATTATAACTAATCGATTTAAAAGCTATGTTTTGGTTTGATTCTTGCTACTACACCTTTGTTTTTGCCAGGTCAGTCAATACTGGGAGCAGATATGAGAGATCAAGAGTTTGCATTACAGAATGTGGTTTAAAAGAATTAAATATGTATACAATTAACAGCACATTGAGCACATATCCATGTCATGTACAGTATTTAACAGAACAGACTGCAGTTGTGTATTTCTGCAGTACACAGTAGATCTAACAGGAGCTTTAATATTGAATACCACTGATCCACAAACATTTATTCCTGTGAAGATTAGTATGAGAGTAAATACTTTACAGTATTAGTTTGGTAATGAGACTCAGCTCAGACTAATTATCCCTAGCTAGCATGCTAATTAGCAACAAGATGAGCTCCAAAAATACTCCAGAGTCAAGTGCGTGCTGCTCTGTGTCATAAGGATTCTAACAGCCATTCCCTGCTGAGTTATTGTGAAAATGGATGTAGCTTTTTAATGTTTTATTTTCTTTCATAACGCCATTTTAGTTCTTGAGTTGAGATTAGCATTGTCATAGTCAACATGACATTCACAGCAGTTCTGGAGCACAGTTTGCTCGTGTCACGGGCCTAAGGGGGAGAACTCTGAGATGTGTGTTTCTGCCCTCTTTATTTACAGAGTTATGTGGGTGGCTTTTGTGTAGTCGATATGAGCGTGCTTGCTGTACTTGCATACCTGAGATAGGATGGAGGCGCTTAACACCGCAAATGACATCGCTAAACTGCAGCAATGTGTAAACACTATAAAAGAAATGGTGATGTTAATATTACCATATGTGCTATGCATATTTGTAAATATATTCTAATAATGACAAATTGATTATTTAAATTATATTCTACCACTAATTTGAGTTTTATTGTATCAGTGTCATATATCCTAAATGGGAATGTTTTGTTTTTTTGCTTCCTTAAAATGTGGTACTTTATCCTTTTTTATGATTAAGTTATGCAAACTAGCTGTCATGATATATATGGTTAAAATCACTTCCTGTCAGTGTCAAAGCAGTAGTTTAAGCTTATTTGTCATTCTTTTATTTTCTCCTTACAAACAGAATGCCAGTACACTCTGATAAATGGTTTTCTTTGTTGTGGTACAAAAAAGAAACATGTTTCAGCTTGAAGGCATTATCCACGTAATTCAAAACAACAATAAATGATAACCAGGTGAGCTTTAAACGTCACTCAGTAAAAAGAATGCATAATTGCTTGATAGGGTGAAGCACACAAAAGACCTTTATTATTCCTCAGCTAGAAATCCAGTATGATGTATGTTGCCAAGTATTTCAAGGTGTTTGAGTATTGCTTCCTCTTTGATGGTGTAGTCACACAGATGCATTTCTGTTATGGAGGGAAGCATACAAGTGTTATGTTACAATCTGAGCCCAAAAGGTTTGAACAGAGATCTGCTGTTGAGCTGTTTCTTTTATTTTATTTATTAGTATTCCATATTTTCACTGTGCAGATGCATATATCAGTGCCACTTATTTTTGACTTTGATTGTAAAATGTTATAAAGAGCTAATAAGAGTTTATGCTATTGTTGGACAAGGTCAGGAAACTTCTTATTTTTGTTGGTGTATTTTTCTGATATTTTCAGTATATGTTAATATCTAAATGAGTATATTTTTTTATCTGTATATTATGATAAGAATGTTACTATGGGATGGGGACATCTGCTCTTGGGTGATAATGTGGCTTTAGCTAAATGAGATTCCTAAAAAGTACTTTGTGACACAGAACACATATTATCGTAGTTTGGAACACCTGTGCGAGTCTTTATTCATTTATTATTATAGATAGTTTCATATTTGTAATCTAACTTATTTTCAGTTATAAAAACTGGATGGGGATCTGGCTCTGGCAGTCATGTTTTCTTCCTGAGAAATCTTTGCTTGCTGGGTAATTCGTTTATTGATGCATCCTATCATGTAATTATATATTCTCTTTAATGTTTGATGTTTGAACCTTTTCCCAAAATTAGAAAGAAGGCTTTGTTAGCCGGCGCCAGCCTTGTTTGTTTTGATATTTGCAGCTATGGGAGACTTGGTGCATTGAACGTTTGGATTTGAGTACTGTTCCTGCTGTTCTTTAGTGTTTATTTCTTCATCCTGTACATTTTTGGTGTTTATAGATTACCTTCTCTACACCTGTGCTTCTCTTCTTTTTACTCAGCGTATGAAGTTCCTGCTGCTGCAGCAGAAGTACCTTGAGTACCTGGAGGACGGAAAAGTCTTGGAGGCTTTACAGGTCCTCCGGGGAGAGCTGACGCCACTCAAGTACAACACAGATCGCATCCACGTACTCAGCGGGTACTGTTTAATGTTACCTCTGGCTTATAGCCATCATCAGGATGTTCACCCTGTCTGCACAAATACACACCTACTAACCACCCATATAGCTATTGGAGAGTCCTGTAGATGCTAATGGTACGCCTGTTTGGTGATTTACTTGTACCAAAATCCGCACCTGTATAAATATTGTTTGCTGATAATTAAGGGAATATTAAATTGTCTTACATTATGATAATTGATGAAGCTTAAGCTGTTGAATTCACTGTAAAACTTCTATATGGTAAATGATTTTAGTAGTAATTTTCACAGTGCAGTTCTTGTCACACTTACTGTTTTATCAAGTTCTCCAGTAATAAAACAATCATGGATTCATTTTGCTTGACCTGCGAATGTTAGTCAGCTCTTTTTTTAAATATCAAATACCTGAATGTAACAAGTTCATCTTAGACCCTTCAGGATGCTTTACTTACCACATCTGAAAGTTCGCTAAATTTAGTCTAAGTTAAAATCTGTATTGTGTTGTCAGTGGTTTTAGTTTACGGCCATTCTTATCACTATTTTAAGCTCCTGTTTTCTTCCTGGTGATAAGATGTCTTTTTAAAATTGTAATAATCCTTCATGGATGTTATGATGTCCTCTCAGTGTGTGTTTTGCTTAAACTGTGTTCTTGTATGTTGTTTCAGGTACCTAATGTGTAGCCATGCTGAGGATCTTAGGGCCAAGGCAGAGTGGGAGGGCAAGGGCACGGCTTCACGCTGCAGGCTGCTGGATAAACTACAAAGTGAGGAGGCATTTCCATAACTGACCCTGTACAGCTAACAGATGTTGTCTTATTTTTGTGTGTGTGTGTGTGTGTGCATATTCCATGTGCAGCTGTGAATCTGTATGATCCTTTTTTTCCTCTCTATTTGTAGCATACCTGCCTCCTTCTGTGATGCTGCCCCCTCGTCGACTGCACACCCTGCTCCGGCAAGCAGTGGAGCTGCAGAGGGACCGCTGCCTTTATCATAACACCAAGCTGGACAATAACCTGGACTCAGTCTCTCTCCTCCTTGATCACGTCTGCAGCAGGTTGGTACTGCAAGCTAGCATGTTGCACTCTCTCCAAGATGCCAGACTTTGCTAAATTACAAAACTGTAATATTTTACTCTTGTTGTTATAAAACCAAAATGTTGGAGCTCCTTGTGATTCTAAATGTTGTTTTTGGAGTGCTAGTCAGCTGATTTTTCTCTTTAATGACCTACTCCACTACTATGTCTCCACTACTTCTTTTCTTTTGTACCTTGATGCTTCGTATATTTTAACCTGTCGCATTTTCTCTCTCCTATTTATTTGCTGTGTATTGTAATGTCCCAAACACCTGTAGCTCATCAGGGAATGGACATGCAGCCTCTGTGGGTGTCCTCTGGTGTCTGGAACTTTGACACTGGCAAAGGATCCTTTAAGTCTTTTGTAGTGTGAGATAGGTTGAGGGAGTGGGGTGTTTGGTGTGCACCAATGTTTAAGTAGATGGTACATGTCAAAGCAATATCCAGGATAAATCCAGGATTTTCCAGCAGATAATCACTGTTGTTCACAACCGGTCTTACTGCTGTGGCTCATCTAAAATTGATTGTTTTAACTGACACAATGAAGGGAATATGAAATTCAAGTTCTTTAAGGCTCTGGTTGCTCTGTTGTCTTTGTTCACACTCCCCTGGAACAATGCACAAAAGTCACGAACAGTGCCTTTGGATTGGCAGACTGAGGATTGACCTCTTTATAAAGGGCGACCAGTGGGTGTGTTACATCTTCAGAGGATCACAGTTCAGTGCAGTGGTGCTGGCGAGGAGAGTCTAAGCATTAGTTCAAACTCCGGTTCGGAAAGAAGAATATGGAAACTGGGCCAACTGTCGATCTCAGGAGATAGTACAGGGTGTGTTGGAGTTTTCCCCATAAATCTACATGCATATTATGGACCTGGGAAAATGCATATGACAGCATCCCTCAGGGGACACGCTCCATTCAGTGGAGGAGTTCAAGAACTTTGCAGGCTTTTTCATGAGTGGGGCAAGAGTGGAGTGGAATGGATAGGAAGATCCATCAGAAACTGTAGTGATCTGGGCACTGTGACTGTTTTGTGTGGTGAAGAGAGGGCTTAGCCCAAAGTTGATGACTTTCTGGTAGATCCTATCCTCACCAGTGGGCACCAGCTGTGGGTAGCAACTAAAAGATTAAGAATACAAGGAACAGAACCAAGGTTCTTTCAAAAGGTGTCCTTACAAGTGTAAGGATTAGCGATACCAACTGTTTGCTACAAAGTGATGGGCAACAAGCCAAGTGTTTTTCTTTTAGGTGGGCTGTAGAGCTGGTGGGAGCTCTGCTTTGCATGAGGGGCTCAAAGTAGAGCTGCTGTCTCTTTGCAGTGAAAGGAGACAACCGAGGTGATTAAGGCTTAGACGGCTGCCCCGGCCACCTGGACCTGGGTTAAATGGATGACTGAATTACGATTTTAACTTTTTCATCTTGTGTGTGTGTTACAGGAAGCAGTTCCCATGTTACACTCAACAGATTCTGACTGAGCATTGTAATGAGGTGTGGTTCTGCAAATTCTCAAATGATGGCACCAAGCTAGCCACTGGCTCCAAAGACACTACTGTCATAATTTGGCAAGTGGACCCGGTAAGTTTTGGGGAGGTTTATTAGTATTTTAATTTCAGACTTTAAAATCTCTTGACAATTTGGTTTGTTTGTTTTTTTAAATTTCCACAAATAAGGGCCCAGTCCATATTGTGTCTCAGGGTTTTTCTTTGTCCTCTTACTATCTGTGTAGGAGACCCACCAGCTGAAGCTGCTGCGAACCCTGGAGGGTCATGCATACGGCGTCTCCTACTTAGCCTGGAGTCCCGATGACACCTACCTGATCGCCTGCGGACCGGATGACTGCTCCGAGCTCTGGCTCTGGAATGTTCAGGTAAGGTTGATGCACGGTGGCTTCACTTGTTAACTTTAATGCTATATTACTTCTTCAAACAGCAGAGAACATAATAGTACAGTTGTGTAGAAAAGCATACATGGGTGAATCTCAAAATCTTTCTTTTTCAAAATGAGGAAACGTGTGCTGGATAACCTGCCTTAGATACTCCGTAGTGTGCTGTGTGTACTCAGTGACCTCTCTGCTTCACCGATCCCCTTCTGTTTCCTTTCCTGTTACTCATCCCTCCCCCACTCTTGCTTAATATTTCTTCTCGCTGTCTCCCTTCCCCCATTTTCTCTCCTCTTGATTTGCAATCGGTCTGTCAATCCCCCCTCTTCACCAGACGGGGGAGCTGCGGACCAAAATGTCCCAGTCCCATGAAGATAGTCTGACCAGCGTGGCCTGGAACCCTGATGGCAAGCGCTTTGTCACTGGAGGACAAAGGGGACAGTTTTATCAGTGTGTAAGTTAATTAATGATTTTTTTTATCCTCTCTCTATGTTTAATGCACAGTTGTTTTTAGTTTGTGTGCTTTCGTCAAATTTTTCACCTTTTTTTTTTCTTGAAAATAATTAGTCATCCCAGCTATTTTGTTATATTTTTGTTGAATTTAACTTAAGTTTTAACTGCTGTAACAATTTTGCCACATTTTGTGCTAAATAAAGCATATCTTATCTTGTTATCATTGCTTCTGTTAATCAGTGCTGAATTCCTGGCATGTTTTCATAATGGTGTGGTGGGGAAGAGAGAAAAGGAAAAGAGATTTGATTGTGTTAGCAGCTGTTAAACGTCTATTGAAATGCTGGGATGACCTTAATCAGGTTTTCAAACACTCATGGGCTCTTTCAGTGTTGTGATTTTCTATCCAACTTACTGAAAGAGCCCATAAAAATGTTTTTCACAGTTGATCTACAGCTATCTGTGTGTGCTTTGTGACTAAGTAGGTCTTTTGTGTGGATGATAAATGGTTGAAAGAAAACAGAAGATTCTGTTAGCTCTTTCCCCTCCCAGGGTGGTTCACTGTACCTTTTAATGAAGAGTTTTGACACCTTGATATATATCAATAAAGATGTGGTTTGACCATTAAAAGAAGTTTGGGATTTTTCCCAAAGGTTTCCCCTCATAAGCTGATCATCCCCACTAACTTCTGTTTCACAATCGGTCATTTTGTCCTGGAAGCAGGCCTGAAATATGACAGAAACCACTTCACAACAGAGAAACAAGTGCTTCCCCTCATAAGCGTCCAATGGGAGTAAGAGTTTAGTATGATTGCCATACTATGCTGTTTCAGTGTTTCTCTTCTCTGATGTGTGTATTTCAGGATCTGGATGGCAACTTGTTAGACTCCTGGGAGGGTGTGAGAGTGCAGTGCCTGTGGTGCCTGAACGATGGCAGGATAGTGCTGGCCTCAGACACCCACCAGCGTATCCGGGGGTACAACTTTGAGGACCTTACGGACAGAAACATGTATGTGTCAGCGCTCCTCACCCCTGCACTGTTGTATACCTACATGAAATATTGTTGACATGTGCCATTTTTCTCAAGGGGCTAATCCAGGTGTAATGAATCACTAATCATGGTAGTTGTTGGAGTTGATCTCTTCTGATGCCGATCAGTGCTCCTTTTATAGCTATGGTTTCACTTTAAAACAGATGAATACCACAACAAACTGTTCCTGAATTTTAGGAACTCTACAGCTGTCTGTAGTATTTGCTCTAAAATATCACGTTATACTTATCAGTTACATCACACATCACAGTGCCTGACAGGCTGTGTCTTGTTCACATGTCCTTTACAGAGTTCAGGAGGACCACCCTATCATGTCTTTTACTGTTTCAAAGAACGGAAGATTAGCTTTGTTAAATGTAGCAACTCAGGTAAGCCACTGACCAATTCAGGCTCTTTACAGCATCAGTCCTGCTAAAATGCATGGCTGCTGTTTTGCTAAACGGTGTAAAGTATCCTTCAGTAGTTAGAGTCTGTTGGTCTATACCTTTTTGTAGGGAGTGCACCTGTGGGACCTTCAGGACCGGGTGCTGGTAAGGAAGTACCAAGGTGTTACCCAGGGCTTCTACACAATCCACTCCTGCTTTGGAGGACACAACGAAGACTTCATTGCCAGTGGCAGCGAAGGTACAGTCAGAGTGCTGTGGGAATAAATGGCCACGTTTTGACTATGTTTAGTAGAACATGTATGAGTCTTCTTTCAGTGTAATGTGTTCTGGTCCAGTGTCCTTTCTGCGTGTAGCTCTGCATGACTTCTGATCACCATTATTGTAGTGACTAATTTGGGAAAAGTAACTTAAATGCCTTTATTAGGATGGTTAAAGCCCTTAGCAGCCAATTCCCAGCCAGCCCAGATCTTTTGCTGTATTTCATTCCTCTGCACCCTTTCCCCATATTTCCTTGTGAAAAATGGGGAAATGTTTCTTCCTTTCATTCAGTTTCTCTAAACTTTCTAAATTCCGATCGGTGTTGTCTTTTACATTAATTCCCCTACAATTCGAACCCTGTTTTCTTCCACCTGTTTTATTGCTTTCTTTATCTATTGCCACAGACCACAAAGTATACATCTGGCATCGGCGTGGTGAACTTCCTATCGCTGAGCTCACAGGCCACACGCGCACCGTTAACTGTGTGAGCTGGAACCCGGCCATCCCAAGCCTCATGGCTTCTGCCTCCGATGACGGCACAGTACGCATCTGGGGCCCTGCACCCTTCCTCGAATCACAAGAGGCAGATGGGCTCAACGGTAGTTATAACTGTTGGTTATAACATGATTTTATTTTATTTTTGTTTTTGTTCATGTTGATTTATGCTAAAATTCTCCTCAAATCACCATTTTGATCTACTAAATGTTTATTTCCTTCTCAGAAAACTGCAGTCACATGGACAGTTGATGGTCACTAATAGAGCAGAAACCGTGTCTCTAACAACAAACAACATCCCACAGTAAAACACAATGTTCATGGGCGAAGAAAACCCAGCATCCACATATTGCAAGAGAAGAATAACCAACAAAAAAGAGAAAACATACGGAAGAAAATTGTCTCCTGACTGGCCTAGAAAAAAATAGCGAGTGTGAAGACGGACCGAAAACTCGTCTTCATCCGAAATCCGATTCTGACCTAAAGGCCTGATAAATGAGTCGGCGCCCAGCGGGATACTCCCTGGAGAGCTGCAATGGCTGTTCTCCTCTTCCAAGCAAACCCTTCTTCCTCCATGTCCCTGCGTGGTCACCACCCATGCCAGATCCTCACAAGTTTCCCAGGAAACCCACCTCCACCTGGAGCTTGGAGCACATCAAGTCCCCGTGATGCCTCCAGACAGACACCGCAGATCAGCCGTCTGCTCACTGGACTACATCTGTGTGCCTGTCTGTCTCTCACGTTACCTGTATAATGTCTCCATGGACTTGGGGTGGGGTCTTGCTGGGGGAGGATGGTGCATAGAGGGGGGATATAGCAACTATTCTGTATGTATGTTTTCCTCTCCCCCTCTTTCTTGCTATATTAACATTCAATCTTTTGGACAAAGGCTGAAAGTCCACAGTGGAAACATTGACCGACCAGCTGAAACACAGACAAAAAAAAAAGGCTATGCTAAATGTTGGATTTTTTTTATGATAGTCATAGGGTTTATTCTCATTTAAGAGGTGAATCTTAGCAAGTAGTGCCCTTGGAATGCTTTAGTGTGAAGATTCCACTTTTTGTTTCTCAACATTAGGAAAAATAAAACCTTTTTATTCCTTAATTTAACTGCTAAAGGACAGTTGCTGTTCTGTTTCCAACTGACAGTACACCCCCCCACCCCCACACCGTCTGTCGAGCTAGCTACCGCACAACTCCATTACATCTGCCTAAGAGGAGGACAGAGGAACTCACAGTTCACATATCATCTGCGAGGAGGGAGGGGTGGGTCATTCGTTGTTGATAAGGTGGCGTTTCCACTATCAAGACATACACTTTGACCTTTCTCAAGAGACATGCTTTCAGATGTGAAAAGTGCAACTTTTAATGCACATCAGTGACTGCTGTTCCTCCTCTGTGTGAGTGTGTGAGTGAGAGTGAATGAGCGATTATGCATGCACACATTAGTATGAGAGCTGACGTTACTGAGTGCAGATTTAATTGGCGTGTGCTTTGTGTGTGTGTGTGTGTGTGTGTGTGTGCGTGCGTGCATGTGTGTTCAATTCGCACCAGCAGATAATCCCCCACCCTCTCTCCAATTCTCCTAATCCCATGTTAAAATTGTAAAGAGGATTTTAAAACCAGTTCTGAGTTATCCAAAGCCCCATAGGGACCTCTATCTGTGGAACAAAGAATACTTGAGAGCCATTTTGTAAAAGAAAGTCATTTTGTTTGTTTTGTTTTTTTTAATCTGGGGCTTTAATTTTTACATTCAGATTTCTTTCTCCTTTTTTTTTTTTTTTTTTTTTTTTCTCCCTACCACGTGGCATTTAAGCGACACTGAACCAGTGACATCTGCTTTTTGTGGGTTTGGGGAGGAGAAGGAAATTACAAAAGAGCAATTCGAGCGAGACATGTTTCTAAAAAGCTGTAAAGTGTTGTTATTAGCAAAGAGTAATTTCTTATGAGAAGTTAATGATTGTAATTAATGGACGTGTAGTAGGACAGCCCCAGAGAGGAGAGGCACCAGTACCCAGATCCACGCTTTGAGCGCACAGTTAGGGAGTGTTGTTGCAATCCTGGAAACGCACACAAACTGCCTTCCTGTTTATACAGTTGCACACAAACCTTCACTATGTACGCAACCCCCCCCCCCCCCCCCCCCCCCCCCCCCACACTGCACTTTGAGTAGTCTTTTCTGCTCTCTTGCACATACAGCAATGGCATAAATCCATGAAGTTCCCAGCCTAAAACGTAAAATGTTACATTGGTGAAGACGTAACCTACATAGGAGATTGCTTAAAGGAAGCAAGCCCTTACTATGCCTCTATGCATCTAAAAAGCAGTGGCTTGTCTTTGAGTTTTTGAAAGCTCGCCCTCACTCTCAAAAGGCGTAGCAGGCTCTTCTTGAGGGTACCGCTGTCGAGCTTAGAGAGAATTCAGCATTAACCCCCCCCCCCCACTTCACTCTCCAGCCAAGTTATTCAGTGGTCAGTGCACCATTCAAAGCTTTCTTCCTCCCTTTTCGAGGGTATGTAATGACTATTTGCTACAGACTGATATACAGTGAAATGTTTCAAAACAGTGCTTTTCTGTCTGTTTTTATTGGACTTTTTTGTTACTTTTTTTTTTTTTCCTTTTTTTTGTTGTTCATATATCATTTTTTGGTTGATCTCTTTCTCTGTATGATCATATTAAAGTATAACCAGACATTTGGAGTCCTTTTTGTTTTTGTTGTAATCTTTATAACCCTTTTTAACTCTTTTATGTTTTAAATATATTTTGTTCATCTGTATTCAGTTGCATATTTTCTACCACTATCACATAAAATAATATGCACAGTAACACTCATGCACCTAGGAGCGAGAAGAGTCATAGGAAGTGTGTTACCTACAATCAAATCAGGTTTGATCTATCCACCCCTCGCCTTTAAAGAGTTTCCTTCATGTGAAAATCTTGTTTTATCACATGTCTGTGTACGCAACCGATCATCTCTCTCGGCGTGCCGTTGTAGATTGGCAGTGGCTACTTCTCTGACCCCGCATCAAAGCCAAATTTACTTGAGGCACTTGTGTATGTGTTGATCTGATATTCACACATTGGAAACCTCTCTCTTGACTCCTAGACCATAGAATGGACTCCTCTTCCACGCCCTGCATCATTTCAGAAGACTTGAGACAAACGGTACACACCAAGACCCCAAATAAGAGTTCCAGTAAAGCCCATCGTTCACCTGCTGGTGGCAAATGCTATATCTGTATGCAACCTGGTGTCTGCTCTGTTCTTTTGTCTTGGGTTTACCAAGGGACTTGTTTCTGATTTAACTGTCTTATTTCTCAGAGGTAGAGGTGGCGGGTGGGGGATACTAAGGGCTTACAGTAGCATCTCTAAGTTCCTTGGGTTTGGGCGGGAAGGGGAAATGTGTGGATTTACGTTCAATGTGTTATTTACAAAAGTGATTGTACTGTTTTGTATTGTTGTGTAGGGAAAGTGTTATGTATGCATATTTTCAATAAAGCATTCAGGGTTTTGAAAAAAAAAAAAAAACAGAACAAAAAGAGTGGTCCATCGCCGTTTGGTGGGGCAGGAAACTTAGGAACCTGTGAGATGCTTAGAAATCCACTCTGTTACTCTCCCATCCTTAAACAGCTCGGCACAACTCGACCCCGAAGTCACCAATGTGGCAAAGCATTCGTGAAGGTCTCTGTTTTCAAGAGAGTTGGCACACTGTGTAAATAAACTACTAGAATAAATGGAACACAAGGAATGAAAATAATTTAAATTTCAAAATAAATGAATAATAGAAATGTGACTTCAAAGTTATACATGTACTCATTCTGAATTTGAATCATGCTGAGATGGGGACGCCGTCACTCTTTTAAAATTTGTTGTGTAAAATGAAAACAGAGCTTCTCCATACTTGCTTCATTTCGTTTGCTAAACAGTTCTGTGTCAATGTGTGGTTTAACATAGTCCTGCTGAAATAATCAAGGTGCGCTGCTCCCAATACCTGTGCATATCATTAAGTATTTGTGGTGCCTTCGCCAAGGTCCCATCCTATGTGCATTAAAGCAGCCTCTCCTCTTTTTACACCCTCATGCCAAGACTCCATGACATTACTGACCTCTCGCTCATTAGTGTGACAAGTCGTGAGCGGATTGATTTCACTGTTATCGAATTCAAAGTGAGCATGCATTAAAAAAGGCAATACTTGTGTTTCTTCATTTTCTTTGTACTATCAGATCAATAATTTCAATTCTGTACCAATCAACTCAACCGTTACTTTTTCTATGGCTATAGTTTACAAAGCATTCCAACTTTTTGGAAACAGTGTTGTATTTTATTTGTCTTCAGTGATTTCTGAAAGGTCATGAAAGAATGTTTGGAGTCAGACCTTCTGGGAGGAGGCTACCTTTGATATCAACATGAGGAGACAGTAGAATAATTAGAATAATTTAAGTTAGGTGTTGTTGGCCATTTCAATACAAAGATGGCTATTTTGGGTAGTAATAAGTACACATGGAGTGGGCTCAAACTACAATATTTTATGTGAGCCCACAGTGCTCAACATTTAAGTGCAAGTCAAAGTAAAATTATTATTTCAAACTAAAAGCAATACGAAAACTATTGGCATAGCTGCTGAAATTCAAAAAAGAAAAAAAAAAGAAACAGGTCAAAATGACTGACAATAAACACCGGTTATGAAAAGGGGGACATCTCGTTAAATACATTTTCATTAAATAAACTGTGATATTTTTGTTAAATTGTACTTTGATTTTGTGGCAATATTGTGTTAGAGACTGTCATGCTAATAAAGCACCTTTGAATTGGAATTTGAAATATCGGGTCTATATTGAGATATGCAATTCTTTCATAATTACGGAAGCTTGTTTTAACCTTAGTAAAAAGTAAAAAAAAAAAATTAAAATAGATACATAAATACAATTGCCAGGCAGAGCTAAGTTGAAATGCCACATTATTGTCTCTCAATTTTGAGTTACCTATGTCAGAATGTCTAAATTTCGAGATACAAACGCAAACCCAAAATTTTGACTTACAAACTGCATTTGTTTTATTCTTTTCTTTTTTTCAGAGGCGGAAAAAGCCTTCCATATATGATACTTGAATATTTACAGTTAGGCGCTTAAAAAAACTGGATCCTTTGGACCTTTTCGCCCCCTGCTGGTTAATTTCGGACTACAAATGGCATTTGTCCCACAATGACAGGCGAGAAAGTAGTATCATATACGACGCTGAAACTGTCGTGTATGTGCAAAGTCATTGACATGACATTTACTTGTTTACATGTCATTTACTCAGATTTTAAAAAATAAATAAATAAATGGAGTTTTAACAATATATATATATATATATATATATATATATATATATATATATATATATATATATATATATATATATATATATGATATGTTTTGTGCAGATGGATGAAAGATTATCGGGGTTGCTAAAATGATTTGATGATTATTATGTCGTTGGAGTACTGGCCATAGCAAAGACTCCAGTGATCACCTGCCAAAAAGTGATCTGTTATAAATGACTTGTTGTCCCGTAATCTGTCAAACATAACTCTCATGAGATCATTCCTGTCACAAGGTAAAAGCTGCAATCAGTTTTTGTAGATACAAAGATTCTTTATTGCCATGCAGTCACAGAACGAACTTATGTGGTAGTTCTCAGCCTAAAAGCAGACGGTATTTAAAACAACAGGGTAACAGTACATACAAACAAGATATAACTCATGAAAACAACATAGAAACAGCGGAAACCTAATTTTTCGACACATGGATCACTTTTTGGCACAACACCTGCCGTGTTTGTTTTGCTCCATGGAAAAGGGGAGGGACGTCGCCGCTGACGTCACGCGGCTCGGTCCGCCCACCCCGCTTCTCCTCTGTGTCTCCTTCTCGCAGTCTGGTCGAGAGTCAAAGCCGAAAGCAGAGAGAACATCGACGGTTCTGACTGAACCGAGAATCCACGGCAGTCATGGCGGCGCCGTTAGCCCACTTTGATGAGGACTGGCAGGACTTTAACGAATTCAAGCCGTCCTCGGACGCGGTCGACCCACTGGACAAGCTGAACTCAAACGTGGGCGATTCGTCGGGCCTAGACGATTTCTCGGATCTGGACAACAGTTTCTCTGGGGAGATCTGCAGCTTCAAGTCGATGGAGGACCTTGTCCACGACTTCGACGAGAAGCTCACAGTGTGTTTCCGAAACTACAACACTACAACGGAAAACATAGCTCCCATTAAACCTATCACCGAGGATAATTACTTGAAAGACGACGAGTGAGTGTGATTTTTTTTTTTTATTGCCAGTTTTCTTAGCGCTAACTTTTAATCTCCCGGCTAGCTAACCACTTTAGCCTCTCCTCTCCAGGCTAACCTTACATTGGCACTATGGGAATCTTAGCTAGCTTCAATCAGTGCTATGCAATATTTAGCCAGAATACACTTACGATAACACATAACTGAACGTGTTAAACCCATTATCTGTCACCGCTTGACTCGTTAAGTTGGTCTTTAAGAAGGAATAGCATTTTACAAGCAACAAATACAAAAAATAAACAGATTTTTTGCTATCTAAAGAAGGAATCAAGAGCTATTTATGTGTTGAGGACGTGTTGATGCCACGTTAACAGTGCTGGATTTCATGCTGGACTGCTTGATGTTGGCCATAAAACTAGTGATCCTTAAATTGTACATTTGGGAATAACTGAATAGTTGTTGACCCCTGTGCAAATGCTCTGTCTCCTCCTGTTTTCAAATCGCCTTTCTCACACGACACAAAAGAGTTTCTGCTTTTGGCTTTCATGATGTTTCCTCTTTCTGGATACAGAGTCATGTATTCATAGATTTTACTGCTACCCTGATGTCACTAATGGTGGCTTATCAGTATTTACTGATGTACGTGCTCCTTATTTATCTGCTGTGCCACATGCACCTTGCACTAGATTAATGTTTAAAAACAGTGGGATGGGTAACAAAAAGAAGAAAATCCACAAAATGTCATGATAAATGAAATAACTGGGTATGAAATAAGAATTTATCAAACCCTTCTATTGACTTCAACATCTGGTCTCACCGTGGACTCTACATAGTCCGGTGTGAAACGTCCAGTTAATTGCCTTAAGCCTGCATTCTTTCTAATGGGAGCAGCACAGAAAGACAGGAAAAACCATCCCACTTCTAACTGCAGTACTTTTTGTACCTGAGTAAATATTTCCCTCATTTGCTGGATAGATATCTTCTTGTATTGTCTTGTATAGTGGTCATTTTTATAAGTTATGGTTCTGTTTAGGCTGAAATAGCTTATGCATAAGCCACATGATTCTGGAGCATCTGTCTTGTGTTTGACGATTGCTGTTTGGGTGTGCTTAATATCCCTAGATTGTCACTGATGGTTCCAAAATTCTAAACTTCAAAGGAGGATTCAAAATGGGTGTCCAGGAACCCAAGTGGGTGATGTCAAGGTCACTCGGTGGTTTTTATCACTAAAAGATTTTTCTATTTATTTATTATAAATTCCACATGGAGGTACTTAGTTTATGTTGTATCTCACAGGCACACATACACATTTACATAAAAACCTGCTATTAATTCAAAGCAGCAAGTCACATCAGCCCTGCAGCCAGTGTGGTTGTCACTTTAACTACTAAGCTGTCTTGACTGCATGAGTCACTCTCCTCCTCCCTTTTGTAACTAATATTTCAACAGTGTAGCACTGTAAGATGCAAGCACACGATGTGGGGAAGCTTTCCTACAGCCGATATGAACAGAACAGAGGTTAGCCATAGATTTCTGCTTTTATAGAGGAATTATAGAGGAACACAGTCAGGATAAATTAATAACACACAAACATAAGTGTACTTATCATGTCTTTTTTAGAAACACAAAATAGTAGCACACAGTTAAGGCTGTAAAGGTTGCCGTACCCTTGTGAGCAACTTGTCCAAAAGTTACTTGGAGTGAGACGTACCCACTAAGAAGTTTTAAAATTGGAATTGCAGGTTGTACAGGTCCCCCTCCTTATAATTAGAGGCATCAGAGTCTGCTTTTTCCCAGGAAACGGTGGTGGATGTGTGACCCATTCAGAACAACTTTCCTAAGATTCAAAAGCCTCCATAAACCTTTTCTAACAGTTTTTGACACAGACAGAGGGTCCAGAGGATTGTGCGTAGAATTATACAAAACTCCGCTTGAGCACCCAGTTTTGATTTTTATTCTTTTCTTTCTTTTTTTCCCACTTCAGTGCAACACACAGACAGTTATGTCTGTGTGTTAGCTTGTCACAGCAAAAAGAAGTAGCAGTCTGTCTCACTTAATGATCAGTGGAATCCTGTGGGGAAGCTGGCATGACAGCGGAAAGAAAACATTTATGGTTGTTGTAGGTAAAGAAACAGGAAGTGGGGAACGTAATAATTGGACAGCAGCCTAGTGAAGCCTAAAGAGCAGTGCCAGACTCGGTGAGAGTCTTTTCTGGATGACTGCACTTTTGCGGGACGTGCCTAGACGCTTAACGAGTTCTCTGGCAAAACCATGCCTGAGACGAACTGCGGGTTGACAAATGTGTGTGTGCTTGAAACAAAGTGGGTAGAAAAATTAAATTATTATATATATATATTTGTACCCCCGCAAGCATACATGTATTCTTAAAGTAATCCGGACAAATTTCCTCAGCACTGAGGTAAAAACAAACTAATCGAAAATTTCAATTGAAATAACAACTAGGCTTGTTTTTAAAATGCAAATGCACTCGGTGAAACTGAAGCTAATGGTGCGTTTTGGCACGCGCTCACGTGGCAGAGACGGCGTCAGTGCTCAAGGCACAAAAAAATAGTTCCTTGCCAGCCTTTGCCCTATTTAGAACAACCCAACAGCCCCACGCTTCCCAAGCTGTGCATGAGCACTTCAGGGAGAAATGTGCATGTTATATAAACATTTGCCTGTGTGTGTCTGTGTGTTTGTGTTTCCGAGGATGAGCAAGAGGCTATGACAATGCAGAGCCATTCTGACACATGGGTTCACAGCATCCATCCTCTCTCTGCTCGCACATGCAGAGCCAAAAGAGGAGGGAAAAAAATGGACCTCCTGCATGCACACTTGAGTTTAAACCCTGAACTGATTTGATTTTCTGTCCTAGAGTTTAAAAAAACATGCAAAAGTACCCCATGGGGGACTAGATGAAAGTAGTTTCCCGCAGTATTTATATAATTGAACCTAACCTTTATCCATTTCACAAGAATCCTCCGAGCCTGCTGACAGTCTGTTAACAAATATGTTTTACGCATGATGCTGGATTTGTGTTTAACAGTAACTTGTTGTGTTGAACAGACTCCGTGCCACCATCTGTTCGTCTCTGCTAAGTTGTCTGCCAAACTCGAATGCTGCACAGTATTGTAAACATTCAACAGTCTGTTGGTGTCACTGTAACGCTCCCCCCAAATCACCCAGTGTTAGTCACATACTCAGAAAGAGCTCTAATAGTAAAAATTCTGAAAATAATTGGAGAACCAATGGTTCACATTTCAGCAGACCCTGGGCAAGTGACGTGTTTGTTAGAGCTGTCGCATTTATCAGCGGCTTCGGTGTGATTCAGCAGCAGGAACGCGTTGAAGTGGTGAGGGGGTGGTCAGAGAACAGGACACAAAAAGTGCCAAGTAATGCTGTGTCATACTAAAAAGAGAAGGACGCTATCTGTCCTGTGTACAGATAAAACTACTTTTCAACCGTCCTTCTCTGTTTTGCTCACTACTTGTCTTTATTTCTCATAATACCCAATCCTAACTGCGTCACGGATGCTTGTGTCTTTGCTCCAGGGTGTGGAACACTCTGACGGATAACTACGGCAATGTGATGCCGGTGGACTGGAAGACATCTCACACTCGCTCCTTACACCTGCCTACCCTCAACCTCACCGAACACGAGGTACCGCAGAGGCAAACACGGTCCAATGTCATGTCCGATGTTTAAAACACACAGTAGATATACATTTCTAAAAGTGAAGTGCACAGATCGGTAATCAGTTTGAACCCTCTGCCTTCAATCTACTTAACCACCTGTTTGTTGTCTCATCCAAGTTTCCTATCTGTCTCTCAATCTCTGCCCTCGCTTCTTTCCCCTGGGACAGAAGTTGGATAACCAATCTTTAGATCTGTCTGACGATGAGGAGCTGAGGGAGCAGATGGACATGCACTCAATCATCGTCTCGTGCATCAATGATGAGCCGCTTTTCACAGCCGAGCAGGTAAAACATTCACACCTGAGCACAGCAATGTTGTGTTTTGGCAGATGTTAAAGAAACTTTGATGTGGATAATTGTGCCTCAGTAGAATTGACATATTTTGCATCTTATGAAGACCAGAAAACACAGTCTATCTATCCAGCTTACAAAGATGCACTGAAATCCTCAACACAGTCACATTTGGCTAAAGATGTGTGTCCAATAGATTCACTTAGCAATGATGGCTTTGGGACAATAATGTTCAAAAGACATGCTATCCTGTAGCTCAGGTTTTTATCCGCATCCATCTTGCAGGTACAATGGAGTGATAGACTTTATATTTTGCTCTCAAAAAGGTGAATAAACAGCTTATTTGTGTACTAAGATGTCTTAACTCACAGAAATGTAACACCATTTCAAAGTGAAAGCATTGCCCTATGATTTTGATTTTGTTTGTTTTTCTTAGAGATGCACCAAATTCATATGAATAAGGAGGAGCACTTTTATTTCGCTACAGAGATTTGGATATTGGCACCATAACATGGATGTCAAAGCAGCGTTATTTTTACGTGACAGAGTAGGAAAAACGTTTTTGTCACAACAATAAAAAATTATCATGTCAATATACAGTGGCTTGGAAAAGTATTCGGCCCCCTTGAACCTTTCCACATTTTGTCACATTACAGCCACAAACATGAATCAGTTTTATTGGAATTCCACGTGAAAGACCAATACAAAGTGGTGTACACGTGAGAAGTGGAACGTGGAAATCATACATGATTCCAAACATTTCTTACAAATAAATAACTGAAAAGTGGGGTGTGCGTAATTATTCAGCCCCTTGAGTCAATACTTTGTAGAACCACCTTTTGCTGCAATTACAGCTGCCAGTCTTTTAGGGTATGTCTCTACCAGCTTTGCACATCTAGAGACTAAAATCCTTGCCCATTCTTCTTTGCAAAACAGCTCCAGCTCAGCCAGATTAGATGGACAGCGTTTGTGAACAGCAGTTTTCAGATCTTACCACAGATTCTCGATTGGATTTAGACACCAGACAAGTCAGGGATAAAGTTATTGAGAAATTTAAAGCAGGCTTAGGCTACCAAAAGATTTCCCAAGCCTTGAACATCCCACGGAGCACTGTTCAAGCGATCATTCAGAAATGGAAGCAGTATGGCACAACTGTAAACCTACCAAGACAAGGCCGTCCACCTAAACTCACAGGCCGAACAAGGAGAGCGCTGATCAGAAATGCAGCCAAGAGGCCCATGGTGACTCTGGACGAGCTGCAGAGATCTACAGCTCAGATGGGGGAATCTGTCCATAGGACAACTATTAGTCGTGCACTGCACAAAGTTGGCCTTTATGGAAGAGTGGCAAGAAGAAAGCCATTGTTAACAGAAAACCATTAGAAGTCCTGTTTGCAGTTTGCCACAAGCCATGTGGGGGACACAGCAAACATGTGGAAGAAGGTGCTCTGGTCAGATGAGACCAAAATGGAACTTTTTGGCCAAAATGCAAAACGCTATGTGTGGCGGAAAACTAACACTGCACATCACTCTG
Source organism: Pelmatolapia mariae (assembly GCF_036321145.2). Classification (NCBI taxonomy): domain Eukaryota; kingdom Metazoa; phylum Chordata; class Actinopteri; order Cichliformes; family Cichlidae; genus Pelmatolapia; species Pelmatolapia mariae. Next base: position 7,643,297 of record NC_086240.1, read on the forward strand.
AACACACCATCCCCACTGTCAAATATGGTGGTGGCAGCATCATGCTCTGGGGGTGCTTCTCTTCAGCAGGGACAGGGAAGCTGGTCAGAGTTGATGGGAAGATGGATGGAGCCAAATACAGGGCAATCTTGGAAGAAAACCTCTTGGAGTCTGCAAAAGACTTGAGACTGGGGCGGAGGTTCACCTTCCAGCAGGACAACGACCCTAAACATAAAGCCAGGGCAACAATGGAATGGTTTAAAACAAAACATATCCATGTGTTAGAATGGCCCAGTCAAAGTCCAGATCTAAATCCAATCAAGAATCTGTGGCAAGATCTGAAAACTGCTGTTCACAAACGCTGTCCATCTAATCTGACTGAGCTGGAGCTGTTTTGCAAAGAAGAATGGGCAAGGATTTCAGTCTCTAGATGTGCAAAGCTGGTAGAGACATACCCTAAAAGACTGGCAGCTGTAATTGCAGCAAAAGGTGGTTCTACAAAGTATTGACTCAAGGGGCTGAATAATTACGCACACCCCACTTTTCAGTTATTTATTTGTAAAAAAAAGTTTGGAATCATGTATGATTTTCGTTCCACTTCTCAAGTATACACCACTTTGTATTGGTCTTTCACGTGGAATTCCAATAAAATTGATTCATGTTTGTGGCTGTAATGTGACAAAATGTGGAAAAGTTCAAGGGGGCCGAACACTTGCAAGCCACTGTAGATCAGAACAGTTGTTCCAATCGTTTTGGTCATGTAAACACACACTGGGTTCTGCTGCTTTTTCTTGAAATCGCTCACCTTATCCCGATAATTGGGGACTGTAGGACTCTGACTTCAGCCTATGTTTACGTGAACTAGCAATAATGTTTTCTGTGAGGAAATGTGTGAAGCCTTTAGCACGGTGCTAGTTGTAGTGGGAGGTGAGGATAAATGTTTTTTCATTTTCAAAATGAATTATTTCTTTAACACAATTTAGTGGGCTACATGCTTAACTTAGACATTTTGTTTCTACCCCCTATCCCATCACACTAGTATCAATCCGATACCGATACCAGCGTTGGTATTGATACTATTGATATTTGGATTGACCCGCCCACCTCTGTTGTTTTTTGTACAGGTGATTGAGGAGATAGAGGAGATGATGCAGGAGTCTCCAGACCCAGAGGACGATGAGAGTCCTTCACAGTCCGACTTGTCCATGCTCTCTCAAGACCTCAATGCTCTAAAACGCTCCGGGTCCAACACCAGCTACGAGGACCGTGAGTATCACCGTGTACCACTAAATTGCAGCAACATAAAGCTTTAAAGGCGAAACGCTTTGATGGTGGCGTGCTCGTTCCTCGTGTCTGTGCTGTCCAGTGCGTGAAGAAATGGTCAGGCACATGCACTCGTCTGATAACATTCTTACATAACGCATAACAAATGCGGACAAACAGCAAGTGTGTTGCCCCAAAATGTTATATAATTACAAGCGCATATCTGCCTAATGCTGGACTGGGGTGGAATATGCATTTGTACACAGTAAGCCTTAAGGCCATTTTGTTTCAGGTATTTGCATCTGTTAACTGCAGATTCTAGTGGGTTTTGGGTTTTTTCAAACACTGGAAACTAGGACTGTGACTGTCACAATGTTTGTCTGCAGTATTTAAACATTTACTCTTATTTGAAGGGATAAAAATATGTAAAGCTACACAAGATGTTGCCAAAATACCTTCTTTTCTTTCTTCATTTCTCGCATTAAATTTGTTTAAGATGTAAAAGGTTTCGTGTAGGTTGTAAATATTTCTGACTTAAAAACATTCAAGTGTAAATTAGATGTGTTTTTTCCCAACAAACACTGTATGGACTCAAAACATGGCAATCCATTATCTATAATTACTTGTTACCCTCTGGAACTATGTGGAGGTGTATTATTTCATGGCCTTCAGGATCTTTTTTGCTGAAACCTTCGGGCAGTGGGCGTGTAGCCCCCAGCCAGTATCAGCATGAGGGCTGCGTAGGCAGGAGTCTATTAAAAAAAGAAATGTTGCGACCAGGTTACATCACTGTCTCATCCTCTGCTCTCTGTCTGTGTCGTGGAAGTATAAAAAGCTGCCTCTATCGGTGCTTTCATTTGTGCTGACTTCCACCATATTGGATCTCAACTTTTCCCAGCGAGACCTAGAAAGACATTCAAGAAAGAGACAGGAAAACGGAGGATGCAAAGCTTCTTAATGAGAAGTAATCGATTCCACAACATCTGTGATAACTGGCGTCATTCTGTGCTACTTTTAGAAGTGCTGTATTTGTACGTCAGACCATCGGCACGTCCAGAAGCGTCCTCGCTTCTCATCTTCTTAAGTCTGGATCTTAGTGGGTTGTAAGATGTATTTTTTTCAATGAAAGACTGGGAGTCATTTCCATGTCATTAGAGAAAAAAAAAGACACAAGGAAGCTTAAGTTAGCAACGCTACCCTGAAATTAAATTCAGTTAAGTTTTATTCATATAGCACCAAATCACAACAATGGTTGCCTCAAGGTGCCTTTAAATTGTAACATTAACAACCCACAATAATAGAGAGAGAGACCTCCAACAATCAGATGACCCCCCCCATGAGCAATCAATTGGTAACAGTGGGAAGGAAAAACTCCATTAAACAAGAAAGAAACCTTGTTTAAAGAGGCCACACCTCCATATTTGTATGGAGGCGTGGCCGTGTTTTGTTTTTTTTGTGCGTTGAAGCCTAACCTTTATCGAAACAATAGAAAAATAACAACATCTTCTCTGATTGACATGTTTGTTTTCACTAAAGCTGCGCTGTCTCTCTTTCTCTCAGCATTCGTGCTCTAGCTTGCTCAAACATTGCTGCATAATGCACCTTTAAATGGATAATGCCTCTTTGTCTCCTTTTAAACTGGTACAGCAGATGCTTGTAACCTTGTTATTACACATGTGAACCTTGTGATAGCACTGAAGTCACTAACAGATACAATGTAAGGATTTTGTAAACTGCTGTTCATTGTGAACACCTGTCAACCCACGTACACCATCTTCACTCTCCTCCTTCCTCGTATGTTCACATGGTCCTCAGGGCTGCGTCAGATGTCCGTGTCGGAGCTGACTGAAACTCTGGAGGAAGTGGAGGCGGCCATTCGTCGCTACAGTGAGGAGCTGATCCAGGCTCTGGCTCTGCGAGATGAATTGGACTATGAAAAGGAGGTACTTTGATTTATTTAATTATTTTTTAAATCCACAGCAAGGCAATGACGTTAAGGCTCAACAATGACAAATGGCAGCAAAAAAAATAATAGCCTGTCAGAAAAGCTCTGTAGTACTTTGAGGTAAATAAGCCTAATGTGAAAGGACAGTTAATCGATAACCTATTTGTTTTATAGCAGCAGCTCTCACAGTTTTCTACAAGCCTATGAACCGCTGGCAGCTTTATTTTTAGCCTGACTTGTCATTGTCACGATTCTGTCACACCGTTCTGTTTTTTGTTTTGTTTTTTTCTTTGAAGCATCCAAAAATAGATTTCTGGCATATTAATAATTATTTTAATGAGAATAGCAAAGGGTAGTGTGGTCACAATTAAACCGTTTTTTTAAATTTTGTTTTGGTTTTTTGCATGTATCCAGGTGAAGAACAGCTTCATCTCACTGCTCATTGAAGTGCAAAACAGACAGAAGGAGCACCGCGAGCTGCTGCGGAAGAAGAAGAAAATCCGGCACACGACAACGACGGGGCCCAACGGCCAGAGGACGGCTAGCACGCACATACCCGGCACGGTGAGTCACGTGGTCACGCTTGTGGAAGAAGACATGCATGACTTTGATGAAAGTGTTTAAATTATGAGGAGAGATGCGTAACCTGATAAACGGTCTGCATGTCTCAGAATCTTTCATAACAGCACCAAAGGTTCTGCCAGGCGCTCTCCTTCTCTTCGCACTGAAACCAAATCCTTCTCATCTCTCGCTTCTTCTATCTTCCTCTCGCTTCTTGTAGCTCCTCACTATGGAGGGACTCTCCAATATCATTCAAAATGGCCTCCGTCAAACTTTTGGCAACACAGGAGGGGACAAACAGGTGCCCCTGCTCTTTCCTCTTTCCACTTCCACTGCAGATAAAATTCTCTGCTTCTTCTGTTTTGTTTTTTTTTTTGTCCTGCTGCCATATTTGCTTCCTTTTGTGCAGCTGCAAACACATGCTTGCCATCGTTTTAATCTGTCTTCTTCTTATTTATTTATTTTTTAATATTCTTTTGTTCCTTCCCTTTAGTCATTCTTATCTTTGTCTTTTGTCGAATGTTTTTCTTTTTTCCAGCATGTACGTCTCAGTCATCTGATATTTTTATTTTATTTTTTTACCCTCGCCTCAGTAAACATTTTCTCTGAGCGGCTGCTGAAAGGTTGCAACCAGCAGCCAAATATTTAGCACATGTTCATGTGATCTGCATGGCGCTCACAGATATCATATTTTATTTTTTATTTTTTTTTATTTTGGCGTGTAGCTTTTTGTAGCTGTGTCATTGTATTTGACATAATTTATTTTCTTTGCAGTACCTGACCACAGTGATCCCTTATGAGAAGAAAGCAGGCCCCCCGTCTGTAGAAGATCTCCAGATCCTCACAAAGAGTGAGTCGAAAGTCATATCAGAGGAAACGCAAATGTGTTACATCATCATTTGGAGGGTGTTTGGATTCATATATGAAGTAAACAACAATTTACATTCGATGATTACAATCCAAACCTGTGTGAATTTTATCAGTTGGACAAACTTCTTATCATCAGCACCAACCCAGATAAAATGACATTCTGTAAAATAGTTTTGTGTTACCAGGCAAACACGGTGTTGCTGTTTGATTGGGGCTAACCTGTCAGTTTGTGTGGTTGTTTTCTGAATGTAAAAAGCTGCTGTCTTCATTCTAGTCCTCCATGCCATGAGGGATGACAGTGAGAAGGTACCTGCCCTCCTAACAGACTACATTCTCAAAGGTAAGCACTAAGACTTTATTATTACCAACTCTATAATTTGACTAAAAAAAAAGGGGGGGGGGTGTCAAAATTTTATATCTCTCACAATCAGGTGACTTTATTCAGACACCCACGCTCTGTTTTGCTTTAAAAGGGGGAAACGCACAGTTCCCTTCTTTGTTTTTAAGGAAGCTGACAGTGCAGAAATGTAAGCCGCTGCACAAAGGTTAATTAAAGGTGGAGAGAAATGCTTTCCTTGCCACCCTTCAGTGTTGACCTGTACTTCCTTTGTCTTTCACCTGTGCCGCGTTGTCCTTTGGGGGTAGCTCTGGTATGAGAGCAGTGGAAACTGAGGTTTGTGAGGTGACCACAGATCCAATTCTCTCTCTGTGCGCATTGGTGACCTTAGCTATGCCCAGAAGCAGCAGCCGTCCCCTCACTCCCTCCTCGCTACTGTGGTGCTTGTTTGCTGCACTACACTTCCTCCTAAAACACAAAAGCACACCCATATTTTGCCTTTACTGCGAGCTTGTAGTGGTAGCTACCTGTTCATGTGTGCTTCTCACCTGTATTTACCATTTCCTCTTCACTCACTGGGTCCGTGCTGTAGTTGCTTTCGCCTAATGTGCAGCTCTCCTTTGTGCAGATAAAGTAAAGGGCGTTTCTGGTCTTATTCTCTCCACAGTCCTCTGTCCCACGTAAAGTCAAAGGCGACACTCCTGTTTCCAGAACCATCCACTGGACCATCAGAAGAGGGTTCTGGTAATCCAGGAAAAACCCACAAAGTGGCCCCCAGTTTCCACATCATAGACTTTCTTTCCTTGTGGTACTTTTTTTTAAAAACTCTGTTGATCCTAGGATTTTAACTCTCCTTGACTCGTATATTCCAATGTAACTTTTAACTTTTTAATGCTTGAGTACTACATCCCTGTGTATGTTCTGACTGCATGATAACTTGTCTATAGATGCCAGTAATCAGTATTAGTCTGAACACCTCACTTCCTGGTTTGTGCGGGGCTTTGTGAACAGTCAGGAAAATAACAAAAGTTTAACCTGCGTGCAACGTCATCAAGCTTGTGTGAGGTGAAATTTGCATCCTTGTAGTTCATGCCTGACAGGAAAAACGAATCCGGGCAGAATCTGTGAATCTCAAAGTGCTGGGCAAGTCGTGTTATGAAGTCTTGTTTTGTTATTTCCTTGTTAGGAATCCATTGCATTAATGGCATTTGTTGATGGTTGCACATCATGACAGCGTCTTAAGGTTGAAAACTGCTTGGTGAGGATCAAGGAACAAACCCTTTAATTTAAAAATGCAAAACTGTAGGTAGTGACGTTGTTGCATGTTGCTTTGGGGTTTGCACTCGATAGTAGCTGTTAGCTGAATGTTAAGATGAAATATTTTGTATATGATGAAAGAAATTGCACAGTTTGGGGAACTTCTTTTTTTAAATAGGGAAAAAAAGTGGAAAGACTTAAAGTCGTAGCTGGATGAACAATTATGTAAAGCATATTTTTGGATAAGGGGATGTTTTTAGTGAGATAAGGGACTTTGTAATCATTTTGTAAATCTAGTCTGTTGACCTCTGAGCCCTCAAGTAGTAACCTCCCCATCCCCACCAATGTCATCACTTCCCCACGAGGTGTCATTTCGCAAGTCTGCAGATACCTCATGTGCTAAAGTTCAGCATTAGTGGCAACCAGTCTGTCTGATTGTATGTTAGCTTGGTGTTGTAGCTCAAATGAAGTCAGATTTGGTAAATAGTTAAGCATCTGTTATTAGTTGTGGCATTTTTAAACCAGTCTCTTACATCTTTAGCGGTTAAATTTTAGTGGTAGCACTTTACTCCGTCAGTGATCTGATCGTGTGCTGTCGTAGCACAGAGTACGTCTCAGTAGATTAGTGTGTGGTGAAGCTTAGAAAACAGAGCTGAGGTGAACAAAGATGCTAACATGCATTTATTTCCCAAGGGGCACTCCCCTGAGTTTACATTACCATCAGTTTGTGGATCATGAATCAGCCAGCAAAACTGCTGGGTAATTTCTTCGGCGGCTCTGGAGAACCTTTAACATGATGTCACTGAGGTTATTTCATCCCAGGCTTGAGAAAACCTTCAGGATCTGCACTAGGACTAAAAGTCTGGGCTTTCTTCCAAGTCTTTCTGGAAGTGCAATACTTACTGGCAGGAGTTGCCCCTCTAAAACCAACCGCGTCTTCAGCAAGTTGGCACGCTAACGTTCGAAACACCAGCTGCTACAGGTGCACCACACACTGTCAGATCAGGTCTAGCCTAGCTCTCAGGTACGATCATCAGTGTTAGTAGTTTAAATCATCGTCAGAAAGTTGCTGACATTCCTGAGTCGTCTTTTAGCAGCTAGACTTGGAGCTTGCTGCACTTCTATCAAATGTTCTCATGCATAGTAGCCACTCGGCTGAACCCGCTCAGAATCATGTAGTACGCTCTGCAGTCATAGCAGCAGCTGTAGCGCAGGTAAAGACATCTGTAGAGGCTGCAGTAGCATCTGCTTGTTGTAGGGGTCTTCTTATAATAGCATAGCTGTGGTTAACACGTCTGTCTTTTACTGGGTAATAATCAAACGCCTCGCTCTCGGAAAGGGGAGTGATGAAGATGATGAATGTCGGGGAAGATTGCACAAACGGTTGCTTAAATGAATAGGGGGCTATTTATTTTGTAAATGAAGTCAAAAGCTTGTAGTGCTGTGTTAAAACTATTTATATGTAACCTGTTTCTACTTTTGACAGCTAAGAAAACATTCGCAACCAAGCATGTGCTGCATGCACTTTAGTGTTGCAAACACATTTCTTATGGTTAATGATTTGTCTGTTTAGGAGCATATGGATATTAGATTAAAGGGACAAGCAGCGAAACCTGTTATAGTTTTAACTCTTAAAAAGTAATCGGGAGTCCTAAAATCAGAGGCAGCAAAATACTTAAATCATATCTTGAAAGGTGTCTATTGATTTGTCATAATCTGGTTAGTAAAGTGCTTAAATTAAACTAGCTTTTAATGCCATCTGTGTAAATAAAACACTGATTTATAATGACATGGCAGTCAGCACAGAGGTCACTGAAAGATCTCGTCTCAGGCCAGAGCCTCTCATCCGGCCTGCTCAGCAGACATGTCAGTTCAACTACAAATTGAGAGATTTATATTTATACATGTACAACAAGCAATGAAATAAGAGGCTGCCTTTGTAAATGCCTGAAAATCTTTGTACAGTTAACAAATAACTCATTTTTTTAATGCAATATAATTCCCCAGTTTGGGGTTTAATGTTTACTGTCTCATGTGGTACTGCAATATATTAATTTATTATGTAAATGTTTGTTTTGTAACCATATTATTGACTGTAATGGTACAAGTGTTTTGTGCCCTCATTGCATTGCAACCCATTTCAAAATAAAAACTAGAGTTACCTCCTCATGCTTGTTTTCCCTGTCAATTTGCAGGTTAGGTCTGTGCATGTCCAACCTTGACCTTTCAGATATGAAGTGTGATTTCCTAATCTTTGCATAAATGTCTAACAGAGTAAAAAGTCCCATCCTAATTATTTTAGTGCATATTAAGTCACTGCTGTGTCAAAACTGTGTATTTGAATATCAAGGAAGACCATTTTCGTCAAGTTTGAAAAACTTTCCAATATGATGTAGAAATTATTCACATGACTGTTTGCTTGATGTTGAGCAACTCGGGAAGTGTGGCTGAGGAAGCCTGATCTGGGAATCATGCATTGGATTTCATGGAAAATATGAAATTCACCTGAAATGAATGACTCATATTTACCAGTTTAATGTTATCACTGTGAAAACATAGATTGGAAAGTCATAAAACTAAGACAGTCTAGCGTTTTCCTCCATCACGACCCTCTAATGCATGTAAACGTGCAAGCAGCTCTTTCCAGGGCGACCGGAGCTTTCTCCCAAATGGTGAAAAATGATTGAATAGAGGCTGTTCATTCAGCTTTTTTTTTTAAAAAAAAACTTCTTAACAAGCAAGTCAATTGTATTTTACAGACCTGTTTCAGTTTAATAGCTGAACATTGTGGATTCATGAAACACACCTCCAAACACATTTCTGTACGTTTACATATTATTTTTTTTCCAAACCAAATTGAAGAAATTAAACTTGTCATTTAAATTTCCAAAACAAATACCTTTACAGACCTAAATATGCAAGATGCAAAACGGACTTCCTGCAGACTTCACCAAGCTGTTGCACTTTGCTGACTGAAAGGAAAGACGTCCTCAACGAGAGAGCCGTTAGAATTATACAGTTCATTCAAGAAGGAAATCCAACATAGACTTTGGCAAAAGACCTTGGTTGTTCCCAAATCTGGAGGAAGTAAAAACTTAATAGGAAGATTTATAAAAGAAAAACATGGGTCTACATAAGATGTCAAAGTATGAGGATGAAATATAGAAAACAGAAAACAGGAGTTTATGCTTGTGACAGAATTGCAAGAAATAGTCTAGCACTAAAACATAACAACGGTCGCCTCAAGGTGCTTTTATTGGAATGTAAAGACGCTACAATCAAATGACACCCAATGAGCAAGCACTTGGCGACAGTGGGAAGGAAAAACTACAGTGGCCCTGAGAGGCCAAACGGACTGCAACTTAAGAAAACACCAGCAATAAGAAAAACGCTGCAAAAGCACACAAAACACAACGGAAATAGGAAAAAAAGAAAGAAAAAGAAAACAGAAATAGGAAAAAAGAAAACAGAAATAGGAAAAAACAGATTTCCAAAAGCACAAGGGAAGTGTTTCTGGGGAGACAATAACCCGACGGACCAGTTGCAGGAACCAAAATATGCAATAAGAATTGCGCTGGGAGACACTTAAAAGAAGTGGAGGATCGATCGGTTTTGTGAGGAAAGAAAAGATGAGAGGTCAGTGTGTTAGCCTAACTATTAGCCTAAAAATCCGTCATCAGTATTATATGAATCATGATAAAACACGCCTACAATGTTTTGGGTTCCCGCAACTGGTCCGTAGTTTTATAGTCTCCCTAGAAACACTTCCCTTGTGCTTTTGGAAATCTTTTTTTTCTATTTCTGTTGTCGTGTTTCTTATTTCCATTGTGTTTTGTGTGCTTTTGCAGCGTTTTTCTTATTGCTGGTGTTTTCTTAAGTTGCAGTCCATTTGGCCTCTCAGGGCCACATTAAAAAAACTCCCTTTTAACAGAAAGAAATCTCCCGCAGAACCAGCCAGGGACAGCCATCAGCCATGACCAGTTTGGGGGTCAGGGGAGGGAGGCACAACAAAAGACTCGCCCTGGGAGAGAGCCAGAGATTAATAATAACTAAGAATTAATAGTAACTAATGAACCTAGGAAGGAAAAACCTTCTTATAGTGTAATGCTTCTCTTAATGATTCCAGATATTTTTTCCTTTACTTCATCTTTGGAAGTGTTAAAGTTAATTAAAAAAAATTGAGATATGTTTATGATATATAAATATGGGGAAAACTGACATAAAAAGCTGAATGAACATGCCAAGGTTTAAATAAGAGATGTTTTTAACAGAGCATCCAAATACAGCATGACTTCAAAGGGTTTACAGCGGAAAATGGCAGGAAAGCTTTGATATAAATAACAAACGTACGTGTCTGTATCTTTGATTTTTTTTTTTCTTTAATTCTGTGTGTCCAGTGGTGATGTCAGACGCGTCCTAGTTTTCCTTCCACACAAGCAGCTGCTTCCACCTTCCACTCTGTAATGTTTGAATGTCAGAACATTTCCCTTCTCCTTCCTTCACAGAGTTATTCCACTGTTCTTGTCATGAATCCCATTGGGCTCCTCTTACTTTTTTTCCCCTCTTTACTGCAGCTGTGGCTCATCTTGAGAGAACTGTTAGCCAGCTGCTATGACGCTTTAGCTGAACATGAAAAAGGGTGGATTTAAGCATTTTAAGAGTCTTGTTCAGGATGTTGCCGTCCCTGCCGCCAGGTCACAGGTTAGTGTCGGTGAACATGGTGTGCTCCTTCCTCACAGTGCTGAAACCTTTGATTGTATCAACAAATTCTTCATCATCCATAAACTGTAGAAGAAGAATGGAGATTATTAAAGGAAATAGTCATATTTCCAGTGATATGTTTTTTCTTATTAAGCAAGTCTGTCTCTCCTGTGAGTGTTTAAATACCTACAGTTCTGTGGACAAATGTAAAAAATGTGCAGCGTGAGAAGGTCATAGGCTAGCAGCATATAGCGTACTACATTCCTCTGCTGTGACTGTAGCAAAAGGCCTTTAGTGCTTCCAGTTTAAACAGGCACAGCATACGTTTTTGGGATCTCTCACCATCCCACTGTCATGGCCTGAAATGTTGGGATCCCACACGTCATCGTCTCCAGTGAGTGACTTCCCATCCATCACCTGGCTGACGCTGCGCCTCAGGGAGTTCACACTGAGGATGCCCAACTCACCCTGTGGAGGATCCTCATCTCCAGGCTCACATTTAGCTTCCAGCACTTCCTGGTAAGACAGAAAAAGTGCTAAGTATCACTTGCATATAGAATAAAAATGTATTCGTATATGTAGATTAGACATTTGCTTTTACCTCCATCTTCATGGTGAAGGCCTTGAGTGTTACACTGTTGGAGAAGCCTGTTGTGTCAGGCACAGTATCAAACTAGGGGAAATGAATGAGAGAATTTTTCAGTTGAGAGTAATGTAAATGTATTTTATTGGCTACAAATACTAGTAATCCTTTCTTATTTGCAAAATAGTCACCTTCTTAATACATTGTAACTTATAACACGATAACTTCTTTAATAAACTAGGAATAATAAAGTTAAGCAGAGAAATTACTAAGAATAAATACTAAGAAAACACTCAAATGTAGGGCTGGGTATCGTCACTGATTTCTAGAATCGATTCGTTTCCGATTCACAAGGTCCCGAATCGATTCGATCCACGATTCGATTTAATTCGATTCGATTCGATTCAATTAAATTCGATTTGAATCTGGGAAATTTTGACAGTCAGAAATATTATAATTCAGATCAGTACATTTACATATTTTTGTATCTATAAAAAGGAAGCTGACACACGCAAGACTTTATCAAAGGTGCCTTTGTGTCAAAGTAGCTGAAGATAAAACACAGAAAAGCATGAAGGTGATTTTCCTGGCCTGGGATTTTATAAAAATATTCTGCAGTACATCAAAAACGAAAGAAAACCATTAATCAACATATGAACGTTACCTCTGAAGTTACAGCGGTTTTATTAGAGACACGGCTAAGCATTCTGCATTTTGCATAATTTTAAAAAGTTTAAATTTGTTCAGTATTGAACGGCAGAAATTAGGTTTTCTTTTCAGAACTATGTAAATGGAAAAAAACAGTGGCCAACAGCGCTGTAAACAACGGTAGACTTGTGCGTAACAAGCAAGCGCATAATGCAGAAAACAGTACAGAGAGAGAGAGAGAGAGAGAGAGAGAGAGCTGTGCATGAAGTGTGATTTTATCGAGGTGGAAGCAAAACAGTAAAAGTCAGAGGGAATTCATGGCGATGTTTATGTGAAGCGTAGTTTGGATCTTCTTTTGCTGCTGGTTCGGTCAATATTGTTTGGAGAGAGATAAAACTAACAGCTTTAGAATCAGCGCAAAAAGGGCGTGAAAACAAAGCGCGGACCCGCCGAAATATCAGAATCAGCGAGCTGTCGGCTTTCAGCCCCGGCCGTGTCCGTGCTGTTGTTGTGCCAAAAAGTGCTTGTCTGCCAGAAAGTGATTGCCGTCCGAGGGAGCGCGCGCAGCGCCCGTCGGGTGAGAAAGGCGACATCTCACTGATTCTGATCCGCGGGTCCGCGCTGTGTGTTTAAGTCCTTGTGCAGAATCCGTGTACCTGCTCTCATTTACTGTCTTAGCTGTTTGGTGGTTGTTGAAATTTTGTGAGGTTTCACCTGAGATTCTGGCGTTTCGGGCAAAATAAATTTATATTAAAAAATCGATTCAGGATTTTAATGAATCGATTTCACGTTATCCAAGCCAGAATCGATTTTAATCGATGAATCGATTATTAAAACCCACCCCTACTCAAATGTTACCCATCAACGAAATTTGAGTGGTGTATGCTGGTAATAACTCAGACAGCATGGCATACTTCCTTGGAAAATATAGTAGTATTGATTGCCCATCAGTTCTCTTCAAAGTTTATGTTAGCAACAGCCCACATTTTATTATCTAAGAAATGTATATAAATCAGAGGGCCCGGTGGCGCCAGTGTCCGGCAGCCTCGCCTCTGTCAGTGCGCCCCAGGGCAGCTGTGGCTACAATGTAGCTTGCCATTGCCAGTGTGTGAATGTGTGTGTGAATGGGTGAATGACTGAATGTAGTGTAAAGCGCTTTGGGGTCCTTAGGGACTGAGTAAAGTGCTATACAAATGCAGGCCATTTACCATTTACCATTTACCATAAATCCACATCTGTATATAAATATAATATTCACTTTTCATCACACTTAAAATGATCTTGTACCGTATGTATGTTTCACAATGTTACTTAGTAAGAAATTACAATTTAGTCTGTAGCGTCACTAAAAGTGTGCTGTATTATGTTTTACTATATTAACAATACTAGAATTTATAAGAAAGCCTAGTATAGTCTTGTATAGTACAGTGCAGTACCAAAGGTATAGTATGGTATAGAGCAGCGGTCCCCAATCCCCGGGCTGGTCCATGAGTTGTTTGGGTACCGGGCCGCGAGTTGAGGCTTGGGTGTGAAAACATATGGTTTTAAGGGTTTTTATCATTTTTATCATTATTTTTTTTTATCGTTTTTATCGTTAACTCAGTTTCCCTGGGTCTTTTCCCATGTGTTATGAATAAATCTTCCTTTTTTTTGGTACTGGTACTGGTTTTATTTTGTTGTATTTATCTGCGACACCTTAAAGGCCGGCCCGTGAAAATATTGTCGGACATAAACTGGTCCATGGCGCAAAAAGGCTGGGCACCGCTGGTATAGAGAATAAACAATGTAATATACTATAGTATAACATAGCATACTATAGTACAAAACGTATAGTATAGTATAGTGTAATATAGTATAGAAATTAAACAATATCATATACTATAGCATAAACTATATAGTATATCTCACTATAGTGTAGTATATACAGTTGTACTGGCAAAAAGTCTAATCAGGAAAAGTCATGAGTGTCATTCATAATATAAATATTAGGTGCCTGGTGGCCCCTGGTGAATAAGTCAAACGCAGCTAGCTATCTGCAGTCAGTAACCAATGGTTACTGAGACACGTACAGTTTCACTTGCAAATTGTAAGTGAAATGTTGAATAAGCGATAAGACAAAAAGAAACTAGAGTAAATCTCCCCTCACCAACATAGAGTTGCTGGGTGGGTAGATAGCCATGGGACTCCTCTTCTGCATGGGCAGGGCCACCAATGGAGGTCTCTCTCTGCTGAATGGGGGTTTGTTCAGGGCCTAGGCCATGATGAAGAGCGGGAATGGAAAGTTTGGTTTAAGCTGCTTTCTAATGGTTGCAATGATCGTCCCAGTTGTCTATCGTGCAGTTTATGCAAGTTTTTATTAATAATGGAAAGAGCAATTAGTAAAATCAGTCTGTCACCATTCACACACAGTAACACAGATGCTGTATCTTACCTTATGAAGCACAACAGCTAGCACAATGGCGAGCAGCAGTAGGGCAATGCCTGCCATCACTACAATGAACCACAGTTCCCGGACAACTTGCCTCTCCTCTTGGCCTCCCTCTGCCCTCTCACCTCCTCCTCCTCCTCCTACAAGAGGAGTGGGGTTTGGTGAATCTGGAATGATAAAACAGTAAATACCATAAAGGCACTATGTATTACGGTAATTTTGCACAAAGATATTCTGTCTTCATTAGTCTGGTAGCCCTGGTAGCATGCTATTTGGTTGCATGAGTTTTTATTTTGCAGATATCATCTGAATATACAAGCAAGAATGATGATAAAATGAAAGATTCTCAGTTAAAATAAAAGCGTAGTATGCAAAGTTATGACTTGTAGGGTCATACAAGTCAATCCTGTAGGATTTAGATTGCATGTCACAAATCAACACTTAGAGAAAGAAAGATGATCAGATGCTTGCCGAGGAAGAGATAACACTGTAACTGGAGACACTCTGGCTTGCTTGGCCTAGTTTCTAACCTTCGGAGAAAGCAGCAAAGACCACACTTTCATTCCATTTATACTTTAACAGAGACCATGACTGGCAGTGGATATTGGTGGATTAAAGAGCATATACTGCAGGTAGGCCCCTGAAGGCAAAAAGGTGCTGTATAATGAGTATAACATGTGCAATATTTCATGCTGTTTTCCAGCATGTTCCAACATTCAGTACCAGCCTATTTCTGCCCAAGATGTTGCAGACACTCACTGCAAACTGACAGCAGGTGAAAAATGATGAAGGGGTCGGTGGAAAAGTTGCTGTGTGGGAGAAGTGGGACTCACCGGTGCTGATGTCCGTTGTTCGGCCTGTGGCGGGGGGTGCTGACAGCCCCTCGCTGTGTGACACATCGATCAGAAGGGCAAAGACCTGCCAGGCGTTTAGGATCACCACTGTCCACCCATCGCTATTTTACATCTGATACTTTTATTTGCTGACTGGCTCCCTTCAGGACTCAACACTCAATTGAGTCCAGCCATGTCTTGTTACAAATTAATCCCAGACAGCAGGAAGAAGACAAAATGCCTAGTATCATAGCTCAAGAAGCCTTGAAAAAAGCTGCATTTGAGTCGTTCTCCACCTCCGATCAACCCCCCAGCGGTGCCATGGTAACAGCCAGGTGTCTGGTTTCAGCTCACCTGAAGAGGCATATTAGCATATCACCTCTCTGATCCTCCAGTGTACTGCTAGTGTGAGTCATTTCTTATACAGCCTGTCTGTAAGTATGGACACTCATATCAACTGATGGCAGATGGAATAGTTATACAAGCTAAGCTACACTAAAAGCTAATAGTTGCACTTTGAAAATATATCTTTGTAATAAGAAACAAAAACCAGACTAGCTCCAACAGAAGAGCTAGTATCCAAATATGGAGGATGAACACAATAAATATAGTGTAAGACACAAGAATGTCTATATTCCAAATATGCAATCTGCTCCAGTTGTTTGTCTTTCTGCCTGTTTGTTAGCACTTTGGCATCCACAGTTTTCAACCTATCAAGTTCAAATTTTGTGAGATGGTAGATACCAGTAACAGCTCCAACCAAATTACTTTAGGTGAAAGATCAACATCACATCCAAATTAGTGTGAAAATCAGTAAAAACTTTATATTGCCTACAATTTTTTTATGGATTTTCTTTAAATTTCAAAACAACATACTAGGTCATGGGGGACATGGGTGCCTAGGTTGGCTAAGCATTTAAGCGTGACCTTAGCGTCCTGTATATCATATGAAAGGCCACGGAGAGAGCTGTACAACACTTTTAATTTTCTCAAAAAAACAGGCTGACATCATGATATTGTAATAAAAATATCAAAGTTTTACTGTAGGCCCTGCCCTTTGGGGGGAGTTGTGCTCTTAATAATACCTTTTTATTTTATCTGTGCTTCAAGAAAGGAACCAGTATGAGTTTAACTTGGTTATTTGTGTGCATCAAGAGGAGATTGTACATAATATTTGCTCAGTTTATTTTCAAGTGAAATCGGTCATCTTACATTTGGAGTTTCTCTTTAAATTTTGGGTGAAAAACTCACTTTTTCTTTATTGCTAAATAATAGTGACTAAAAAGAAACCCATCTAAAGATAAAGCTGTAATGTGGTAACTTCTGTTGTTATCGTATGCCCTTTACTCCACTAATTCTACTTTGATTACTCAAAAGGAAGCAGCTTTTGTCGGTGACTGATTTAAAGGATAACACACTGTCTGGCTCATAAGGGGCCTTTGGCCAGCGTGAGTTTCAGTTACACTGTTTAACTGAATTTTATGCATCATCATGTTATTGCTGGCGCAGTTGAAAGACATGTATGTAAGGTTAACTGCTGATTTTAAATGGGCTGTAGGCATGAATGTGTTAGTCCTGCAACAGATTTGCGACCTGTCCAGCCCAACTGCATCCCTGGACCGGATATGTGGAAGAGTATGGGTGAATGGATATACTTATAACCATTTTTGGGGGGAAAGCTAAAATATTTTTTTGTAAAGAAAAAACGTTGCAATATGAGCTCCAAATATTTCTGAGAATAATGTGAACTTACTGACCTGTGCAATATCCTGTATGACCACACGATGGCACTAGGCAGCTACTGCTGGCTTTGTCCTTTCCTGAGTGAACCTACCTCACACCCAGTCATAGTTTTTTATTGCACTGCAGTGAGATTTGGAACAGCTGCATATCCCGTCACATGTATGCTCATTATTTAAAAATAATAATAATAATGATATTAAAGATCAACTAAACCCTTCAATTTGTGTGCTGGAGAAACTGGGGCACAAAGTCTTAAAGTGACCTTCAACTTTTCAGTTGTTCAGCCTGCTTTGGTGGAGGTGATGGGGTGATTGACAGTAAAGAGCTACAGGAATAACTTTACTAACAGTTTTCCAGAGGATTGCATGAAATCTTTAAGCTTGAGCCGCTTTGGTGGAAGACCGGAACGATTTGAACTATTTTCTTCTTCTTCCTCAGAAATTCTACACGAAAAATGGTCCCCTGTTGTATCCTGGATGTATGCATTGATGCAGGTATCAGTGTCATCTGTTTTCCTACCTACTTGTTAAAGTCCTCAGAATGATCTGTACACAGTCTGCCACAACTACCATCTGCTTTCACTTCATCTACTAAAGAAGGGAAATTTCTCACCTGCTCACCTTTAACATGTCTAGATAGATGATGATTATGTGACAGCGCAAGAAGGAACTCGTCACGGTCCAGTGACCAATCAGTTAGATAAAATCAGTGCGTTAATAATCTTTTTCGTACACTAAGAGCATTTGAAGAAAAACTTACCACCACTTTTCCCAGTATGTATCAGGTGTATCATGAAATCTTTGTTTTACGTCAGTTTTACCATTTATCTAGGAAAAGTTCCAAAGGTCATAAAAAATACAGCTCTTTCAATGACCTTTGGATAATTCTGTCATTTTGTTACGAGGACACAGAAGCTCATTTTGTCTTTAGCTCGTTGTTAAGAAAGCGTGATATTTACTCTCCATGAATATTTTTCTTTTTCAAGGACAATAACGCCTTAAAAACGATGCCTCCCTGCAGTCATTACAGAGCAACTATTAAGAGAAGCCTTGCAGGGTTAGTTGAGTGTAAGACATTGCCTGTAATCCAACAATGAGGGACTTGGAATAATTACTCATTATTTACTGCTGTCTTTGTATCCGAAGCCATTGGGCCCCGGTCGTAGACACCATAGCTCTGTATCAGAGGGACCCTCTGCATTAACTCGCAGCTCATTTGATTTATTTTTACAGAGGAGCTCTCTTTCGCCTAATACCCTAATCAGCATTCATACCTTGCAGTGATGATTCGGGACAATGCTTTTTTATTGAGGAAGTGATCTCACCCTTGAGTGCCAGAATCAGCCTTTTTTTACAGCCCATCTCCTTAGAGCCTCATCCATCACCAGCACGTCTTGGCGACACGGCCACTAGACACATACTAACTCATTTAAGAAGAGGGACATACAGGGATATATCACTCAAGATCACTAACTCACTTACTGACGGCTGATGGTGTGAAAAATCTCCAGCTTGTTGCAAATCCCTCTGTGCGCGCTGTGAGTTTTAACCCCAGATAAATGAGGAGATTATTTGGCTTCTGCTGACAGACAGGGAGGGGTAAAGGACAAATGGCTTCACTTGGATTCTGATTTGTCTTTCTCACAATTCATCCATCTTTATTCCTCAGGTTTAGCGTTGCCTCCTCCTCGCTCGTTTCCTCGTCGCCTCTGCTTCTTATCATGTTACTGGAATTCTGATGTAATATTTGCACTCACTGGACACTTTGTTAGGTACAGCTTCTTGGTATCTGGTTGGACTTTCTCAGTTTCAGTTCCTCGAGGCACAGATTCATCAAGTTACTGGAAACCTGTCAGAGATTTTGGTCATTATTGACACGATAGCAACGCACAGCTGCTGCAGATTTGTCAGCTGCTCCATGATGTGAATTTACCTCTATACCACATCCCAAAGTTGCTCTACTGGATTGAGATTGGGTGACTAATCTTTGTGACATGACTTATCCTCCTGGAAGCAATTCAGTTCAACGAAACAGCACCAAACAACAACACTAAACAACAGTTGCATCAAGGCGCTTTATATTGTAAAGTAAAACCCCCACAATAGTACAGAGAAAACCAAGAAAACCCAAACAATCAGATGACCTTCTATGGGTGAGTGCCTTGGTGACAGTGAGAAGGAAAAACTCCCTTTTAAAAGGAAGAAACCTCAGGCAGAACCAAGCTCAGGGACGAGCGGGCAGCCATCTGTTGAGACTGGTTGGGGTGAGGGGAGACAGACAGAGACAAAGACATGCAAAGCATTCATCTAAAGATGTGCACACTGTGGTCATAAAGAATTGGACATGATCAAGAACAATACTCAGGTTAGATGTGGCATTTAAATGATTCTCAAAGGGCCCCAAAGTGTTCCAAGAAAATATTCCCCACACCATTACACCACCTGAAATTGTGATAAACAGTAGGATAGAGCCGTGGTGTCATGTTGTTTACACCAAATTCTCATTCAACGATCCAAATGTCACAACAGAAACTTAGATTCATCAGATCAGGCAAACATTTTCTGTTATTCTGTGAGCCAGTGTGACTTGGAGCATCTGTTGTAGGCTTCTGCCACTGTAGCCCATTTACTTCATGAATTGAGAGATGCTCTTCTGCCTACTTTGGTTGTAACAGCTGGTTATTTTAGTTACTGCTGCCCTCCTATCAACTCAAAGGAGTCTGGATATTCTCCTCTCACCTCAATAAGACATTTTCCCACAGAGAACTGCCACTCACTGGACATTTTCTCAACCCAAAGTCACTTAAATCACCTTTCTTCCACTTCCGGGTGCTGGTTTGAACTTCAGCAGATTGCCTTGCCTAAGTCTGCATGCCTAAATGCATTGACTTGACTAGATATTTGTGTTAACAGGCTGTAGAACATGTGTCTAAATAAGTGGCCAGTGAGTGTATATGAATTCTGCAGCTGTGGATTTGGCCGTCACACACCTAATAGATATACTTTGCAAGGTGAATATAATAGACTACACTGTAAATCTAGCCTAACCTTATTTTTTCTGCTGCATTAAATGCTAAATAATGGGAAGTGAAACAGTGTTACAAAAAAATAATAATGAGTTTGTTTTGTAAGGATCACAGTTTGATGAAGTGAGTCAAATGCCTCTACTTCTATGAGTCTCAACAGGCAGCTGATGACCAGCACTCTCTGGGGCCACTGTTAGACTTCATTACATTATGGCTGTTAATTATAAATCTCCTTCCAACTGGGCTCAGATGGCCTAAATGTGCCATAATGGGCCCAGCTTGAAAATGACAGTCCATTGTCAGACTGCACGGAATAGACCGCACCCACTTACCAGCTCTTAATGAATTTGTTTCAAACCCCTCTTCGCTTTATCGAGGAAGAAGGGGACACACGGATAATATGAGCTTTTGCATTAAGGGGACCATCTTTATTGCCCAAAAAAATCCACCTGAGAATGAAATAGCACAGCACAGCTCATCCAGACAAAGCTTAATTGCATCTTTAGACATTATCTGTTGGCATAAGACGTGATGTATATACAGCAAGTCATATACGACATACATTTAAACCGCCATTCTGCTGCTACATCTGTTTTTCTCATCACAAAAAAAAGCACATTATAGTGTCACAGTACCTTGAGTTAAATAAAGAGCAAGACTTGGACATTTTAATTCCGTGTACTGAGGTTCCTTCCCGAGTTTAATCCCTTCATTTAACAGGTGCGGAAAACAAAGACAGAAAAACGACTCTTCACACAAAACACGCTAACAGATTAACAGAGCGCCATCACCAGTTTCCCCAGACTTTATGGCTAAAAGGAAAAGTAGTGCACAAATTTGATCCTACACAGACTTCTATCATAGAAAAGACATCGAGCGCCTCCCTAATCCAGATTATACAGTATGGCAGCCATTATTTATTTTTATTTTTGTATTTTTTTTACATAGTTAAAGTTATACCTATGGGTCTACACAGCTCTACGACATTATGATCTTCAAGTACAGACTCCACGTTTAATCACGCTGTCTTTCATTTTTAATGATATGATATTGGTATCAGTGCTGTAGCAGAGAAGCTGGTAAAAAATTATCTTACAATGATATCATTTAAAAATCTTTAAAAAAAAATCATTATCCACTGCAATTGCTCATTAATGCCACATTTAGTAAAAGAAAAACAACAAAAGAGCAGAGCCACTTTCTAAATAAATATCACTTCAGTTGCATCATGATATACTCTTTCCCTGAAATTTTCTCTAAACTCCAGATATCAGTTGTATTAGGTGCTGATCATTTAATTGCCTCACTTTAGTCACTGATGTATGAAAGTAGTGAATATGTATATATATATTTATATATATAAGATATTTTTGCAATAAACCACAGAGCAGGGATGAAGGTTTATGTGAATGCCTTACAGGCCACATCATATTACTGTGGATATTTGCTGGTATTATTCAATAATATGAGTCTCTACTCTTTGGCAAGACTTACTCTAGTACCTCCTAGGACATGTATACCTTTTCTATACAAAAAGGACAAACAAAACCCAAGTCATAGTAGGTTTTCTAAATGCACTAGAATGCATATTTTACAGGCTTCAAGATGAATAAAGTAATCCACAAGGATTTTCAAGTATCATGTGGTCATTTGAGAAAAGAAGCTCTAAGTTTGGCATGTAACCGTAGATATCTCTAGAAGGCGACTCTTCTGCTTTTAACGCCACCTGTCCATTTGTCTTCATCCTTTGAAGCGGGTCAGCACTCTTAGTTCGGTGTCACAAACGGCAAAGACGCCAACGGCCTTGTCACTGAGACACAGCTTGCCAGTTTTACAGCTTTCTTTTCCGCTTTAATTTAATATTTCATTGGTAGAAGGAAGGGTGTGGCTTCAAAAAAACCCCGTTCCTGCCACTTGCAAATTTGAGACTTTACTGTCAAATGCGAACTGATGTGGACAAAAAAACATGGCGTGAAACCCCACGATTACCCGTTATCCTTCACTTCCTTACATGCTAACCCCTGCAGGACGAAGCGAATGGCTGTCTGCGTTCAGGTCAGGCTTTAGCCTCTAGAAGTTCGAGGAAGAGTTTGTGCATAGGCACACGACCGTCCTGCTTGATGCTGCAGAAGTGCTGGATGGCACGAGCAGCTGTCTGACGGAGAAGTGGAAGGGTCATGATCATTTTGCCCGCTCGCCGAGGATCCTCCGGGTGGTGGATGGTCTCGTAGTCCTGCAGGGCTCCGTGAAGGACATCCTGGAGCCTCTGCACTGCCTCTGAGTCCTCAATATGCATCGAGTCTATTAGGAGAGATGAAAGTAAGATCTTAAGCTATGTCAAGAAATTAAAAGGTTTTACTGTAAAAAGAAATGTACAAATTCAGAGGCCAATCTTCATAATAAGAAGCTTCATACCTGAGTTAGCAAGTGCAATAGCTTTGAGTACCACAAACTCCTCCTTCTCTAGCCCCATGGCTTTGTATTTCTTCACCAGCTGCAAGATAGCATTGTTGAGGTCAAGCAGGCCAGCTAGCTTTGACTGCTCCTCATCCATGATGTAATCCTCAGCATACACAAGCTTGTCCTCCAAGGCCAGCGAGCGAAACACCACTCGAAGAATCAAAATCTCCATCCAGCCGCTCTGCAGCAGACTCATCTGGTCCGCCAGAGAGAGCAAGGGGAAGCCTGAAAGGAGAGAGAATAAAGAAAGATTTCCCACATGTCAGCTTACATGTCATGGTTAGTCTTACAAGGCCTGTACAAGACAAGGAACTTTCCTAAGTCTGTGAAAATAACTTCTTTGGATGGAAATAGAGACTTGTGACAGAAAAACCTCAAAAATGAACCTCCTTCATAAACTGAGTGTTGAGCTTGAATGAGGAGGGCATTTAACAGACAGAGAGGGTCTAATGGAAGATGCTATTAGGCTGTGCAATGGGAAGTTCAGTCCTGTCTCTCTACCCTCAACCCCAACTGGTCATAGCAGATGGCTGCCCCTCCCCAAGCCTGGTTCTGCTGGAAGTTTCTTCCTAGATAAGGGATTTTTCCCTCCTAATGTAAGTGCTTCACCATAGGCGTCATTTGATTGTTGAGGGTTTCTCTTTATTATTCTTGGGTCTTTACCTTACACTATAAAGCGACTCGAAGTGACTGTTGTTGTGATTTGGCGCTATATAAATAAAACTGAAAATTGAATTGAAGTACAGGATCCAGAATTTTGAAAGTTTAGCCTGATCCATCCTTCCTTTGACCTAGTCCTCAAGTTTTTTGGAAGGGCGGTTACTGGAGTAGTTCACAATTTCCTTTTGTTGCTGACTCAACCTTAAACCACTATTTAAATTTTGACTTTCCGCATTGTGCAACATGTGACAGATCTCTTAACTCA
The DNA here is from genome assembly GCF_036321145.2 of Pelmatolapia mariae. Classification (NCBI taxonomy): domain Eukaryota; kingdom Metazoa; phylum Chordata; class Actinopteri; order Cichliformes; family Cichlidae; genus Pelmatolapia; species Pelmatolapia mariae. The sequence goes on from NC_086240.1 coordinate 7,666,855, forward strand.
AACAGATCTTAAATCCCAGCACTAAATACAGAAATTGCAGATCATTGTCTATCCTGAATGCACAGATCTCGGCCATAACAAAATTTCTCACTTTAATGAAACCAGTTTTATGAAAACGTGACTTGACTCTGATAGCACTGACATGCATCGCTTTGGCTTAGAGGGTAAAGCGGGTCACTGGTTGAAAGTCCAGCTCCACCAGTCCTTGTGTTGAAGAGTGCTTGGGAATAATACTAAACACCAAATTGCTGATGCATCAACAGTGTGAGTGTGTGTCCATATGATAAATTAAGCCTGTATAGATTAAATCGCTGTATGAATGTGTGCATAAAGGGGTAAATGTGGCTTGTATTGTAGAGCTCAAAACACTACATCTATTTAACATAAAGTTCACTGTGTGGTTCTTACTGTCAAAGACAATTCTTTCCTGTGTCCTGTCCTGATCCTTGATGCACAAAAGGACTTTAATAGGCTACAGTGGGATTAGGCTACTTATGGGAGTTCTTGCAGTGTTTTCAAGTGGGTTCCTATTTCATTAAACTAATTCAATTAATACATAATAAACCACCTGCAATGATAAACACCAAATGCTCTTTCTCACGTCTTTAGAGCTCCATGCCTATTATACATAACTGTATGGTGATGACACATTGTTATATTGTTATTAGACAACGCTAACGTTTAGCGTTGTCCTTTGCTTGTATACATTCTGGTCTTACTTTCTGTGAAGCTCAGCTTAGCATAAACCTGGTTATCCATGCTTATTAATATAAGCAATGATAGAGAATTTGCATAAAACAAAATGATTTTACACAAATTAAGGCCACACGGCAAAGGGCATTACAAAGGACACAGGGAGCAAATAGGTGGTGAATCTAATTACTCTCTGTAGAACGTGCCTGCTTTGATTGACAATTACACCCCACAGGAGTATGATTAAACCCACCCACAGCCCCCGCATAAACCTACATTTACACACATACTTGCACACGTTTACTGTAATTAAATGAATGATTTTACAGAGCGAGGGAGCGGAGTGGGAGGTGTTTGTATTTTTGACACCACTGGTGATTGTTATCAGGATCCACTTCTCTTTACAATCAGTACAGGGACGTCAGTGGTACCCAGTTCCCCCCTACTATCACTCCCTGATTGATTGGAAAAGCTGTCTGTGCACAATTTTATTGGCCAATAGGGATCAGTATTCCGGCGCAGGATCATCGATCAGAGAGAAAGACCAGCACGAGTACGTGTTTGAGCCTGCATGATGAAATCGCAAGCAATATATTGATAGATTTTGAGGTAAAGTTAAACCATCAATAAAAAGAAAAGATCATGCATTAAATGGACCAGGCAAACATTTACTGGGGGCAACAAGGAGGAGAAAAATCTTGCGCGTGTTTGGATCATATCAACAACAGCACATGGACAGTCACAGTACAGTCACCCTTTAAGCATATTCATTTGACAGCCAACTTGCATCACGGACTCAAAAAGGCCAAAAACAAAGAGGGCAGTTGGTCTTTAGCCAGCTCATCTGCCAGTCCGGCCCTCAGACTTCAGACCACATCACTGTCAATCTGCCTGATAAGAGCAGACAAGGAGGAGGGGGAACAGCCAGGACAGTAGCCACATCACACTCACCTCCCCCTGGGCAAAGAACTCAGATGGCCCGGGCCACTTTGCCCAGGACCCCGATTCTCTCAACAGTGGGGGCCGTGTGTCCTGCCACTCACCCAGAGCTGATGTGACATGGCCATTACGCTGCTAGGAAAGGCCAGTCTTTTTTTAAATACTCGTATTCTGAGTGCATGTGTCTCTTCAATCTACATTTTCTCTTTGTTTCCTGTCAGCTGAGCTTTCTTTATATCTTTTACACCCTCAACCTGTTCCATAAAAGATCCTATTGTCATGTCTGTTCTTCCTTTTTTTGTGTCTTTTATTTTGAGATGCTTGTCATATCCTCTTTGGCCAATCTCATCTGTAATCTGCTTTTTTCTTTATCACCGCTGTGATTTTGATGCCTCTGACACGGTCTAGAAGGCTGAGCACTAAAGGGGCAATGTTTTTAGATAACAGAGTGGTGTCCATGTTGGGACTTGAGCAGTAACTTATTTTATTCACACTTAAAAATATCAGATTATTTTTTGAACAGGTCTCACCTGTTTCCACTCTTTATCACTGAGCTTGGCCAACTGGCTCCAGCTTTAAGTGGAAGTAGCATGGATCAATTTATCTAACGATATGTTATAGCGAGTGAAACGTGTGCTGAATACATAGCAGCAGGTTGGGCCTCAAGAGTCTGAATTCAGTGAAATGCCATTTAAAAAATGTAATATAACAATAATAATGGAGTCCATGTATTATTTGATTTAAGATAAAAAATATATATATACATATTAAAGGTTATATGACACTGAAGTAGTTAAAATATTTTCACAGCTTTTTTGTGACATTTCAGAAGTTTGATTAAGATGTGGTTGACATTTTGATTGAATTTTAAAAATCAAAGCCCCCCACCCCCACCCCACCCCAAGGTACGTGTGCACCGCTGCTCCGCTCTCCCAGTAAACCTTCCACTGGCAAAAGGGCCACAAATACACCCATCACTCGGACTCCCATCTGTCTTGACAGTAAAGAGCCAAACAACGGGAGAAACGCAGACAGTAGGGGCCCCGGGAGGTGAGAAGTGGGTGGGGGGAGTGGGTATTATAAGAGAACAATGGAAACGCTGATGACGGACACCAAACACCAACACACACTCAAATGATTGCTTCATGTTCGCTTCGTAGGGGGAAGCATGGAGGCAAATGTAGGTGAGAGAGGTGTTTTTGTTTGTATTGTAAGCATTTTAGAGATGAGGCATCAACAAAAAAAATCCCAGGTGTTTCCCCTGTCGTGTTTTGGGTGTGGACACATATATATATATATATATATATATATATATATATATATATATATATATATATATATATATATATATATATATATATATATATATATATATATATATATATATATATATATATATATATATATATATATATATATATATATATATATATATATATATATATATATATGTGTATATATACATATATGTAAGAGCAGAATCAAGACCGATGATAAAACTCTGTCTGATGAGCTGGTGTAAATAATGATTCAGTTAACCTGCAGTTTTCAAGAACTTTTCACCAAACTTGTGAAATATTTAAGCCAAACCTTTTTTCTGTGACTGCGTTTTTCCACTGAATGTTAATTTTCCACCTTCATGAAGTCACTATGCTGTATTTGCACATGTCAGGAACCACGACTCAAACTTAAAATAAAGGAAAACAATATGTTTTCACTGCAAAGCATGGATTTTTTTGGATGAATGTCCAACTAGCAGGCCTTATCCTTTTTGTTAAATGATTGTTAGCCAGTCAATATGAAATTGAACAGACTTTTCTTTGAGTCACTACCACTTTCTCTGTTTGATCGCAAATGGAGCATCTTTTTTTTTTTTTAGTACTGATGATTGAATTTTGAAGACATTAGCTTTAATGGTCTTTTTTTAAATACTATTTTCTGACACATGAATTGAATGACTAAATTAAATACAATCAATAATGAAAATAAAGCCTAAAATGCCATCCCTGTTTTCCACAGTTATTACATTTTCACTTCAGCACCAATCTAAAGCAGTCTCCGTACACTCTGATAACGAAAGTATCCCACTCTTGAAGGCGCTGCAGGATTAGGAGAACTCATTTCACCAGTTTGGAGCATCTTATATCTAAAGGTGGTCCGAAACAACCACTCAAAGTGTGTAAACTGCTTCTGAATGGTGGTCCTTTTATCATTCCTGGGTTTAAACCTGCAATATCAAAAGCAGATCCAGTCTGCATACCTCTGTGGCACATGATTACAACCATCAACAAAGCTGTATTAATCCCACTAAGCTTTTAGAATGCACTTCCCCTCTGCTTTCTACACGTACATTCAAAGAAGGAAAAAAAAAAAATCTCCGGACATCCTTCCACTGTTCCTGTGTCAGAGGAGAAGCTAAGTGTGCTCCAAGTGCCAGGAGGATTTCCATAATTCAGACTGCACAGGGAGACGCCTGCGGCCCAGGAAATGAATTAAAACTTCCAGGTGGCCGCGGCTCATCTGGCTGATATATTAGGAGCACACTTTGGTCAGCAAGGGCACGGCGCGTACACACACACACACACACACACACACACACACACACACACACACACACACACACACACACAGGAGCTTGACGGACAGATAACACACAGCCAAGCCAACATTACCTCCCTCCTCTGGGCTTCCCGTGAGTGTCTTGGCTGCTACAAGTCGGAACAATCCTTCCACTGATCTGATTAGAGACTTAATGGAGCTAATGTGTGCGGTGTGCTTGTGCGAGGAGAGTGAGTGAGGCAAGGGAGACCAGCCGGAATCATACCTGGGATGTGCTTGGCCCAGCCGATGTTGACCACCAATTCTCTGTCAGCCAGGTCGCACAAAGTGGTCAGAGCCTTGATGTCGCTCTCGGGTACCGTGGGATCCGGCATGGCGAAGATGCCCTCTGGCTCAGCGACCAGCAGCAGAGATACCACCTTGTTCTCCACCACACCACCTACAGAGACTAAAATGAGTTAGAGTTTATTAATATCATAACTCTTGATCAATTGATCTCATTGATATTAGGATTTCCTTTGAAGAGAAGACATAAAAGACACACACATTAATGCAAAAGTTAAAAAAAGGTGGGGAAAAAGTGCAAAAAACAAGCATTGCATTGCTAGTGATACCTGAACGGTCATTATAGTTTTGTATTTTCCTATTTTTTTATCTGTGTTGCTGTTAACTAAAATGTTTTTATATATGATTTTAGATTTTAGCTGAGTTTTAGTTAGCTAGAATAACCTAAAAACCTTTGCTTTATCCTTGCTTTTCTGGCTTTACTACTGGAGCACGCTCATGTCAGGAGTGACGTCACTCCCAGCTCCAACATCTGACTTCAGAATGCACTGCTAACCTGATGTTTGAAAATGAGGTAGCTTTAAATAAGCACTTAGAATAAAACATTGAAAATTAATTGTATTATAAAGCAATAAAAGTTAATTTTGTTTGCTTGTGCTTTGACAGACAAGATGACAGAAAGCATTAGTGGACTGTTTTGGCTCCCAAACCACAACTTAAACCGTAAGAAATGACTCCATTAACACTTATTATAACATTTTATTTTTACACTTACATGTTTTTTTCTGTGGCAAGGCATTCTGGGGGTGTAGATATGGGCTGTTCTCGGCATCTATTCTCCTCTTGTACTTTTGTCTGCCACCTCGGACCCGGTCCAGACGCACACCTACATAAACACAAACAGAGGACAATGATGTTTAGCATAGCCACAAACCAGTAATCTTGGAAACTTTCCCAAGCCCGGATAAATGAGGAGGATTTTGTCACGAAGGGCATCCGGCGTAAAATCTTGGCCAATTCAAACATGTGGATCATAAAGAATGACAGTCATGTTATAAATATAGATGCCTGTTTGTCCTTTTTTTCATGCTAACGTCCACTCATTTACACAAAATAAATTACTGCCATTTCATTTTGAGTGACATTAAGTGTGTTTGAAACAAATCCTTGTTTAAACTAATGTTTTGAAGGTATATAAATGGCACAGGTAGCTGCTAAGTGTTATATTTAGTTTCTTAGCATTGTTTCACCTCGACCAGATGCTTTTGGTAGCTTGTAACAGAATTCTGACTGAATATTTGATCACTCTTCTTGGCACAATTGGTTGGAATCCAGTTGTGTTCAAGTTTTAACTGTCTAGCTCTTACATTTAGGTTATATATTTGGAGGTAGTCTTCCATACACTTGTGGACTGTACCAGTCCCACTGGCAGCAAAGCACACCCAGAGCATTGTGCTGCCACTACCATGCTTGGCAATAGTAAACATACTACTGCCTGTTATTGTCAAATAGCTCAATCTTTGTCTTTTCTGACCATAAAACTTTTCTCTAGAAGGCATTTGTCAGTGTGGGGAGCTGCAAATTTCAGTGGAGCTCGAAGATGTTAATTTTAGAGGACTGGCTTGTTTTTGGTTGGCACCGTCTTCGTCCATGGAGATGTAAATCTTGCTTTCCAGTGGCTTGGGAACACTGGTGTTCCAGCAGTTTTCAATCTAAGGCTGGAGACTTGATGGTTCCTGTGTTATTCCTGAACATCATCTCATCTGAGGATGACTGGTTTTCCCATGGACCTTGTACATACATACAGTTGTTTGAACTAATCATCCTGCAGTGCAGTTGTGTGCCCACCTTGTGAACCAAAAATACTAGCATTAGCTGATAGCCTAGCACTAGAACCTCTCACGCCAAAATAAAACAAGACAGACTCTATCAGCACCAGTGCTGAAATTTCAGACTTTAAAATAGTAGCTTAGAAACCAGCGGTTGATGTCATGGTGGCTATGTCCATCTTTTTTATACAGTTTATGCTCAAATAGCAAATGAAAGTTTCTCATGATGACTAAATAAATAAAGTTTGGGTGTCAGGAAAATGCTTTTTGTCAAACCCAATAAACCCACAGGAAGTTGGTCAGTCACCAAGCAAAATATACTGACATCTCAAGGAGAATAGACAGGACAAGTCTAATGCTGGCACCGCAGCATGCATCCTGTAACATGACACTCAACAACTTTAGAGCAGCTGGTGACAACTGCTCATCTTAACAAGCACTGTGGCAATAACCTAGTCACCATGACGATAGGGATTTAAGTGTGTGTGTGTGTGTGTGTGTGTGTGTGTGTGTGTGTGTGTGTGTGTGTGTGTGTGTGTGTGTGTGTGTGTCCAAATGAGGCAGTTCGACGAGGGGAAGCTGATGGGATTTATACTCATGGAATCGCCATGTGTCTCTGCAAAGACGAAGCATGCATCCAGTGAGGTGAACGTGACTCAGGAACCCTTCAGTAGTGGTGTTGGATTGCCCAATCTACACAGTGTAAATAGCCGTAGTGCCCCTGAATAGATACATAATGGCATTGGCATCAGTAAGAGACACACCAAGGGTATTTGCTCACTTGACACCTCACAGTAATACCCCACGCCTTTGAGCCTGCAGCCTTCTGTACTTAGTCTTACTTCTGCAGATATTTATGTACCGCTTACATCAACATTAAGAACATCAAATAAGGTTCTCTTAGTCGGACATGCAAGATGTGTTTTGCGGTTTTATCACTTCCATACCAGTGGTTTGTAAAGCTATTTTACAGGTGTGATTTACTATAACATATAATTCCATAGAATTTCTACTTTATGAGTTAATGTACCATGAAGAGAGACAAAGGTGAGCTAGAGGAGAAGTTTGTGCATAGCAATCTGCCTGGTAACCTTTACTGTAAGCCAGTGTTGGGTGTAATGCGTTACTAAGTAACGCGTTACTGTAATTAAATTACTTTTCCACTGAAAAAGTAGAGTAACTAATTACTGTTCATTTTTAGGTATTTTAATTACAGTTACTTACAATGTACTTGCGTTACATTGTAAAATAATTAAACTCGCTAAATATTATTATTTAATTTCAATAATTTATCTTCTAAACGTAGAAGTAAACTCTGCCGCTTTAACATCGCTGTAGTGCAGCTGCACGTCATTTCGCGCCAGTTTGCTGCATAGTCGTATTCTAAAGCGGAAGATGTCGGACTCGGCTGAAGCGTGTGGCTGTTTTATGAAATGGACATATTCCCGTCTCTTCACTTTTCTGAAACAAGCAGAAGAGAATATTACAGTAATATGTAAGCTATGTCCTGGGGAGAAAAAACTATCGGCTGCTGTTAATAGCACGAGTAATCTACTGAAGCGCCTGACACGAGAGCATAGACGAACACTTCTGAGTGATCCTTGTTCATCATCCATGGATAACACCACAGCAACTCCTGCTAAGCAGCAAAACCTGATTTTACTTCAGCAGCACAGAAAGCGTCTGAAGGTGAGCTTAAAAAATGACTGCAGGCTACATTGTGGAAGACATGCTACCACTGCGTACTGTAGAGTCTCCGTCTTTAAAAAAAAAAATTATTATTTAAAGAGTTTAATTTCTATTGTTTGTCCACTCAAGATTTGTAGGGATTTTAAGAAGTATTTATTTTAATTACTTATTTAGTAATTAAGTTACTTTTCTGACACAGTAATTAGATAAGTATTTTAAATACAATATTGACTAAGTAATTAGTAATTAGTAATTAATTACTTTTTTAAAGTAACTTACCCAACACTGCTGTAAGCCAACAGGATATTAACAACTATCATACTGCATGTGTTTATTTCCACTTTTAAAAAAGTGGACATGTCTGACACACAGACACCAAATCAATGTGTACTCATCTCCACAAATTATATCATATTACACAGCGCCTATTATTCAGTCACGCTCATTACAGTCAGAGTATTATGTACAAATTGACAAGTGTCTATTTGTACATAATACTCTCAGCAAATATATCAGTAATGAATACTTCACAGAAGGCATTTGTGCGTCGGAGTTTTGCTGTGTGATCTGCTCACTGGTTTGACACCAGAGTTCAACAATATTTGCATTAAAATCAAAAACCAGTGTAGGGTTCCCAGATGTTTTTATATATCTATATCTATCTATCGATCGATAGATATAAGCAGCAAGTCCAGCCACACCCACACAGTCCTGTTTAAGTGGTTAATTAAAAAACAAAAAAAACAAAACAGTCTTACCGATTATTAATGTTAAGATGACAGCCAAAGAACAGTCTTTTTTAAATTTGTTTACATATTTGGTAATATCCAGCTGTATAATGCAAAAGGGATTTCTTAGTAATTTTTAAGCTAAATGAACAGTTCTTTAGGTGCTACAAGGCAGTTTTCAATATCAACTACTCAAAAGAAGCTGTAATACATAAATGATTTGCATCTCTGTAATATAACTTACATGTGCAACAAAAATAGCATCCAACCATTAACCTAAAGTACAGAATCACGGGGTAATCATCCTTTTAGACCGCACATAAAATATGGACACAGCCACTGTAATGTAACCTGCTTGAACCCTTGAGCTGAGCCATCAACATCTTACTGCTCAAGATTCAAGATTCGAAGTGTTTATTGTCATGTGTCACAAGAGAAAAAGGCATTTCTCTGTGCAATGAAATTCTTTCTTTGCTGTCCACCCACAGATGCCAATTAATATATACACAATAGAAATAGAACATATAAATACAAATAGTACAAATAAATAAATGAAGACAGAAAGGGAGACAAAATATGGAGATTTGAAACAGGATTGTGTGAAGACAAATGTGACATGCAAGGGAATAATAGGTAGCTGCTTCCTAAAACAGGGATGAGAAATTCATTTCTCAATGGGCCACATGAGAAACTGGGACTGCTGTGGAAGGCCACACACTAATATTGGTGAAACTGGGACTGTTGTGGAGGGCCATATGCCAATATTGGTGAAATTGTGACTGTTGCGGAGGGCCACACACTAATATTGGTGAAACCGGGACGGCTGTGGAGGGCCACATACCAATACTGGTGAAACTGGGACTGTTGTGGCACAACAATATTGGTGTGCAGCCCTCCAAAACAGCCCCAATTTCTCATGTGGCACCTTGGAGAAAAAAAAATGTTAATGCTTGTCCTAAACTGTATGCCTTATTATCTATTGTACTCAAACTGGGAATGTATTTTACAAAATTTTGCAAATTCTTACAAAATTTAAATCATGTTGTATTAGGTAAGCCCTGAAACCTATGATCGGGGCATGAGCCTAATGAGTTTAGGTCATAAATCAAGTGAAAAGTAGAGTTATTTTCCTATACGCGTCTATATATTCTGACTTCCCTTTATAACCAGGGGTCATGTTCGTCTTCATTTTCATCTTTTATATACAGTCTATGGTCATACTTTTAATATACTGTGCTTCACAAGAGCAAGAAAGAAAACTTAATATCAATATGGATGCAGAACAACAATGACATACAAATAAGTTTAGATCACGTGTTCGCTAAGTTTTAAGATTTGTGAAGACTGAGGAGTTAAAGCTGAAGAAGATGAGCAAGGTATTAAAGGAGAGATTGGCTGTGGAAAGTTAATGCCCCCTGACCTGCTGGTGATGTCATAAGGGGCAAGTATGGATTAGCTGGAAGAAGATATGGGTGCCTCCTATGTGTTGTTATTAGATTTAACACTGTTGGCAAACATGTGATTAAGTCAAACACTTTTTTGTGGTTTGATTAGTAGAAAAAATGAGCTTTCATGCAGGTATATTTGTTTCCACTCACATGTGAGAGTTACAACACACATCAGAGCTGAGTGTAAGTTTTCACAGTGGAATGTGCTGACAACCAGAGGGCCAAGAATAGCTTTCGTGGATAACAAAACAGATATTCACGCACACCTCCTTCCTGTTCCTCTGAACAGCCCATCTCAGTTTGATAAACAGGGAGTAGTCATATTTATTTTTTGCCTCTTACATCAGACCATCTTCCTTTGAAGGGATAAGGACTTCCACATGAGACGCTTTTACAGGTTCCTAAAATGCACCCTGCATACAGGTGGTTGAGAAACAGAGAAATCCAGCCACTGATCCAGACTGATCCTTGTTAGCGTGGTTTAGTGTTTAGTATAAACAATCCCACACTCCTCAGATATTGCGACAAATATACACATGGTGCTACTAACAGCACTGTGGCGTTATCTTTCCTCTGTCCTGATGCTTTTCTCAGAATGCTGATTAATGCTGAATGATTAACACCCCTAAGAAAAGGTAACTCCAGCCGGGAGGAAGTAGAGATTAGACAGTAAGACAAAACAGAAAGGTGGGGGCTAGTCAGGGAATTGTTGCACCATTGGCCATATTTCTTAGAAACATAAACCATTAAACCATAAAAACACAGAATCACATAGTTTCTGCTTTATAACATCTATTTTCAAAATAAGTTTCACATTTCTTAAAATACTAATTTTTACTGTTCTGAGTAGCGCCAGCAACTGTAGAAATGGGGACTAAACAAAGCTTAATCAAATCCTGCCTGAGGTCTATATGTCTTTTAGCTGTGTTTTTAATATGGCTCTGACTCTCCCCATTAAACCTCACAGCTCCTCTGTCTCTGGCTTTACTACGGCCTCCCCAGGGAAGAGCGGCATTACGATACACGATGAAGCGCATTACGAGGGCGCTTACAGCCAGAGTTACGAGGGGCAGTTCGCATTTCACGGAGGTCCAGGAGTCCCACAAGGCATCTGGAGGAATTTACGAGGGAGGAGGCAAAGCAAAGAGAAGAGAGGGCTGAGAGGTAGACTGGGATGCTGCTGATGCCCCCACCCCTCCCCCGCCACGCACCCACCCCATTAAAAGCAGCTAATTTAGAAGAAGGGCAGAGACAGTCCTGCTCACAAGAACACAGTGGCATGAGCATAAATATGGCTGCTGACTGACATGTTTAAACACAAACACGTGTAAAGATGATACTATTCTGTGTATCAATAACTTACAGGCACATTTATACACAGCTGCAATGACCAGATGCTGTTGTGTGCTTAGCAACGAGGAGGTGGTATTAAATTATCATTGCACTTTATTGCAACCTGGGTCGCATTTTAGCAATTGTTACCCATTGTTTCTATTGGTTTAGCATTAGACCAAAAAAAGTAGCTGGAGTCATCTGAAAAGTTGACAAACCAAACCAAACCAAAAGAGAGGCTGCCCGAAATTATGATAATCTGTCAGCAGACAGGCCATAATATATGCTCTCTAGGTTTTATATGATGGACATTAAGTCTTGAAATTTGTGAGACAGCGTACGTCACGGGAGAGTAGAAACTTGTCGGGCTACTCTTATTCCCAGCAGATGGATCCACATATTTGATTTGGCACAGATTTTTACACAGGATGCCCTTCCTGATCCAACCCTCCAAGGCGTTTGTGTTTCGTCAAGGTCTCAAACGTGGGACATTTCGCTTGTCAGTGAACAACACAATGAGCTATCAAATTCCACCGACAGCGTCCCTGACTGCTCATATTCACTGAATTTGGGATCTAATCATTTATTTTGCAGACAGAGAAAGTTAGATCCACTTTTATGGAATCTAATGAGAAATTTATGTGAAGCCCATCAACCTGCAAACTGCGTTTAACATTCAGAGGAGGATTGCAAATGCACAGAGGTAACGGTATATCTGTTGCAGCAGCCATAGTTGTGTTATGAGCCTATGTTTTTAACACATAACTCTTAAGGAAGAAAAAGGTCTTTAATTTAAAAAAAAAAAGGTAAAATCAATATAGAGATGAAATCAAACCAGAACAGTGCTGACCCAGAAGAAACAGAACCTTTACTAAGGAAAAAACAAACGCTAATAGCAATAAAGCAGCATGGTGAGTTTTTTGTTAGACCCTGCATGATGCACAGAGGTTGACGTGCCTCTGATGCTCAGGATTGGTCCGATCCATAGAACAAGTTTTCTGGGGATCAGTGAAAATAATGCAATGGGTAGCTACATCCCTCTTGTATTCTGCCTGTGACCAAAACATAATAAATGAGAAAATAAAGGAAAAAAGCACAGGTTCAGAAAGGTAGCTGACACTTCCCTCGCGTCTTCCACTTTGACCCACATGCCTTTGAAGATTAGAACGCCATCTTTCTAGCTTTCATAGGTGGAGATTAAAATGGATGAAGCTATCACAACTGTGTACCCAGCTGAATTAATCCATAGTTTGAAAACACTGAATAAAGGTTTTTGAATTCAATATGGCTCTTGTGAATTACATGGTGTGTGATGCTGACAACAATGCTTAATAATTCTATTTACTCTCTCTTATGCCTTGGATTTCACCCCCACCCACCCACTCATGCGTTTCATCAGCTCCCCTCTCTCTTCCTTATCTTCTCGTGGACATACGCAGAAGGCAACAAGTGGCCGGTACTGTAGGAGGTCGCTAATGTTTTCCTTTTTGAGTCACTTCTAAATCTGGATAATATGTCACCCCGCAGGCACACAGTGACACTAAAGGAGCACCTGACCACTGTCACAGAGTACCTCAGGAACATATTTACCACTGTCATCTCATGTTTTTGAGCATGTATGATGAAATTTTGCAGGGTGGACCTTAGCTATAGAAAAAAGGCAGGAACATGAAAGCTCACTGCTAAAATTATTTGATGCATTGTATTGTAGTACTATTTAATAAGTATAAATACTCTTTAAGGTGACTGGGATCTGTTAGCACAGATCCTATAATTCTGATGTAAGAAGTGGCAGAATGTTATTGATTACTGCAAAACAGCAGGCTCAGTAGGCTTTAATATGTAACTTATCCCATTCTTGTTTAATTTGCTCCTAAACTCTCTTCTGTTTTACATTTGATGCAGCTCACAGTGCGCTCTGTTATCTTAATAGCTGCTGCAGCACTGCTCACACACCTACACAAGTTGGCACATGTCCATAGGCTATTTCAGAGGAAGACTCATGAAGCAAAGACTGACACAGATGAGCAGTTATTAGCTTTCTCCTCCCTCTCTAAGACACAGCTCTGCATTGTTCAAACTTGTGTTTACCACACATACAAATTACCTACACACACGCACCTCGTAGCCGGAACAGAGGGCTTGAAGTTTAACTGTCAGAAGTTTTAGGTTTCATTTGAGTTTACACAACTACTGTCAAGGGTTTACTAGGTTATTGTTTAGAGGAATGCACTACAAAGTAATTGCAATCAGACTTGTATTAGGCTTCACTCTCTTTCTCAACTGTCTGAAAGAGGAGATTTGAAATTCTGCCACCGACGGATTGATCTCAGAAAAAAAGGCAGCTCAAGTAAGGTTTTGACATGAGTCGGAAAAGGATTTTTTTTAGTATATAGCTGACCTTCTCTCAACATGCCCACTGCCAGACATTTCACAAATCGACAAGCCTGGCAAGATTTCCGTCTTCTCTTGGTGATTTCACATTCATTGGATGCTGGGCAGCTGTATTCGATGTTACCTGGAGGATAACAAGTGAGAAAGCGGGGGGGACTTAGTAGTTGCTTTGCAGACAATGAAGCAGCAATTCAGTATTACTCATTGTCACTGTTATCTCAATGTTATGTCTGAGAAAATGTTGAGATTACACAGCAAACCTCACTGGCATCTGTAAAGGATCTAAACTGAGGTACTTTTGAGAAATTTTTTTCAAAAGGAAATGTTATAATCTAAACCAAGGCTGAGATACACTGACTTCGAGCTTTTTATTGTCATTGTGCAGTTTCTTGCACAGCAAAATTGGGTAGATACGCTGACTTTAAGGTTGTAGTTCTTTAGACTGTTCCTTATTTGCACCATGTTGGATCTCAGATTTTCTGTTTTGTATTTGTGGTCTTACCCCATAACTGACTGATTACCCTAACAAGTTAATTTCACTATAAAGTTGTGGTAAATTATACTAGAGTTTTAGTGTATTTGTGGTCTCAACTTGTAACTGACCCTGATTACCCTGATAAGTGATCCTGATTATCCTATTAAGTAAATTTCACTATAAGGTTGTGGTAAATTATACCTCAGCTTTTCTGTTATGAATTTTTGGTTTCATCCTGTAACTGATTCTGATTACCCCGATAAGCGACCCTGATTACCCTGTCGAGTGAATTAAACTACAAAATTGTGCTAAATGTCCACATTTTAAAAAAAACAAAAACATACATGTTCTCCACACTAACTGGCAACCCAAGGTGTATGTTAAGTCTGATGGCTTTCTGCCAGTTGGGGGTGCTTTTAGCTGCCACCCTTGATCAGCGATAGGAAGTATCTGATGAGCCAGATCTGCTTGTCTGATGCGACAGCCAGTGAAGCTTGCTCTGTGAACTCATCTAGAGTAGCCAACTTCTAGAGGCCTAAACTAAACGCTTCCTGTCAGGCTCCTGACCTGGGGCAAGAGGGGGCAAGCTCCAGGACAATCCCTTTAAAACACACACAAACTGCATGCTGCCGGCTCTTCTTGCTGACTTCCTTCAGGGCTGAAGCGATTGCGCACACATGTCAAGCTTTAAACCTAAACTCAGCGATGTTGACTATACACACAGTGGTCTAAGTATAACCGCATATCAGCTGCTTGTGAGCAGATCTTTATTTAAAGCCTTTCTGCAGTTTTGAAGGCGGAAGCTGTGAGCTAACTGATCAGGGCTTGTTTTTCCCAAAACAAATGATCAGGGAACATCTACACCTTGTTGCTCCTAAAACAGGTTTATATGATGCAGGAAGGCATTATCAGCCATGCTAATCACAATAAATGCGGTTACTGAAACTGAGCATGTTTGTGAATGTGTGTTTTATATACAGTGCCAGTCTCACCCTGGATGGTCCTCTTGAAGAAGGCCTTGCAAGCTTCACAAGAGGCCACACCATAGTGGTAGCCAGACGCCACGTCACCACACACTAGACATAGGCGCTTGGCTACAGAGCCCAGCATGAATTCGCACTTGACTTGGCCTTCTTCCTCACCAAACCTCCTGGAGAGAGAAAGGAAGAGTAAAATTAAGGGTAATACATAGATATAGTAATAATATCATTTCACATACAAAATGGAGTAAAACAGATGAAATAAAGGAGAATATGACACATACACCAACCTATTTGCTCCTCCATTACTGGCCAACCCCGTTGTGTGACTAAAGAGGCCTGGCGAGTCCTGCCCATTATTGTGATTGTGGCCTTTGGTGAGAGGACCGTAGCTGGAGTTTGTGTCCGAGGAAGAGCTTCCAGGACTGGGCTGGGCCGGGCTGACATCACCCTGAGAGCTGGGGCTGGGGCTGGAAGGCTCACGCTTTATAGAAGAGGGACAGGTGGGGTCCAAGCCCCTCACTGACATCCTGTCCAGATGCCTGGAGACAAAAAAAAAGAAAAAAGAATTTAATACATATGATGTGTGTATGCATCTTATTTTAATATATATCTATGTTGGAGAATTTGAAGTCATCTTTATTTAATGAGTCACTCTGATATTGCTATTAATATTTGCAGCTGACCTTCAGGTCGGTGGGCTTTGATTAGTTTTATATTAGTTTTATTAGTTCTGGCATCATCTACACAGATAGCAATCGTGTAATGAATATACTTGAAATTAATATATGTGTTCACATCTCTTCACAAACACAGGTATGTATTTGTTGGCTAAAAGGTTAAAAAAAAAGAATGAGAAAGATCGTAATTTCTGTTGAATACATCAGTTTTTTAATTTCACAAATCCACAACGCTTCAACAACACCACATACCAGTCTCCACATCCGTCCGAGTGTTACAGAAACCAGCCGTTTGTGATTTCCCCCATATGCAAAGCTGCTGTTCATTACACTGCTTTGTTTTCAGAGAAGCGATTGCTTAAGCAAACCTAGGAAAATAGCTAAACCAGCAATCATCCACACCGTCATGTTCAATCCAAATATACTCACATTTCTTCCACTTTTATTGCCTATTGTCTTCAATCTATTTTCTCTTTGTTTCTCTCATTTACCATATTTGACCTGACAAACTGCCTGAAGCCTACACCAGATACAACAACTGAGCAGGCGTAAGAAATAAGAAATATAAAGTGGAAAGTACAGCTTTTGTTAGAAGTCAATCCTTAACTAAATGAAAGAAGGTATTTATATATTTTTAAAAAATCTTTCCATTATTAGTTATATAATAAAAGCTGGAAATAAATCTTCTCCTAGGCCTGCATGTTAAAGTGTGTATCACGGGTCTATTATTGGAATAGGATGTGACCACAACAGACTCTCTGTCACCATGCCGAGGAGAAAAAGCATTTGAAACCAGCTGAAGTGTGCAGTAGGCTTGCAGGCATGTGATCTGCGCTCACACACACACCTGCGCACATGCTCGCTCGCATTGTGGCGTCAGACTTTTGTGCGTGGATGTAAAAATAAAAAACATAGTCTTCGCCGCATACACTTCAGATTCTTACGATCGGGAACACACTACACCTCCTAGGCACGCACACTCTTACGGACACATTGTCAAAGCATGTGTCTTCATAAACACCCTAATACTTACATTGCATGCAGCTCTTTGACGCTAGGCCTAACTTCCAAAACAAAAAACCCAAAAAAGAAAACTGCTGTACACACACCCCACACACTATCCGTACATCTCTCCCACTCTATTCTTGGCTTGTTGAGGTTGAGGTCCAATTCAGTCGGTTTCCTGCCATGTAAATCAGCAGTCTTCCAATCACAACTTATTTGGTAGGCAAAAAGACTGGCTGCTTTTAACCACCCACTGAGTAAACCATGGCCACGCGCTACTGACCCCTCTACAAGCCCACAAAAACATACACGGACATGCACAGTAAGGCACTGAGCAAGACAACTAAGGTCTTGATAGGAAAACCAACAACTGTACCAATGTTATCACAGCGACTGCTGCCTGCAAAGAGCTTGGAAATCAAAGCTCAACTGCTTTGGTACAGTAGAATAAATCCAAAGCAGCAGAATCAAAAACGTTCGAGCACCAAAAACTGTGGCTGAGCTTTTAACTAAGTTGCCTTCTCTTAGGAGATTTTTTTAAAATCAAATTACAACCTTTAGAAATACTGTTGCAATTTGGCAACTTTTGCCCATTTACATATCAGAGTAGCATCGCCGTTCATTTGCGATCCTGTTACTCGTGTCTTCCAGCAGATAAAGTCTTAGATACACTCTCCTCTGAGCCTAAGCTGCTTTGCTCTCCCACAGCCACCTGCAGCTGGAAATGACCCCACACGGTGCTGCAGAGTGGAAGAATTTTCACCGCACTACTTTTCACAAAAAAAGTGCTGTTTTTACAATAAAATACTGTTGATTATGGTGCCTGAAATGTTTCATTTTATCCCTATGATGCCATTTTGCTCCTGCACTCCCCGCCGCTGCATCTCCACCCTCTCCAATCCAATTCAAAGACTATAGTAACAGTACAGTGAATAGATTTCAGTTTCCTTTTAAAATGACTCACTGGTAGTCTCAATGGCTATCCATCGCAGGTGTCCATATTGCTGTGTCGAGTCCCTGACAGGTACAGAGTGAGATATACTTTGCGCTCTCCCATTATAATGCATCACTGGGGTGGGGGGGGTGGGTCGTAGGCATTTTGCCTTCATAATGAAATTGCATTAGAGTGGGGTGATCAGATGTGATGTGATATTCACTCTGACAGATTACTAATCTACAACTCCACATAAAAGCCCATCAAAAGACGGTTGGTGCAGCTTCTACAGCTCAGAGCTCAGTGCAGCAGGGATAAATTATAGTGTGTGTGTGTGTGTGTGTGTGTGTGTGTGTGTGTGTGTGTGTGTGTGTGTGTGTGTGTGTGTGTGTGTGTGTGTTTGGTTGGGGTGGGGTATTCAAAGTTATCATACCAGTATCCAAAACAACTCTAACTGCATCTTGGCAACAGCAACAAGAAGACAAAAAGACGGAGAGGCCGACAAGAGGCGGGAGGAAATTACACGGGAGGCAGACAGATAGAGGGAGTGTGAAAAACCAGAGAGGGACGGAGAGAAAAGGGGCAGTCCTGAGGCTCATTAACCTGGGGGGGGTGTCAAAAGGAAAGGAAAGGAAGGGGTGGGGGGCACTTTCTTTGAAAAGGAGCTAAGTCATAATGCAGACAACAATGACCCGGCTGCATGGAGGGAGGGAATGAGATTGAGGGGAAAATAGGGAGGGAAGAAAATCTCAAAAACTGATCACAATACGCTAAGAAAAACGAGCAAAATAGATTTATTTAAAAGCCTCGAAGGAAGAGAAGTCTTTGTTTAATACCATAAAACCTCCCCAAAAACTTCAAGGGCCTGTTGACTAACCTTTTAGCTCCAAACCTTAGGAAGAGCGATTGAGGTCAGCGGGGTCTCAGCAGTGTTTTTATTACTAATGAGCCAGAGATGAGCAGGGATCAGAGGCACCCCGAGCGGCCGTAAGAGCCTTAGTCAAGCTTTGGATGAAGCACAGAGATGCGGCACCCGTGGCTGGAGCTTGGGTCTGCAGGAAACATGGATAGCGTGCCATTCACAGGGATCATCTGTGGCCGGCATCACCTTTTCTAACGTTCCTTATCCGGTTGCTTGTGTCACAAACAATCAGGGAAACAGCGCGTTCACATGTCTGCTAGATTTCTTTCTGTGTTCCCGCTCTCTCCCGAGGAATCTTACTCTAAATCCCCAAACATTCGATCACATTGATTACGCCGCCGTGATGATAATGAACCAATTTTTTGTGTTTCTGTTTGTGATTACAGACAAAACAAGCAATCAAAAAAAACCCAGCAAACTCGCAATCAAACAGCTGCTTGGTCCATTTTCTTTTCCCATTTGCATTGTTCTTGTGGAGGATTTTTACCAGCCTTGGCTTACACAAGCCACCACTAGTTACCTCTAACCTGGCATTGCCTGCTTACCCTCACTATCAACAAACAAACAATGAACAATGGCTACTGTGATCAATCCAAACAAACCTTCACACTCATAAAAGTTTGATCTGAACGTACCCAAGGCACATAAAACGTTAATGAAAGTGTTCAAAGAGCAAGAGCTGGAAAGGACTGCAGGCCTAAATTAACATGAACGTGAACTCAAATATTTACACAACATCATGTCAAAAGAAGACAAGACGTGTGTGTGTGCTGATGTGTATTCTTCTGAACAGAACAATGAGAACAAGGTAAATGATCAAGACAAGATGAGCAAACACCGTAGAAATACAGGCAACTTCCTTTTCTTTAAAGGTGGAGTAAACAGTGATGATGCTGCACCACAGAAAACACTTTTTTACCCCCCCTTGCAATAAAGATTGTCACAGGCCACGTCTGTTTTGCAATAATGATTTGAATTATATTGCAAATACAGAGAAACAGTGAGTCAGTCGATGTGATGAAGCAGCTGTCAAGTATGGCGTGAACATAATCTTGGCTTCATCTGCACTTTGTACTGTTTGAGAGGACACCCTTCAGGTTCTGTGGAGTCATTCTGCTATAAGACAGTACTTACTCTGTGTTAGAGTGGTAGGTGAAACACTCCGGGAGGTAGAGGTCGACTAAATCCATGTGAACTCTGTCACCATGCTCTGAAGAGGAGGAAATGTTCTGTCCAGGGACGTCTGCTTCTGCCTGCCTCCTCCTCCTTCCCTGGATCTGTCCTGTCCTTCTGCTCGACAGCTTTTATGCGCTATTATCTATCACAGCACTGTTTCTCACTTTCTCTATATTCGGACTCAAAAGTTTGTCTCCATCTACTGCCCTTCCCTCTATTGTATCACACTATCAGCTCCACTCATTGTCCCTGCGTCTGTATTCCTGTCACTCACTCTTCTCACCAACAGCCTCTGGCTGCCTTTGAAGTCCTGACTGTTGTGACTGGTAGCTGTGTGTGACAAGGGTCTCCAAGTAAAAGCCGGCCCTCAAGAACACCCAGCCACACAATTTGAATGGCCATCCCCCAGAAGGTTGAGCTTGCAACTGATTGGCTGCCCTCTAAGCCAATGAGAGACATGGCTACTGGAGCAGGTGGATATATGGAGAGAATGACTTTAACATGTTTTAGTTATGAGAAAAATCCAAATATGTAACAGGTATTATTTACTGTTGTATTGCTACTTTATATTAAAAAGACACTAAATATATCACAAATCTCTTAATATGCATATTAGTGTACATCTTATGGGATAATCTTTATATGGTTCTCTCAAAGCACCATAACAACAAAAACTACAGACAACTACAGGACATTTAAATTGCAATTCAACAGTGTGTGTCCAGTTTCTGCAGCTTATCAGAGATATTTAGTCTAATTTGGTTTGAAGTTAGAATCAAAGAAATATGATCAGTAGTTGGTTTATATTTTAAGCAAAAACCTTATATAGATATTGAATATTTCTAGGTTCAGGAAATAAGAAGTAAACCAACACTGAAAATGATTTTTAGATGCTGCATTACTCATATCCATTTTTTAAAAAAAATCTATAACACAGTAGGTGGTACCAGCCATGTAAAATAATTTATAAATGCTGAGCTGAAAAATGTCTTCATTCCCCTCCATCAATCAAAAAAGGCGGCGCAATAAACAAATATATGAATGTCTACTCACACAAAGACATTTGCACGATTTCTACCTTGGCCTTAACTGACTTACTGCTGTTCTAATGAGCTATACCTGGAAGCCTAACGTGATGGCTTTCGCTCGCTAAGCACATGTGCATACAAGATAAGAAACACAGTAATTGTCCAGCACAGCAAAAGGCAAAGTTAAAGGATTATATGGTTAACAGAAACAACACAGCACAGTAAATACAAGAAGAGATTTAACAAAAAAAACAAAGTATCTCGATGTTAATGTCAGTGCTCTGATCATGTAAAGCTGTGGTCAGAAATTTACATACACTCATCATCGGCATGAATGTCGTGGTAATTTACTGTTCTTTGTTGCAGGTGGAACAGGTGGATTTAGTGAATAAGTTTTACTTATTTTCTATAATACACAGAGGGTCAAAAGTATACATCTCTTTTAACTTGACAAGGCCTTGTTAACTTGGGCTTGTTAACATCTTGTTAGCGATCATGATTGACTACAGCCGAAAAGGATTTGTTTGACAGCTCTCATTGGATTGACCTATACCCAGAACGATGGGAAAGTCCAAGGAACTCGGGAAAATCTAAGACTGAGTACTTGTAGATTTACACAAGGTGGGAAGATTTCTTAGAGCCATTTCTAAACTGCAAATTCCAAGATCATCAGTGCAAACAATTTTACGCAAGTACAGATTATTTGGATGTGGCAACACTTTGTCAAGGTCAGAGGACCCAAACTGAGAGGAAATTGGATAGGATGTTCAGAAACAACCCAACAAAGCTTAAGCCTCCCATGAACTGGAAGCTCCTTGAACTCCAGTGTCACCGTATACAGTGAAGTGAGTTTGCCATTACCATTGACTGAGAGGATGCCGACCGAGAAAGAAGCCACTGCTCCAAAATTGACAGGTACCCACATAGCCAAATGGCTTCTGGAGAAAAGTTTTATGGTTAGACAAGAAAAAGATTGAGCTATTTGACTACAATGACAAGAGGTATGCTTGGTGAGGTGAGGTGAGGCGAGGTGAGGTGAGGCTTTCAAACATAAGAACACTGTACCAGCTGTCAAGCATGCTGGTGGTAGTATCACGCACTGGTGCCAGTTGTTTCGGTGCCAGTGGTACTGGTACACTGCACAAAATGGATTTAATAATGAAAGAAAACTATCTGCAAATTCTTCAAGTTCAGCTCAATTCAACAGCTAGAAACCTGGACACAGTTTAGTCCAACAGGACAATGACCCCAAACACACATCAAAACTTGTTTTGCAATGGATAAAGCAGGCTAACATTAAGCTTCTGGAAAGGCATTGCCAAAGCCCCGACCTCAGCCACATTGGAAATTTGTGGGCTATGCTTGAAAGCTGGGTTTGTGCCAGAAAACCAATCAATTTAAATGAACTCTACCAATCCTGCCAAGACGACTGATCAAATATCCAGCCAGAATTATGCCAAAAGTTGGGTAGTGGCTACAAAAAGCATCTGATCAAGCCATAACTTGTTAAGGGAAATTTAAGCAGATATGTTTGTATACTTTTTAAAAATCATCATCAATCATTCCAAAAAGTACCATGACATTCATGCCCATGATGAGTGTAAACTACCCACCACAAGTACATGATGTAGCATGATGCTATGTCAGAAATCCAACACAACTTTGCTTTATATTGTAAGTTTCTGCACAATACAATGATCAAAGTAATAAAACAGTCAGTCCTCTAATGAATCCTGCCATTCGTCCTGAGAGAGTGAAGCTACTCTAAGTAGCTCAAGGGTTAGATGGGTCTTATGCAACGCGTGGTAACTACATCCTAATCCACTTTAACGACAAAAACACACATGAAGGGGTCAACAAAAATCCCTCTATGTGAAGACACACAAGCACACGTGTACACACAGACATCTGCCATGTAGTGTGTTTGGTTATGCTGCGAGAGACAGATTTACTCACAGTCAGGATAGAGTGTAATCGGTGTTAAAATCAAAAAATTTAATTTTAACATTGTAGTGTATTATACTGTGTGACTACATGGTTCCAGTTCTATCTGAATTAACATAGGACACAATAACTTTCCTGTGGCAACAATGCAGCAGTTTAATGTTTTCAGGCAATGCACAACACAGGTGTTGAACATGCATTTTACTTTTTCAGACCAGCTGATCTGACCTTTAGGTTTGAAAGGAAGAAACAACACAAACTCAGATAATATAAGAAATATACAGTTGTCAAAAGGAGCTTTATATTTCCAAGCAACAGAATGTCTGCTTTTTCTCTGGTCAGCCTTGGCCCATCTCGTCTTCTCTGATCGTCATGATGTCGTGTTAGTGCTCTGAGCCAACCCCCTGCTAAACTTCCACAGGAATGAAATCACCTGCGCTAATCTGTAGCTCAGATAAAAGGCCAGACAGCAGACTGCACGGAGTGGGACTTTATCTCATTATGCACCACATGAAACACCCAGCCAACGCTAACACACTCTGCATTAAAGCAGCCTCATACACAGATATGTATAAAACAAACATATCAATGCAAGCGCATGCAAACACAAAGGGGAAAGTACATAAGAAAACCTGTGAAGGATAAAGAGTGTGATTTCTAACGTAGACAATTTTATCACAACCGTAAAACACAAAAAGCCAGACAAGTATCACGAGTCACATCTCCTTAAAGCTGATGTAAGAGATAAAACATTTTTACGCTGAGAAATTATCTTCTATAAACCATTTAGGAAACTTAGAGTTGACATTAAAACGATTTTTATCTGTTTAGTTTGGCTCAAAAAGGGTCAAGATTTTTTCCCATATAATAAATGCAGAAGAATTAAAAGTTCAGGTTGAAATTAAACAACAGATTAATTATTTTATCAGCAGTTAATATTTTCCTTGGCAACAGCCGAGCATTCTCGAGACACTCAACAACAATAGTAGGGTTTGCCTGAGCCAAGTCATGGCGGCGTCAATTGAACCACTTGAAAGAGAAATGTTCAGATAATTTCCTTATGACTTTGTGCCACTGTATGAAAGAGTGCTGTTTTTTCACTTTGCAGTTGATGTTTTTAAGTTAGACAGATAAGATGTGGCACTCATTAACTTCAGTCAGTTGGCTGAAAAATTACAATCAAACAGGTTTAAAGTAAGTTCTCATTCAGGCAGCAAGTATTACATATTTCTAAGGTAAAAGAATATGTAAGCAGCCGACCTTTCCTCTTTAAATTGTAAAAACTTACCGTTAACTTTTTAACTAATTGAAAATCTTATTCTATCCGGTATTTGTCCAAACTCTTTTTAAAACTACACAAGTATACAACCCATTTAAAACATTCACCGGGCAGTTTATTGAGTACACCTGTGCAACTGCTTGCTAACACAAATATCTGACCAATCAGTCACATGGCAGCAACTCAATGCATTTAGCTTTGTAGACATGGTCAGGACAAGCTGCTGAAGCTCAAACTGAGTATCAGGATGGAGAAGAGAGGTCATTTACATGACTTTGAATGTGGCATAGTCTGAGTATTTCAGAAACTGATTAGTTACTGGGATTTTCCCCAAAACAACAATCTATACAGTTTAAAAGGTCTTAAAAAAAAAAAAAGAATGAAAGAAAGAAAGAAAATATCCAGTGAGCAGAAGTCTTTAGGTTTAAAAAATCCCTTCTCAAAGGTCAGAGGAGAATGGCCAGACTGTTTGAACTGATAGTAAGACAACAGTAACTCAAAATAACTACTCATTACAACCGAGGTATACAGAAGACCATCTCTGAAAGCACAACATACTTAATATAGATGCAGATGGGTTGCGGAAGCAGAAGACCACACCAGGTGGCACCACTGTCATATAAGAACAGTAGTTTAGACACCATAACCCACCTGAGTGTTGTTAATGACCATGTCCATCCTTATATGACCACAGCGTCATATCGGCTCATATCATCTTAAACTGGTTTCTTGAACATGAAAATGAGTTCACTGTACTCAAATAACATCGGCAGTCACCAGAATCCAATCTAATAGAGCAAATTTTGGAAGTGGTTGTCATGGATGTGAAGCAAATGTGTGATGTTATCTGTGGACCAAAATCTCTGAGCAATGTTTCTAGCACTTTTGTCAAAAAGTCAAAAGGGGATCCAGCCTCTTACTAGCAAGGTGTACCTAATAAAGTGGCCAGCGATTGCATTTGAGTATGCTTCAGTTGAAAGGAGTTTCTTTTTTGGCCAGAAAAAATGAATTATTTTCATATAGACACATATATATCTCCAAAGCTATCCCCATTGCTCTCAGTTGTACTTTTAAGCTTTTATTAGTAAACGTTAGCACCCAGAAGCTAACACAAAAGCTAAACATACCATCTTTTTCATTACCACCAGGCTCTTTCTCTGCATAAACTGTTTTGGTTGTTCATTTTCAGCTAAACTGTGGTAATTTAAGAGTTAGAAGGTATGCTCACCGGACGTGACCGTGCAGTTTCACTATCAGATCCACCCTTCCATCATCAGTCATATTTCAAAGCAGCAAGATGGTGAAAACAGCTGGAGGCTTCATAAAGGGACATTTAGGTGGGTTATTCCATTAGCATCAAGGCTAATTTATCAGTTTCTTGGCTTCGAGCTATTATAGCTGTCGACTTATTTTCCATTGAGGCATCAATATTAATAAACCACATCAATGTAGTCTATGATTCATCAGCTAGTTAAATAGGTAACTATTAGCCAGGATTTAAGCAAGAAGTGACTAACAAAATATAACTAATTTTTTTGGACCCATTTGCCAATTCTGGCCCCTTTTTAACTATTTAACCAAAAATAAACAACAAATGACAAAACCTGACACTGAATAACAAACCAACTGGACAAACTTGGACAACGACATGAATGGAAGCAAACTGCAGCAAATGAAACCAAACACGCTGGGCTGCAGTTAAACATCAAAAGTATTTTTACACTGCTGAGCCTGAGCCGACGACAGGAGCTCAATATCTGCTCTGGAGGGATGCTGCATGTAACAAAGCACCCAGCTGTCAGGTATTGACCCCTCACACCAGATGCATCCAGTTTGTCTGAGAAACGGGAAAAAGTACGGGTTAAACAGACACACTGCATATGTGTGTATGCATGTTCTTCCCAAAAATCACAGCCACCGTCTCTCAGCCTCTGGGTCCAGCTGTCGCATTGACTTCCAAAACTGGACAGTCACTCTGCAGCTCCAAACCCCTCCGTCATGCACATTAGCATCAGCCCTCAGATCTAGTGAGTGTAATCTACTTAGTTTATATCTGACTCACAGTCATCCATCAATTACTGAGACAGTGGGAAAGACTATTGACACTGTGTGCAAACCCTGATGTCCCGTTGCTCCGACACAGCACCTCTCCGGCACTTAAATGGGAGAGACACATGAAAGTCAAAGGAGAGAAAGACAAAAGAGAAATAAGACGGAAAACAAATAAAAGAAACTCCAATGATAGCTCTGCATGTGCTTTGCAGTTGGATGCCTTTAAATAGATGAATGGAAGGGAAATGATACATAAAATGACAGATTAAGTGGCAGATGAGCATTTGGAATCGGATCACTTTCCCTGTATTGATCTGTGGTACACTGCACAGGGATCAGAGGTCACACACACACACACGCATACATACATACATACACGCGTGCACAGGCTTATGCCAGAAACCTGAGAAAGCCTCTGGGAGAAGCTAAAGCAACTATAGAAATGTCACTTAGAGCTGCTAGAACCTGCTGCAGCTATCCTTAGTGGGTCAGTGGTCTTGAAATGTTTTTTTTCACTTATCTGAAGATGTTAAGTCCCTCTGGGAGGGTGGAGGGGGTGAGCCATTCTGGGAAACATACACAGGAAAGCTTTCAGGAAGGCAGGATTTCATTAGGACTAATTTAAGAGTATTTTATGAATATTTGAGACCAAACGCACTGAGTAAGGGCTCGTGTTATTGGTTAAATGAATTGACTAGATTACCCCCTAGTGGAGGGATTGTGTGTGACATTTATAAAACGGGACACTGCTTTTAGCTGAACAAGTTTGATAAGGGATGATTATTCGAAAGCACCGTCAAGGTCCATCAAGGCACGAGCTCAAAGTCAAATACGTCACTGGTCCGCCGTCCCGTCACCGTGCCATGTAGTCTTCTGGCCGGAGCCCATCTGGAGGTTCTTAGGGTGATTATGTAACTGAGCTTCTTCTAACAACATAATGTGGATTACTACAGCAAGTACCCTTTCATATTCTCAACAAGCAGCAGCCTATTGGATTAACTGCTCAGCTTCTGGCCTGTGGTCAGCCGCCTCTGTTTCTGTGCGCTTTCCACTGAAAGGGGAAGAAAACAGAAAAAAACAAAAAACAAGAGCATCTCGCGTCTCTTCTCCTTCGCTGTACGTAATGCCCTTGAGCCTCGAGTCCTCCTGTGCATATTGTCGAGGTGGTTTGGTGCATAGCGTCATTTAGAAGTTACTTGACGTCTTCTCTAAATAAAGTATGCTTGGATTTCATTTACTTAATATGATCATTATTGAAATTCTGTCCTTGGAGATTGATTCTCCTCTTTTTCTCTGTGTTTTTTTAAACCAGCACCACAAAACCAAAAAGCTTAAAGTAATTAAATAGATTAAGTAGGGAAAGCTTAATTCAGAAAACGTACCCACTTGAGTATTTGGAGTTTCTGCATTTTTTTTTCTTACTTTTTAAGTTAATAAACTTTTTTTGTAAACTTGAACTTGAACTATTTAACTCTCATCCTACTGACACATTTAAATCACATGGACAACCAACCTATCTCTTATTATAGCATCATTAGCTATATGATTAATTTCATCTAAAGGAAAAAAAATCGATTATTGTTACTTTTGCAAAATTACAATTAGCTTTCATATTTCATTGACCAAAAATCGAAACCTTTCTTTAATATAACTTGCAGCTTATATCCATGTTATTACTTTAAAGCTTATTTACCATCTTTTGACTCTGGTATCAATTTCAAGTAAACATTATTTGTGTTGTATTTCAGTACACCAGTCATTTTGACCCCAATCAAAAATGGAAATAATGCACACAATGAGCCGGCTCCGAGACTTAATTTCTCCAGCTTGTCGTGGGTCTGCCTCGGGGCCTCCTCCAGGACATGCTCGAAACATCTCACCTAGAAGGCGTCCTAGCTGGATGCCAGAACCACCTCAGTTGACTATTTGATTAAGAGGTGTAGCGGCTCTTCTCAGAGTCTGTCACTTGTATCTGTAATCTTATTTTTTCGTCACTACCCACAGCTGACAGCCATGGGTGAGGGTGGGAATGTCGATCAGCCAGCCAGCTTCACTATCAGCTCTTCCTTTATCGTAACGGGCAGAAAACAGAGTCTACTACTGTAGAGGTGGGCAGATTGACCATTGTGAGGGGATTGATACTTTGTTTCTATTCTGTAAGTTCAGTATGTAGTGAATTGTGTTACAATGGTGAAGTTCTTTAGAAATGAAAAATGCAGCATGTTCTGCACCAATATACCACTTCCCTCTTCTCTTACTCATAAACAAGACGTGTATATATATATATGTGTGTGTATATATATATATATATATATATATGTGTGTGTATATATATATATATATATATATATGTGTGTGTATATATATATATATATATATATATATGTGTGTGTATATATATATATGTGTGTGTATATATATATATATATATATATATATGTGTGTGTATATATATATATGTGTGTGTATATATATATATATATATATATATATATATATATATATATATATATATACACACATATATATATATATATACACACATATATATATATATATACACACATATATATATATATATACACACATATATATATACACACACATATATATATACACACACACACACACACACACACACACACACACACACACACACACACACACACACACACACATACATACTTAGGACAGCAATTTATTCCTGACCCATAGTGGACACTCCACCCTTTTCTAGCTGAGGACCATGGCCTCAGAATTGCAGTTGCTAATTCTCATCACGTCTCCTTCACACTCATATACAAACTGCTGTAGGGCAAGCTGGAGGTCATCGTCCAATGAAGCCAACAGAACCACATCATCTGCAAAAAGCAAAGACATGTTCTGACAACTTTCTGTGTGAAACCATGAAGGTGATGAATGCAGTGATGGAGTCTTTCCTGTTTAAAATGCCCGACAGAGTACCATGACCCCCAACTGCATGCTGTATTTTGCTTTAATTCAGGACCCATGGCAAATATGACCTGTGAATAACTAGCTTCATTTATTAGAACTGCATAGATGGAATTTGCATAGATGGCAGAACTAATGTGGCATCATTAGGATCAAATTCATTGACAAAGCCATAAAACATTAGAATGATAGAAAAGAAAACAAGCCTGTGAGATATGACAAAAAAAAAGAGAATAAAATACGACCACAAAATGCAGTTCATTCAAAATGCACAATTTCAGTATGATAATAACAATAATAACAAGAATAAGATAAGGAAAGCTTCAAAATGCTTTCTCAGTCTGACATTGTCGACATTCAAATTCTTAATAGGAGTAATGTTAGACTAGAAGACTATTACACATGTAGTCCTACATTGTTATTAATGTGATCAAGAAAGGCAGGAGAAAGGGAGTAAAAGCAGGCTAATCTTACCTGTTTATATCCCCGAGCCTTTCCTTTAGTAGAGTTTTAAATGCAAGATTTTTGCATGTATTTTCACTGTTCTATTGGCACTTTTACTCAAGAGTATTATCTTTGTCATTGGTGCTTTTTCACAAGTTGTTAACCCTCCTTTACACACATGCACAGACACGGTTATCTGACCGGTCTCTGGTGAGGATCTACTGATGCGGGACCGGGGCACATTAAATCCTGGGAATCAGCATCTCACACACCTAATGCTGATGTCAGGAATTATTATAAACATTTCACATACCCACACACACACACAGCCCATCTCATCATCTCACTTATATCTCCACAGGTGGCAAATTTTACCCTCGAGCTCAATGTCAGCATGTCTGCATAAACAAATCAACGCAAAACGCACATAGACTGAAAGGGCTTATCCTGTCACGTTATCTGTTTTTTTCCCTCTACCACAGCTTTATGAATTCACCCTCTGGCTCTCCGTTTATCTGCCCATCCGCCTCAAACCCAGCCAAACCCATTTTGTCAGCAGCTCCACAGGTGAGCCCGTCTCATTTCACAACGGTGTCTCGTACCACGTCGAGCTAATGCCAGGTCTCTTCCTTCAGTTATTTCACCTCCCTCCATTCATCTTTCAATTTTCTTCACACTGTGCTTCTGTTCTTTCTTTC
Organism: Pelmatolapia mariae; assembly: GCF_036321145.2. Lineage (NCBI taxonomy): Eukaryota > Metazoa > Chordata > Actinopteri > Cichliformes > Cichlidae > Pelmatolapia > Pelmatolapia mariae. The sequence continues at coordinate 7,697,320 of NC_086240.1, forward strand.
CCCTTATACACCTCTGGGATATTTCAGCTTTTGAGGTGAGATGTGACACAATTAAACGTCTCCCCTTCCTGCCCAACTCTTTCACCAGTCTTCGGGGGTGGGGTCCTTGCGGTGACCCCACCTTCCGGTCATCCCCTCAGCCCGCTCAGCACAGCGCACTTAATCCCGGCCGTGCCAAGGTAGACCAGTCAAAATGTAATTTTCTGCAAGATTACACATGATAATGACTCGCTTTGGAGGGCCGCCATAAATAATGACTTCCAATTATAGATGCATAACTATCGATCTGTCAACAGAAGCACCGAGGAAGAAGAGAGAAGCCCGGGGCTTGGGTGGTGGTGGTGGCAGTGGTGGTAGGGGCAGAGCTGGACAGATGTTGTGTTTACTGACATTTTTGGGGGGGGATAGCATGCAGACAAAAAAAGAAAAGGAAAAAAAAAAAAAAAAAAACAGAGGACGCTGCCGCAGACACACTTAACAACTGCCCGACCGCTTTACAAAGTCTTACATGAAGGCTCAGAAGCAAGTGTTGATGTCAGCCAATAAAAATAAAAAATAAAAAAGCCTGAGAGATGAGTTCACCTGGGATCAGAGCAGACCTTCACCTGCTCTGGCACACGCACACACAAACACACACACACACACACAAACACAAACACACACTTCTGCTCCAATTCAACACCACACTGGACTGTTTCGAAGGAACAAAAACAGAAAACACACACACACACACAAAACCACATCACCAACACATTTGCTGCAATTAAAAGAAACCTCGCATCTACTACTTCTTCGTCCGCTCAGCCTTATTGCTCTCGCTCAGTACTCACTGTCAGTTTCATGCACTGGCTGGCTGGCTGGTCCTCCGCTCTACAGCTGCAGTCAGTCAGTCTCAAGGACAAACGCTCCAGCTCTCCTCGCCTCCGGTCTCTGTAGCTCAGCGATGCAGCAGCACGCGCACGCACACACTCCCAACACACAAAAATTTCATAAACACACACATTCCCCTCACCCTCCCTTCCTCTCTTTCTGTTCTCAGCGTCTCACTCTGATCCAGTGCTGAGTTTACCTGCCTACCTTGCTCGCAGGGGGAGTCCTGAGAGAGTGTGTCAGACAAAAAGTGTGTCTAAGAGCAGGGGTGGGTGGTGGGCAGACTGTTGGAGGGGTGAGGGAGAACACAAGCCAGCGTACCCTTATATGCAGAGGGAGGAGGTGAGTAGAAGGGAGGGTAGAGGACACACAGGGTTCCTGTATTCCCACAGATACAGAGGAGGGATTTCTATTGCAGCCTTGCAAAAGATGGGAGAAAAAGAGAGGAGGGAAGAAGACAGAGAGAGCGCGAGCATCATATTTCAGTGATGTTGAGTCAGCATGTGCATGGGATGTGTGCGTTTATAGAGTTGGAAATATTTCGAGGCCACGTTCTGATTTGCAGAAAGCTCTCTTCATCAAAAGGGAGCTGCGACCGTGCCGTCTCAAGAGCAACCAGAGAAGAAAGTTCTCCTGGTTTGTACTTAAAGGGCTCACATCCTGATCGGAGTAAGTTGCCTCACTGATGATGTACGTTTTACAACTTGATTTCAGTGTCCTAAACGACTGCGGATTCTGATGCTCTGTTCAACCAACTTTAAAGCCTCAAAAATATCGGTTTAACTCCACAGGACAACTCTCAAAATTCAATCCCGTTGTTGTTAATATGGGTAAATTAGTAAAAGAAATTAAACACTTAAATGCTGCATAAACTGCTGCTTTATTAAACCACTAATCTACATAATACTATGCAAGTAAAAAGAGCCCATCATCAGGTCGAAAAAAGAAGAAACACAAAACCCATCAAAGTTCTATAGGCAAAAAAAACAAAGAAAATCAGCAATTTGGTACATTTTGGTGTAAGGAAGGCGCTGGTCAAGAGAAAAAGGCCTGAAAAACAACAGAAGAGAAAATTTGACAATCGCAGAATTCCTTTTCCTTGACAAAGAAAAACCTTTTCACAATAATCCAAGACAAGAACACTCTCCAGGAGGTAGGTATATCATTGTCAAAGTCTACAATCAAGAGACGCCTTCATGAAGGGAAATACAGGGGATTTACGACAATGTGCAAACCAACGTTTACACTTCAGAACTAGAAGCCCAGATTAGACATTTAAAACTATTAAATTTTTTTTTTTAAACAAACAAAAAACATAGATGTCCCTAGTGGAAACAGTTGATTTATGGAAAAGATAGGAAAGGCTCATTATCCACAACATAACCACAGTGTTAAAGCATGAGCATGTATGGTTCCAGAAGAGTCTGGTTACTTGGAGTAAACCTGCTGTAGTGATGATGATGTGGCTGCTCACAGAAGCAGCAGGATGAGAGTGTACAGAGCAATAGTCTCTGTGCAGATTCAGCCAAATGCTGCAAAGCTGATTGGACAGCGCTTCACTGTACGGAAGTATAATGACCAAAACATACTGCAAAAGTAACCCAAGAACTTTAGGTCAAAGAAATGTAGTGCTCATAAAATGCTGAGTCACCTTAACCTAAGTAATCAGGCTTCCCCCCCCCCCCCTTTCTTCAAAATCCATCCTCTACCTGGGGCTGCAGTAAAAATGTAGAGATTTTTTATCAAATTATAATCATCAGCAAGGTTACCTTTGAGCCTTCTTACAAAAAAGGACAATCTAAAATCAAATTAATAAACAATTAATGTGTTAGTCTTTTTTGCTTAATTTCAGATTTAACAGTTTTGGTTAACCGAGGCTAAATTTCTACTGTACACGCTTTTCTTCCACATCAGAGCTCCACTCACATGTCTTTGAACTGTCACGAGTTTAATGAGGTAAGTTAGGTCCTAAGGTTAAAAGCTGTTCAGAGGAAATACTGCTACACTTTAAATATCCTGCACCATTTCTAATCAACATCTTTCTATTTTTTTCTGGCCCCTTGATCTCTCAGCTGCACTTAAATTTACTTTAGCTATATATCCACAACAATCCGCTGTGTCTGGCCAATATGCTAATAGGGTTAAATTACCCAACAGCTGCATAGTAAATAATACAATTAGGTAAGCAGCCCAACTTATTTTAATAAATGCGTCTGACTTCCTGTGTTGTGCCGCAGGTGTCTGATTAGACGTTAGCCAGCCCGCACTTCCCCACAATCCTGCGAAAAGGTCTAATCAAGCAAATTAAGCAGAAAGCACCGGTTAAACACAGGTTCCTTCCTTCAAGTGTGTGCACTGAAACGCCAAAATGCTCATATCATACCGTGTGTCTGTGTAAAGTCACAGAGCGTGCTTACTCTTGGCTACGTTTGCAGCAACACTGTTTAAAAACCTTAAATAACGTTCAATAAAACATGAAACGAAAAGCAGGGTGTGGTGAAACTTCAGGCTTCGTGTGCAAATGTGTGCATACTGGTGCTAAATGAAGAGAAATTTGTTACTTGGATTTTCAGCCTTTTTCTTTTTTTGGGAGAGAGATTAAAAACATTCTCATGACAAGATTTCTCCAATTAAATCAACAATAAAAAAAAGGAATTGGGCGGGGAAAAACATCCAGATATCCAAACTTACATCAATAAAGCGTACCCTAAATTCATTACAATTAAAAAAAAAAATAAGAAGAATAATCTTGAGGTATAGCCTTCTCAAACAATTGATTTTAAAATTCTTGTGCAACATCAGACAAAAACCCTATCATTGATTCACTAACCAACACAGCCGACTGAAAAACCGTTGCCGTCGTCACTGGCGACCTGAAGCAATACTGTTTGTATGTAGTCAACAGCACCCCAGTTCTCTGACCAGTAACACTGGCATCTGAGGTAACGGATGAGACATCACATCACTTTCTCCAACATGGAGTTTCTCAAGAAGACGCGTGTCATTCTTGACTATGGATCACTTTTCGTCCTTTACTTTCACATGTTAAGGAGTCTGTGCCGAGATCTCAGTCTTCTTGCAGTTTCCCCAACATGGGAAAGTTTCATTTTTGTTTCATCTCAGGTCGTTTGCTATGATGAGCAGCGTCCTTCTCTTGTTGTTCGTGCACCTGGATTATTCCAGACCTTTGTGTGTGGTTTTTTTTGATAACCCTGAGGAGAATTTCATCTCGTCCCTCCTTGGTGGGGTATATTATCCTGGCCTCACTCTGAGTGTTCAGCTGAAACCCAAACCCGTGCCTTTAGGTCTCTGGGTGGCCCGGATGGGCTCAGTAATGCCTCTTCCCTCAGGACCCAGGCCCATCCCTGGACTCCAACCCATGGTTTGCAGCATGCGGTTCCCCATGTTGGTCTCAGGGATCGGAGGTGCGTTCTCCCCGACCACTCCTGAAAACAAAGTTTACAGATTAAAGAAAGCTAATCATTTCTGTCTACGCATCCTCACTCATACCATGTTAAACACTACGTACAAGTGTCAGCTATAAAGGAGATCTTCAAAGCAGCTCAGACAATGTACGCGTGAAATGAGTAAATAATAAAGTTAGTTTGACGTCATGCCCCACAAACAGTTTAAACACAAAGCTAGAGACAGTTATAGTGCAGTAAACAACTTAACATAACAGGAAATTCAATCACAGGTAAGTGGTACATAAACTCTTCTGCTTACTTTCTCTCATCTGAAGACCGTAGCCATCTTCCCAGCAACAAATTTTTTCCTCCCCCAAATAAAGTAAGGTAGACTTGCCTTTTGTCCTTAGTGCCTTATTGCTATGTATTACTATTGCTATGTCTGTGAATGGAGTGCACAGTGTAAGGAGTGCTTCGAGTACTAAGTCAGAGTAAAGAACGGCTATTTATATAAATTTCAGTCCATTTAGCTGGGACTGTACTAGAAGGGGAAAAAGTACTGGTGGCTGCCAGTGCTACCCTCTCAGTCTCCTGGTAGATGTGCCTATGGTATGAATTTGAAAAATGTAGGTGACATCTTTGTTATCATGGTCACAAAACTTTCAGGAAACTTAAAAATAAATAACTGGTTTATAAAACGATGACAAGATACATCAGAGCCAAGGATGCACTGAATACATAAAATTCCTTGAACTACACAGGAATAAACTGGCACCAGAATAATGTTAAATAACTAGTTTGTCATAGTACTATCAAACTGCTAGCTTTTTTTTTAGTCATAAATCAAGGACAAAACATCTGAAATGTATCCAGTGGTTGGAATATTGAGGCAAAACAGCTGTTTGTAGCTTTTTGAAGTTGATATGTGCAAAACAATTAGCTCCAATATTAGATCTGTTATGTTTTAATCACACAAGCTTAGAGACCGGTCAGTGAAAGATGTGTACATCTCAACCAGTTGGTGGCTGTCGGCTGTAGCCAGGGGAAATCAGTTGCAAATAAGGTGCTGCACCAAAAACCATCTTGTAATTGCTTTGGTTGCAACACACTGTCTGCAAGAGTGCAAGACTGTCTTGCTTCAAAGTAAAAGTAAAGAATGCGCTCGGCAAGTAATTTGCAGACAAGCATGCAAACTAGTGGCGACCTGCATGCGAACAAAGCAATTGCAAGCAGGTTTACAGTGCAGCACCGTATAGGTCTTTTTACCTACTGTCAACCTACTTACAACCAGCAACCACTCACCAACCTTTTTTTTAACATTATAAATTTGATTTGTGGCAAAACATTTTATGCTTTTTAGTCACTTTTAAAGAAATTAAAAGTGAAAAAAAAGTTACTAGCAGTATCTTTTGGATTTACAATACATTAACCCTAAAACATTAAAATCCTTTTTCTTGTTTACAGATCTGACATTCTGTCTATCTGGTGGTTCAGCTTTAGTATAAACGTAACCATGTAATTGACTTGGCCACATTTTCAATGGTGTAACAAATGCAACCAGTGAAGGGAAGATCATCCGTGTCTGTCTCAGACAGTGATCATTTTGTCCTCCCTCTTCCTGGAAGTTCCCACTCCAGTCACAGAGTGCAACCTATTACCCTTTTTAATCCTCCTTTCATTTGTATGCAGGGCAGAGTAAAGCTGCAAGCTCATTTGCAGACGCAACCGTCTGAGGGTTCGAGCACGCCAGGAAGGACATTTGGCCTCAGAGTACAAATATACGCCAAGTGAGTGTCAGATATGCCACAATGATACTTTGGCAGTCCAGTAGACAGTGGTAATGTTTTCCATGTGCTTGCTGGGTGTTGCCGCCCTATTTAACTGATTTTATCCAAGTTTTTAAGCAGCCACCTTAAATAAGGACCTCATAAAGTTGAAATTAATGTTTGGTTACACTTTTTTTTGTCTGCCCAATTTCTTTAATGTGTGCTCCATTTCTTCTGTTTTTAAACACTAATGCTTACCTTTCTGTTGGGCCTGGGCATAAATTAAGGAAGCCTGCACCTGAGCCAAAGCATGCATGACTCTTTAACCCACAACTGACAGCCAACTTAATCTCATAAAACACTTCAGTACACTAATGTGGATACAATGTCAGCGTTTAGGTATAAATTACAATCAAAAACAAGACATAGCTCCAGACTAAATACATTACAGGGCCAACATTAGCATTAACTCGTCCTTCCTCCTCCAAAAGGATAAACTGGCCCAGAGGTAAGAGGAGTAGTTTTTTTGGAGGAGGTGGAGGGGCTGAGTGGCTAACGGCTAATCCAGTATCTCTGCTGTGGCGGCGTGATTTAGCCAGCTGACTCTTGTCCAGCAAAGCTTAGGAAGGAAAGGGCTTTATTAATGAGAGAAGGTTGTGCAGGAGGGAGGATATGAAGGGAGAAAGATCCGCTTTCTCAAAAATATGCAGCTAAAGCGCACATTTCATCCCAGTCCGTACAGCAGAAGGTGTGGAGGAAAGCTTGGACACATTGAGCTCAACGAGGAGGAGGAGGGGGAGGGGGAGAGGAGAACAGAAGAGAGCCAAAAATACAATAAAAGGAGCAGTTGGTATAAAGTGCCAGATGGTGTGCTAGGTGAAGCTAGGTGTGCATCCAATACCTGAAGGTGCAGTGGAACCAAGGGGTGCTGCTTTGCGCCTCCGCTTGATATCCCCTGTGCAGAGTGAGCCGAGGTGTCCGCTGGTCTGTCTGTAAAACCAGTCAAGACACGCAAAAATAGGATAGCACCCATTTGATCTTAAATAACAAGAAAAGTTCTCATCCCTTAACAAAAAAAACCAAACAAAACAACAACAACAACAAGAAACAAACAAACAAAAAACCCAACGAAGTTAAACTGCTCTCACCTGCTTGCTGTTTTTACTGAGCAGGTCCTCCGATGCCCTCTGTCTGAGAGTGTGTCCCAGTGCAACTGAAGGGGCAATGAGGGAGACACAAAAGAGCGAGTTACCCCTGGAATGAACTTTGTATTCTGCATTTTAAAGTCATTTTGGAGGCTTTTTTAGCCTTTTTTAGGTCGGTGTAGAGAGGATAGGAAAGCTGGGGAGAAAGAACAGGTGAGGGAAGGACAGGCAGTGAATGGCCTCTGAGCGGATTCAAACCATTTTATTCCACAATAAAAGGAATAAAAGGGAAAAAAAGAAAGTGAGAGACAGCTTACCTGTCCGTGTTCTCTCCTTGAGCCTGAGCTGAACCAAGGCCTGTTGGAGATATTATAGTATCATTACACAGAAACTATTGCTTCTCGTCTACCACAGAAACTAGTGCAGATCCCCCAAAGAAAACAGGATTATCGAGATCTTTCTCACATTAGCTAACACACAGGCAAAAGCTGAATGAGGTCTCATCATGCTCCTCTGTTGTCAAATAAAATGCTTTTATGATATCAGTATAAAATTGTAAAAACCAAATTTTGATCATATCCTGCAGGTTTTTAAGTTACTTTTATTAATTCTTCAACACCAAGGCTACTTATTTAAATAGCATCTTTCATAAAATGGAAAAGGTGATTGTGCAGGAAGAACTTACTCGTGGGTGTCCTGAGTTTGTCTGCTCAATCTTTCGCTGAAGCCCTGACTGGAGGTTCCCTGCAGCCCTGCCTCAGGTACCTGATGGTTGCCATGAAGGCGGCTCAACCGGGCCTGGAAACCTGACAAACACCAGCGCAGGTTCATCATTATTTGACCTTATGATACGATCAGTGAAATCACTCAATCGGTTGGGTCAGGAACATTTCAAGGTAGCAAAACACTGATACATCTTTTGAAAACCCAGCTTATATTTCAACAGGTTTGTAAACAGAGCATTATGCACTGGAAGCTGAGGTAATCTCAGTATGACGTACGGTGTTCAAGATATTTATTAGACCACCTGACAATTAAATAGTCCTAATTCACACATAATTACCAAAACGCTTCATTTTTATGGCCTCCTTTGGAGCATTTACAGAAATGGAAGAATAATGGAATCTCCACCGTAGGTGCATTGCATCTAGCATTGAAACATTCTGGAGCTTTTCTTGGGCATAAACACAACAATGCTGACCAAAGAGTTTAAACTTTAACTTTTACACCCACAGTACCTTATTCCAGTCATCTGCAGTCCAATGTGTGTGCTCCTGGATGTCTCAACAATGGCTTCTTAGCAGCTAGCCTTCCCTTTAAGCCTCGTTTTTTCAGCCCTCTGCTTATTGTCATCCCGAAGACCTTCACATCAGCAGTGATTTTCTTTCTGTCTTTAGTACTTAAAACTTTGAAGCACTGGACATCTGTTTTCTGCCTCTTCCTTGGCACATTTTCCAAGCATCAGTCTCAGCAATTGATCGATCCACAGCATACATGACCACACTGTGAGAACACTTTAAGTCTTGCCCAATTTTGTCTCAAAGCATACCCAGCATCAAGAAGTGCTTTAATGCAGACTCTTTCCTTTTCATCGAGTTCTCAAAGATTTACCATTTTGAAAAGGATCGATGGATTTCAAACTGAATTCACTCATTTTTCTGTTTAGGAATTCAAGTGAATTAATTTGCCATCTTAATCAAAAATAATGCACTTTACTATTTTTTTTCTATGTTTTTTTGTAAAACAATACATTTGAAAAATCATGGCTAAGAACAACAATTATATTTTAACAATCATTTTAATTAAACAGCTTGCACATACTGGTGGATAATCCATTGCAGAAACATAAAAAATGGTTTTGGTAATGACAGTACCTTTAATTTAGGGTGGCTGTGGCATAAACCTGTGGTCTAACAAATCTGCAAAGTTGCTCCAGCTTTAAGTCCAGCAACTATGCTGTGTGATGTGGGCTCCAGCTTTTGGGCACTGATGTGAAGGTAATTCTAAATTAGGCACCAGCACCACATTGGTTGGAAAATAGGTAGGAGATAATATGTCACGACTAACAAGGTGTGAAAGGGGGGAGCTAGATTAAAGGTACTGTCATTACCAAAACTGGAGGACACTAGTTAAAAGCAGGTAGCGAAAGGCAGCTTCATGCAGAACAAGTCTGAAAAATTTTCTTTTCGGTGCTGAACGCTGCAAACAAAGCCTTTGTTAGGAGATGTTACTCTGTTATTCCATCCATCAGTTTATTGCTGTAATGCTGATATGTCAGTGTTAACCGTTTGCCTCCTAGTGGTCTGTAGTGAGATTGCAACAACTTTTCACTACAGTATCTTCACTTTGCCCCTCATACTAGATATTATATTACGTTATATGTTATAAAGCTACTCCTTCCATTTGCTCCAACTAGGGGGCACCACAGGAGATCGTCGGTTTCCACCTAGTCCCCGTCCTCTCTCTATCAAACCAACCACATTCATAAAACTCCTCTTTGCCCATCCTCTTGCCTAGGAGCTTCATCTTCACATCCTTTTCTCAATGGAGCAGCATATCCCAGTTCTAATCCAGCTCAGAGAAATTCAGTACATGCTTGTTTCTCCCAGTGCAAATCTGGGCATCTTTAAATGAGCTAATGACTCTTTACATCCTTTTACATCCAAACCTACAGTCTGTTCTTCACCCCTCTTTAGAGCCACTTTGGATGGTTGACCAAAAAAGGGAGGGGGAGAAAAAAAATTGCCATTGTGTCCAAGTTTCTAAGTGATTCAAATGTGACTCTGAAAGCAAGCACATCCACCAAGCAGAAGCCTACCTCTCTGTGCACCAGGGCTCATGAGTGGGAAGGATCCAGTGAGAATGCTGTTAAAGACGGGGTCAGCTAGATCCAGCTCCTCTGACCCAGTCTCCCTCTCCCACCAGGGAACAACTCCTGCTATCCCACAAGCACCCCCGGGCCCCGGACCGGAGCCCGGCTCACCCTCGTAGAACCAGTCACTCTGCTCATCGTCACCTAAAAGAAGGAGTATGAAAAATGGGACCTCACAGAAAAGCTGCTTAAACTCATATACAAAATGAAATAAAAAAGCAATTCCACCACATTTAGAAATAACTGGGAAGGATCAATAATCAATAACGACAAAAGAGGAGTACACAGTTTCTAAAAGCTAGCAAGATGTTTGAGAGAAGTGCTTTTATGTTGTTTTTACACCTGCGCTGTTTTTTTCTGTTTAAACTGTACTCTGGTTCATTTCCCCCCTCAGTCCAGTTCACTTGTGCAGGTGTTAACAGGGTAATCGCACTCAGGTACAGATCAAACAACCACACCAAACGCTTTTGGAGGAGGTGGTCTAAGTCCGATTCCAAATGGTGTGTGAATGCAATCTGAGTCAACTACCAGGTGCATGCTGCAAGTCTGAACTAAACATCTTCACATAGCCAGGAGTGCTTTGCATTCTGGGGTGCGGCAGAGTACCATAGTTATTCACAAACAGTACACAAACAGTCAGTGCGGGTTAGCAACTAGCTGTAAAATTAATGTAAATTCCCCATGTTGGACACTCAGCCAGAACACAGCACCTTCATCTTCCTGTACTTATTTTTGTTGCTTGCGCTCCAGACAAAATAAGCGGACTAAATGTTCTTACATGGTTTGTACTGACCCATTTTGGTTTACTTTGAGTTTTTTCTGCGTCAATAGAAACCAAACCACAGGAAAAAGCTACAAGTTACAAGTACAAACTCATCAACTGACTTGGACCAGAAAATACCCTAAAATTAGACTGTGTGCACTTCCTACAAAACACAACCACTGTGTGCAGACGCGGACCCTTACCCTTTCACAAAATCCTCACTTCTGTGTGCACTTCTATGCAACATGCCAGACAGTTTTAAACACATACCTCAGTACATATCTCAGTACATACCTTGCCTCCCCTCATCATTTGTATAGAGGCCTCCATCACTGCTGTTACTCACACTGCTGGTCTCACTGAGAGAAAAGGGTGGAAAAGGAAATTCAACCAAGTGTTTCTCCACTGCATGACTATATCACAAATCCACATATACTCCATGCATTTACAATTAACATTAATGCTAATAAATAATACCTTAGACACTTTGTGATAACATATAACAGAACAGTAATGTAAACTCCCCCATGTTGAACTACTGCTGGCAACCTTAATCTTTCCTCTGCTCTGCAGCCTTGATGAGCTCAGCACAGCTATCCACCTGGTGGCAATTTTTGTTCGAGTCCCCCTTCAGCTCACAAAGGATCTCATGAGCAGAACAAGGACTACCTCTGCCAGCTGCAGTTCATGATGGAAAAAGGCTGTCTAGCCCCAGGATGAGACTCCAGACAGTTCATTACGATCAAAGCCATAACAATAACCTTACTAGCCCTACAACGAGTAGGGAAACGCTAGATGGTAGTTAGCAAATTAACTTTTAAGTACAAGTTTCCATTTAGATTTTTTTTTCTTCTTTTTTTCAACAATTTTTCATTCAATAAAATAAGTTCCCAATACATTCTAAATGAAAGCAGCCATCAAAGAACATGCATGAGAACTAACTAGTCTGGAACTGGCAACATTTCAGCTTTTAATAGTCGCTTCTTTTTGGTGATCTATTCACCAAACACATTTCAGACATTTCAAAAACACTCCATAAAAATCGCACACAGTAGCACATACAGAGGGAGCTACAACATCAGGAATTACGAGGCATAAAAAGAAAGGCAAAACACTAACCACCTGTCACTCATGTCCTCATCCGAGCCCTTTTGCTCCTCCAGCTCCATCTTGTCTTTGGACCCGTCTGTTGGAGAACAGACGGGGTCTTCACTCTCCACCACAACCCCTTCATCGGCAGCTTCCACTCCCAGCCGGTGTGTCGCCAGTTTCCTCTTTTTTACTCTGTTTTTGTTTCCACTTGGCTCTACCATTCCACCTCCGCAGAACTCCATGGCACCTCTTCCCTCACTTGCACCCAGTCTATGTGGCTTGCCACCAACACGGGCTTTGGGTACAGGCGGTGGCCCAAGCATAGTGGAGGTGGGCGGTTCTGGATCTATGGGTGGGTCCACAGCCATGCGTTTGACCTTACGTCGTCGCCTAAGGCTTCGAGTCCCCTCTGCTGAGCCCAGGACACCTAGGTCATCCGGCCAGAGCGGCCGTTTACTTCGCCCCATGTCGGCTGTGTAGGGGATTCGCCGTTTGGGGCCAAGTTGTTCATCTGAGTCACTGTTGTCACGGGCATGGCTATTGGCAGCAGAGACAGCTCCTGTACTGGCACGGTAGTCCTGCAACAAATGACACTGTGGTGAATACCAGGCTGTGATGCTGATGCTAAATTAAGACACTTGCATCAACATGAGTATGTCAGCTAAGACAGAAGCAACAGCAGTGGGGCCGGATTTATGAAACACAGACACATTTTTACCCCCCAAAAAATGTTTGCTATTGTCCAAAACGCCACACTATTTTAATATGTTTTGGATTTTTTTCCCCCCACAGTTACATTTTTCTCCTCTTCTCAAAACAACTACAGCAAGCCAGATGACTACATTCTTAAATGTAGTAAAACTGGCTCAGGTGGTCTTAGGTAAGACTGTTGACATATGGTTTCAAACAGATGTGTCTCGCCCACAGTCCCTATTCAATTCACCCTATCTCACCTTATGTTCCTCCACACTGGACTCTGAACCCTCACTGAGGTGGCCCGTCTCCCACGGTGGATGTGGGTTGTCTGAGCGTCGTTTCCTACCCCTCCGCTTCCGAGCCTGTCTCTTTAGCAGACAGCCCACTGCCAGTGCATGGTCACCTCCATCACCAAAACCACCACGGGCAGCTTGCTCTGAGCTCTCCTCCAGCGCTGACACCAGGTCATGGACCAGCTCGTCCATCGTTCGGCGAAAGTGCCTGAGATGAAGCAAAAAAGGAGGGTGGATACCATTTTATCTCACACCAGGAGTGGACAATCAGATACCTAAAGCACTTACAAACACTAAAGATTTCGCGTGTGCACAAGTATTGGTATAGAGTATAAGGATGTAGCCATTATGTGTAGATTCCTATTGATGGGCAAACCGCAAAGAAACTTAAGAGACGACTGCTGACTAGACAGATGCAAATTGAAATGCTATCAGGTCAGCTAGCTGTCGATAAGCCCAACTGACGGTGACAACTTTGGACATGGGAGTAAGCTAGCTGTAAAATATCTGAGACTATAGCCTGGTGATTATTCACATTACATAACGTCCATATCTTCTCAGCAAGCAAAGCTAGGGCTAACACACGATGGGTGCACTGCTGAAAAACAGTATTAACAAACCTCAGGCGATACTATTTAATAGCCCGTGATTGCGGTTGCAAGGTTCTCTAAATCGACGCTTGCTTTAGTTTGCACTTTAAGTTGTTAGCTTCGAAGGCTAACGTTTTCTTGCTACTTAGCCAAGCCCTTCCAAAACAAACCTTGAACTACAGAATTTAAAAGCTGACCAACTGCTGGTACGTAACAGCGTTAACCTGTAATAACACTCACGGCATTAACTTATGCTTAGTTTAAACAAGCGCCGTCAAAAAGTAAACAACAAACACACCCTAAAATATTCAGAAGAGCTTAGCTGCTAGCCTGTTAGCGCAGCTAGCCTTCTCTCTGCCTCTAGCCGGCTGATTCACGAGAGTGGAGTGGACGTGAACAATATGTTACGTCTCCGCGGTTTCAAACACCACCTACCAGCCAGTTCCCGCTTTGCCGATGGTTTTTAGATTAGCTGCACGGAACATGAAAGCCACCAAGTCCCCGCTATCCTTAGCCAGAAACAACGGACAAACACTGACACGCCACTGAAACCATTCTGGCACAAAAGCTAACGATCAGCTAACTGGATCAATATGCGACAAGAGGAGGACACCGTGAAAGCAGCAGCAAGGTACTGTGTTGCCTTTGAGTGCTGCAGAAAATTGTACTACTAGCATTGCGATGGGAGAAAGAGATCGTCAGAACATAATAATATTAAAAAGCATTATAATTATTCGATTTAAATATGCCAAAACTGGATAATATATATATGTATGTGGTTGATAACAACATGTCTTATCTACAAATATTTGCTTACCATTAACTGTCATGTATGTACACAATAACTGAAAAGCTGCTGTTGTAATGATGTACGTGAAGGCAACATCAGGCGCTTGACTTCCACGTGTATTTATCTGTATTGAACACTAGAGGGCGGTGTAGTATAAAACTGGATCCTATGGTTGAACTCTGTTGGGCTATGAAATACACACCGATCAGCCATCAGCCAGCAAACATTAAAACTGGTGACATTTGAAATGAATACATTTCATCTCTTTAAAATTAAATGTGCTGCTGGGAATCCTTGGCATTCGTGTGAATGTCACTTTGACACATAACACCCACCAAACAGTGTTTTAGACTAAGGAACCCCCCCTCCCGCCCCATCCCCAGCCTTTAGACTAACAAAGGTCATCAGTTCAAACACACTTTGTAGAATAGTCTACTATTAATTACAGCAATCACTGGAAGAGTCACTGGGTACTTGGGAGTCTTGGATTTCACCCAATGCAACAGGTGGTCTTGTCTCAACGTGATGCAACAACACTATATTGTCAACAAAGGATCAACACCCACAACAGGTGGCACAGTCTGAACTAATGGGACATTTACATATTAAAAGGCACTGTCGGGCATGTCTTATTAGGTAGATCTCTGTGCCAGTGCAGCTTATTGTGTCATTCTTGTGTGATCATTGTCTAAAGGGAAGATGCCCAGTTCCACTAAAATGCAATCCTAGCAGGTGTCCCCCTCATCAAATGCCTAAGAAGTCAGAGGGTCTGGTGCATGATGACCACTCCAGACCCAGCTCAGGTTTCCAACCAGGGGGCCTAGGTAAATTTAGTAAGACGCTGTTCACTTGCACTCAACAGTCAGACACTTGACATGCGCGGAGAGAGTAAGGATACAAGTTCTTGAGCAGAGCAGACTCATATCTATCGAGAGGTGGCAAAGACCAAACATCTGCCGCTGGGATTAAACACACTATGGAATCATGATATCAGCAGAGGATGGAGACGAGTTAGATGAGGCTGCTCAGAACTATGCCACTGACACCACCTGGAGCTGGGTAAAGTGATTTAAGAAAAAAAAATCATCTGCACGTGTGGAAAAAAACACAAAAGCATGAATAACGCTTAAAGCAAGTTATACCCGTTTGTGTGTTTCAGCATTTGTGCAACGTGAACATGAATAAAGTAGTCACGACAACCTTTCAAAGTCATGTAGTAGGTTCTCTGAGGAGAAGCAGGGAGAGCAGGGTTGTATTTTTCCATAATCCACCAGTGTAAGACTAGACGTTACCACTGAAACTGAAGATGACGGGCTCAGACTCATTAGGTCAAGTACAAGTTATGAGATACCCTATAGCAGTTGTTATCAACTAAATTCACAAATGCATCCACAACACTGAAAGACAGCAGATGTTTTCCTGTTTGTTTTCCGTATTTGTTTGACATCTTACAGTTAACTTAAATTACTTTTTAAAATCAATCTGCAACCATAAGCCCTGGAAAAGCTCATTATTTTTCCTTTTAGTCTCTGAGTCAGAGTTTAGTCTTTTCAGCCTCTGTCTCATGATCCTCAGGCCAGAATAGCCTCAGCCAATCAGAAACCTATATTATTTTAACAACTGACTCAATTAAAATGACGTTTAACAAGAATTGCTAGTACCTGAGGCAAACTGTGTTGAGTAAGTCCGGGTTTATGGTGGAGTCATTCATAAAAAATGACTGTCAAGCACCTTTCGCTGCATTTTTTGCATGTATTGAAGTGCATGACCAGATCCATGACAGGACAAGCAAACATTTTACCTGTAAATCAGTAATTCATTTAAATGTTAAATGTAGCACGTTGTCTGCAGAATGGACAGTGTGCTATAACACCCTTACATTGTAAGTACAGCATGTGATCACTGCTTAGGAAGTCAGTGAACTGACATCTCACAAGTCACCACTTCCTCTTGGCCTCACAGGGTGTGAGAACACAAAAGCAAAAATGATTTCCCCTTAGCAGGGCTGTCCTAAAAGAACAAGAACAGCTTGCATGTTCACCAGTTGAGGTCTATTACAACAGTGTAAATGCACCAAGTAGAAAATTTGAAGCTGATGTTTTTCTTCAGCTGAGTAGGCAAGTGAGACTGTCACATGTCAGCAGGTTTCTTGTAGCCTGACACAGGTCACGTCTCTGACCATTCATGTTGAAAATTAAACTGATATCATGTGCTTTTTTAAATGTGTACAACGCTGGCTGAGTTTGCCTGGCAAAACAACGTGTTCTTAGAAACATGTCGGCAGCTGTGTGGCTCATGTATCCTCGGAGCGTCCAGTGACGCCAGTGTTTGTCACCGACATAATGTGTGGCCCACCTGTTTACGTAGGCACTCTGGGATAGGCTTACCGATGGTACAGATATACATCGGTATGTGTAACAACAAGTGTTTAAAGGACAAGGTGTTTACTGCAGATATTCAAAATAGTTTATGTAAAAAAAAACATTGAAAGTGTTTTGGTACACCTGCTTAAAAGGCTTGTTGCTTAAATGTAATCACATGGCAGCAACACCATCCATTTAGGCATGTAAACATGGTGAGGATCACCCACCAAAGTTCAAACTGAGCATCTGATTTAAGTGCCAGACACGCTGGTCTGAGCATTTCAGAAACTGATGATCGAGTGGGATTTTTCCATATAACCATTAGTAGGGTTTACAGAGAATGGTCTGGAAGTGAACAAACATTAATTGAGGCCAGTTCTCTGGGTGAAAGTCTCCTATTGATGCCTCAGGTCTGAGGAGAATGGCCAGGTTGCTTTGAGCTGATAGGAAGGCAACTATAACTGTGCTGATCACTCATTACAACCAAAGAGAATCTCTAAATGCTCAACACATAAAACCTTGATGGAGATGGGCTAGCTAGTTCTGCAGCTAAGAACAGGAAACTGAACTGTGTTTAAACACTACAGCTATTGTTCCTAACTATGTCTAACACTTTAGGACTACAGTGTACCCATCTACTGATGGCTGCTTCCAGCAGGATAATGTGACATGGCTCAAAGCTCAGATGATCTCAAACTGGTTTCTTCAACATGACAATGAGTTCACTGTACTCAAATAGTCTCCATAGCCACCAGATCTCAATCCAACAGGGCACCTTTTGGATGTAGTGGAACGGGAGGTTCACGTCATTGATTTGCAGCAACTGTGTAGTGCAAAATGTTTCCAGCAAGTTTTTGAATCTGTACCATGAAGAATTAAGGCACCTCTGAAGGCAAAATGAGGTGCTAACAATGAATAAAGTGGCCAGTGAGTAAAAATGACCATAGAGTGTAATAAAGTAAACTTAAATTCTGCAAAAGCGAGATTAAAAGCATCCTGGCCAAAAATATTTGCATTGCTTCCATTTGAAATTTGCATTGAGGAAAAAAATGACTAAGAGCGCCTCATATTTCCTGACACCAACCGTCTGAATTTGAAAAAGGATGGCTGCGAAAGTGCAAACCTTAAACAATAAACGCTCATTTTAAGTTGTGATGGAAAACTACTGACGAAGACACACGCTCTTCCCCTTTCTGCCTCACAGTCTGGAAAAACAATTAGATCGTGTTCACTCAGAGACACACTTTCCCAGACACACAGGCTGAGCTTGCTCTGGTTGCAGAAGAGCTGCACGTGAGGCTTTTGTAGCGTGTAACCCCGTCCAGTATTTGTCCTGGAGCATGAGGGGAGAAGGAATCTGCTGTCAGGATTTTGGGCTCGAGACAAAGATACAGACAGAGTGGTTTTGGCAGTAATGTAATTGTACTATTAATGAGAGTAGAGCCCTTTTTTATATTAGAAATGAAATTAGGTGCATTTACATCATGACTTCTCGAGTATCTTAGTCTTTGCAAACTCAGCGTTTGCATCTTTCTACATTAAATACCCGTTTTTGCTTACGTTTAGTAACCTAATCTCACTAACCACGAGCCGACCACATCCTCTTCGCACAGTCTCACTAGAGGGTCTCGCGCTGTAAGCAAACATGACATCTGCTACGAGGCAGAGCTGTGATTGGCTAGAAAGATCACCTCACAGCATCAGACCTGGCTGACAGACTGGTGACTTTAAACGCTTACGTAGCTTCCACTGCTTCCCGCTGTCAAAGACTTAAGTAAAGTGAGATGTCTTGCTGTATATGTATTTTTTTGTTATCAGAGTTACAAGTTTAATGCGAGTAGATGTAAACGGTCACGAAAGAGCATAAAGTCACTCTGTAGGCACATAAGAGCTCCGACAAAGTAAGAAAGAGGGTAATTTTGTTGCCACTGTGGCAACTGAAGCGATTTTTTCTTTCTTCTTGGCAACTCAACAGCTCGACACTGATTGGCCAACTAACGGGCCGGGTTTTTTTTGCAAGTGACGTCACCCAATGACATGACTCCTGAGTGAGAGGAACAGACTCGCTTAGAGAGGGAGAGTCAACGCTTTAACTTAAACGGTAGCGCTTTTGCTCCATGCTCCCAGGAGCTGCATCCGGGCATCGGACATCACCTGTATCGAGGAACAGGAGGTCTTTTAAAATGTTTCGTTGTTTTGTTATTCCCGGTTGATGAAACGCTCGTCTCCCGTGTGTTGGTTAAAAGGCTGCCCCTCAGCTCGAACAGGTATGTTTTGGATTTATGTATATTTGACTGCACCTGCCTCTGAGATGAAACCGATGATAAACTGGCTTTATTTACTCTGTAGATGTCTGTTATAACCACGCTGGCCACTTGTGTCTTTTATCCGTCTTTACGCTCATTAAGCTTTTTTCATTCATCACAAAAAATTCCCTTTTGCCCTGTCAGGAGGTATATGAGTCAGCTGTTTACCATATCGATTAGATCTTATTACTCTTTTAGGTGTTTAAACATGCGTTATGGAAGCTGATTTATCACATGTATTATCACGTGTCGGAGTTTTTTAATTTAAAACATTAAATAAAGGAATTTCCTTACATGTAGAAGGTTTTATTTTTCTTACATAATCAGGAATAGATTGCGTCTTGTACTGTGTGTTTCTGTGTATTGATGTGGGACTGAACATATTATCTGCTAAGCTGTTCAGCCAGACTCTTCCAAATGAACACACCACAGCTAAACACAAGTCGATGGATGGATGGATGGATCCTGTATTGATCCCACTGGGGAAATTATTTGGTCACAGAGCAGGATGTGCCACAGGCATATACTGTGAGCCTTATACTATGAAAAAATTTGCACACAACGGTGATTAAACCCCCCCCCCCCCCCCCCCCCCCCCAAACAAATATAATAAAAATGAGATTAAATTGAAGAGTAAACAGTAATCGTACCAGAGAGTAGTGCTAATTACATTAATGAATAGCATCCACACTATAATTCTAAAAATTAATTAATTAATTAATTAATTAATTAATTAATTAATTAATTAATACAAAGAGTGGATCTATTACTTTCTTCCATGTTTCCTGTCATATATACACTGTTCCAGTGGTGGATGCTCAGGCTTTATAAAGGCTCAGTTTAAGATAAATAAGGATTCTTTTCAACTGTGAATAATACTAAGCTATTCTAAAGGATAAAAATGTGGCGCTGAAAAAGTGCTTAAAAGGTCTTCTTTAGATGGAGGAGCGCTTTTTCTGAAACCTAGCCCAAGCATTTTGCTAGTGTTCAGAGACACTGAGATGAAACAAAAAGAGGAACAAACACAAGACATCTATTTTTAGATTAGGCTGCATCTGTGTAACAGTATTTTGCACTAAAAGTCCTCTGCTTGAAAGTCAACAGTGTCGTAACACAACGCCCCGGTGGAAAATTCAGTTAATAATTTAATACAGCAAAGGTAATTTAGAAGAGATCTTTTATAAGATTTAACAGTCAGTGTCTCTGTTCTTCAGACAGGGCCTCGTTTCTTGTTCACATGTAGGATATGTTGGCATTTTTCCAACATATTTAAACCCATCTTTTCCTGGATCACTACCTCCAGCACTCTCATCCTGTCTGTTACAAGAAGCCTTACAAATCATAATAGTAGTCAGTCTTTACCCTCGGTAGCCTGCTTACGGCCAAATATAAGACCCTAAATATGTTCCAATTTTCACCAGCGCGGGGCTAGAAATGGAAGCTGAACTATTTATAAAATGTTTCTATTTACATTTGTTTTTTAAGGGGAACTCTAAATTCTGTTGGTGTTGAAAGGTTGTTTGACTCAAATGGGCTTAAAAAAATACATAAGGGGGTGGATGGTGGTTTTATGCATTGAGTTCATGCTATATTTACTGTATTACACTACATACACTTGACTTGACAGTCTGGTCTAACTTAGTCTGTCCTTTGACATTTGATGTCTAAATGGAAAACAGTTGTAAGGCTTTACAGACTTACAGTATGAGGCCCGAGGGGATGTAAGAGGACAGTAAGGTCAAAAGTGGTAACAGGTTCTTTGTACAGTTTGTAATTACAGATCAGGAAACAGCTTCAACTCCTTCTTTATCTCATAAAGAAAGCTTATTTTACTTCAGAGTGTTGGAATAGCTCACCCTATTTCCAGCGGGGGGACAGTTATGTCACCAGTGCTTTGATTCACGGGCTGAAGATTGCTACGGAAGATGCCCACTCATAAGCGCGTCCACTTTTGAAAGTTGACAGAGTTCAGGAAGAGGTGACTTATGCAACTCATTTTAATCCATTCACTTCCCCCAGACCCGTCAAACCATGAACTTCGTGGGCCAGTTGGCGGGCCAGGTGTTTGTCCAGGTCAAAGAGCTGTACCGAGGCCTCAATCCCGCCACCCTCTCTGGCTGCATCGACGTCATTGTTGTGAGACAGCCCGATGGCTCCCTGCAGTGCTCGCCATTCCACGTGCGCTTTGGCAAGCTGGGGGTCCTACGGTCCCGAGAGAAAGTGGTGAGAAGATAAAAAAACAACAACAACAAGGGTATCTTTAGAGGAAAAGTTTAATGTTCTAGTTTGTTCAGCTCTCACCCTCTCTTGTCTCACACCTCTGCTTTTAGGTGGACATGGAAATCAACGGAGAACCAGTAGATCTCCACATGAAGCTCGGGGAGAACGGCGAGGCGTTTTTTGTGCAAGAAACAGAAAATGATCAGGTAACGATTGGGAGCGTTTCCGCGTAGCATAATGCTGTCTGCATGTAATGATATTTTGATTAACTAATTTGGCCAAATCATCTCAACTCATGTGGAATAACTGCTTAAATAAACAGGTGAGAAATGACACAGCAGTGAAGAACTTTATATAAAAAACCCTAAAAGACTGTTATATTTGTAGCTATATAAAAGGCAGTACATTTCCACCTTTATGTGGCCTCTTTGATTCAAATAAAACCAAGATTCAAATGATAACACTTTATTTACACCCTGCGCTCACACACTCCCCATTTGCAACTGAAAAGCATTATCCAAACTTTCTTTTTCCTACTCGAAGTGATAGTAGTTTGAACAAAGTCGCACTGTGTGCAGAGTTGGCACAGCACCCAGGAATTTCTCCACTTTCCTTTTTTGTAAAAACAGACTGCCTTTGTTTATCAGCGAGCAAGAGGCGAGAACGCAGAATTTACTGACCCAGGCTTTATGACCTGGAAGTATGTCAAACACTGGGAGCATGAGGATAAATCTGGAAACTGGATAAATATGCTTCTGGAAATTTAAATGTTTGAGGTATTGCAGTATTTGTAAAACTGGCTTAAGTATTAGAGAAATGCTCAGAACTTGGCGAGTTAAATATTTGTCAGAATTCCTCCAGTCTGACCTACATTTCTACTTTTTATGTGTACGAAACTTCATGGAAAGCCGTTTTTCCTCAGTTTTTTGGAAAGTCAGTGTTTAATTTTATTTTGGTTTTGCGAGGTTCAGTTGCAGCCTTAAAGAGCCTGGTTGCATGTACTCTCATCTTCTTTCTCTTTCTCTCTCTTTTTGGCTTTGTATGCACATGAGGATGCATGCAGAAAAAGACAAAAACAAGCTCTAAAGTACTGAAGCTTGGGGCTGGCTGTAACGAGGGAAGTGTCTGATTTATTTTCCCCTGGGTGGTGTCAGATTCTCAGGCTTGAACAAGCAACTAGGGGAGGAGCGTTGTTTCTCTGAACCCATTTTCTTGGCTCAGGGAAGCAAAACGTGAGGCATTGTTGTCAGACCACAAATCATGGTGTTATACGTCAGTTTGTCTTCACTTTCTGTGTTTCCCCTAAGTCTGCACACACATATTTATGTTCCCCTGGATGGACAGCAGGAGACCTCCTGGAAAACTCTTTTCTTTTCCTAGAAGGAGGGATCATAAAAGTGACTCTAAACTTCACAGAACTGAGAAACAGAGTCTGCTTCTGCTTTGGCAAACCCTTTCCTCTGTGGAGGTTTTTGCAGTTTGGCAGTTAATTGCAAACCTATGTCTCAGACCAAAGTCATGCGATACACTAACTATGGAGTGGGGGGCTTATTGCACTGATTATAATCTACTTTTATGCAGAGTGTTGTCATCTTTTGTTTCTCAATGGTTGACATAGCTTCATGTCAAAGCAGGAGATAATAGCTGTGCAGGTTGCACAATCACATGTTGTTCTGCGTTACAAAAACCAAAGTGTGAACAGTGGGGGAGTCAGCAACACTCCTACAGCACCCAATTTCAGTGCAGACCTAAAGCTTTGACAGTAAATCCAAACAGATTTCCTCATGTGGGTAGTTTTTGGTGTAACGTTCAGGCTCTTTGTCTGCCCGGCATTGTTTCACTCCTGTTTCCTGTCTTAACAGGAAGTGGTTCCCTCCTACCTGGCCACCTCTCCTATCCTATCAGATGGACCCGTTTTGAAGGGGAAGACCTCCGGGACACCCATACAGAATCTGTGCTCCGTGGCAAGCAATGGCGAGAACAGTAATGTGATGATGAAGAAAAGGAGGAAGAGGAGGAGGAAGGCTCGGGCGGACAGCCTTAGGAGAGAGGAAAGTGGAGACTACTCCGCGGACGAAGACATGTTCCCCATAGACATCAGCTCGGATGAAGTGGCAGAAATGGAGAGCAACAGGTAAGAGCTGGGGGTGAGGAGTGAAGGGAAATGGTGAAGGACTAATCAAATACCCATGCAGAGGATGAGGATGATCACCTGACAGTGTAAGAGAGAGTAAAGTAAACCCTGACTAACTCGTCTTTGTGATTGTACTGCAGGTCTTCATCTCGGGATGTCTCTAGAGAGGAGAACACAGTTGGTTCGACCAACAGTTCTTTCAAACAGGCTGGCATGTACACTCGTTCAGATGGGGAGTGGAGTCCCATTCAGAGGTGCTCAACTCACACAAAATTCTTTCACACCTACAGTAAATGCTATAAATCCATGAAATAAATGTGAAAATGCTATAATCTCTTTCTCCTTTAGTCCTGGAAACTCTCGCCCCACATCTCCCAAGAGTGATTCTGAGCTAATTGGCAAACCGTCAAACACAGACAATCAGAATCCAGAAATGCACTGGGCGTGGGGAGAGCTGCCTCAGGCCGCCATGGTAGGAAAGCCTTAATCCTGATACCCTAATCTGCAGTGTTGTTATTTCTTCAGCTCATATCATCATCTTCTTCTCCACTCTTGTAGCCATCTGTTCTTCCACTGAAGTCCAGCCCTCCACCAGTTTGCCCCGTATCTATCCCGGTGTCTGAAAGCACGCACTTCCGTGTGATTACGCCTGAGGTGTCTTCGGAACAGTGCGGATCCTGCTCGGAAATACCAGCACTGCGACTGCTGATGCCGACAGAGACGATGCACACAGAGGAAATGGTCGTCGCAGTTGGGCCGGATGCAGAATCCATTGGGATGGAGTCTCAAACAGTAACTTCGGAGATGCAAGTTACAACAGCGGGAGGCGTGGCAGCTCGTATGGTGGCTGACATGGAGGACACTTCACCTCGTCCACAAGGCAAAGCAGACTCTCCGTCAAAGAAAAAAGGTAAACCTTAAAAAGGTTTCCCCACGTATCATTTAATGCACTGTCTTACGTCGAGAAGCTGCAGCTTCAAACTGCAAATTGCTCAAACTCAATCAGTTGCTCTCCGTAGTATAAGATAAGATGTAATATAAGATGGATTTACAGCCAAAAATGTGTCTGAATCGTTGCATATGATTGCAAAGATAAACAGGGGCCAGGTGAAATGATCTGGTACTACAGGGAAGCATACAACCTCATAATAATCCATCCATAGACCCTCTCACAGAGATCAAGCTGGCAAATGATTTGCTTCTGGATAAATCAATCAGGGGGGAAAATCTAAGAGGCTGAAAATCAATTTGCTCTTTTGCAGATAAAAGGAGTCGCCATCTTGGTTCTGATGGAATTTATCTGGACGACATCACTGAGCTTGAACCGGAAGTGGCAGCCCTTTATTTTCCTAAGAGGTATTTGGACATCACACATGCTTTCATGTTAAGAAAAGTTTCATACAGTTGTATTTCTGAACTGTGCAGAATGATCAGCGAGATTCTTATCAAAAGTATCTCCTCTTTTTTTCTTTCTTTTTTTTTGCAGTGACATTGGTGCAACAGTGAGGAGCATCTCAGATCCGGGCCTCCACAGCACCAGTCAGTCTCCTCAGTCTGTAAGCTCTGGAGGAGACAGTGGAGTAGACAGTTACTGCGATCCCATGTCTGACCTGCCATCAATTGCCATCTCTTTGTGTGGGGGGCTCAATGACAACAGGGAGATCACGAAAGGTAAACGATCACGTGACATGACACGACTCCAAGATGCACTTTAGACACTGTGTTGTAAGCATGGGGAATAAGTAACGTGTGGGGTTTTTTTCTTCTCCCTTCTTTTTATAGAGCAATTTTATAAGAAGACCGTGTCCTATCAGCAGTTCACAGAGAACCCCTCTATCATCGACGACCCCAACTTAGTGGTGAAAATTGGCTCAGAGTAAGACATTCGAGTGTATTGAATGGATTCATGTGTCACACACTGCGGGCAAAAACAGCAGCGTTAGCGAAACTCTTTGGCCTAATGAGCCAAAATTGGCTGAAAAACGTGTGTTTTGCTGCATTTATGGAAGGGCTAAAAATACATTTTGTTATCTCCCACAGGTACTATAATTGGAACACTGCAGCTCCGCTTGTGCTGGCTATGCAAGCCTTTCAGAAGCCTCTGCCAAAGGTAAGAGCTGATTGCAGACGCTGCACAGATACTCAGGACTCAGTAAGTTGGGTTGGATTACATGAGAAGTATTCCCCCTTCTGACTGAACCTGGTACTGCACCAATTTACATAACATAAGGCCTAATGTGGAGTCTGTGGACCTCAAACCTCACTGTGTTCAGTTTTTGCAGCTGCAGACAAAATTTACGTTGTGTGACAAACGTCTTCCAAACTTTTGCTCTCAAGCTAAATGTTGTTTTCCCCTTTGTTCTCTCGCCATCTTATTTTATTACTCCCTCCATCCATCCGTTAGTCCTCCTGCCCTAGTTACATTCACTCAACCTTACAGTTCCTCCTCTGCTGTCTGACCAGTGTTCTGGGCTACAGCTCTGTATGTTTATTTTTTGTTTTAAACACCACTCCCCCCTTTAATATCTCTACACTAGCTTTCACTCTTATTCTGTTGGTGTATTTTCCCCCGCTTCAGCCTCAGGCACATTCTTGGTTTTGCCTCACTGTTTGTTGATTTACGGTATAGTTTTGCTTTATTTTTTAAGTGTGTCTTTATGGCTTTGTGTTGTGGTTGTTTGGTGCATGTGTGCATCCGTGTGTGTGTGTGTGTGTGTGTGTGTGGTCTGCGGTCTGCTTCAGGCTGCAGTGGAGAACATTATGAAGGAGAAGATGCCCAAGAAAGGAGGAAGGTGGTGGTTCTCCTGGAGAAGCAGGAACAGCAGTGCCAAATCGGTAATTTAAAGCGGCGGCTATGTTAATTGTGAACAAGTTATGCACCAGATAAACACCAACCTGGCACTGTTTTAATTACCTATAGGATTCAGCCTCTGAGCGTGGGGCCTGTTGCACTGCTGAGCAGGTTGGGAATATGACAAGCAGGTAAGAGAACATTCCTGGCTCAAAATTGTCCTTGCTCACTTACTGAGGTGTATATTGAAGCATTTAAAATGCCCTGTTCACCTCTCTGATGACAGACTGAAAGAAGAGTCATCCTCTAGTGATGAGGACCACCGGGAAGCCAAGCAGAACTCTTCCCCCATACAGACAGAGCCGGTACTCACAACGGGAGGCGTGTCTTATAAGAAAACTCTCCGACTCACATCAGAGCAGCTGGTGAGCACACAAGTTAAAGCACAAGTTTGGAGATGATAGCTCAAACATTAAAAAGGAAACATAAAAGAATGAGTTACCACCTTGAGCAAGATGGCAGCAGTAAAGACCCACCTGACAAACCCAAATGGTGCAGCTATAGCAAAATTCTCTTCCTTTCTGAGTGGTTTTTCATGGATTTTCACCCCCTTTTTTCCAAATTTCCCAGCTGTCTCTTCAGTTGCAAGACGGGCCTAACGATGTCATGTTTAGCGTCACCACTCAGTACCAGGGAACCTGTCGCTGTCAAGGCACCATCTACCTCTGGAACTGGGATGACAAGATAATTATCTCCGACATAGATGGAACCATTACCAGGTGAGTGTGTCTTGTTTAATTGTTTGTTTTTTTACTGCATAATGGAGCTTAGTTTGGACAGCAAATCTACTAGATGTGGCTCCAGTATTAGGTTCATCTGCATGCTGTACAACTCTGTGCACAGCAGGGCTCAGTGTGATGAATAAACTCTTCACAGCTGTTCCATCTGTAACATTTATTCACTGCTGATTATGAGGCAATTTGTCATTCTGATCAGAAGATTAAATATGCAGCTTCTTGCAAAGGTAACATTTAATAGAGAGCGAGCAGGTACTTTTCCAGTTAATGTAACATTTAATCCTCTCTCAGCCTAAACAGAGGATGCTTTTATATATTCCAACAATGAGAAATATTCCAAAGGGTTTTAAATCTGTATCAGTATGACATAAAACATCATTAGATTTTTACACAAGTGCAAGAAAATGCATTTTTAATAACGCTTGTTTGTATTTGTCTCCAGGTCAGACACATTAGGTCATATCCTGCCCACACTCGGGAAAGACTGGACACACCAGGGGATTGCTCAGCTGTACCACAAAGTCAGCCAGTAAGAACTACTTTATTAACAGTCTACTCTCAGTTTTAAAGTAAAGCATAAAGGAGATTTTATAGAAATAAAATAAAGCTCTTAAAAAAATGCTTTTACAAAGTTAAAGAAATTATTTAGTAATTTCAACTCTCTATTGACACAAGTTGATTAATATTAATCTCTTCCTCTCCACATCAGAAATGGCTACAAGTTCCTGTACTGCTCAGCCCGAGCGATCGGCATGGCTGACATGACTAGAGGTTACCTCAACTGGGTCAACGAGAGAGGCACTATGCTTCCTATGGGCCCCGTCCTCTTGAGCCCGAGCAGCCTCTTTTCAGCTCTGCACAGGTATTTCATATCACAAACGTGCATCTGTTTTTCTGTATTAGCACATGAGAGGATGCAGGAGGAACTCATCGTGCAGTGCTGATTGTGTTTCACAGGGAGGTGATAGAGAAGAAGCCGGAGAAGTTCAAGGTGGAGTGTCTCACTGATATCAAGAACCTCTTCTACCCCAACAAGCAGCCGTTCTACGCAGCATTCGGCAACAGACCGACGGTAACTCACATGCGGCTCTGCAGAGCTTACAGACAGCTATGTTTGCTTATAGTTTAGTCTATTTCTCACCATAAAAGTGAGTTTGGATGTTCACTGAGGGTAAATTGAAGCTTTTTAGGTATTTTTTGCACTGTTTAAGTCTAATATCCAGTATATCTAACATTAAAAATGCGCCTGTTCTTGTCTTTGTAGGATGTATACTCATACAAAGAAGTTGGGGTGTCACTAAACAGGATTTTTACAGTGAACCCCAAAGGGGAGCTGGTGCAGGAGCACGCCAAGACCAACATCTCATCGTAAGTCCTTCACCCAGGTCCCACTGGATTGCTCTCATGGCTCTTACAGCAACACTGCATCATCTCGCTCTCCTCTCTTCTCTTCAGCTACGTACGTTTGTGCGAGGTCGTTGACCACGTGTTTCCGCTGAAGGCCCGAGCGTCCTCCTCTGACTTCCCCTGCTCGGACACCTACAGCCACTTCACCTACTGGAGGGAGCAGTTCCCCCTGGTGGAGAGTCAGGAAACTACACCTCAACAGACCGCCAGCTCCAGCAGCTGACCGACTACCTCTGGCCTTCGGAGCAAGGACTGAATGATGGTGTGCTTGAGATGTAGCAGAGGGTTGGAGAATGATGTGTGCGAGTGTATAATTGTTGAGTTTTTGTTTTGTTTTTTCAACAGAAGATGGAGCACTTTATAAGTGGACAGCAGAGAGTAAAACTAGTAAACGAGTAAAGCAATCTGCTGTGAATAGTCTTAATGCACAAGATGGATATAAGCGCACTTTTATTAAAAGATGGACTTTGGGGTCATCTGACTAAAAGTATGTATGTGTAGTAAGGAATAAAATATTAGTATTTTATTCAGGCAGCTTAGTATGGATACTATTTTATAGGGAGTGTTGACAATATATCAGTAGCTAGACTACAATCTATGACCTACACAGTTCTTTAACACACACTATAGCCTAACTATGGCCTCTGTTTATCATAACGAGAGAGCAGGTTACTTAAATTTGTGCCAAATAGTCAACGTGGAATTTATTTTCTTACTGTGATCATCTGCTCTGCAGGGCCAGAAATGGTGTAAACATTTCCACATACATACATGGCTTCAATTAAAACAGTATAGTTAAACCAGCATCTTCAGTTGAAGTCTACATTTGGCGTTATTTCTGCGTTTATTTATATATTTATTTAACCGATGCCATTTTTTGTCCTCTTTAGTTTACACACAGCCTTCAATCAGCATGGAAGTGCAGCTCTCCACATGCATTTGTACTATGTAGCAACACATATGTGAGGCGACCGAGCCAGTGAGTGTCAGGACAGAAAAGCACAACACTTTAAATCATCGTCTTCCTCTAAAATTCAAGACTGTCGTTATCTGCGAGAGGGATTGGTGAAATATTTGTTTTTCTATTCAAAGTCTGCATGTGTTGTGGTGAGAATGTGATTTCAGTTTGTGAGGTGCAGTTTTTAGCCTTTTTGTTATAGTTCATCTAGTCTACGTTACTGTATAAGATGCAGACTGTGTAAGATGTAGCGTACACTTCTGCTACTGCTAGCAGCTAAGAGAGGTCATAGTATTTTAAGAAAAAAAGGGTCTTTATATCATATAAATCCACAGATAATGCGGTCATATGAATATGTAAACAGGGACTGAGTCACCTAACAAATAAAATTGGCAGAGTATTATCAGCCTGTAGTATAGTTTCTAAGAGATGGTGTGTGTGTGTGTGTGTGTGTGTGT
The DNA here is from genome assembly GCF_036321145.2 of Pelmatolapia mariae. NCBI lineage: Eukaryota > Metazoa > Chordata > Actinopteri > Cichliformes > Cichlidae > Pelmatolapia > Pelmatolapia mariae. Next base: position 7,727,038 of record NC_086240.1, read on the forward strand.
GTACATAATGCTTTAACAATGCTATTATTCTTTCAATGAAAGAGCTAAAGTAGCGTGAAATTGTTTTTATTTTTGCCTTAGCTGTGAACGTGATCTGCATTTTGCTCTCTTTTGAACAGTTGCTTGTTAAACTGGCGCAGTCGGACTCATTAATGACATTGGGGTAAACACTTTATGTGTGAATAAAACAATAAAGACTCCTCTGCTTGCCTAACTCATGAGATGATCATTGTTCGGCAACAAAAAAAATACATAAATAAAATAAAGATTTATAAAAATTCTCACCTTCATTTTTGTGGTTGCTTTTCATTTTGAGACTGTTCACCACTGAAGAAACCAATACCAGTTGCTCTTGACTGGTGAAGCATGTTTGAGTCTGTACCTCAAGACTGAGTGGACAGAGGGGTGGAGGCCAGGGCGAAGGTTAACCAAAAGGGCTTCAGTAGTAGTAGTAGTAGTAGTTCTACATGATTTATTAGCTTGTATGGTCACCTTTAGCAGCAATGACTTTAAGTCACTGTTTTCTGCATGACTTTATCAGTCTCTTACAACCCTGTGGAAGAATTTTGCCCCACTCTGTACGCCACCACTGTACAATGTTGCTTCATTTCATTGAGGTTTGTGGGCATTTACTTATGCACATCTCTCTTAAGGTCCCGCCAAAGTATATCAATTTTACGATCTTGACTTTGACGGGGATGCTGATAGATTTGCTGAAAGGCTTGGGATCATGGTCCTAATGAATTACTCAGTTTTGACCAAGCTTTAGCTGTTGGACAGGTCTAACATTTGCCTTCAGAAGACTTTGGTACACAGAGGAGTTCATGATCAACTCAAAGACTGCAAGGTGCCCAAATCATGACCCATCCACCACCGTGCTTGCCAGTTTGCACAGATATTGCACAACAAATGTGGGGCTGTGCATTACCATCTCCACTTTGCTCTCATCTGTCCAAAAGGACATTGTTCCAGAAGCCTAGTACATTTAACATTGTAACTGAAGCCGGTACACCTGGAACTCTTGGGGGTTTTGCAGTTTCTCTGAGTGTTGCCTTTTAGGGTGAATTTGATGGGAATTGCACTTCTGGGAAGATTGACAACTGTCGTGAATGTTTTCCACACGTGAATAATCTTAAGCACATCTGAATGCTTCAAACCAGCAAAACTGACACCCCCCGATCATTTAATCAGTCCCTGTGGAGTGCACGCTCAGTTGATGTTTAATTCCTGGTTATGTGTCCTCCAAAAATATTAAGACATTTTTTTCCACAACAGACAAACTAGATCACTTAAAACATTAGCTATCATACTCAACAGCGCGCTGGGGGTGAGGAGGGGGGGGGGGGGGGGTACTTGGGAGCAGAGGGCTGAGTATTACAATATGCGGGAGGAGTTTCCAAAACCCAGGCACACCATTGGCCCCGGGCCCCGAAGTGCTGCATATTTCACGCAGTGTGGAGCGAAGATAGCGTTCAAGCACAAGAAAGACAAAGTCAATGAGGCCAGTCACCAGTCAGCTTCAGTGTTAGTGTCTGCAAAGAATGACGAGTACGGTAAGAAGCAAGTTTTAAACGCGTCTGTTTTTATCTTCTTCTCTCGGGCCCGTCGACGCTTTTCTTCAAACCTTTCAAAGTTAGTTAACTATAAAATATATAATACCCAGAAGGAGACCGCCTGAAGGAAACCTGTAGCGATGTTCGCTTTTGTCTGCCCTCAAGCAGGGCTTGTTTTTGCTGTTAATTATGCAGGCAGGGGTGTCCTGTGGAGCCTGGCCGCCTTAAGCTGCTCAAACTTTGGCCTACTAAGAAAAACAGCGACTGTATGTAAGCCGCTGTTGCTTAATAGTTTTTCACCAGCCAGTGTTGGCAGGTCACAGCAGCCTGCAGAACAGAGCAGCGAGGAGATAACGACTTTTATGGTTTTAACTCGATAAACTTTGTGATTTAATAAGATAATTTGTCTCAGACCACTTTTCCAAAGTAATAATACGTCAGTTTTTCCTTACTGTTAAAATAAACAAAACTAGTGCTTGTATAAAAGGTTAATAAACAATTAACACATTAATGGGATAACTATAGGGATGCGTAAAATAACAGTTCAAAATAACAGTGTGGTGAATAGTTGTTGTCCACATATTTTCTTTTACCCCCGCCCCCTCTTTTTTATTTTATTTTATTTTATTTACCAAAGAAATAAAGAGTCTTACAAAACTACAGTCTGCTCTATAAGAATTATAGCATTTTTTTTTAAAAAATTATTTATTTCTGTAGTTTTTGTCTCTTTTTTTTGAGCTCACAGCTTTAATTCAAGGGTTTTAAGAAAGTTTTGCATTAAGTGCCTTTAGGTTTGAATTTAATAGCTAAAAAGCTGCTCTGCTGGTTTGACTATTGAAGGACATCCCATTTATTTTTCCTTGAGATACTTTTACCGTATGCTTTAGTGTCAGGGGTCCCCAATCCCAGTCCACGAGGGCCGGTGTCCCTGCAGGTTTTAGATCTCACCCTGGATCAACACACCTATATCACATGATTAGTTCATTACCTGGCCTCTGGAGAATTTCAAGAAATGTTGAGATGGTAATTTATCCATTCAAATCAGCTGTGATGGATCAAGGACACATCTAAAACCTGCAGGGACACCGGCCCTCGTGGACTGGGATTGGGGACCCCTGCTTTAGGTCATCATCCATTTGCAGTGTCCGATCAATTTTGCAGCACTTGACTGAGTCCAAGGCGAGAGTATAGCCCTGTACACTTAACAGATCATCCGGCTTCTTCAATCAGTACTTACATCATCAAGAAACACCAGTGATCCAGCTTCACTAGCAACCATACATCTCCATGCCATAATGTTACCGCCATCATGTTTGGCAGATGATGTGGTATGCCACGGATCATGTGTGCTTTTAACATCTTAGTCATACTTTGGTCTTACCGTCATTCTGGTACAAGGAAATCTTGGTTTAATATAAATACAAGCGAACTTTCGGAAGTTGTTGTGATTGGCAGTTTATTATTTTTGCAGAATGAACCAGATTGTAGAGTTTTTTACTATGTGTCTGATAGATTTATTTCAGTTTACATTTAACTTCTGTAATAAAAATTCAAGTGAAAAGCTACAAAATGCAAATTCAGCAGTTGGAATCAATGCCACATATTTTATTAGCTTTATGTGTTACGAAATAACAAGGGAACAACCTAACCTTGTCATGAAATTGCTTATCAGTCAACTGTCCAATTAATTTATAACCTCTGAAAATGGGACGCTGTGCATACAAATTGATATAATTCCTAAATGGGTAATGCAGTAAATTTGTTAGACCCCTTGAATTAAAGCAGAATGTCTACAGTATAAAAAATGTGGTGCTAATAAATCCGTATTCAAAACAATCTTGCTCTGTACCCACGTTACTGAGTTGGTAGATTAGTAGTGTTGTTGTTGTTTTCTATCCTGTTACAGATGTTCCAACATCTTAACTTTGAGACTTTTAACATAAACCTTACTCCTTCCTTCAGTATAAAGATTCAGGCACCTCAAGCCTGAAGGATGAGGAGGAGTTTACGGATATATTGGAGGAGAGGAGACGCACAACTGATCTTGGCTATGCCCTGAGAACCTTTAACCCTCAACCGTACAAAGGAGCCCCATCCTGCTCAACTTCTGACCTCAAGAAAGCTGTACTGGAGTCCCAGTATCTGCGCTATATTGCCAAAGAGGTGAGTCATTTTATTTATTAAAAAAATATAGTTTTTACTGTTTTCTTGTCAAAATAGTCAGTTTTTCCTCCCCTACATATTCCCTCTCAGATTGCCTTGGAGACGGGGTCATCCGTGGAGAAGGTGAGACAAGAGGCTCGTGGGATTTTGGAGGAAATGTCTCACAATCTGCAGCTGGGGTTTATCAGGCTGATGGCCTACACTTTCAATAAGGTGTTCAAGAGACTCTTCAGAAGCATCTATGTCAACATGGAAGGACTCAACATGGTCAGGACTCATCAGAAATCAATACACTTTAATCAGTTATTGGCCAGTTTGTTTCAACGGTAGATCTTTAGAGGTCACACAATCATTCTGATAGATTTGCTTTACTATAGTATTTACTACTATTTACTATACAGAGAACCTTAAAAGTTAAAAATTTCTGTCACTGCAGCTGCAGCAAGCCATCCAGGAGAGTCCTGTGATCCTGATGCCCAATCACAGGAGTTATGTGGACTTCTTGATTGTCTCCTTCATCCTGTTCACCTACGACATCCCAATACCTGTCATAGCTGCAGGAATTCGCAAGTATCTATTTGAATAAAGACAAAAAAATGTTATTTAAATCATACTAATTATACATGACATTATATCCATTTTGATTCGTAGCATCCAAATATTATTATTATTATTGTTTATATTTTTGTTCCGACTCCTTCTCTTTAAAGCTCTTGCAAGCATGAAGGTTGTTGGAGAGATTCTGCGTCGCTCCGGAGCTTTCTTTATCCGACGAGCAATCGGCTCTGACAAGCTGTACTGGGCGGTGCTTTCGGAATACGTCCGAACAATTGTCAGGGTAAGACAAGGACTTTTTAAAAGTATTCCTAAGTGCATCTTTGGAAATCACCTTCTGTATTTAACAATTAAAAGAAGAAGGCTTCCAACAGCTTAATGTGTTTTCCGTAGACAGGATGTGCTCCTTTGGAGTTTTTTGTAGAAGGTTTCAGGAGTCGCACACTGAAGTCTGTGGTGCCAAAGCTTGGTAAGTGTCTAAATGTACACCTTTTTTGTTTTTGTTGCTGTTCCCCGGGATATCAAAGTGTGTGCATCTCATTATTTTGGACTTTTTTTTAGGTTTTGTTGCTTTAATTTTATAGTAGTTAAGCATGATGACCTTTTTCTATGGTGGCCCGGGGAGGTCAAATGCACTATAAGTTAAGAAAACACCAGAAAAAAGAAAAATGCAGCACAAGCAGACAAAATACAACTGAATAAAACAAAGCAGAAATGGTGAAAAAACAAACAAAGAAAAAAACAACCCACAACAGAATTTGAATAAAACACAATTGAAGTAGGGAAAGAAAAACAAAATTTCACTAAATGCAACAGAAGAGTTTCTGGAGAGACAATAAGGTGACGGACCAAAACATGCAAACAATTACACTTAGACTCACTTAAAAGATTCATTTAATAATGTAGGTGTTTGCTATTAGCTGTTTACTGTTAGCTTGTCACTTCTCCAGCTGGTCCGTCACATTATTGTCTCCCTAAAAACACTTCTGTTGTGTTATGTGAGGTTTTTTTTTGTTTTTTAGGGTTTTTGTGAGATTTAGCTGTTTTTTTTCTATTTCTGTTGTATTTTCTTACAGGTTTGACCTTAAAGGGCCATTGTACCTTTTGTCATTGTACTTTACTTTTGCACACCAAGGGATCATACACTCACAGTTTGGGATATTTTAAGTGTTAAAAGTCAAACAAGTTTACAGTATTTTTAGATCATTTTGTGTAATTTGAATATTCTTTTCTACTTATTTTTATTTCCATATTTTTTTTTACATATTCACTTATACATGTTTTGAGCATCTTGGTGCCACATCTGCATTTGTCTGCAGGTATGATGGACATGGTGCTGGAGCCATACTTTAAAGGTGAGGTGTTTGACATTACCCTGGTGCCCATTAGTATCAGCTATGACAGAGTAGTGGAGGAGTCATTGCTTGCACTTGAGTTGTTGGGTGTCCCCAAACCCAAAGAAAGCACCACCGTAAGTTTCGTCTCATTGCTGACTTGATAAAATTTCCCATGCAATCTTTGGTCCTGAAAGATATGAAACTACAGGCCTCTTGCCCTCGCTCTTTCCCCCCAGGGACTGTTTAAAGCTAGCAGAGTTCTGCAGGAAGATTATGGCTGCATGCATGTGAACTTTGGCCGCCCCCTGTCTGTTCGACAGCTGTGTGAGGGAAAGATAAATCGGAGCGAGTACAATCTCATACCAAGGTACAGATTTGCTTTTTTTTCTGTTTATGCAAGACATGGTAGCCATGTGTGCCAAAGTCACAACTGGCTGTAGCTAGAAATTGTGAGTACTGAGTATACACCAACCAAAGTGAGTATTAAATAATTTTATGATTTACCATTTATATATTCTGTTAATGTAATCTCCATTAGTGATATATAAGCAGTTCAAATGAAGTGCATAAAACACCTTTTACATTTTTGAAATTTGTTTTTATTTATTTTTTCTTACTCATAGTGAGTGTAAAATGAACCAAATCAACAAAAGCATAACAAGTGTAATAGTGATACAACTTAAATGAATATTTTTGTCGTTGTAAACCTTCAAAACGTCAAGAAATAGCCTGTATGTAACTTTAGAATCTACCTCGTTTTCTGTTTAGAGATCTTCCACAGAGACCAAGTACGGAGATCCAGGACTGTGTGAACTGGCTGGCTCATTTGATTGTGCGAACCCAGGAGGAGGGCGCATTGATCGGTCCTTGGTCTCTGATGGCTTGCCTGTTGCTCCAGGCTCCAATCACAACTTTAACAGAAGAGGGTTTGCAGTGGCAATGGCTCACGGAAAAAACACTCTGGCTCAGGAAGCTGGTGCTGGACTTCAGGGGCCATCTGAACTGGCCTGGTGAGTGGGCCAGATGGATTTCAGAGATATCAATTTATTTTAATTATACTGTGTAGAAAGCAGCAGCATCAAGCTTAGGGTTAAGAACAATATAGGCTTTGCTTATAGTGGGCATTTAATGAAGCTTGCTTTCCCTTCAGTGACCAGCAGGTGGCCTTAGCATATTGCATTGCTAGACAACCAGACGCTGTTAATGCAGAAGAGTAACTGAGTAGTTTCCTTGCTGTTGCATAGGCTCCTTTTGACCCGGTCCTGTGTGGATCACAAAGATTAGGTGAATGCAAGTTGGCACAAGTGTCCAGAATCACTTAGGAGATGTTCAGTGGATTAATGCACTTTAAGTAACTTATCCTAAGAGGACTCCACTGAACTGTCTCACTTCACAGGTGTCCTGTGTGTGAACATTCACACATGCAGGCACGTGTGCACACTTCAACACACACACACACTCGCATGCATGACTTTCTGAAGGTCATGTGACCCTCAAACTTGAAACCTGTTTTGCAGCACACACCCCAGACTCAGACGTGATATCATCCACCGTGGCTCTTCATCACTCCATCGTCCATCATAAAGCGGGCCGTGTCTGCCTGGTTCAGGATGGAGACCCTGCGAGCCAAGATCCACTCAGCCCAGAGGAAAGTGTAACGAGGACAGCGGCGGCGGTGCTGATGCTGGTTTCCTACAGGAATCAGGCGTTGCATGTCTTTGTGCGTCCAGGAATACTTGCTACTGCCATCCACATCACAAAAAGCACACAGAAGGGTAAATGTTAGGTGCAGTTGCAGATTCTGAGTCTCATGAATGGACACGTCTTGTTTAACCTTTTTCTGTTCACAGATGAGCTGTTCAGCTTCTTCTGCTTCCTGCGGGACGTCTTCTCCAATGAATTCATCTTCATCCCTGGCAGGGCATCGCAGGTAACAGCCATGTTTGTCGGGATCACGATTATTCTGTGCATGAACTGGGTAAAAGGCCAAGGTCACTGTAGCCTCTCGTTTATCCAATTCTCAGGAAGAGCTAATGAAAGAAATTTTGTGCTTATAGTGCTTCAGTTTTTTTGCTACTATCATATTCATACACACTTGTGTATGGCTACCAATGAGACAGATTATTATCGTGAGTACCGGTATATTATTGTTACTCATACTGCATATGTCTGCCCCTCCATCATTTAGGACTTTGACGAGGCATGTTCACTTCTGCAGAAATGTGGAGCAGTCCACATGAGTCAACATGAAGTGACCGTGTTGGAAACGGGGCTGGAAGTGTTATCCTTTCTGCAGAAGCTGCTGCAACCCTTCTTAGACTCATATCAGGTCCATCTAACTTGAGTATCTCTCTCTGTGTTAAGTGTATTTCGTGGAGAGTGACTGTTGTGAAGATTCTTGGTTAGATGTTGTAAAGTTTTTTTTCTTATTATGGACCTTCTATTGTATTCTAAGAAATGTCATTAAACATTAACCACTGTTATCAGATAACAGATTATGACTGACAATCATGGCATAGTTTCTAATGACATAAAGAGACATGCTGTAGTTGCATCTTTGAAACTTGAAAAATTATAAATATTGTCATTAAGACATTTTATCACCATAAAGAGTTCAATTTTGTGGGAGCTTATTTGCATTAGCAAAAGTATATCGAAAACTTTTTGTCTTTTAGTAAGACAAATACAGTTTTGTGTACTTCCTGGTTTACATATATTAAGATTATCTTTAGAGAGGGGATGCAGTTCATATCATTGAGTCTGAAACTAAAAACACGAGTCCTGCTTATGTGATTTAAAATGGATATTCTAAACATCAGTTTATTTTTGTCTTGTGTCTAATGTTTATCGACATATAGATTTATAGATGCATAGTACAATATTTAATGACTTCAAAGAATCTCTTGCAACTTCACAGTAACCATCCAAATAATGATCAAGATGGTTTACAACTAAACTATTAACCATTTGGAAAACATTAACATCTGCTAACATGAAAATTATTTGTAACATTGTTAACTTAATATTGACTAAATTTTAGGCAAAGCATTTATTACTTTTTGACCATAATTTGACTTTATTTCCACATTAATATACCAACGTTTTAGTGATGTTTTGGGGGGTTTTTTCCCCTCATGTCCAGCTGATCTTCAGGTACTTGTGTGAAAACGGAGCTCACGTGTTTACGGAGAAGCAGTTCCTACCTGCTGTGCGAAACCTGGCTACAAAACTCATCCTCTCAGGTAAAACTGAGTGTGTGGAATGACCTCTGACCTCTAGAGTTGTCTGCTACCTGGTAACTTGCAGATAACTTACAGTTTTTTGGGTTTTTTGTTTTGCAGGTGAGCTTCACACCTTTGAAGTCCTCTCTTCTGACATGCAGAAAAATGTTCTTTCTGCACTGCGGAGACTGGAGGCAGTGACAAAGTTGAGGGCGTGAGTAATGAGATTAAACCTACAACCTTGTTTGGTTTTAAGCTCATTTTCTTTGGTGGTTTGAGAAGCTGTCCATAATGCTGATGCCAAAGTTACACATGCACTCTTCTCGTCGCAGGTCCCAGCAGAATGAATACAAAGTGAACAAAGCAGCTGTCAGAAGAACTGGTGACATACTCTGTAAGATTATTTGTGATATTCCAGTAAAGATAAAGCTGCTGTTTTGTGTCAGTCTTGAGAATTTTGATCTATTTTTACCTTGCTGTCTTTAAAAGTTATCAGATTATTTTACATATACAATTACCGATTAGTTTACAATTCTTTACTACACCAGCCTGAGGGATCTTTCTTATTTTTGTTTTTGTTCCTCTTCTCTCACTGTAGCTGGGAAAATCCCCCCTGAGAGCCTCCACGCTATACCTGACGCAAGACTTTAGTGTCAAGTAGAATAAATCCATCTTCAGTATCAGCTCACAGTCCTGCTCCCCCCATCCCCAAACTTGCCTGCCTCTTCATTACTTCTTCCTTATTGTCGTCCCTGTGGTCTCTTTAGCAGTTTGACTGTGTAAAGATACAAATGCAGTCTGAGCTCATAGGCAAAATACTTGATCCCGGATGCCAGCCAGACTTAATCTACTGAATGTTGGCTACCTCTGTGTCCTTGCTGTCATGCGTTTGAGACCTGAGAGGGCTGAGATGAAGCTAAAAAGCCCTGCAGGATAAATGTTGGTGGCCTATTGCTGATTTAGTTTTACTTTAACCAGAATCAGTAGGTGAATAATAACATACTTTCCATTGCTGATCCTATTTTTTTTTGGTAAATATATTGCCATAGATGTATTATTAATGACTGAGATAATGAATAAGAGAGCACTTTAAAATAAACTTGGTTGCCAGTAAGATTTGGTATAAAAGAATGTAGCAATAAAGCTCTAAAGGCCAAAACAAGCAAAGATGTCAGGTTTTGTTTGATTGAGACATTTATTTTCTTTACATTTCCATAAATGTGAAACAGTTGTAACAAAATGCACCATAGTTTTATTCGTCTTTTCCCACACGTGCTTAAATATAATTTATTTGATTCTGTTGGTAACTAATTCCCCTCAACAGTGAGTGAAAACCAGAAGTCAGAGTTCAACCTCCTGCCCTCCCTGCAAACCAATCAACACTCTGCTGTACTTCTAACCCCTCAGCAGTTAGAAGAAGGCCCCTTATGTGCCAATTAGCCACGGGAAAAAGATTATCTGTACACGGGTGGCACGTCGACCTTGATGCGTAAAGCGCTCACGGGGTCTTGACAAAACACCGAGATGTATTCCAGCACTTTGGAATTGAGCTTCTTCTCGCCCTCTTTCGCCCTCAGACGCTCTTTGTCCCACCTCTCCTTCTCGCCGTTCATCTGTGAGAACAGGTTGATCTGGATGGTGCGCAACGTGGCCGCCAGGATGTAGAAACCTCCCTGCAGCACATGACAGAAAGCGGCCCCGACGCTCAGCGCTGCACCCATCATGTTGGGCACCGTCTCGCACACCACGCACATGCCCTCCAGAAAGTGTAGCGTGCCTTTCCTGGCCAGGGGTTCGCTCTGATGGAGGTAGCCTGGGGGAGAGGGGCCCTGCTGGGCATGGTTGACCCAGTACCGCGCGCTGTCGGCGAAGTGCGTGGCGGCTCGGCGCAGCGGGAGCAGGGCCAGGTACAGGTGACAAGCGGCTTTGGTCAGAGCGTGGAAGAGCAGCCGCAGCTCAAGCACGGCGTTGCCTGGAGATAAGAAGGTAACAGGGTCAAGCTGGAGTCTAAATTAACACCGTGGCTAATGTCGAGAACCGCAAACAGCGTCTGCCACTGGATTAAAGTCTGCTCACCAGCCGACTGGGCGGCGGGTATACTGAGCACGCAAAGCGAGCTTTCAGCGAGTAAAAGTACCCTGACAACCACCTGACCTAAAGCACAAACCATTCACTCTGTAAATTTAGACTCAAAATTCTTTGCATTGTCCCCCCCCCCCCCCGTCATCTCGAAGCAATCAAGCATGACGCTTCTTAGAATAATTCCAAATGTGGTTGCCTCTTCAAAATAGTTAAATAAAACAATATTAATCATGTAATATATCCTATTTTTCATTTAAAACTTACAAGAACTGAAGGTTTTGGTTAGTGACGCGATCTGCAGCACCTGCGCCCATTTTAGCTATTTGTGTCATTTTGGGATACGAATTATTCCCTAATCTGTAGAGTCTCATCTGCTCAGTGCGTCCACCTTTCGAGGGAATGCACTCGAAATATGAGCTGCAGCCACTTAACATGTTATGTAGATTGATTCATGGTCTCTTGTGCCGTGCGTTTATAGGTTAGTGGACAGGTGCCATAAAACCCTTAAAAAGCCGTTTTTCCCTTACCGTCTATAAAGCAGAAAATCCAGAGTAGGGCAATACTCGCTGCCAACGAAGTCCACCAATCCATGTAGCCTCCCCCCTGTGCTGACCCCAGCAACGAAAAGCGAGAAAGAAATGAAAAAGACGAAGTTATGATCTGGCCAAGCCCTGCCCTGCCTCTTTTACGCAGCTAATACCCAAACATTAAGTCGTCGCTTTCTCTGCAGGAGAACCGTCAAAGCGCACCTCAGGTGTCAACCGGCGCATTAAGTCCTAGAAGCAAGGCTACAACTCTTGAACCTACCTACTGCACCGTGTAGCGGAAGTTTTTATTGGCTGGAAGACCCTCCTCGGGCGTGAAAGGTGTCGCCTAAAGAGACTTTTCAACCGTTGGGACTTTAAACGAGTTTACCCTCTTATTTTTTTTAATATAAAATGTTATAAGTAAAAATTTTATAAGAATACTATATAAGAAGTGCATCTATGCTGAATTTTTTTGTAGTTTTCCCCTCCTTTGCCCAAACATCTTCTAAATATGATAACAGTGATATAAATATGATGACCTCCTAACATTAGTTATTCAGCTGATCTCTGCGCACATTAAAGAGAATCCAACAGCCTCTCAGGGGGTTCAAAGCCTACTACTCTTGGGGCATGACTTGTCTAGACTTGCATAATCTGAGCACAGATGTGGGGAAATCACTTTCCACAAATACAGTTAATGGAGCGTGGAGTAATGATGTAAACAGCCTATATGTAGTCCAGTGAGTCTGCAGCCTGGGTAACTTAAAACACGAGCAGCTAATTGTGTGTGTAACATTTGCTACATGCTAAATTTCTGGACCGTGTTTGTATATTACTAATGCAACAGAACGCAGAACCTTCGCCATTTACGTACGACGTCTCTGCGCGTGCTCGCCCCAGGCTCGCTTGCGTGTCGGCGTCATGGCAACGGAAACCCTCTTCAGACGGTGGTTCACCTGGAGGAGGTATCTCCTTACTGGCTCCGTTAGAAAAGTAAGTCTGAGCCCAGGGTAAAAGTTAGCAGCCTGCACACTTTTCCAAAATGATGTGCGTTGCACGTGACCTAAAAGTACGGAGAGTTTTGCTAAATTGGGCAGGTTTCCACACGAACCTCTGACCCGACAGTCCTCAAATCAGCACAGGTAAGAAGCAACCACATTGTAATGGAGACGTGGGCTTTTAATGAAATTAAAGCAACTTAATTAGCAGGTATGGAGTAAGTGATAATTAAATTCAGTCAGTGTTGTTCTTTGACACTGTCTATCGTTTATGACGACCAGCATGTCGCTGACTCCAGGCTGCTTGTTTTGTCGTGATGTAGAGATGAGCCACATGAAGAAGAAGGGTCCCAGTGGTCTGATCACCGTGCACTCACCTTTTCCTGTTAGCCTGTTAAAATCAGAGGTAATAATAAATAAGAGAGCATCCTCATAAAAGTGGGAGTGTAGTAAAAAGAAGCTCGGAAGTGGATTGTATATTACACTCAAAAAGGAGCTACACTGGGTGGCTCAATACCACCCCGCTTCGGATAATGTTAAATATACTGTTGTTAATTAAACTTTTAATTAAAGAGCATCAGCAGTGTAAGTGTTTTTGCTCGGCAGCACTGCAGTGGTGATTATGTTCTGTTTAAAATGTGGCTTTTGATGAGCACACTTTTTTCTTGTTAACATGCACACTCTGTGCTGTTTACACTTCACAGCAGAGAGAGACTGTGACCTTTCACCAACTAATAATTTATCTCCAGTCTTTCTTCTTCTTCTGTATTTGTTCTCCTGCTCTCAGTTTACGGTATGTGCACGCAGGTCTACGGAGGGCCTGAAGTGCCAAAATGAATTAAATAAATAATTAAATAAATATATCAAAATATTGAATTATTAATTACACGTAATTAATTAATTAAAATGGGAAATAATTAGTTAAATATATGCATGACTTAAATGTCAATTCATTTTGTTTAAAACGTTTAATAAATGAGTTATTTCCAATTTTAATTAATGACAAATTTAATGAATGTGTAATTCATGTTTAATTAACCAAATCAGTTAATTCAAAGATGATAGATTTTTTTCTTTTCTTCTTTTTATTATATTAAAATATCTTGGGGATTACATGTGTGGTTGACGTTTCACTGGTTCGGTCCACTTAAGATTAAAGTGGCCTGTATTTGGCTCACAATGTAAAATGAGTTTGACATGCCTGGCTTTGCGTATCATATCTGAACATACAATCTCAGAGTCTATTTTTAAAATGAATGAAAAGGTTTCAGTTTACTGACAGATACGGCAGCCACTGTTACCCACACTTAAATAAGGACTAAAGGAGGTGCGGTGCTGGATCAGGTTAAATGCAAAACAAAGAGTCTACCCCATCTACTGCAACAATAAGACCTAACAATAAGCACACATACCTGTGCACTCATTCCAAAACTGCTGTCATAAAATGACCAGCGTCATAATTTTTTACACCAGAGTGTGAAAATGCATATATAACGTGTTTCGTGTTAATGTAACTGCGAGAAGCTGCTCGTGTTTCCGTGTAGTGACGCGATCTGTCGCAGCTGGGTGTGGTGGACTCTACCTTCATGTACACGGACTTGATCTTCTCTTTATGTGAACTTTGGCTGGATTTCAAGAGTTCGGTCTACACAGGACTTTGCAGTCTGTAAATATATTCAAAGCACTGAATCTTGGCGCACTATGCCAAGATGTCTTCACATAATAGCTCTTTGAGAATTAATTACCTGGTGCAATTATACTATTCGATCTGTTTTATGTCTGTCAAACTGTGTTGTCTTTTGAATTTTCCATAGATTCAACTAATGAAATGTGAAAGAAATGATGTGTTTTTGTAACAAGCTGCTAGTAACAAAGTGCCTAAAGATACTATGTTAGATAATTTGTTCTTAGCCAGTACGTGTATATACAACATAGTTTTAGCCCTTGCATTAGGTGGCTTTTTTATACCAAAATGTAATAGGTCAGTGTAAGTACCTTAAAAAACAGCAACAACCCGTCCCTCTGAAAATGGTAAGATACAAGGATAAAAAAAAAGAGTTGTGGCTCAAGAGCTTTGCACATCACTGTAGTTGGAACCATTCATTTATTATTCATACTGTAATTTCAAGCAAACTTTATGCACTGCACACAGTAACTACAACAATATACATCTGGTGTTTCAGGAGTGCGTTACAGATGTGAAGCACACCATGGAGCGCAAGAAGAGCAGAAGGAGCAGCTCACAGCAGCGTGAAAGGACGAGGAGCACCTGCAGGTCTGTAACACCAGATAAAAGGAATGAGGTGTCTTATGTGCCAGAGTGGGCCACCAAACGGGACTGGCTGTCTTACACCTCCCTCAGACAACTGCAGGTACTGCACTCAGTCGACTCACATCTTCACAGAAAAGATGGAAAGGATGAATTCCTGAATCTCTTTGTTGTCATTTAGGCAAAGGTGAAGGCTGAGAAGCAGCAAGTAAAGGAAATACTCCAGCCACTACAGGAGACAGAAAATGGGTTTATCAAGGTAGGGTACTAGTTTTTATTGTACTGTAGTCCATCTAATACAATGACACAGCTTTTTTCCACTCACATTTTATTCTTCATTACTAAAAATACCTCCAATATTGATTGAAATGCGTCTTCATTCAGGAGTTGGAGTTTTTCCTGAGTCAGCGTGATGTTACAGAGCTCAGGAGGAGAGAGCTGCTCCACAAACACTGGACTGAACATGTCTGGTTTCCCATCCAGCAGAGAGTGAAGGCGCATGTGTCCAGCTGCCCAGAGGCCAAGAGGCGCCACAGCCTCTACAATCACTACCTCCATGTCTGTAACTCCAAGGTGGTGCTGAAGCTTAGATTAGTTTTGAAGTTAGGTCAATGACTCCTCATGTTGGTGCTAGAGTTTTTGTGTTGTTGTGGACGGCGATGTTTAGGTTTTGTGCCTATTACTGCAAACACAGATGAGATGAATGTTTAACTTATCTAACTGCCACGTTATCTCTGATCCATAGGGGAATGTCTTTCTAGAGACCTACGATCCACAGGAGTACGATCCTTTACTTCTCAACATCAAAATGCAACAGGTGAACAACCAGGTGACTTCTGTGACTTGAATATTTCCCTTCAGTATGTTTCATAACAACATTAGTGTCTCACGTGTGTGATACTGCTAATGCACTGATTCCTTAAAGGGGTCATTGGGCCTTCGTTTAAATGAAAGACCAACAGAAAAGAGATTCCACTCATCTTTGGGATCAGGTATCTATATATTTTCCTTTTTTTGTGTTTTTTTTTGTAGCCAATCGGAAATTTAAGACAAACTATTATACAAACGCTTAGTCTTCAGTATTGGCTTAGTTATATATATAAGGTACTTATTATGCTTTTGTTGTCTGTCATATACTGTTACCATGATGGATGCTCACAA
The DNA here is from genome assembly GCF_036321145.2 of Pelmatolapia mariae. Taxonomy (NCBI): domain Eukaryota; kingdom Metazoa; phylum Chordata; class Actinopteri; order Cichliformes; family Cichlidae; genus Pelmatolapia; species Pelmatolapia mariae. The sequence goes on from NC_086240.1 coordinate 7,742,904, forward strand.
TAAACATGGCCAAAGTTTTTACCTGACACTTCATTTGGTACACCTTGCTAATTCTAGGTTGGACCTGCTTTTTCCTTCAGAGCTGCCTTAATTCTTCATGGCACAGATTCAACATTTCTCAGAGATTTTGTTTCATACTGACATGATGGCATGACACAGTTGCTGCAGATTTCTCACCGCGCATCCACCAGATCTCAATGGTTCTGTATTGGACTGAGATCTGGTGACTGTGGAGGCCGTTTGAGTACAGTGAACTCATTGTCGTGTTCAGGAAACTTGTTTGAGATGATTTGAGGTTTGTGATATGGAACGTTATCCTGCTGGAGGCTGCCATCAGAGGATGCACAAGGTGCACTGTGGTCATAAAGGAGTAGACATGGTTAACAACAATACTCAGAGAGGCTGTGGTTTTAAAACAGTTTTCAGTTTCAGAGGCCGAAGTATGACATTACACCATAGCATTACACCAGTGGTTCCCAAACTTTTTTTGCTAGGCCCCCCCTTTGTTTTACAAGAAAATCTTCGCGTATAAAGAGCTAACATCTCCAAAATGTCAGGAGTAGTTAGTCATTATAAGAAGTGTTTGTGAACTAAAAATCAAGAATGTGTGATACTGTTTGTCCGTGATTTGGACAGCCCAGCGCGTGCTCCCGATGCAGGTTAAACAAATTCTGTCGCAGAGACCTACTTTGGCACTTGTGCAGGTGAAGCCAAAGACAAGATATGCTTCATCATATATCTAGTATTTGGCTTGGAAGAAAGTTGGTTTGGAAACATATTTGGCGATGCTTAATCTTCTGCTTTGCGTTCATGTGGGGTCCCCCGTCAAAAACCTGCCCATCATGCTAGCAGTGTCCAGCGTTCTTTTTTCTTTTTTTAAATTCATACCGCGCCCCCCCCTGCAATGGCTCTGGCCCCCCACTTTGGGAACCTCTGCATTACACCATAAGCACGGCTCATATAAGGATAGATGGATCAGCGCCTTCATGTTATTTACGCAAAAGTCTGATCCTATCCAAATGTCACAGCAGAAATCGAGACTAATCAGATCAGGCAGCGTTTCTTCAATCGTCTGTTGTCCAATTCTTATCAGCTGGTGTGAATTGTAGCCTCGGTTTCCTGTTCTTTGCTGACATGGTACCCAGTGTGGTTTGCTGCTGTAGACCCATCCACTTCAAGGTTTAAGGTGATATCTGTTCAGAGATGCTCTCAAGTGTTTGAGTTACAGTTGCCTTCCTATCAGCTCAAATCAGTCTGGCCATTCTCCTCTGATCTCTGACATCACTGAGGCAATTTTACCCTGAGAACTGCTGCTCACTGGATATTTTCGGACCATTCTCTGTAAACTAGAGATGGATTTGTGCAGAAATCCCAGTAGATCAGCAGTTTCTGAAATATTCACAATGCCCATCTGGCAGCAAACAACCGTGCAAAGTCACTGTGGCGTGGTGTGGTTTGTGGCTCAGCTACAGGGGAGTGGTGGAGCAGTGGGTTCAGGATATGGTGTCAGGGGAAGGCTGACAAGCACAGCTGATTTCCATTGTATAATCATGCCTTCCCTATTTGAATAGGATGCCGGGACCTGACCAGAGAGATGGTTGTACTTGCATTGGAGACAGGCAGCTGTAAAGCTGCAAAAACTGAGTCACTGGAAACTTTGCAAATAAACATTCAACTGCTTGCAAAGCTGCGCGCTGTGGGTCCTTTACATCACAGTCACTTAAATCACCTCACTTTTCCATTCTGACGTTCAGTTTAAACTTCAGCACCATCTTCACTGTGTCTACATATCTAAATGCATTGGCTTGTTAGCATGTGATTGGCTAGATATTAGCTTTAGTAAGCAGCTGAAGAGGTTTACCTAATGAAGCCTAGGGTGAGTTTATAAATCAGCGCAATAATGACAGTTACAGTTATTTTACTTAGTAAATTTTTTTTTTGAACTGTGAATTGTGTAAAGCAACTCTAGAATGAAAATGAGCACAACAGGTACCCTTAATTTTTTGCTGGATTAATTTATAATAGGTACTTCTGAAAAGTACTTATTAGCATTGAGCATTTTCATTAACTGCTCAGTGGTCTAGGAGTTTATCTCAATCGTTTGCTTTTTCAGTGTAAAATACGTTCAGGTCAAAACTTCTTCAAATGAGAGATTTTTTTTTCCTATCTTAGAGCAAAAACTCCACTGGACAAAAGCTGAACGGCGAACTAAAAGTCATCGACCTCTGAGTGAGTCTGTGAAGTCTCAGGCCAACAAACGTCTACATGCCTCATCTAAATATCCAGCCTGTGGGTCCATTAAAAGGCCAGTGGTGGTCGAGACTGAGAGAAGCAAGTGTAGCAGGTACTTATATACTGTATTTGTACACTATAGCACCACAGTATTCACACATGATACTGCTCAATCCCACTAAAAGTTTAAGTTTGAAATGTTTTTCATCCAGGCCTAACACTATACCACTGCACATCAGTGCAACAGCCACATCAGATGGAAGGTGCCACCAGACCAGCTGCTGGTTCTCCAGATGTGGATGTCTGCAGGAACCATCAAGTTAACAGTGACTTTGGCCACTGTGTGCATCCAAATAAAAACAAACAAACAAAAAAAAACCTACTTCACAATTTTCCTGGACATCATACTCGAAAGACAAACGCAGAAAAATGTTTTACTGTACATACATTTTATTCATGCCGGTGCCATTTTTGGGATTTAATGGCGTACTTGCCATGAAACCTCATGCTTACACCATAAGGTTAACCATTGACATTACATTTGACATTACATTATACAGCAGTGTGCAGCAGTTGTAATATAAAGATACGTGAGACAGTGTGCGACTGTCCACACGTGTGTGCAACTGGCTGATATGTTGTTATATTCTTTAATTAGCAGTGCGCTGGAAAAAAAAAAGAATTTACAAATCGAAACTGAAATGTAAAAATCCGGTGAAACGTTGAGTCCCGTTTGTTACTTTCCATTTCTGACTGGCGATTAAGAAAATATTGGCAATCATCTCCGTGTTTTGGATCGTTTGAGGTCGCTGAAAAGCTCAGGGTCAGTGGAACAAGCAGGGACAGTAAAATCCCCATTATTGCATAATGTGCAAGAGCATAAAAAAGGCACTTTAATTCTCCTTAATTACCAGGAAATTAAGTGGTGTGTGTGCCTAATGGAGTATTCAGATGTATTTTCCTCATTTGGTTGGCTCGTAAAGCTGTAGGTCTAGTTTGACGTGAACTTCTCCAGTAGGGACTTCGTGCAGCAGAAGGCGACGGGTTGCTGCTCCTTTGCTCTCCATCTCTTTCTTTATCGTTGCCACGGGAACCTCAACGCGGCCGAGAAAATCTAAAGAGGAAGGAGGACACTTTTATTTAGTAAGATGATTAAAATGAGAAAAAGAAATGCATCTCATCGGACAAAAAAAAAAAAAAAAAAAAAAAAAAAAAAAGTTAAGACAGCTGATTTACTTTAATAGAGGAAAACCAAGAGTTTAAGTGTTCCTTTAATTCTGTATAGGCAGGACAAATTAGACAAAAAGCCTAATAATCAACTGTTTTATGCATGAGTGCATGTGCGTGTCCTTTATCCACTGACCATCTGGTGAGAACTGATCTTTCTCGGACACGGTGACGCAGAGGACATCCTGGTAGAGGTCTTTGATGAAAAACTGGCAGTTAAAATTCCACTTTGGGCTCAGAGTGTCGCTGATTGGTCGAGATGTGTAGCACTGAGCTCCCATTGTCAGCTCACAGTAAGGATTACTCTTACCTGAAGAGAAAAGGAGTTAATGGGACTTAATTACAAAGCATGTATTAGCAGTGCCATGTTGCCACGGGGCCTCACCGTTGGGCTTACAGGCCTTGAGCTCCTGGGCTTCAATGACTGTTACCAGCAGCCGGCCGATTCCGCTGGACTTTAGAGAGCGTGCTAAAATAAGCAGAAGACAGTAAGATATATGACAAAAACGCAGCATCCATTCATAATGAGGATAATGTTTGATCAATACACACATGCATACTTCAAGGTTCGAATAAGAACACTTTGTTAACCCTGGCAGTGCTTTGTTGTAGATTTTTAATATGCAGACTGAAAAATGTCAACACTGGATCAACTCGGAATAAAAGGAAGTAAAAATAAAGCACTCCATTCAAGCTCCAGTGTGTGCAAATGAATACTCCAAAATGAAACGATACGATGCACGGTATAAATATGACACTGTAGGTGAAAACAGTCCAGTGGTCATAGGGACGAGTCGTAGAGTCTGATTTCCTGAAAACTTGCGAGAGACCACCAAACAATAATTTTCAGATCAAGATCAGATTCCTGGTCAGATGACACTAAGAAACTGCTTGTCAGCCATTATATCATTCAGCTCAAGCCGGCACTACAAGGAAAGTTAACAAGGGAGCAGCAGAGGAGATGATAGGAATACCAGCTTGCTCTGCAAAGGGATAAAGTCACTACACTCAATATTAGCTGATATATTTATGAGCGTGTAGCTGTGTTTACCTTGGTAAGCCTTCTCTCTCTTTTTCTTCTCCGTCTCTATGAAATGTTCAGATGCCGCTTTGATTTTCTGGACCCACGCTGCCCTAATGGAAGCAGTAAAAATGTGTGAGTGCTTCACGCAGAAACACGGACGTGTGGTTACACAGAACACGAGATTTTTACACACGTGCCTCTCGTTCAGGGTCTCGGTTTTGAGAGTGTAGACGCGATCGATGTGCGAGACGTGGAACAGCGGCTCGTCGCTGGACGGGTCGGGTGGCATTTTCACCAATACCTCGTTCAGGAAGAGAGGCTGGCGGAGATGAAATGCATATCGGCAAATGCCAAGAGAACGTAAACGATGAGAAAGAATAGTTCATCTGTGCATTTATTTTTATATATATATATATATATATATATATATATTATACCTGAGATTAGCTTACCGTTTTGTACATCTTGAGCTGTATGCTTGTTTTGGGGCTGAATAACTTGTCAGATCCTGAGGAGGAGAAGGGTTTGGCACTGTGTGTGAGGAGGAGGAAATCATTGAAGAGGAAAGCCCACAGCTCTCTGCTGCTTTTGGTCTTGTACAGCCGACCGCTGTGGAGCAACTTGCGAGGCCCAAGGCAATTAGTCAGCGAGTTGAAGACCAAGTGCTGGGGGGAAAAAAAGTGCAGAGAAAGCAAGGCATGGCTGAGGAAAGTTGTTCGAAAATAAGCAAACTGTCAAGCGTTGTAGTTAAAAATGGAATTTTTGCAACAGCTCAAGACTTGTCAGACATGAAATGCTTCGCAGAGGCCATATTTAATATAGCAGCAGGGACTCGAGAGTCGAGATACTCGTGTCTGAGTGTCTTTACCTCTATTGGCCCCTCACACTGCATGTGGCTCTGTATCCATTCAAGCCTGTCTGAGTTCTCCTTCTCCCGAACCCCCTCATTGACCTGAGAGCACAGCTCCTCGGCTCGCTCCAGAGCTTCTCGGAGAGGGCCTCGGTCTGCGTGGCCATCTGGGGTGTGCTCCAAGATCTTACCAAGAAGCACAGCACAGGCAACAAATTAAGAGACATGGAGATGAATATTAAACAAGTGGTAGGCGGGATTCATGTAGTTACATATAAACAGCATTTCTCTGCATACATTTTTGATGAGTAGAGGGTAACGTGTAATCCTCTGCATGGGCTTGAGGAGGAAGCTGGACAGCGGCATTCCTTTACAGCGGTAGTTAGTTGCAATCTTCTGCTCAAGATGAGGCAGACAGAGGCAGAGATATTTTATTGCATCTGACAAAAGCAAATGTTTTATTTATTTTTCCTTTCACAATATCCATTATCCAAGGCTCGTACTTTGAGGAAGTCTTTAAAGTCAGGCTGGTTGTGGGTTTTGCTCTGCAGCAGGGCTGCGGCGTTGAGCTGGCAGGAGCAGAAGCGAATGTATGGCTGCATGTGTGCGAGCTCCGACGCCAGCAGGTCTCCTATTAGCTGAACGGGCATGTTCTCTCCTCCTGTCTTTTTCCGGACACGCAGGGCTCTGGAGGGGGGTCACAGATGATCAGGATGTGAAACACTATTTCATAACCTCACAAAACATAAATAGATGGAATATCTGATGAGTTCTGCAAGCCTTCAGAGTCTATGGACTTGCAGAAATTAAATAAGTGTCAGTTTTTCTGTGCATTTGCTTTTGATCATTTTCACAGAAAGAGTTCATAAATGTTTATTCTAGCAGAGCAGTAGGATTTAATAGTTTAGATGTCAGGATAGTTCATAACAATGTCACACGTGGGACCTACTTGAGCAATTTGGAGTTGCACATAATCAGTTCCCTCCAGTTAACAAAGATAACTGCCATCTCAGCTTCAGTTAGACGACCTGACTCGGACATGGGCTTGTAGAAGACCTAAGAGGCAGAAACAAATGCAAACAAGTGAGGACGGAAAGAAAAAGGACAGAAAAGTGTTAATAATGTTCAAATATGCCTATGTTTCCGTCGGTACCTCTAGCACTAGCTCAAGATCCTCCACATAGGTCTCCTCGGTCTGGATGAGCTCGTGAATGTAACCCTGCCTTTTCCTCTCCTGAGGGGTCATTGTGTCGAGCGTCATCAGGTCAGCACACCCTACAGGAGCACATCCATGCGCATGCAAACACACGTGCAGACATGCATGCACGGACATGCACCGGCATGTGCACGGCAAACACAAGCACAAACACTTTTCTCTCAATCACTGATGTGGTGTGTGAGAAAATACAGCGAGCGTTCAAAAACATGTTAAAATCTCCCTTTATTATCACTTCTATGACGTCTAATTTACATTTAATGCACAGAGTGAGGCACATTGTAGTCGCAGTACATGAACATAAGCGATGCCAACGCTAACAACACTGCTACCAAGAACACTAAGGTAAAGAAAAATAAAGCACCTTTCATGGTGGAGTGCTCACTCCTAGTGATTGCATAGGTGTAAATGGATAAAGTAGCTAATGCTTGAGTGACAGAGCAGTGGAAGACTCAGCTGGTAGTTCAAGTCTTTGAGGTTCAATCTTGGCAAAAGTTTGATGTGCAGTTGTGATCAGGAGTTTACATACACGCATCACGAGCATGAATGTCATGGTAATTTGGGGCTTTTAATAATTAATTCCACAGTGGAATAATTATACAGCATACATGTTTAATAACTTTAAAAAACAAGAACTGATTCCAAATACTTGACTTGATTTTGGAGCTTCTATAATCCACACAATGTCAAAAATATATGCACAGGCTCAAATAAGGTTCTACAATATCTTTTAACTTGACAAGACTGAGGCCTATTAACCTCTCATGATAGTTTCTACTACAATTGGTAGTTTCTCTTTGCCAACATAAAAAGGTTTGACAACACTCATTCGATTGACGGATACTCAGAACAATGGGAAAGTCCAAGGAACTCAGAGAAGATATAAGAAGCAGAATTATAGAGTTAAACAAGTTGGGAAGATTTCTTGGAGTCATTACTAAACAACTGCCACTACTTTGCCAAAACCCAAACTGTCACCCTCAGGCTGCGTCTACACTAGCCCGGATAAATTTGAGAACGGCGTATACGTCTGAAAACGCTCCGCGTCCACACTATCATTTTCATGTGTTTTCACAGAGTTGCTTAACCACATTGAAACGGCCGAAAACATTTACGTTCCAGTACTGCGCATGCGTGAAACGCAAGACAATTCGACCTGCCTCATTACTGTCTGTCGTTTACTTACTTTCCGGTGTTGTGCCAAAAAGTGATTGCCTGCCAAAAACTGATTTCCAATGTTTCCGTGTGTTTTTCTATGTGTAATATCGTTACGTATGTTGCTAAATAGACTTCGGTGAACAGGTATTGCAAAGGGGTTATATACAAAATTTTAAAAAATTACGTGTTTCTCAATTATCTTTGTAGCTGTGTTATTGTACTTGATTATAATCAATCAGCTTCCTTTTGTCCACTTAAAATATGTTTACAGAACTATTTTTGCATTTGTTGCAATTTCAGCTGTCCTCTTGGCCAGATTACCATTAAAAGAGACATTTTTAAAGTGAACAAGAATTTTTTTAACTGCATAAATAAAGGATACATAAAAGTCACTGCCAAAAATTGATTGCGGCTTCTACCTTGTTACAGGAACGTTGTTTGTTGGTCAAGATGACTTGATATAATTCATGATGGATATATTTTACATATGTTTCACATATTGTAGATCAACAAGTTATTTATAGCAGTTTAAATACAAGCAATCAGTTTATGGCAAATGCCGGAAATCAGTTTTTGGCAGACAATCACTTTGGCACAACACCGGCTCTTTGAAACGTCGCGGCAAAATGTTGAGGAAAAGCACCGAGTTTTTTTAAATGGACTAACAATGAGGTGGAGTTGTTGCTGCGAGTAACACAAAAGAACAAAGTTGCAAAAGCGAGTGAGAGTCAAAGAATTTGAAGAAAAGCTATCTGAAGCATGTACACACTGATATTAATAGGGCTGTCAGAATTGAGAGCACACAAAACAACTGCTGTGTAATGCCCTCCGCTATCTTAGTTTAATTGGTCACATGACTGCATCACATGACTAAAATGTGTCATCGTTTTCGAAAAGGCTCACATTCCAAAGCAGATACATTTTCAAATGTATCCGCTTTGGAGAGCGCTCTCAAAACTCCTTGACCGAAAACGCCATCTCAGTGTGGACGGAAGAAGAAAAAGATACGTTTTCAAACGAAAATGTATTAGTGTGGACATGGCCTCAGATGAAAGGAAAATTAATTAGAATCTTCAAAAACAAGCCAAAAACCACCAAGGCTCAAACCTGACATGAACTAGAAAATATTGGAACACAGTGTCCATAAGGTGTTTTATATCACCATGGACTGAGAGGGTGCCTACTCAGAAAGAAGCCCCTTGTCCAAAACCGACACCTTTAAGCTTGACTGAAATTTGCAGCTGCCCACATGGACAAGCCAAATTTCATCTGGAGAAAAGTCAGGCAAGACAAAGATTGAGCTATTTGACTACAATGGCAAAAGGTATGTTTGGAGGAATAAAGATGAGGCTTTCAAACCTAAAAACACTGTACCAATTGTTCAGCATGGCAGTGGTGGCATCACGCTCTGGGGCTGTTTCGCTTGTACTGGTACACTGCACAAAGTGAATGCAATGGTGAAGAAGGACTAATCTCCAAATCCTTCAGCTTCAACTCAATCAGCAGCTAGATGGTTGGACACTTTAGTCTACAGGACAATGATCTCAAACACACATCAAATCTGGTTTTGGAATGAATAATGGCCTTCCCAAAGCCCCGATGTCAACCCAATTGAAAATTTGTGGACTACGCTTGAAAGCCGAGTCTGTGCCAGGAAACCAACCAGTTCATACGAGCTCTACCAATCTTGCCAAGAAGAGTGCTCAAATATCCAGCCAGAATTTCACTAGAAGCTTGTTGATGGCTACCAGTGTGGTCAAAGTCTAACTTGCAAAGCGACGTGGATTAGAGAAAATCTAAAATAATTTCAAACCATTTCTTTTTAAGACATTAAAGATGTATGCTGTGCAACCTCAAAATTACGGCACCATTCTAGCCCATGATGAATGCATTTAAACTTTTGATGATAACCCTGTATGTCAGCAGTGTGGTAGGTGTTTCTCTCAGACTATTCTTGATATGCTAATGTTTGCATGTTTTTTATTTTCTTTTTTTAAATATGTATTTGCTGGTGATATCACAGTTCAGTACAGGATGGGTGTTATTTTAAGTACTTGGAAGCGTCAATAAATGGCAGAGTGCATAAGCATCGAATAATAAAATCACAATCAATTTCATCTCAGTTGCAGTTCAAGCGATGCGTTAGCAAGCAGCAATCAAGGTTACCGGTGATTTAAGCAACAGCGAGTCTTCACATTGGTCCATTTTTAGCAAGGTTTCAATGTTGTTAGTGCAAGAATGAGTGACCCTGTTAGAATACCATACTAATTTATAGCTTTAGAAAACTAAACCGATGCTTCTTACATATTATTTTCCATACTTTTGTAATCAAACTCTTATTTTCCTTATATCTGTAGCAAAACTACGCTTTCCACACTTTTGTATCAGGATGGACAAAAGCTTTGAAAGCTCATGTCTAGCTGCCTCTGCCTCGCTCCCTTGGTCAATTAGTTAAAGAAACAGAAATGGAAACAAGGGAGAGAAGAGAGCGAGGGGGGGAGGGGAAGAACGGGTGTACGGTGAAATAAATATACATTTAAAGCTGAGAAGGTAGAAGGCCAAAAAGAAAAACCAAAGAAAAAAAAAAAAAACAGGGTTTGTAACAGAGAAGCACAGAACACCAGAGTCCTAAACGGGTGAGGTGGAAAGTGCGGAGGTGGGCCGTTCTTGCTGGCGGCTGGGCTTCCTGTTGCGACAGGGCAATTCGGGATCGCTCAGACAGAAGGGGTGAGAAAGAGGAAGAGGAGGAAAAGGAGGAAGAAGAGAGAGGAAAGCCAGCGTTACTGTCCTACAGAAGAAAAGGAGGGGAAAAAAACAGATGTAGTGGAGGAATGGAAGGGAGGGAAGTGAGATGATGAAGAGATGGAGAGACAGCAGACGTTAATATAGCTTTAATATTAATGCTGGACACTCACATGCAGGCGCATTAATAATGCATTTCTGGAAATGTAAATGTTATTATTCATCGTATCAGCTGCAGATGGCGATTTCTCGTGCTCTTGTTTCAGCAGCGAACCACTGGCCTTACGTGTGGCGGCCGTGCGAGTGACAACGCCTTCACTGGAATTAGAATTTCAGAGCGTTTTGTGTCTGTGGCTTCGACAAGTTCATCCTAATTAAAGATCTCGTGTGTTCACGCTTGCTAACAGCTGCTGCTGTGAGGAGAACACGCAAGCTGTGCATACTAATTCAGGCGCACACCTCTCATTAAGAAATCGGCCTTTTTAAAATTTCTCAGCAGCTACGTATGAATGAGCAGCGAGCGGGATACGCGTGAGGAAAATTACCGCCTTCCCGTGTGAGCAGCTGCTGCGGTGTTGCATTCAGAGAGGGAAAGCGAAGCTGCCGTTTCCAGAAATGTGACCAAAATGATGAAAAATGTGCCAGTTTGAAATCAGATCAGCCTTCGCTCTTTATTATTTTGTTGCCCGGGGTGATTTGTCAGCGGCATCTGTTTTAAAAGAACAGTTTGACATTCTGGGATATACGCTTTGTTCACTTTGTGGTTGCAAGTTAAATTAGAAGATCAATACCACTCTCATATTAGTCTGCTTAATATAAAAACTGCAGCCAGAGCGTGGCTGGATAAAATTAACTAACAACACGATGAGAGAGGTATCCATCACGCTTCATGCCCAAAATGTCAAACTTTCCTTTTGATGATTTGAAATTGTTGATGTTGTCCGGGATACTTAAAAGGCCCAATCATTTTGCCTTGTGGAGAAGAAATTTAACATTTTCTATTAATCAATTTCAGAAGCTTTTTATGGGAATGAGCCTTTTAAGTGTTATGGTTATATGTTCACCAATTTCCTCAATGATTGACTGAACCAACTACTCGAGGCTTACCGTCAGTGGTTCCATGGTCTGACATGGATAAGGAATCTACTGTACCTGGAGTGAGCCAAGTCAACCAACATTTTTGTTTTTTCAGTAGGAAAGAAGTTTGTTTCTACAGCTGATAAACACAACTTATCAGTTTCCATGTGTGCTAACTGTTTTATTATTTTTCATTTAGAAAAAAAAAGACAGTCCATCAGTGAGAGGATTAAAGTTTTACTTACATTGCTGGCTGGGGTCTGATTCTGTTGTCATCTTGACATAATTGGTGGGCAGCAACCCTGTTACCCCGTTGGCTTCTCCTTTCCACCAGTCGGGGTTGGTCTTGTCGAGGATGTTGATCAGCTGACCCTTGGAGAAACTCAGCTCGTCCTGATTGGCAGCCGTGTAGTCATACATTGCAATAACTTGGCATACTGAGGGAACAGAGTTGACATATGAAGCTTAATCTGTTGCTGTAGATTTGTAGAATGACCCAATGAGGGCCAATGTATAAAAAACAGAACTAAGAAAGCCTTAAAGAGACCAAGATGACATTAAAAGAAGGTGAAAATAGTGAAACTCCCAAATGGTTTCTCTTGGGCACCAAACATTTAAAAATACTGGCAGCCTCCAGTCTTAAGCCTCAGCCTCATAGTAGATGCACCTCTGTGGTATCAATTTGAAAATCCTCTGTGGTGTTTTAGAAAATTTGACCTCTTATCTTGACCTTGAGGTCGAGGTTACTGAGATTTCTAGTAGATGCATCTGTGATCTGAATTTCAAAATCCTACGTTGCCTTGTTCTCGAGTTCTCGCATTCGCAAACTTGGGTATTCACGCTGCCCACCCGGCAACAATACCCCATCAGCCTTTTACGGCTGAGAGGTTCAATGACCTTTATTTTGGATCATTCTACCATTTTATTTCTGCATATTTGTTTATTTAGCCACAGACATTCATGCACGGACATGCACCAGCATGTGCATGGCAAACACATGCACAAACACTTTCCTCTCAATCACTATTTATTTATTATTTATTTAGCATATTTAGCCACAGGCCAGTCTCAACAGTCACCTCAAGAGGAGTTCGTGCTGGATTTTGGTCATTTTTAAGGCAGAGCCCTAGAATGCTATATGGCACTGCCAGGAACACTAGCTGCGTAGCCTGTTTGAGCTAATGCTTGCAGGCTGTCATTGGCAGGCATCTGTTTGGAGGACTAAAATTGTCTGTGACTCATTTCTCCTAAATGCTGTTGATATAATTAATGGCAAATACTGCCTAGTCTATTTGCACTACCTGGGCACATCTCACGTAAACATATTTGCACTCCTCGTCACTGCATTCATTTTTGAGTTGCTGTTGGTGATTCATTGTGGACTCCTAAAACTAAAACCATCGCCATCTGCTTCTGCTGCTTCTATGATCAGTGCTAAATGCTGAATTTTAGCAGGCTGAGAGAGGAACCATGGTAAAGTCTGTGTCTGCTAAATATCAGCATGACAGAATAAGCAGAGGGTGCTCCATTGTAAATGACTAAATAACAGAAATGACACTGAAAGATTATGTTCTGTCAGCTGAAATTTGATACAGGAATTTATGATTAATGAGCATTTTTACCAAATTAGTTTCAAAGTCATAGACATAAAAGCTTTCCAGCAGTTACTGTCGCGCTTGTTCAAGTACTTTCGACCTGCATCTCTCAGCTAAATATACAGATTTAAAAATGTAAATACAAACCTGACTAAAACAAGATCAGTTATAGTAAATCAAATGCTGTGTTTGCCGTGTGTCAGCATTCACCTGGCAGAGGAGAGGGGGAAGACTTGCTACTGGAGGGACCCAGGAGCTTAACGTGAGAGGAATGAAACCAGCCTCTCTGCCGCTTTTTACCCCGAGCCTGGAGGGGAGAGAAGAGCCAGTGAGAGTGAATCAATCTTCTGCTGGATCGTTTCTGAATCCTAAATCGAAACATTAATTGATGAATTGATTTTTTGACAGGCAGAGTTTTGAACCTTGAGAATGCTCCCTCATGATGGGAATGTACATTCACTCTATAAATCAAACTAAAGCTCAGCTGAAGTCTCTGAAACGGCCGCAGTATTGCAAGCTGCAAGCTGCTGAGGGTAATGCACAGATTGACAAAGCTGTGGAAATCCTCTGTTCTCGGACACTCTTACTCATATTGACTTATTGTCTGAACGTACTAACAGCAAATATGACTTCTGCTGTCGCATTACTGAAAGCACTCTGAGCTTCAACTCAAACTGCAGCTGCAGCCTCAGCACGAAAACTGGCAGAGAGAGATGACCCTTCACTTTGATGACCTTTGTAGACGACAGCACTGTTATTACTCCTGTAACCTTCCCGTTACCCCACATCAGTACCTGCTCCTACTTGCAATACACTCGTGGTGGATTAAATTAAACAAGTAAATGCCACTCATTTTCCATTAGACCTGAATTTGTTGATTGCTTTTTGCCATTTGACTGATTAACTAGTTTATTAAAACATCCATAGTGATAATCTCTTCATTTTGTTTGCTCATTTTGTCTATCTATCCAAAACCAAAAGTTCAATTTACTCTCACTAAAAAGACTGAACAAATCTCAGGCATTTTTTCCTTACAGGACCACCTTAATATTTAAGGAAATATCCACATATCTCCACTGTAATTTCCTCCACAATCATTCTGCTTTGCGTCTAATGGCAACAAGTTTTCAATGACCTTTTGTTAATAAAGCTTTTCATTCTCGTCGCCATATAATCCAGTAGGTGTCACATTATAATGTTCTAAATTCCTTTCACAGAGAGGCAGAAATGTGTCATTTGCAACCGGTAGGTGGATTTAGGAGAATAATGACTCATTAATTGTGCTTACACGGTGCTCTGCGGTGCAATTGACCTTCTGCACTTGCAGCCAAAGTAAAAATTTCTAGCTGAAATCATAATTTTTCTGATGCTAACAGTTTCAATTTATCCTTGGCTCTTTAAAAAAGAAAAATGAAAAAAGTATAGTATAGCTTACTTGCAGTTCTCCGAGCCACCAGCCGGTGGAGTTCTTGGCCAGGACCACGATCAGTTGCCCCGGAGAGAGGCGAAGCTGATGCATCATTGAGGCCCCAGTGGTGGTAACGGCCTGCGCAACCTCTGTTGACCAACCAGAAAAAGCCAACAATGAATTTCGATAATTTAAATGTCAAGAGAATAACAGAATGAATCATCAAACACCGACTAAGTGTCCGCCTTTGTGTTCATTCTCACCAGGTTTCTTGGTTGGACCTCCAGATCTTGATGCCTGGTTAACAAATGAAATGTAAAGCAGAAAGAATGTAATAATTTAATTTGGCAATTTTTTTTCACATTAACTCAGCTTGACTCACCTCTGGCAGTTCTACAGGTCGGACATAGTTGGAGGGAAAGAGCCCTGTCTGGTCCCCAATGCATCCTCGCCACCACTCTCCTTCTTTCTCCAACACCAAAACAACATCCCCCTCGACAAACGTCAAGTCCCCCACCTCTGGGCTCTCATATGTATACAAGGCCACGTATTCTGGTAAGGACAACAATAGTACCAGTTAGGAAACCTTCGCTGACTTTAACTAGACACCTTATTTTCCACAGATAAACTACTCTTACCTTCTAGCTGAACTGAATCGGATGTGTCCAACGCATCCACACTATGATGGGAAAAACACATGGTGAAGTAAGTCTTTCAGTTGTTAAAGGTTTTACACAAAAGGGATGTGTGTCTTCTTACTCTGTATTGCCAGCCGTCTCCAAAGCGACGTAACTTTTGGGGAACCATCCCTGCATCCCGTTGATCTGCCCCAGCCACCAATCGTCCCTCTGCTGCAGCACGCTGATGATGTCTCCCTGCGAGAAGCTGAGCAGTGTGGTGATGACGTCTGTCGCCGAACTGCCTGAAAGGCTGAGGTGGGTTTCTGAAGTGGCTGACCATGACGAGAGAGCCCGAGCGAGCAGAGGAACGGAGGACTGAGGAGTGTGATCAGAGGAACAGCAATCTGTCACCATGGGTACATCTAAGAAATCAATCACTAGACGCTCCCCTCCCCTGGACTTGCAACACAGCTAATTTCACCTTTGGACCATGGGACATGACCTACAAACGTTAGAACTGCCAACACTGATGTCATCAGACATCTGTAAATATGTGTGTGACCCACGCAGAGTCAGAGAGAAGAACTCCCATCGGAGAAAAGCTATAAATATACAGCCGTGCTGCTTCTGAAGATGTGTGTTGATGTCAGCAGACCTATTTCTGATCATGCCACAGTCTAGATATACACTACTATAATAACACAGATGAACTAAGAAGGGAAACATGAAGATTAAATGATCTCATGAACTTTTTTCAGTAACAGAGTGATAACTTTTAGCCGTGCAGTGAATGTGCTCTTTTGGTTGAATCAACCAGCAACTACAGGGCGGACGTGCCCTTGTGAGGTCAATCTACAACCACCATGGTGACTCCTGTTTTTGTGTGGAGATTGAGAGGTGTGGACCCAGGTGGACAACGATGCAGGAGAAGGTGTTCAAACTTAAAATGAGCCTTTATTGTGACTGTAAGAATTACTACAAAACCACTAACAAAACCTAAACTGGGGACAGCTACAAGAAACAAAACTAAACACCCTGAAACATGGAAACGTAGCTGGAGAAACACTGGGGAAGATGAACAGGATGACCAACAAGGATAATACACAGAATGATACACAGACCCTCCGACGAAGAACAGAGGTAACCACACACTAAATATACACACAAGGTAACAAGGAAATGGCACACAGGAGGGAGACACAGCTGAACCTAATTAGACAAGACAACAGGAAAGCATAATCCAAAACACTGAACACCAGACGGGGGACTCTCCAAAGTAAAACAGGAAATGCAAAACAGAAAACCACAATTCCCAGAATAAAACTTAAACCGAACATACAAAACACTGGGTTGCAGACCCAGGACTGTGACAATTTGTTTTAAAACTGTAGCAACCATTACATCAACATTTTGATTTATCCAATACTGTGATTTAGTACCAGATACTTATTAAGAAATATTACCATGCCCCATAAGCTTAAATTGCACTTTGAGCTTACTGGTAATTGGCCGGAGTTACAGGTAAGTCCATAATTTGTTGGATAAAGACACATTTTATAGTTTTACCTTTGCACACCAGCACAGGGATTTTAAATGAAACAATCAATACATGATTGAAGTGCAGGCTTTCAGCTTTAATTCGAGGGGTTTTACAAATATTTTGCGCAAACTGTTGACAAACTACAGCCATTTTTAATACCCACTCCCCTACCAACTAACACCATTTTAAATTTAAAGATCGTTTTTAATACTTGTATAAAAATCCTTTGTGATCAGTGGGCCTTTGCTGCAGCCACCATCAGCTACTGCTTATTTGCCTTCAGTTTTGTCTTCAGTAACTGAAAAGCATGCTCTGGGTTGTTTTTGCAGTATGCTTTGGGTCATTATCCATTTGCCCCGTAAAGTGCCATCTGATTGGTTTTCCAACATATGACTGAATCTGAGCAGACAGTACAGCCCTGTACACTTCAAAATTCATCCTGCTACATTTATCAGCAGTCACACCATCAATAAACACTAGTGACCCAGTTTCACTGGCAAACACACCCATGCTATAACATTGCTTCCCCTATGTTTGACAGACAATGTGGTATGCAGAGGATCATGAGCTGAATTTTTCAGCCAAATGATGGCTTCCCTAACTTGCTCTGACTTGCTTTTTGGACTTCAAATTTAACTTGCATATGTAATTACAATGCAAAGCCATAAAATCTGAACTGAATCAACTTTATATGTTATTCTCTGCTTCATTTGTCTTGAAATAACAAGAGAAAAGGCCACACCTGGCCATGAAACTGCTTGTCAGTCAACTGTCCACTTATTGAGAAAATGGGTCGGTATACAAAAATGTCTGCAATTCCTTAAACAGCTTATGCAAATTCTTTTGTTTTTGAAGATTTCGAATTCAAGCTGAAAGTCTGCATTTCACATACAGAGCAAAAACTATAAAAACTGTCCCACAAATTATGGATTTAACTGTATCTTGCTAACATGCTAAACTGGAAAACTTCTGGAAAACTAAAGACCTTTTTTAAACAAAGGCAAAAATGAAACAGGGCTTCATTTTTGCTGCTGAAGTAGGTCACAGTAAAGTTTACCTGCTCATTATAAAGAATAAGGAGTCATCTAGCCAGGAAATAAAAGTAAACAACAGTCAGGCTCTACCTGTGAAGCATCAGATTGGACAGGAAGAGGGCTGTCACCTTTTTCCACCACATCGGGGTGTCTGGGTAAAACAAGAGGGACAAACCATTAGGGAAGGATCCAAGAAAAGAATAAAAACAACCTGACAGTGCTATGGCATAAATTACAACAACCTAGGTGGCTGTTACAGACTTTCAGTCAGCAGAAAAAAAAAAGACCCAGACAGTTCTATCTTTAGTGCAGAGGAGCTAAAAGCCTAGAAACAATCTCAATCTGCTCCTCCTGTTTTATGTTACCTTGTGTTTAGTGGTGGTGGCAGACAGGACATTTTTCCAGGTGAAGTGGGACCACTTTGAGTCGAGGCAGGGGTCAGACATTTCTCAGCGTAACTCTGGGGGAACCAGCCCCTGTTTCCGCGGTAACTTCCGCACAACCAGCCAGGCTCACCGACCGTGTGCTCATCTACCTGCATCACGGAAAACACAGTTCACTCACAGTCAGTCATTCGCAGCGAGGGGATCAAGATAAACGTTTTGTTTCCCTACTACAGTAATCAGGAGCAATTACGACTGCACAGCAACACAATTAGTGTGTTTAGACACCCATCACTCACACACACACACACACACAAACACGCATCAAGGCAGTTCAGTGGTGTGTGAACAGCCCTTAATTCTTTGTTAAACTAACACTTTCAGAATTGATGCTCCTTGAGGAAACGTGGATAACGGGGATAATTGATTGAACTTTAACTCCATCAGTGATTACTTAAAATCAAAATATAATTATAGATTTTTAACCAGGCACAGAGGTGCAGTGGTTAGCGCTGTTGCCTCACTGTGAGAAGGTCCTGTGTTTGAATGCAGCCCGGGACCTTTCTGTGTGGTGTCTGCATGGTGACTGTGGGTAGTCTGCCTTCCTCCCACAGTCATGACATGAGTGGGGTTAGGTTAACTGGTGATTCTCAACTGACTGTAAGTATGAATGCTTGTTAGCCTCTCTGTGTTAGTCCTGTGACAGATTGGTGACGTTTCTAGGGCGTACCCTGCCTCTTGCCCTCTAGCAGCTGGGACAGGATCTGGCTGGATAAGCCAATGGATGGATTATTAACCAAGCCAAGGGTGAAACTCTTTCTGTATTTCTTATTCCAAAAAGTAGGCCAACACCAAAGCCCCCCAAAAATTGCAAAAAAATCACCACTTGAAGCTGAGTTAACCTCATATTCTAGAACAGGAATTGACATGCTGACAATTTGGAATCGTGGCAAATGTGCCAACGCTGGCAGCTGTACTTGACCGCTGTGTCACCTTTGATAAATGGAGCCATTGAACTGGACCGTGCTTGTGGTGTTGCTGCCATTTGGTGCATTTTTTAAATGGACTGTAATGGAATTATCTAACGAGTCTGACACTGAGCCAAAAAAGCCAACGGATCAGGTCCCAGAAAAACTAATTGATAATCAAAAGCAACAAGATTTTGAGTAATACCATTAAATACATTTAAAAAAGACGAATATCCTGTGTGTTTACAGCGCGGGTGTGTGCTTCGTACCTCTATGAGACAGTCTGCGTCTATACTCAGCTCATCTGCGTTGCGAGCAACAAAGGAGTACAGAGCTCTGTAGGTGGTTAGCCTGGATGCCAACTGCTGCCCCATTTCCTGCTCTTCTTTCCTCCTCTTCTCCTCCTCAACCTCTTTCCGTCTCTTCTCCTCTTCGGCCTCCCTCCTCTTCTTCTCCGCCTCTGCCTCCTCCTCCTCTCTCCTTCTTCTCTCCTCTTCTTGTGCTTTCTCCTGGGCTGCCCGGAGGCGCGCCTGTGCCTCTCTCTCTTCCTCTTCCCTCTGTCTGGCCCTCTGCTCCTCCAGAAGCCTCCTCTGCCGTGCCTCCTCTTCCTCTCTCTCCCTCTTCTCTTGTTCCCTCCGCTCCTGCTCTCTCTTTTCTTGCTCCAGCTTTGCCTGTCTGTGGGAAGTAAATGCAGCTTAATAAAGCCACACACATTATGTCTAAGCAAGAGTAATACAGACAAACCCTGAGATTCACCTGGCCGCCTCTTCTTCTTCCTCTCTCCTCCTCCTTTCTCTCTCCTCCTCGCGGCGTCTCTGGAGCTCCCTCAATTTCTCCTCTTTGACTCTGTGCAGGTCGTCCAGAACAGCCTGCTGCCTCACCTGCTTCTCCCTCAGCTCCTGACGCCGTCACAGAATGCGCAACACAAGGAGACATGTAAATATCTGTCTAAGACCTTTGTTCTTATCAGCCTTAAAAGTCTGAAAGAACCACAACACAACAGCTTCTCCACACGATGCACTTAGCATGACAAGTTAAACATTGTTTTGCCATTTATGATTTCTCATAAACAGCAGCAACATTCACAGAAACACGCAGGCATGCTGTATGTGCATAGTAAGTATGAACTGAGTTTTTTTTTCTCTTTCTAACACAGAAGTTGTGCAGGTTAGACATTCTGTGTGCGTGCGTTTTACCCTCAGGGTGCATCCTGTTTACACAGAAAACACAGACTAGAACAAATCCCACGGAGAGAAACAACAGCGAAGGAAGAAGGCATGGTACCAACAAAAACCTCCATTTAAAAATGATTCAAAAGAGCAGGAAAAGATGAACAAGCAGATCAAATCATTGCGGGATGCGAAGGAAAGGAGATTTAAGATTGTTGCTTGAAGGGGGGGGTAAAAAAAACTTTACAGAGTGGGAGATGAAGCGACAGAGAAAGAGGGTTAACCTTGATGAGAAGGAAGAGCTGGCTGAGGCAAGCCAGCAGAGACAGAAGGCCTCGGAGGACACAGTCGTCCATATCCCCGAGCTATGGTAATAACAGTGTGACGATGGAGGGAGACAAAATGTTTAGACGATGGGTGAGGAGAGCAAAGAAGAAAAATGTGTCACAAAGGAACGGGCAGAGACAACAAAAATAAAAAGAGTAAGAAGAAACATCCAGGTAGCAGGGAGAAGAAGAAGACAAAAGAGAAAGAGAAAAGGCCAGGGGTTAAAAGCTTTAAAAGCTGCTTAAGAAATAAACAAACCAAGAGACAGAGACCAAGAGAAAGGGAGAGCAGGTGTTTTAGTGCTCCAGTTATTAACATCAGACTGATGATAAGATTCTGAGAGGACGTCATTCACAGCTATCAAATTATCAGGCTGTTTGATGACAAACGTAGACTTCAGAGGCTGTATGTGTGCAAAAATAGTTTAAGTTTTCATTGCCCAAGGGGTGAAACTCTAGAGCTATTGTGACCAGTTGAACAAGATTTCACAGCAAGTTGAAAACGCCCTGTTTTTGTGCTATTTAATATCAAGCCAGAGCTGTGGGACAAAAACAACAGTATGCTTTTGCTTCATTTAACATCAGTGCAATCCATCTTAAAGCAATTTTACCTTATTTTGCTGCACGGTTATATTCACTACTATGAAACTTCTCTTGCAAAATATGTTGACGCTAAATAAAGTCGGGGTATGAAAAACCCAACTTTAGCCTTAAAGTTAGTTTCATGAAGAAATAGTTTCAGATTGTGATGAATGATATTAAAGAACTGCCAAGGGAGGGAGCTTAGTGTGCTACATACACGTCTCGGTACAAATAAAGAATATAAAGTACTTCCTATAATTTATGGGTGATATCAGAGGCTATGTTCTTTTTTTTCCCCTACAACTTTGGTCTGAATGAGTCTGTAGTGGCCTGAACCAAACACTGACCTTAAGCTCCTTATTGTACTGCTCCATCTGCGTCAGTTTGTCTGTCGTTTCCCTTTCCAGGATGTCAAGCTGGTCCTTCAGCCTCCGGCAGTTTACAGTCTTCTCTGTCACAGTCCCGGTCAGGGAGGTCAAAGTCACAGCTACAAAGATCAAAGGTCAGAGACATGTCAGACCAGCGGCCAGTGACTAATGTGTCTGTGTGACGTGAGAGGAGGCATTTGTCACCCACACGGGAGTTTGTTGAGGCTGATGTTTTGCAGCTTCTCACACAGTCTCTGTTGTTCTGGAACCAGCTGTGAGAGCTTCCTCTGCCACTCCTGCGACCAACCGAGAGGAGAGCGCGTAAAAACACACATGCAGAAAGATGACAGGGCAGAAAACGGAGAGAAACATTTCTGTTAACCTCAAACTCGAGCTGAAGCGCGTTAATCTCTGCAACGCGGGTGTCCCTCTTCTGATTGACGAGGTCCAGCTCAGCCTTCTGAATCCGCCTCTTGCTCTGAGCGTCGCGGAGACGGTCTGAGATCTGCTTGTGCTTGTTCCCCTGTGAGACCAGGTAGATGATATCATGGTGCACCCATGCTTTGATTAGCACTGTGAATTGTAGGTGTGAATCTCCAAAAGTTGAATCTGTTCATCTGGACGTAGCGTTTTGTGGGAGAAACGTTTCGTCACTCATCCGAGTGACTTCTTCAGTCTCAGCTGACTGCAGGTTTCCCCAATCTTATAAACAGTACATTTGCATAATGACTGAAACCAGCCCACTGAAGGAACAATGGGCTGGGAGGTCAGTTCCTTAATCATAATTATGCAAATTCTCATGACCATTGATCAACAACCACTGACCAAAACCCACTGATCAAAGACCACTGATCAATGGCCATGAGTACCAATCACAGAGAGTTGGGGAATGGCTGCAATCAAAGCATTGTAAGATGGCGAAAGATGTACCCTTAGGCCCCCTCCTCGATTCAGAGATGGTCTTTCCCTTTTCACGTAAATGGCCTCCTTGACTCCACGCTCAAACCAGCGTTGTTCCCTGTCCAGGATGTGTACATCCTCATCATAGAAAGAGTGTCCACTGGCCTATAGGTGTAAATAGACTGCAGAGTCCTGGCCTGACGAGGTCGCTCTTCTGTGTTGTGCCATCCGCTTCGCCAGAGGTTGTTTGGTTTCCCCGATGTATAAATCCTGGCAATCCTCCTGGCACTTAATCTCTTTGATCAGTGGGTTTTGGTCAGTGGTTGTTGATCAATGGTCATGAGAATTTGCATAATTATGATTAAGGAACTGACCTCCCAGCCCGTTGTTCCTTCAGTGGGCTGGTTTCAGTCATTATGCAAATGTACTGTTTATAAGATTGGGGAAACCTGCAGTCAGCTGAGACTGAAGAAGTCACTTGGATGAGTGACGAAACGTTTCTCCCACAAAACGCTACGTCCAGATGAACAGATTCAACTTTTGGAGATTTACTTTCCTGGATGATTGAGGATGCATCAAGATGTAGGTGTGAATATTTATCAGTGTTAATGTAGCCTCACCACAGCCTCTAGCTCCAACTCCAGACTCTTCTTTTTCGCCCTTAGTCGAGAAATCTCCTCTTGCTCCCCCTCTTTCTTCCTGCCCAGCTCCTCTCTTTTCGCACGCTCCCACTCTTCCCTCCGCTGGCGCTCCATCTCCTGCTTCGCTACCTGGAAGTATGAAGACAGAAGGTTATCAGAGAAGACAATCGATCCCAGACAGCATCACCCGACTGCTCCGGCACTCACCTCCTTCCTCTCCAGCTCTCTCAGCCTCTCCTCTTCCCTTTGTCGCTCCATTTCTCTCTGCCTCTCCAGCCGCCTCTCCTCCTCCAGCCTCCTCCGGTTCTCCAGCTCCCTGGCCTCCCTCTCCCTCCGTTCTTGAGCCTCTCTCTCCTCCCTCTCTCTCTTCTCCTTCTCCTTTTTCTGCTGCTCCTCAAGAGCTAGACGTCGTTTCTCCAGCTCTGCGCTTCCCCTTGCAAAGTTCTCCTTCAGCTTGTCCTCAAAGGATACTAAGAGGAGGGGAAAGAAATAGGTGTATTACAAAGGAAGACAGAGGACGTCCAATGGAACAAAACATGCAGAATTCACAAAGCCATACCGCTGCTCTTGTTCTTTTGAGCAGGTTCTATCTCTGCTGTGTCTATTAAACAGGGAGTTATGTAGGGCCCCGTTCCATTAACAAGCTCATTGGACTTAATTCCTCCTCTGTAACAAAAGCAAAAAGAACATTTGTTCATTTATTTATTTGGTTAATTTAAAAAAAAATTGTAAATGAATCTCTGTGTTACCTCAGAGAGGGTGGTACTAGGTCTTGTGGCAGAGTGAGTGGTAGAGGGCGGCCCGTCTTAGCCATGTCCACCAGGTGCATGGCCAGAATGAACTCATCAGCCTGCAGCTGGCCATCCTTATCCACATCTGCCAAGGTCCTACAGACAAATCACACAGTGCTGTGTGTCAATAAGAACATCATGGTGAGAAGATAATGAAGTTAGAGATTTTTCACTGCAAGCATCCTTCTGCTGTTTCTGGCATTGGGACAGTAGTGGAAGGAAACTTGGGATATAAATCAAGAGTACTGGGCTCACAGAGATTCATCAGCTGATAAAGCGGAGTGAGGGGATCATCACTGCAAACAAATGGTTTCAGATAATAAGTAATGTTCTTAGTACTGTCAGATATTACAGCTATAATGTTTATAAAATACTAGTGAGTCTTATTACTTCAAGTGTGTTATTTGCTCCTTTTGTGGCTCACAGTTCCAATAAAATACAGTACTATGCAAAAGTCGTGAGTCACCCTTCATTTCTTTATATTTTGCTGCCAAGGAGCCAGACTTTCGTCTATATTTTAAAGTGGTTTTGAGCACTAGTTCTCCAGGCTTTCTGAAAGTCTGTTTCTTTAGATGTTGGCTACTTTTTACCTCATTTTCAGTCTAATCCATGTATTAGCCATTTTCAGACTAATTTTTTTCTTGTTGCTGTTGTTTTTTAAGCCACTTAACTCTGACCTATGAATTATTCAAGCATGAAAGAGGTGTGCTAGCTCAAGGGATAAACTAGTGTTGGGTGTACGCATAACATAAAACTTAGCAAATTGTCTGTTTAGGCACTTTGTTACCAGCAGCCTGTGTCAAACAGACAGCGAACAGGCAGCCAGCATCCTGATTCCTTGAATGTCCTTCAAGAAGTCTGGAAGATTGCTTGCCTAAGGAACATGTTGAAGAATAAACATGGTCATATCAAATATTGACTTTTAAGCTTGCTTAAACTGTACAAACTCTGCTTTTGCCTCATATCAAGAATTTATGTTTGCACCTATTTCCCATTTCCTAACAGTATGAAGAAATGAGGGGTGGCTCAAGATTTTTGCACAGTACTATATAGTCAATTTAGAAATGCTTCAAATCCAGCTTTATAAGTGGTTAAACTCTTTTAACACAGTCAGCGTTGGTATTTACGTTGTCTGCAGAGCTCAATTTTATTATTGAAGCACATAATCAATTATCTGACCATTAAAGAGTGGTACACAGTATTTCACTTAACATAGTTCCATGCTGTTACTTAAGTAAACTCTCCTCTTAATCCTAGTTTACAGGTAAAATTAGGAAATTCTAACCTTTAACCTAAAACAGACTTCACAGACTTTGAGGTCTTGAAAAAAATAGGGGAAAGCGGCAAAAGGGTCCTCACTTTACCAAAATGTCCTTACTTCAATGGTCATAAACTGTCACTGGTCCTCACTACGATAGATAGGCAAGAACATAAACAAACATACACACATTACACTCACCAGATGGTAGCTAACTGAGTCTGCGTCAGATTTGATGCCATCAGTGCATTTCTAACCTGAGGTCCTGCAAAGTAACACGTAGATCAGATCAGAACAGCAAAGTGAAATCTTACAGTGAATACGTTTGTGTGCTTTCCAAGTTCTGTTAAGTGCAGTTAAGAGCAATTACAGGAGAACGCGAGCACATGTGTGCAAAGTGAAACTGACTCTAAATTGTTCGCTTTTAAACTCTGACAGGAGCACTCATGTGGAGCCTAGTGGTCCTGAGAATTTCGTGTTTGTTTAGGTTCATGCGTGTATGTTTGTGTGTGCACAGGACTTACCTGATAAGTAGCCGGTCATGAGCTTGTCTAGTGTGTTGAACTGCTGACGGTACTTGAGTCTTGAGGCCTGGGGAACGGCCCAATCACTTGCGCCCATCTTTGGGGAGTTACTGGCCAAAGATGTGGTGGAGGAAGAGTTGGAACTATGGTAAGAGACAAGAAAGGTGTGTCTATATGTCAACAAATCACCTAAAGGGAAATGAAAAAATATTATTATTATATTATATATGATCAGCCTTTTTCTTTCTCCTTAGACCACTAATTGCTTGGAGACTCCCCGGTGTTATTTCTCAGCTCTTAATTAACTGCAGAGGAAGCTGGCACAAACAGCTAAGCAGACAATGACTTTTGGACAATGAAACAAGACAGCAACATACTTTCAGGTTATCATAATCAGCCATTCGGTGGGGTGCGGTGGTTGAATTGTTAGCGCTATCAAGTGGCTGGCTCAAACTGGGTTTACTCTAGGTCCTTATTCTTACAGTCCAAATACATGCATGTTAGGTAACTGATGATTCCTGGATATGAAGCAGATAAAGTGCTTAAGGTTTATAGAATCAATAATGTTATAAGTGTATGGTTACATTTGGCTAGTAGTCAGTGAGACAAGAAAAGTGCTATATAAATACCCGTCCATAATGAGTATGCCAGACCACATGATAGTCATGGCTGAAAATTGTAGCTGAGTGGGAACTTGCAACACTCATTAAGGTTTCAGCAAGACAACAGGAGATGCCAAAGCATTGTTTTCTGGGTGTATATACGCACACTAATAAGATTGAGGAAGTACAGACCGGAAAAACCTCAAAGAACTACCACGCATCTGTCCTAATATTAGAAAGTCTAACAGCTAGAACTGGAAGGTAAAAGCAGCTGTGGGATTAAACTGCATCTATTGTACTTCTTGGTATTCTGGTGCCCTTGATAATGCTTTCCTTACCACCTACACCTGAGGTCAGGGCTTATTGTGTGAAGCACTAAGCTATTCAAAACAATGAAATCAGATACTATTTGCGTTCTTTTCCAAACCCACTCAAAACACCATGAGGTGGACAAAGGATATTAGATATTCAAGAGGACTTGGCTGTCAGAGAAACTGCAAGAGGACGTTCCAAACCTCGGCAGATATTAAAGTACATCATACCAAAACAGAGATGAAAGCTTCACTGGCACATAAGTAAAACTACAAACCCCTCTAGTCGCAGTCTTATATTTCATTTTAGACATGAGCTAAAATTCAATTTTGATTTCATTTTAGAAGTGAGCAGGCCAAAAACAAAGAAAAAACATCTATTCAGTGGGCACAAAACAGTATGAAATGACACACTAGGAGATCATTGATGTGATGGCCTAATTCCCCTAAAGTCACCAGCTAAACCCCCCACATATTTTAAGCTGCAGCAGCAATTTGGGCTTATTTCTGGTGATGAAGATTCAAGTAACTTATTTAACATTTTGTTTGCCTGTTTTATGTTACCTAATATCTTACCCTGATTAGGAATGACTGAAATGGGGACACAGTGGCTTATGGAGACCACAGGGACCAATGATCCCTGACCTATCTACCTTATGTCTAGGTGACTATAGACAGATGACTATATAACATTTACAAAAAAAACATTGTAGTTGTTCAGAAAAATAGTCATGACTAATAAACCTTCATAGCATTCTAAGCATTTAAGATTTATAATGACCTCGCCCATTGAGAATGCTTTTGGATTCCTGTTCTCTGACGTTTTCGACTCTAAACAAGACAACTTCCTGCTATTGCCAAAACCCTCTGATTTCAAAATGTTTTTCCTGTACTCAGTGTTATCTGGGAGTTTCATCTCTGTTTGTGCTCTAATTCTCAACCCTTTCCTGCAAAAATGCCGCTTCTGTGCAAGGGCTGAAATCACGGCATGACTGCATCTGTCTGAGTGCTCAAACAAGCGTGTGTAGATAAGAAACGGGATGTTTTAAAACCAGTAAACCCTAAATTTAACTGACATAAATATTTCTAAATTCGTGTTTCAGCATGACTTCACTTATGTAGTACACACATGCAGCATTGATCCGAATCTCCCGTTGCGCCACATCTCAAAGGAGCTCTACTGGATTGAGATCTTGCTTATTTGAAAGTATTTTCCTAGAGCCCAAGCACATCTTTATTACATGCTAACAACAGTTTAGTAATTTGCTCAGTAATAATCTCACCTGCTCGATCCCAGGTCGAGTAGAGAGTTGGCTTTTGACATGCCAGTGGACGGGGAGAAGGCCATAGGAGAGGAGAAGCCAGAGAGAGGAAGTCCTGTAAATGCAGTTGGAGACACTCTGTTAATGGTAAAATCTCCATTTGGGAAATTCAAGAGAATGTTTCAGTTTACACATGGTACTATATCCAGTAGATAGATTTATGACATTCTGCGAACATGCAGACTGCTGCTGCCCTTGGTGGTACGTACATCTAATCTTATCTGCTCATACTTTACAGTCGCTGCACACAGACCTCAACCAGCAAGGTTATTGACATCTGGGTAAGAGATTGTGGTTGGCTGCAACCACTTGCTAAAGAGAGTCTCAAGAGCTGTGGCACTGATATATTTTCATCAGAGAGGGAGAGAGAGAAAAATGGAGGAAGAACACCAAATAAAAGGCTAATCTCACACTAACTCTTATTAGATTGCTCATTTCACAGCCAGAAATCATACTGGAACAGACTGAGTAAGATTAAAGAGAATGGCCAGGGAACAGATGGAGGAGGTGAGAAATGAAGAGAACAGACTGAGATGTAAGAGAAATCCAAACAGAAGAACTGCTAATGTATATATATAACATATATGTTCCCACAGTTGATATAAATTAACTTTCCTATCTGAACTGCAGCAAACACTAAGTGTGTGAAAAGCTGCAGTGCTGCATCTCACACACACACTCACACACACACACACACACACACACACACACACACACACACACACACACACATAAAATATATACACAGATATGCCTATACTAAATTCAAAGCATGCACGCATCACAGGACCAATATAAGACTTGAGGGAGTAGAAAGATAAGGTGCAGCTCTTTCATGTTCCAAGCGTAATCCTCACTGCACCACTGAAGCTCACGACATGAATAACTGACCCTTACACATAAAATATTAACAAATTATATGTAAAATCCTGTATGCACCATGCTCCATACTGTTCAACAAAAATCTAATCTCCCTGCAAAGCTGCTAAAAAAGCAGGAGCAAAGAAGTTGCAGATTTCAGCTTTACCAAAAGACAAATCTGCTTATTTCATATCACACACAACCAAGTCATGTTACTGAATTACGCCAAACATTTATGTTGGGTAAACTGGGATTAGTTGATTAGCTGACAGGTGATTTTTGGTTTATTTATTTATTTTTACTTTGCAGAGAGCTGGTTCTGGTGAATCATCAGAAACATTTTCGGTGGTGAAGATGGTGGCGATACTTAAAAGTTTTGCAAGGAGAAAAAGTATGTGTTTCAAAGTTGGAAAATATTTGGAAATATGATTAGGCTAACATAGCTAAAACAATCTGATCATTTAAATGGATGCTACTTATTAGAGCCATACTGATATATGATTTTTAAGACGATATCTGGTCATTTAAAAAGTTTTTTGTTTTTTTTAAACAAGTTTTTAAGTCAATTTTTGGCAAAATTACTGTTATTCTTCAACAGTCTAAATTATCTTAGGTCAACTTTCTGGTAATTTCTTTAAGTAGCCTTCAGGCTTTTGAAATTACATTCAAAGCTCTTCTTTGGACGACGGCTATCTTTTGTTCCATTCATAATCTATTTATGACAGGCTGCTAGTAACAAAGTGCATAAAGAGACTATTTAAAATTGTTTTTTTCTCATAAGTTCTAATAAATTAGTCAGGCTCTAATTTTTTTGGTATGTTTTATTTTTGTGAAATGTAAAATCTACTATACTGGTTTGTTAATCAGCTTTTTGCTGAGTGTCATTTTTAAAGGAATTTATAATATCAGTTTATGCAAGCAATAACTGCAATCAGGTCATGGGACCTTGTTATGCAATGTGCAAAGTTATGAGCAGATTACAACTGCAGTGGCTTTATTTGCTTGTGAACAAGATAACATTGATGTGTGCCACTGAAATATCGTTGTTAAGTAAAATGAAATGAAATGGCTCTGGAGCATGACTCAATATCTTCAGCCTATGTTCACTTTTAGGCCCATTGCTGGAGCTAATCCATTGATCATTATCTATTTTGTTTTGCCCAGAATGGTTCCCACTGCAGAACCAACCTGCATTGTTAGGAACGAGTGGTGGGGTGAGGAGGGTGCCGTTGTGGAGCCCAGAGTTTCCAAGCGGGGCGATAAGTGGCAGGGTCACAGGCGTTGGCAACAGGGGTTGCATTGAGGGCATGGGGGGGTTAACTGGGATGGGTGTTAGGATGGGCATGGCTGACATAGCTGACATGGATGACAGACCAATTGACAGGTTTGGCATAGAACCCATTCCTATATGGAGGAAACACACAAAAAAAATCAATCATTTTGTAATTTTTTCAAATGCATAATTATCTCATTTTGTAGAAAAAAAATGCTTGTACCAAATCGTGCTGAGGAAGCGATGGTTGAACCGCAATTGGAAGCAGGAGGCTGCTTCATGACGACTGGCAAGGCGGAGGGCAAGTTGCGTCCTTGAAGTTTAAGTTTAATGAGCTTCATAGCAATGGAAAACTCCAGTTTGTCCATTTTCCCATCACTGTCCATGTCGGCTAGGTTCCTAAAGGAGGGGAAGAAGAAAATCTGGAGTATATCCGTAACCCGTGTGTAGCAAAGTGTACATTCCTATTTTTCTTTCCCTCTTTATTGAAACAATAGAAAAAAATCACTGGGGACAAGGTTGTGGTGGGATTGAATTCCAGTCTCATTTTACATACACACACACACACACACACAGAAAGCGTTTTCTAATTACAGGACGCCCCCGCCCTCTCTTCACTCACATAGTTTACTAGGTGTGGCAGGCTGTGAAGGAAATAAATGCTCAACAGGAAGCTGAACGCAAGCCAGTGTAACAAACTCCCTCTGACCAAAAGCAAATCTCGGACCTACTGACCCACTTGCTCCTGCTCAGCATTGAGTTGTGACAAGGACTTTGCCAAGTTCTCAGTCAGTGCTTACCAAATCTCAGCCAGGACAGAAGCAGGCAGGCCGGACTGCAGGAAGAATTTTCTTGCTTGTTCTCCTGCAGATAAACAAAAAAAAACATAGGCAGCTCACTTACTGCTAATGACACGACCTCCCGTTAAACAGAAGCAAGTTCGTGGTCTGTTTCGTATGAGAACAGCCTACCTGAGATGTAACCGAGGGCAGGGGAGAGGGTCTCAAACTGTTTGTCATGTTTCGCCCTCTCCTCCGGACTAATGGCCCACACACTGGCTCCACCTGGACAAAACCAAGACACAGTTGTGGTATTTTAAATTCTAAACAAAAAGTGACATTAATGTTGTTGATGTGAGTCCAGCTGAAACAAAATATAAGTGCTGGTAATAACAGGAAGTAAAGTTTGAGTTCACAACCTTTTTTTGGGTCTTTGCTCTTTAATAATAATCTGAGTCCGCTTGTAGCCCCTCTGCACAGGATGCACACCAACATGCCAGGTTTGAATCATCTAGATTACTGGGTGCTGTACATTATAGTGTTTTTTAAAGATCTGAAGAAGTTAAATTATTTTAAAGGAAAATAGAAAAATAAAATTTGTTAGGCACCATCTAAATGATCATTTACAAATGTTGTTAGCGTGGAGCTGCTTGAAAATCCTGTAATCTAATTTGTGGCATCTAATATAGAGAACAAATACACCTTCTATATAAAAGTACAAGTAAACCAGAAAGGCAATATATCTCAGTATGAAAGAAAGTCACCCAGATCCTCACATAAAATCGATGAATTCTTATTTTGCCTATACATCACCGCTTCATTAAACACTATTAAATCTGGACGAGTAGTTAGATAAACCTGCGGTGCTACAAATGCACAATATCAAGTGATGCATTCATGCGGTATGCTTGGTATAGCCCCCAGAACTTGGAAATAATCTGTAAGGAAGAAAAATGAACATAAAAGAAGAAAGCTCTACAAATTTAAGCCATTATGGGAGGGGAGTGATCCACCCGTCTCCACAAACAAATTCAAACACATTTAAAGTCAGCGATGGATCCCCGGGCAGATGCGCTAATACAAAATTCAGCTTAGTCTTTTATTCCTCTACCAAACCATACAAAATGTGTGCATAATTTCCAAACCAAATGAGATTTTCAGCTGAGATGAAAACTCTCTTAAGCAGCTCACGATGATGATTAATGTATAAAAATGTCCAGTCAGCTTTTTTTCACCCCAGCTGCACTCTTGCATATCTCAAGGTAAGTTGAGGGTTGGCCATGAATTAAAGATGAAGTCTGATGTGCTGTGTGACGGATTCGAAACTCAAGTCTTCCTCAATTTCACGGAACGACTTTTAACGGCGGGGGAGTGAAAGATTATATTCAAGGACGATAATCAATTCATCATTAAGGAAGAGCATGAATCCATCAAACCATAACACAATCGGGACATATTTTACGCCTTCTCTCAAACTTCTCTCACAGAACTTGGAAGCTTTGAAGACATTTTGTGGCAAAGAACTGACGGTATGCACAGACGGCTCTCCCCTCATCGCAGCAACTGAACAACAGATGAAGATAAGGAGACAATGACAGATAATAGGCCTCGCAGCGCATACAGAAAGAGGGATGTATAAAAGAAGTGACGCTAGGCTAATGCAGCAAATCTAGAAACAGGTTGGAATGGGAAACCGACACAAACACGACTCAACTGGGACAAACAACAAACTTTTTCGTGTTCTTTTTTAAGCTCGCTTCGTGACAAGCTCATCACTCTCTGCTCGGCAGATGCGCTTCCTTCATGCTGACAGCTGTTACCATACTGATCACGGTGGTACAGACAAAGGAAAATGTGCACCAAGATTTCACAAATAAATAAATGAATAAATAAATAAAGTGGGATCTAGTTTGGGAACGAAGGCAACATTAACTTGCAGTAAGGATCACGATCAAACCCGTTTTCTCACTTTTATAATAAAAATAGCTCAAACTAGAAAATGCTAGAGTCTCAAAGATAACAATCAACTTCTTATTATTATATTAAATATAATAATATTATATTATTATAGTAAAAGGAGAGAAATATTGAAAGACACCTCAAATTCTAATCACTCTAGTAGATTATAAAATATTCAAACAGACAAAAACTGTCTTTTCAGAACAGTAGCCATAATATTAGTATATAAAAAAAAAGGTCTTTTGAGCGATTATGGGTTCCTGTCTTCAGAGACATGGCTTCCAGGCTCCAATTTATTCAAGTGCTTCAGGAAATACCACCCTGCCCATGATGGAGCTTCCACCCTAGCTCTAACCCAAACAATCCACTGACCTTTGCTTAACAGAAGAATGACACAATGGAGTGTAGAGCTTCAGTAACAGCACGCTAAGTAGCCAGAAAAATGAAAGTAGAGCAACTCTAGAGTTAAGAGCAAGAAGATCCAATTTCTTTTTCTAAATGTGGGAGCAGATACAATCAAACACTGATAATGGTTTGTTTGTTTGTTAGGAAATATTCTAGCCAAACAAACCTCTGATATGGTTTCAGTGTCTAAACAAACCGCCCGAAACCACCACCAGCAACACCTGTTAAGGTGGACGCTTTTCTCCCGATAAAGCCAATGTTAGCAGCACACAGCGGCCGACCCACTTTTTGCCACCGTCAGCAAAATGCTGCCATGAAAAGGAGAAAGTAATTAATCTCTCACAGAGATGTGAGTATTCTTCACATTGTCTCATTGGCTGTGAAAGCCCCCATTTGAAGCTATTGTAGGTAAGAAAAGGAAGGCGAGATTTAGCACAGTGCCACTGGGACATGTAGCTCGCATGGCCACATCCACAGGCCTGTCAGTCGATTCAGTCTGTGTGTCAGTGAGGGCTGAATGCTATGTGAGTAAGTGGGGCACTGCAAAGCTTCTTACACAGCCATGACAGAATCCATAGGGGTCTTCTGTGGCTTGATACTTATACTGGAAACATGTGGCCACTCGGTATGACTCCTGATAAAAAGATGGTACAGTTCCGATTTACTAGTATACATAACCTGACACTGAAGACTACAGGGTTCCACACTCTTGATACAGATTCACAATATTTGCAAATTTCAGGCACTAGTTATGAAATGTGGATTGGGTATGAAAGGACTTTACACTAATTTGATTGAATATGATTTATGCTTTTAATAAGGGCGTACAGTACTGAGTCACACTCATTTCTTTATATTTTATTGGGGAAATGAGAAATGTGTGCAGTAGTTTCATTACATAAGGCACAAACAGATAATTCTAACATGGCACGCTTAGGCTGTCAAGGTTCTGGGTTATTTTGACCCAACATCTTCTTTTTCTTGTGTTTTTGTATTATTCTGTATTATGGTTTAGGTTCTGATTCCTTAGTTGTGCTGTTCTGATTATTATTATTATTATTATTATTATTATCATCCTTGTGTTAGTGTAGGTTTAGTTCAGTGTCTAGTCTGCGCCTGCTGTGTTTCTTGTGTTACTTTGAAAGTCCGTGTCTCATGTCAGTGTGTCTAGTTTTGCTTCCCTTGTCTTGTTAAGTCTGATTTCTCCCAGCTGCGTTTCCCTCCTGTCTCCCATTTCCTGATTACTCCAGTGCGTATTTAAGCCCTGTGTTTTCCAAGCCCTGTGTTTTTCTTGCCCTGTGTCACCTCGTTAATGTACGTTCACACCCTCATACCTGGCTGTGTGTTGTGTCTGCCTGTTAAACCTTGTTGTGATTCTTAGCCTATTTAGTTTTCTGTTCTTTTGCTGTCCAGCAATAAAAGCTGCACTCTCAGTTTAATTTTGCTGTCTTGAGCCCTGCACTTTGGTCCTCCACTCCTGCCTGCTGCACACAGATCATGACATAGGCAAGCTTTCGTGCAACATTTTTAAGTAATTTTCAAGAGGAGTTCTCTGGGACTTTACAAAGCACTTTTGTTGGTGTTGGCTGCCTTTTGTTCATTTCTCTGTCACGATTAGTCCACACTGCTTCATATTGAGGTCCAGGCTCAAACTATGACTGAGCCTTCACCAGGTTTTACAGAAGACTGTAGACACTCAGTTTTACCGCTCTCCTGACCTCCTCTGCACATACTGACAAAAATTCGAAGCAAAAATCCTAATTTGGATTCATCACTCCATCAGACCTGCTGACACTGATTTTCTAATGCAGTCTAGTTCTTGTGTAATTTGGCATACTTGAGCCTTTTCTCTCTGTTTTGCTTCCTTACGAAAGTTTTCTTGACAGCCACCCTTCCACTGAGACCAGTGAGGCTTGAGTGAACAGTACATGGATCAACAGAAGAGTCAAACACACCTTTCGGGTCAAGTCTTTGCTGGATTTTTTCCCCAATTTATCAAGGACATTTATCAAGAAATTAACTTTTAGATGCTGTTTGTCTGCTGTAGTTTTATAGGCCTACAAATGCACACCATGCTGACATATGCCAGGTTTTCAGCTAACACCTATTTGGGAATCACTTTGTTGGTGCAGAAAAACTATTTTATGCCTGTCACTGTGTCATCTCTGACATTTTTCACAGATTCAACTGAAGTCTGTAATGTGTAGACACAACACTTGTTCATAACTTGAATTGGGGGCCTTTTTTGTGATTGAATGATTCATAGGTCAGTTTTAAGCAGGTAGTCAAGTACAAGAACTGGACTGAAAAAGAGACAAAAAGCAGTCAATGTTAAAAATAAAAAATTTAAAAGACCTTCAGAAAGCCTCAAGAGCACTTTAAAAAATTACAACTAAGTCTGGCTCCTTAGAAGCAAAATATAAAGAACAGAGGGGTTGCTCAGTGTTGTGTACTGCCATGACTGAGTCAGCGTGAATCAGTGTGAGTCAGTGTACTGTGTTGTCTTCTATACCTGCTAGTAGCAGGTAATAGCAGGTATTTCTTGTTGTCATTAAATCAAGAAAGTATCCTTTTTGAAAGTCAGTGTATTCTTCACCTTCAGACATTATTGAGACCAAACACAGAAAAAAAAAATAATCACGTCCCTAACTCTTACGGAACAGGATCCACAGCAACATCATCTACACACTTTATTAAACCAACAGTACCACGGCTCACCTACTCAGCCGCCTTTACCTTGTGTGCTTTCACTTCCCCTTGTCAGCCTGTGTGCCGTTGTCTAGGTGGCTGCTAAATCCTAAGGAGACGCTCGAGTCAATACCCCAAACACCCAGCTCTCGTACTCCGAGGGAAACCACATCACTGCTTTTATAACTATTTACATATCAAACACCTCACCCGGGGAGGACAAGTTGATGGTTCAGATAACTGCATTGGATCAACAGTCTCTGCAATGCTTCGGTGTACGCACAAACACACACTCCTCCTCTACGACTGTTGCATAAAATTCACCTGTTTTTAAAATTCACTGACTAATGACTGTGCAAATGCCTCATTGCAGGCTCACTGTGTTAATGAGAGTGTAATAGCGCAAATAGCTCTGCCTCCCATATAATATGTTCCCTCGGAGGAGCTCATCATATACCGATTACATGTTTCTTGATTCTCCCCTCCGTGCCATTCAACTGGATGGGATTAAAGCGCAGAGAGAGGGTAGTTGTGCGTTTTGGGGCTCTGTTAGACTGAAAAATTAGGTGTGTAGATAAGACGCACACGCAGACACACACATTCCCTCTTAGGGGTTTTCCACAGAGGGCTTTGAGGAACAGTAACTATGTTCTGCGATCAAAGGATGAAGACAAAACACACAAACACACACACAAACACTACTGAGAACTGTGGTTCACAGAAAGGGCAAAAACGCTGAATCACCTTCAACTCGGAACAATAACAAAGACAGACACACAGAAAGCAGCTAGATAGACTTTCCTGTAATTTTTAATGCGCTCTAGAGCGATAGTTTTCTAGAGCTGAAGGTCTTTTAAAGTTTTCTTTCATTCCACTGCTTTTTCACTTCTTCAATCCAGTCCTTGTACCAGACCACTTTCACAGGAATGTTTTGTTTTTACTTGTTTTTTTTTTTAATTTGTTGTTTGCCACCTAACACTGATGTATGAATCATTGAATCACAAAAAATGGCCCCTAACTCAAGAGATGAACTAGTGTTGTGTCTACACATAATAGCCAACCTAAAACTATCTAGATGAACAGCATCTAAAACTCATGTCCTTAAGAAATAGGAAACACACCAGGCAAAGACCTGACACAGGACCTGACAGATATATCACCCCCTTCAGCTGATCCATCTACAGTTCACTGAAGAAGGGTGGCTGTCAAGACATCATTCTTAAGGAAGGCTAACAGAGAGGAATGGATATGAGGCTGAGGTATGCCAAAATATACATGAATTGGACTCTGGAGTGATGGTTCTGAGGGAATCAAGAAAGGCAGAACATGGATTGTTTACATTAGGGCTGCAACGATTCATTGAGTATTTTGAATAATTCGATTACAAAAAATTTTGGACACAAATTCTCTGCTTCAACATTTTGTTTAATGAACAGTGGAAGATGACCTTTAAAAACTTTACTGGGAAAAAGTGAGCACCCATCAACAAACTCTGACTAGAGAAAAAAAAAAAACCAAAATAGGCAACTCTGCAGCTGCTCCATCCGCTGTCATGTGTTTTCCACAGTGAAAAATCTGCAGTAATCCTCCAGAAGTTGTATTAAAATATGCAGATGAACTGTTAACTTGGTCTGACACCATGTTTAAATTATAAAGCTTGCTGAAGGCTGACGGCAGCCGTCCTTTTTTACATGGACTCGAACAGGGGTGAGTCTAAAGGGGGGCATGGTGTGCACTAGACCATATTTATTTCAAGGGGTTATAACATTTTTAGACTAAAAGTGAATTTCTATAAAATAGTCCCTCAATTAAATTGTGTTAATATTTAAAAATATAAAAATTAAAGCTTTTTTCACAGGCCAATAAAAATGTCCACGGGCCAGTAAAACTCTGAGCCACTGACCTGAGGGATTTTAGGTTGGACACTGAATTATTGTTAATATTAATTAAGGTCTACACCATCATAATGTCGTGTTTTCAGCAGCACAAAAACGTTGCATCAAAGCACAGGGCCAATTTCAGAACACTGATGTGTTCGCTTCTCCTCACTATAGCCACCATTCTCCTTTAAAGGCTTACAAAGTTACAAGGCTTACAAAGCAACACAAAGTTGCTCATTCACTTGAACACTTAAACATGCAGAAACACACGTACAAAAACTCAAAGCTTTCCAAGAAGTCAAAGTAAAGATGAACTTTTTATGACTTAGTTTTGATTGCACATTTATTTTATTTGACTTTACTTGAGAGTATTTATACATTTTTGCATTTAAGAAAATGTTTTCTTAAAAAAGAAATTTTCATATGGCACAAAGGGTTTGTTTTTTTGTTTTTTTTTTGTTTTTTTTGACAGATGAAACAAAAAACACTCAAATTTCTAAAATGAAAACCAATAATCAGGATATTTTAAAAGACCTGTATTTTTTCTGTTTTGAATATTTACTATTGCTCAATAATAAGACAAAAGTATTTCTTATCCGATTACTCGACTAATCAATGGAATAATCGATAGATTAATTGATTACTAAAATAAATGACAGCTGCAGCCCTAGTTTACAGCCATCTGTAAAACACGGTGGAGGCTCCATCATGGTTTGGGGTTGCATCTGTTGCGAGTGTCGTGTGCTTAGTTTGACGTCACATCATGTGGAGCGCACCACAGTATTTGTGGCAGTCCTGATGCTCAATCATCAAAAAGTTTATTTTGTTAATGTGAAGTAGTGTTTTCAAAGGGAGAAACAGTTTGTCACTCATCCAAGTGACTTCATCAGTCTCAGCTGACTGCAGGTTTTCCCAACGTTACAAAGAGTACATTTGCTGTGATGTCAGTTTCTTAATCATTAATATGCAAATTGTCATGACCACTGATCATTGATCAATGGCCATGAGTACCATTCACCATGTTAATGAATATACAGGATATCTGCTGCTGCTGATATCTTGGGATGAGAAATCAAACAGAGATTATGAAACTATTTTACTATCTTTTAATTCAGTCACACTTATTTTGAAAGAACCATTTTACAATTACATTATCTTTTTTTACAAAAGCTATCATTGGTTATTGAGATCTTTGAGACTCTTGCATTTCCTGATTTGAGATATTTTTTGTTCAGGAGAACACTGCAGCGGCTTCGTGCGCCTTAATGGTGAGCATAAATAGAAGTGACTGTGTCATGATACTGCGGCGGCACACGAAGCAACCAATGCGGAGGGTACAGTGGTGCCATAGCAAATATTGACTTTCAAGCTTATTAACTTTTGTTTTTACCTTATACACTGAATTTCCATGTAGGTTTGCACATGTTTCAATAAATCACTGCAACTATTTTCCATTTTCGTAGCAAAATATAAAGAAAGGACTGGTAGATCAAGGCTTTTGCATAGTACTGTATAGTGAACCAAGTGTCCTCCACAGAGAATGAAGTCCCAGTCCCTTTGTATCTGGTCAAGTTTCTGGATCGCTACTCCAACTGTGCATGCATCTTAGTCCACGGAAATCGCTTCTTTGAAACTGATGGGGTTTATAAAGATACAAAAGTCAAAGTCAGAATCAAAGCAAGACAGCAGAGTTAGTCTGGAGCGCTAAACAGGCTGCTGCTCAAATGCCTGTTTTGGTTTGACGTGCTACTACAGTGCATATAAACACCTTTAAAATTAATGAAAGACAATCCTGCCATATTACTTTAGACCGACCCTCTTTCCAGCAGGGGTTTGTACAAGCTACAGCTCAAAAACTTCCCCCCAAAAAAGTAGGATTAAAGATGGTTTTACTTAAAGCCTGAGTCTTGTCTCTGTTTGCAGATCAATATCCCATTAACATGATTTCACACCTCACACGTTACAGTCAAAACAAGCAGTCACTCGTAGCAAAAAAAAGGAGTTCAAGCTGACCAAAGCACAAAGCAGATGCACTCGAATGTTCGGTCTTGGCAGGAGGACGGCCAGAGGGAGAGATTAAAGTTTAGAAATGAGGCATAACACAAACAGCCGCTTATTGGTCTCAGACCTTTTTCTGCCCTTTAAAGTAAATTCCAGCCCTCATTATTGTCTCAGCAGAACCCCAGATCTGCCTAGCATAGACAGAGACGTTATGAGCTCAAACACATGTCCAATAAAGACAAAAAAAACAAAGTGTTCTTACCATTCATGGTTGCAGGTGGAAAGCACGGGCAGAGAGGGAAGTCCTCTACTCAGCTGGCGAGCCCTCAGACATCTGCAGAGAAAGAGCAAGAGAGAGAGAGAGATGTGAGTGTGTTATGTGTGCATTTGAGTGTGTGTGTGTCACGAAGCAAGGGGGGTATAAGTGAGGAATGCAAGCAATGCAAGTGTGAATGGGGAAGACGGCAGAAATGATACACATCCATGCAGGAGCAAAAAAAAAAGAGAAAAAAAATCAGCTCCTTGTTAACAAAGCAAGGAAGGCAGATCATTCAATGGCCAACATGGTGAGGGATGACAGAGGAGGGGAAGAGGCAGAGGAGGGGAAAATGAAAAGGATGGGGACCAAATAACAGAGAAGGGCTACAGACAATGCCAGCACGGAGCAGTACACAAGAAGAGGACAGACAGCTGAAGAATAGAACTGGGGGAAGAAATGATAGTGGTCTGGGAGAAAGGCTGCTTTTATTACTGCCTGCTCTGAGATTACAGATGGTGGCTGTGTTTTGGAAATCTTG
The DNA here is from genome assembly GCF_036321145.2 of Pelmatolapia mariae. Lineage (NCBI taxonomy): Eukaryota > Metazoa > Chordata > Actinopteri > Cichliformes > Cichlidae > Pelmatolapia > Pelmatolapia mariae. The sequence goes on from NC_086240.1 coordinate 7,783,415, forward strand.
ATGTATCAGCTTGTTTATTTTGTCTGTGACATTTTGCTTTCTATGTATCTCGTTTGCATAGTATGTAATAATACACATTTCTGGACCTTAATAAGGCGTATGGATGCTCTTAGACAAATATTTGTGTTTTACTGAGACAAATATAGATATATGACCCTAATAAAGCAAGTACAGTTTGAAAACAATAAGAATTTATCACTGTTTTGGGAGCAGTCAGCATCTAAAGTGGTATGCCAACAGGGAGCCTGGCCCATCTGATGAGATTAATTGTTGGGATCTTTGGCATAGTCCCAGGAGCAGATAAGCCCATGCAGGTAACATGGAAAACTAGCTTTATGTGTATGTGGTTTGATCCACTCATAAACATTGTTTGTGTAAGGTATGTTTGGAGGACTAAAAGTTAGGCTTTCAAGTAGGGCTGTTCGATTTAACGATATATATCGGATGACGATATGAAAATATTACGCTATCGTTTGTTTCGTGGTGTCACAAAATAAACAGTTCTGGTGGTTATTGTAGAATTTCTTAAAGTTCTCTCTTTCTCTTATATTTAATATAACCACACTACAAAAGAACAAGCGACTGTTTTTATGCGACGGTAAAACCATTGCGTGGCTCCGCCATCCGCTTGTTTATTTTCCACATAAACCTTTCACAATAAAGCTGAAGATCCTGTTGAGATTTTTCAAAATAAACTGAATCACGTGAAAAAGTATGCAGAGTATTTACAGATGAGAAGCTAAAAAGAGCCGCCAGGTGCTAAAAAAAAAATCAACCTTAGAACAGGCTTTTCCCCGCAGCATGTCATGTAATAAATACTTTAGACATACGTTTTAACTTACCGTATGTCTAAAAATGTATAGTTTCATGCGTTGGTCAAATCACTCAATGCCCAGCTGAAAACACTTCACACAAGTCGAGTTGCCTGAGATTCACAGAATTTACAGAAAATGTAAAAATTTTGTGATATATATCGTTGTCGGGACGATAAATGTTTTATATCGAGATATGAGATTTTGGTCATATCGCACAGCCCTACTTTCAAGCCTACGAAACCAGCTGCTAAGCATGGTGGTGTTAGCATCACGCTCTGGGGCTATTTTGCTGCCACTGGTACAATGCACAAATTTGATGAAATAATGAAGAAGGAGGACTACCTCTAGATTCTTCAACTTCACCGGAAATCAACAGCTGGATGGTTGAAACTTGGACACGACTGGGTGTTCCAACAGGAACCCAAACACAAATCAAATCTGGTTTTGGGATAGATAAAGCAGACTAACATCAAGCTTCTGGAATAACAATCTGAAAGCCCCGACCCCACCATATTGAAAATTTTTATACTATACTTCAAAGCCAGGTCTATGTTAGAAAACAATAATTAAAAGCCCCAAATTACCACGACATTTAAGCTTATTTTGCATATAAACCACACCTATAGGTAGCAACTCTTTCAATCTTGTTGTTAAGATTCTGTTAGCTGCTCCACTTCACTCCATCCATTGCCTCCATATTTCCTCTCATTTCTCTTTGCGTGCCTATAGCTAACAGGCAATGTTTCTCCTCATCACTTGTGATTCTTGTCAGGTCTAAGCAATCTCCTTTTTTGCTTTCACTAAGTCCTTCCATCACAACTTTTTCCTCACTTCACCTCTCACTCTGTCTTTTTTATTTCAACTCCGCTGTTTCTTATTCATCATTCATTCAAAGGTATCTCTTATGATTCCCACATAGTTTCTTTCCACTCTTACTCCCCTTCCGTTCTTATTACACTATTGCTCCATCATTTGCTTCCCTGTTTTTGTGTGAATTCCTGGAGGGGAGACTGTGGCTATCTTGTAGTATAAATCACTGTCTGCACATGCCGGCACTGCCAATTACTTAAGAGCAATGAACAGCCCACTGAGGCTTATGCTTCGGTATATTTCGAGCGTCTGCGCCAACGGCTCCGTGCAAACTCGCGCATATACAACATAGGCAACAAATAATTCACGCGCACTAGCAAACAATACTGACATTTATGAACTAAATTCCCAATTTTATGAAAAAAATACCAACTAAAATAGAAACACAGGAAGCAGTTACAGGAAAACAATTGTTTTATAGTGAATGGAGGCTGACACAAACTGGCTTCTGGGGATGAGTGATGATATAGATTTTAGGGAGTAAAATAATGGGGCTAATCTTTAGCAATGGATTTCACAAACTAGCTCCTTACAGCATGTTAAACAGTACAGTCAGAGTATGATCATCTTTTTCTGCATTACACTCTGCAATAGAATGGTCTTTGCATCAGCGCATTTCAGATAACATGTACACACCAATATTTGTCAGTTCTATCAAAAGCAGAAATATCGAATTAACAAAAGAATTCATATTCATGTATCAATGCAGAAGTAATTTTTTGTCATTTATTTGTATGCTTGTAAGTTTTCTACAAGGGCATTTAACTAAATATCTGGATGCAACGCAAAAAATGCAAACCTTTATACAAGTCTTACAGTTAGATCTATAACTAAAAGTCAGAGTCAATGTTATCGTCAGTTTTGCAATAAGATAAGATAAGATAAGATAACCTTTATTAGTCCCACACGTGGGAAATTTGTTTTGTCACAGCAGGAAGTGGACAGTGCAAAAGTTATGAAGCAAAAATTAGAATAAAATAAAATAAGAATAAATACAGTATACAACTGTACAGAATAGAATAAAATAAAATACTATATACAGTAGAATAAAATAGAATAAAATATGCAATAAAATAAAAATAGAATACAAGTTCTATATACAACTCAGTAAAAATACAACGATGCCAGAAAAGATTATTGCACATTAGTGTTATTGCACATGTGTGAATGTGTGTGTTGATCAGTTGGAGTCTTTGTTGTGGAGTCTGACAGCAGTGGGGAGGAAAGACCTGCGAAATCTCTCCGTCCCACACCGTGGGTGCCGCAGTCTCCCACTGAAGGAGCTGCTCAGTGCTGTCACAGTCTCATGCATGGGGTGGGAGATGTTGTCCAACAGGGATGACAGCTTAGCCACCATTCTCCTGTCACTCACCACCTCCAATGGGTCCAGAGGGCATCCTAGAACAGAGCTGGCCCTTCGGATCAGCCTGTTCAGTCTCTTCCTGTCCCCAGAAGAGATGCTGCCACCCCAATATGTACAGGACTAACACAGGATCGAAATCCCATAGTGTACAAGAGAGCTATGGAACTATGAGAAACAGATAAATATGAAGCATGCAAGATTGTGTCGAAATATTATTAAAGCTATACACATTACTGTAGTTCTTTGTATAAAAATATGTGAGTATATGTGTATTATGCACATTACTGCCATCTATGTACATTACATTGTGCAAAATAAGGGACCACATCAATATGAGACTGAATGTGTATTTTAAATCAAACAAACAATATGTAATTTCAGCTTTAATTAAAGCGTATTGCAAGCGTATTGCATTCGAATTATTTAAGAATTACAGCCATTTTTATACACATTTCCCTGAGCCTTAACAGTAATTGGATAAATCGATAGGTAGATCTGGAGTTGATTCCAATTGCTGAACTTGTATTTGGTAACCATTCAGTAAAAGTATGAATATGAGGTCCAGAGAGACATCAGTGCAAGTGAGGGAGGCTATCATTAGGCTGGAAAACCAGAGAGAGAGACAGATAGCAAGAATCAACAATCTGGTACATTCTTAAATAGGATGAATGCACTGGTTAGCTCAGCAACACCGAAATGCCTGAAATACCACAGAATTATTTCCATGGTTCTCAACAGCTTCACAACAACTTACAGTACCAATGCAAGAAAACTCTCAGGGAGGCACAAACTCCATAAACAACCCAAGTGTTTCTCACATCAAAGAAAAAGGATATTCTTCAATGGTCAATCAGTCACCTGATCTCAACACAACACGGCATACTTTTTAGTTACTGAAGTTGAAGCTGAATACAGAGGCCGACAAACAAGCAGCAACTGAAGGTGGCTCCAGTAAAGGCCTGATAAAGTATCTTAAAGGACCACACACAGCATTTGGTGATGCCCGTGGGTTTTAGACTTCAGACAGTTATTAACTGCTAAATATTCTCCCCAAAAGTATTTAAAGCAATCCCCATGTTTAAAATTATTTTATTTGGACCAATTTCTTTTGAGTCTCTAAAAATGGGGGACCGTGCTTTTGCTAGATCCATTAAAGACAAAAGTCTGCACTTTAATCAAATGTTGATTGTCTGACTTAAAATCCAGTGTGGTGGTATACAGATGCAAAATTACAACAAAGAATATGTGTCATTGTCCAAAAACATATGGACCTGACTGCAGCTTGTTCCACAAGCCTGAACATGACAACCCATGGGTTGTGTGGGAAGTTTTATTTAACAAAACAAAACAAAACAAAAAACGAGATATAGTCTAGATATTATATTCTGGCACAAACTGCCTGTACATAGAAAATGCAGCTCGCCTTTACAGCAACACTTTGCGATTAAGCTTGAAGAAACACATTGTGCTGTACTTGCATGCCTCTTTTCAGTTCAGTGACTTTCTGGAGCCTCTGTTCCCTATCTATGACTCATCTTTGCTGGTGTGTGGATTCAAGCATCAAAATGATGATGCAAATTATGTTCTTTGGAAGTAAAAAAAAAGAAAGAAAAGAAAGTGAATACATGGACCTCTCTTTACACCCAGTAAAGATTTACAGTGCTCAGTCTCCCACTTCACTTGAAATGATCTCACTTTTCCTTGTTGTTGCCATCTGTTGAAACTGTGTGGCTAACTCATCACCATGTACTAAAACCTCATCAGTGTCTCACCCGAGATGAGGTCCTATAAGTAATGAAATATTCTTTTAACACATATATACACAGAAAGTTGGCAGTTTCCTCATCTATGTGTATGTGTCTGTGTGTGTGTACATGTACACTCGTGGAAAAAATAATGTCTTCAAAGTATTCTATGCAATCTTCTAAGAAAAACTAAGTATCCCTCATGATTAGGGATGCCATAGTGATCTGGTGCTTAGCACTGTTATTTTCATATGCAGTCTGGTTGCTGCCTTTCTGTGTGGAGTTTATTCTATCCAGGTACTCTGGTATCCTCCCCAGTCCCATACACAGGGTTAGAGTAATTAGTGAATCTAAATTGGCCACAGGTGTGAATGGTTGTCTTTCTCCATATTTAAGCCCTGTGACAGAATGGTGACCTATCCAGGGTGTCCCCTGCCTCTCTCCCTATGACAGCTAACATAGACTCCCCTAACACATTCTAGGGATCTTTGAATAACTCATTCATTTATTCACAGCGCCTTTAATGTCCCACTACAGCATTTAAACCAGTTCTGGACTTCTGGACTGGGCCACGACTGGGCCATCGCAACACCTTGAATCTTTTCTTTTCAGCCGCTCTGCTGTAGATTTGCTGCTGTGTTTGGGATCACTGTCCTGCTGCATCAGTCAAAATTCAGCTGTCAGACAGATGGGCTCCCATTTGACTCTAGAATACTTTAGTATACAGAGGAGTTCATGGTCAACTCAGTGACTGCAAGGTACCCAGGACCTGTGGCTACAAAATAAGCCCAAATCATCACCTCTGCACCACCATGCTCGACCATTGGTATGAGAGGAGAGGTTTGTGCTGATATGCTGTGTTTGGTTTTCTCCAAACATGGTGCTGTGCATTATGGCCAAACATTTCCACTTTGGTCTTGTCTGTCCAAGGAACATTGTTCCAGAAGTCTTGTCTAAGTCTAAGCTATGCTGCCATATTCCTTTTAGAGACTTTCTCCTGGCAACGCCTCCAAAAAAAGCCATACTTCTACAGTCTTTTTCTAACTGTACTCTCACAAACGTTAACACCTAACATGCTAACTGCGGCCTGTATGGTCTGAGATGATGTGTCACTGTGTTAACAAACAACTGAACTGCCAAAACGTCTGCCTCAGAGGTGCTCACACTTGATGATCATCAATTAATCAAGTGCATTGGATTAGCACCACCTAGCTGCTTCTTACCCTCTTAAATGCTCTTAAAGGATGTACTTAGATTTTCCCAGGACTGCACAGAGTCCTGTGCAAACTTTCCTTTTCACATGGCTCTATGCTATTTGCGTGTACCTAACACTTCCATGTGCAAACATGTATAGGCCTTTAACAGAGTCTCATCCACCCTTATACACAACCCTGTACCCTGAGGTGTACCTGGTGTCAAATATAACAATATCTCCCGTTGGCTAGGTTAGAGAGACTCCACTGTTTAAACAGGACATGCTATATCCTGGATAACAACGGCACTGAATCAACAAAAGAGGAAAGAGGACACCCTCTACATCAACAGTGACTGTACCTGCACAGGTTCACAACAAAATGGTACACTGATTGAAGTCCCTTGGATGTCTGAAAATAACTTTAAAATGTCATTATGCGTCTTTGATTTGATTTACCTTGCAGCTCGGCCCCTGCTGGTATGGCAGATGTAGTGGAGAGAAACACAGTCATCTCACAATGCTACTTCAAATCATGCCAGATCCCCAAATGAACTTTTGGACACGAAATACTACAAAAATAATCATGACGGAAAATAAACCATTAAAAATTTGAGCATAGAACAAATTACTTTGCAGCGCAAGTTTAGTTCTAGTTTTGGCATCTTTAAGAAGCAAATGAAGAACAAATGGCACACACTATTTTCATACTTACACAGGTTGATGTTGCAAAGCCAGCAGTCAAAGGAAAGTGTGTACCGCTAGCCTTGATGTTACACTGATGTTTAAAAATAACATTGCATTAAACATTTTGAAAGTTTCTAATATGAGGAATAAGACATAAATCCTTTCAGGGCCAGCAGCGCTGAGGAACAAAATGAATCAAAGAACCTTTGACTCTGCCCAGCATGCTGATTGACACCTGTGTGCACCACACTGGACCGGTCTGACGTGAATATCAATGTTTCGGCCTGTGTGCGCGGAGTGTGTCCAACACACCCTCCTCACACAGAGGGGGACCCTGTTCTAGCGGACACAGCCCAGGAAGCTTTGCGAAGCCTGAGGAAGAAAGAAGCCTGTGTGCATGCGTGTGTCCTGTGTGCATGTGCTGGTATTTTCCTCCTATTCACAAGAGAGCAGTAATGCCTTGACAGAGACACACACACAAACGCACACATGCCACACACCTTCCCCCCAGTGTGCTGCAGGTGAAAATCGGGGACGCTTCCGACAGAAGAATCATTCTAATCCTTTTGGTACATTTATGGGTCAGCTCAATGAAATGATTCACCTTTTTTTTTTTTTTAACTTCCTGTACACTCCCCCCACCCCCTGACAGTGAAAAACACACACTCAGCAGCACCTCCAACCTCACCTTCTTCACCACATACTTAAGACACAATAATAATAATAATAATAATTATAATAATGCCAAATTAACCTCAATGCAGCATCCATGCCACTGTAACTGCTATATGAGAATGGACTCTGAAGCACATCAGGTTCCTCTTTCACCACACCAGTGAACACGCTGGTGTATTGTACACTTATGTGAACGTGTGGATATTACGCAACGCTTTAAGTCTCGGCAGGTGGATATGCAACAGTCCCTTCTGGGATAAAGCACAGATGTCACAGAAATTGCAGTCACATGGACTTTGCCACTTCAGCAAAGAAAGTCTCCTCGTTCTGTTTTCACTGAGGGCAGCAGAACACACACATAAACACACGCACACACAAAGCAATCTCTATAATTAGTCTTTGCTGCAGTGATTCAACACGTACGTGCATAAACATCCAAAGCTGCGCCAGTCATCTCATATATAAGAATGGAAATTCCCACCTTTGCTAAACTATTAAACAGCTGATGACACTTTTTTCTATCAGGAAAAATGAAGATAACAAACGCATTTGACGGGCTTCGAACTGGAGGCCCTCCTCGTGTTATATTTTCCATCTTTTAACAGAGGAAGCGCCAAATGTAAGTCACCTTTTAGGAAAATTGCCGGGCCTAAGAAGGTGAGCACAGACACCCAGCAGACCGTTAAAGTGACTTTGAGAAATATCACATAGATTTTCTCCCTCAGGTTAAACACAGCAGTAATTTTCAGCATGTTTAATAGTCACGGGGAAGCATGTCATTTCCTTTAAGTAGTACCTGAAGGAACACAGGAATAACCTTTGGAGTTACACCTTTTATCATAAAAACAATATGTCATTCCCTGCTTGTTGTTGTTGCACATAGTATATATATTATTAGACAGTATATATCTAATAATATACATAGATAATTATATTATCTTGACAAAAGACTAGTAATTTAAAGCCTAAATCTATTTTGACTGCTTTAAAAAATTAATTTCTCTTTAAATCCAGGTTAGTTTTCCTTTTCCTCTTCTCTGCCTTATTCAAACAAGCAAAATTAATGAGTAAACAGTGAAAAGATCTGAAGAACCAGTTTTCAGCCATATGGGGTGCTCTTCATCCATAACGGAGACAAAAGACTAGCACTAGTGGCTCAGAGACAGGTTTGAGAGCTCCACATATTTTCAGGATGAAACATTATCAACGGGCAGTACTGCAGGTAGACAAACCTCGTTGTTAATACGCTGCACTGCCTCGCCTTTTTAAATGCTGGGTTTAATAAAGCAGGACATCCCACTTACCTTGAAAGAACAGGTAGAGGGGAAGAAAATCTTCAGCGACAGTATCCAGCAAGTCATGCATTTTGTTCGGTATAAGCGTGGTAATGATTTCTATTCTTTTACCTGTTGCGGTAGAATAGCGGTGCTGATCGGCATCCAGGCTGACGATCCAGCTACTGAAGAGGGGAGGATCGATCCAGCAGCCGGGCGGGTGTGGACTGGAAATGGGCGTCTTCAGTTCCAAGAGTCAAGCTACGCGGAAGTGCGCGGAAGACTTCCGGCTTTGTCTTTCAAAAATAAAACTCAAAAGGGAACGAACTACTGTTCAACTCCTTGAGATGTACAGTGCTCTGCAAAAGTTTTAAGCATATTTTTCTAGGAGAATATGAAATAAGTAGAGAGATTTATGGAAACGGACATAGACACATAGAAAAAGAGAGGCAAAAACCACCTTAATGACCATCTTCTATAAACATATTCTATATTCTTCAGCCCTCTCTCAGGCAAGCCTTCTTGTCATTTCTTTAATAATAATTATCCAGGCTTATTGAAGAACATTCATAGCTCTTTCTTTGGATTTTGGCTTTCTTTTCTTCTATTCTCCATCAAGATGATCCCACATTGCTTCAGTATTGTCCACCTCCAAGCTCTGGGGAGGCCAATCCATGATTGATAGTGTTCCATTGTGTGTTTTTCTATCCACATATGCTTTTATTGCATTGGGAGTGTGTTTGGGATCATTTTCAAGCTGACAAATTAACCCGTTACCAGTCCAGATTGCATAACATGGTAGATCAAAATCTGACTGTACCTTTCTGCATTCATAATCACATCAATTCTGACAGGATCCCTAACCCCACTGGCCAAACCTCTCAAATTTGGAATTATTAAGTAACCTAGCTAGGATTTTTAACTGATTTTCAGTCCAGATCTTGCATAATCTGGTATACTTCAGTTTTTTCTCCCTTGTTCCCTTCCTTAAGAATTGCTTCTTGGGAGCCACTCATCCACTAAGACAATTTCTGATGACACTTCTGTAAACAGTAGATGATCATTTTTCAGGTGCTGTGTTTGACCTTAAGTACATAACTTTCAGATATGGTTCATCAGCTGTACATAGTCTTTTTTTAAGTCTTCTTGTTTTCTATTAGTCCTTTAGTTATCCAGGTAAAAATCTCATTGAGGTTAAAAATCTCATTTCCAAGAGAGACCTGACATTCTTCTTTTGTCCTCCAATTGTCCAGTTTCTTCAAATGTTTTAAGGACACCATGCATACCATGGTGAAATATGCCAAGTTTTAAGTAATAGTTCTTTGGGAACCACCTTGTTGGAGCAAAGATACTATTTTATCCCTGTCAAACTGATTTACCTTTGGCATTTTTTGTGCATCCAACAAAAGAAATGGGAACAAATTATGTTTTTATGACTAGCTTTTAGTAACAAAGTACATAAATATTCAATTTAAAAGGGGTTGCTATAGTTCAATAGCACTGACTGCAAGAAATTCTCAGTTCTTGGAAGCAAACTATCTCGAGACTTTTGCACAATACTGTAGATGGGTGACTAATTAAATGAAGAACTTTCACACTCCGCCCCTATTGAACTCTTAGATGTAAGGTTGTCCTGAAAGATTAGGTTTATCCAAAGGTGACACATTTCCATTCTGATGAGAGTGGTGGCTCAGTCCGCATTCTGCAAAACCTCACTAAATGCTTTGCTGTGCATTAATGAAGTCAAGCATTAGGCCAGGGAATTTCTTTAGGAACAACGATGAGCATCCCTCCAGTAGCGTCCCAGAATCAGGGAATTTTGAAGGGAAAATTTAAGTATGCCTATGTTATGCAGTTTTCTGCTCTTGCTTTATATTTTTATATACTTTATTACCTTTACTTAAGTAAAATGTCTAAATACTCCAGCCCCCCACCCTCTACTAAACCATTATCCAAAGATTACATTAGAATCTTTGGCTCTAGCTCCACTTCTCACATTAATCTATAATAGGTCACAAGGCTGCACATAAGCCTGAAAGTTGTTATCTATACCAGTCTTCCACACTGATTATGTCTTGCAGTAGACATTTGTGTCTTGCTCACAAATCACTTTTTTCTTTCATTTGTCACCTGTATGTTGGATTTTCAGCCACTTATATTAGTAATAATCAAAATCTACAAACAACTTATACAAAACATAACAGAGTGGCACCCCAACAGACAATTTAGTGATTTGTCTTTTTGAATTTTTTATTTTAGTGAACTGGGGATAGAATTGCTTTTTAAAATCCCTATAGCCATGTAGAAAAAGTCTTTTGCTCACTTTTCTTTTAATGGTTATATGGTTTGTAGAGGAGCACCACCAACAGCCCAATTTTGGCATTACATCAAAATCATACACCAAGTCTAATCTTTAAGCCTCTAATATGAAAATTTCAGCTACAATTAAATATGCAATACTTAGCAAATGGGTTAGACACATACACAAGAAAACACAAATATTCAGGAAACCTGACAAAAACTTGTTTAAAAGTAAATATTATATTGTTGTTAATTAGGCACACTGGACTTCAGTAAGAAACCGATCAAGCATAACATTTAAACACCAAGGCTATTTTTTTGGGTCGGGAATACAAGTATTAATCACCAACACCTTACATTGGTTAGCGAGCTAAAAAATTTGCTCGCCACTGTAATATTTACACATATATATAAATAAAACACACCATGACGATATGATAGGTTCGAGCTTTCAAAACTTTATACAAAATGTACATACAGTGAGCTATCAATGTGTATATTACCTCAAATATGAATACATACATCTATTTGTGTTGCAGCTTCAGTTTTAGTAATTTACATTATTGTTGCCATTCTGGAAAATTATCTGAAAAATTTATGTATATACATATTTACACATTAATGACGTATTTCTATTTTTGCTCATTTATAAAGTGAAATACATACATATGTAAAAAAAGAGTAAAATATATAAAACAAAAAGCAAGAAAATGAGAACAACAAAGAATGATATACATTTTACAAACAGTCCAGGATACCTCAATGGATAAAAAGAAAAAAGAAAAGGGGAAAAAAAGGAAACAACATCTATGAAGTTCAACATCCAAATTCTTTGTTATAAATTAGAGTACTAAAAGGCTGCTACAGAAGGGAAATAACACATGTGGTTCCATGCTGCAGACATTTGCCCTGAAACCTTTTGGTCAATATGAGCCATCTTTTCAGGCTTTTAACCCATAGCTCTATTATATTTGTATAGATTGAGACCGCTTTAAAAAAAAAGAAAAAAAGATTCAACTCTCCTTCTCCATCAACAACAAAGTTTTTCACAGGAATTAAGGCAACATTATTCACTTAATGGTCTATACAAAAGACATTTTTTCCATTAACACTCACATTCCTGTTTAATATCCACTTCACTTTCTGCACTTCCAGCTGGCACATGTTCCTGCTCCTCTTTTATCTCAGTGTCCTGACCTACAGTTACCATGTAGTAATCCATGTATCCATCAGTGTCCGACTCTGTTTTTATGACAGTCTCACTACTTAGAGATGCAGTTTGCACACATCCATCAGAGGGCTGTGATGACTTGCTTCCATTATTGCTTTCAGAGGTTGGACATGCGGTATGCCCAAGGGAGCCTGCAGGATGACCTGGGACTAAATTCTTGGCAGCCTCAGTGTTTAAGTCAGTTCTGACATCATCATTACCTTGGTGATAGTTTGTTTCAGCATCCAGTGATGGCATATTGCCATAACTTGGATCATCTTCCTCCTCTTTAATTTGGAGGTTTCCTGGAAGAAAACCGTCACAACCTACAGTTGTGGTGCTACTGATGGAGGTAATCGTAGGGGTATTCATGGGGGTAAGTGTAGAGGTGCTCATGGGGGCAATCGTAGGGGTATTAACGGCGGTAACTGCAGGTGTAAAAATTGGGGTAATTGTTGGGTTAATCACAGGGGTAACCATAGGGTTGATTACAGAGGTAATCATAGGTGTAAAAATGGAGGTAATCGTAGGGATGTTCATGGGGGTAACATTCATCTGCATTATTGTCACTGGCTGCATTTGGATTGCATGGTATGTTGCTGGCTGCACACATTGGTTTCCATCCACTCTATGAGCACTTTTATTATTTTGCAGATTTTGTGTTGAGCTCTGTGGGAGTTTGGGTCCAGACAGAAATGGTAACTTGAAGATCTTTTCTATTCCAGTATTTCGATACTGTCTAATCATCGAATGGAATTTGGTTGCAGCAGCGATTGAAAATTCCCAGCGCCTGTGATGTTGTGAGCTAACCTCAAAGTTATAGTCTAGGATGTCAAACAAAATGGCCGGGAAATACTGGTTCCTTTTCGTTGCTGCAAATTTCTGTATTTCCAACAGCACCGATGATGTCAGTAACTTCAAGTTCAGCTTTCTTTTGTCCGCTGATTTTGATGAAACATCAAGGTCCAGACCTATTTTCTTGCAAATAGGATAGAGATTTTTCTGCTTATTCTTTGTTAATGTTACAGCACTCAGAGTATTACTTAACAGCATGGCTTTTTCCTTCTTTGCTTGCATTTCCAGTTGTCTTTTTCGAACCGTTTCCTTCCATTCATTTCTCTGCACAGTAGGTAGCGCTTCTTCTGTACTCTCAATGACTTGAAATGTGCGAGGTGGCTGAATAATAAAAGCTTCGCTGAACCAGGCGGGCTCTCCATCATGTGGATTCACTCTGTAGAACTGCACTGAAGGATTCATGTCTAGACTCTGCTTGTCCAAGCTGAAGTTGTGCTCAAGAACATCATTGACAAGCTTGTGCTTTGTCCCGCACAGTTTCCTGGCAAAAGAATACACCTCGCACATGACCTCCCATGTCAAAACACATGTGTCGAGTTTAAGTTTTGGGTGAGCTTTGTCCACACATAGGCTTAAACCTATTTTCTTGCAGAGAGGGTAAGTGTTCAATATTGTTTCTACTGATGCAGAAGAAGAGGTTTGATCATCTGGAGGCTTTTTTACCGTGCTGCTTGCGTTAGTAGAGATGACGCTGGTCACGGCAAGAGGCTGGCGAAGCACATTACCAGAGTAAGATTCATCCTGGACAAGCTTGCCATTTTTATCTTGATCACATTTGGGGCAATCTGGAGTATATTCCTCTATGAAAACTGACTGAGGGAGTTTAAAAAGCTTTTTCTTTTGAGGCAGGCTGAATTTTTTTGACTTCAGTGTTGTAATGGTTTGCATGAGCTGCTCTGCGAAGGCAATGTGAGATAGCTCACTGTTCAAATTTAGATCAAAATTATACTCCAGGATCTCCATGATGAAATCTTTTGTGGATGACAGCATTGCTTCGGCAAATGTGTTAACTTCAACCATGACGCCGTTGGTCAATAACTTAGGGTCCAGATTTTGCTTTACTCCAAATCCGACATTAAAATCCATATCCAATTTCTTACACCTGGAGTAAGAATACAGTGGGCAATGTTCTCCATGAGGCACTGAGAGGATGCGTTGAATCTGATTGATCCGCAATCTCCATAGAACTGAATTTAGGTCATTTTGTTGCTTGTCAGTGGAATTGCTTACATTTTGGTGCTTGACTGCTCGAGTAGATGCAGCACTACATATTTCTGCATCTGGCTTGTATTGGCAATTCAGTTTCATGACTATTGGATAATCTCTTCGTGTGTTCTTTTGCTTTGCTTGGGCTACCCAGGTTGCCACATTTCTATGATCATTTGCAACAGGAATTTGTGCAAGAACATGTCTAGCAAGTTCAGAATTGACGTTTTGCAAATCAAGCTCAAAGTTGTGTCTGAGAACGTCCAGACAAATCTGCTCAAATGTCCCACACAACTTTTTAGCAAAGTTTGTCACTTCCATCATTGCTCCTTTGGTCAGTTTGTTGACATCAAGTTTGTTTTTCTGTTGACTGCAGCTTACATGCAACTTCAGACCAATCTCCTTGGAGAAGGGATACAGGTTCACACTTTCCTCGGATATTGTTTTAGGTGGACCAGCTGGTAAACCTGGTATAGTTAACACCTGTGGATCTGGTTTAGTTTTACCATCTGAATCAGGGGGATGTGAGGGTTCAACATCAGACTCATCCAATCTTGATATGCTGCTGTCCATGCTCTGGTATCTCGTGCCTATTGAAAACATGGAATCGGGGAGTTTAAATACCTCTTTTGAGAATTTGACTGGATCTTCACATTCCTGAAGCTGTCTTATTTTATTCATCAATTCACATGCAATGGTGTATCTGTGGCTATTGCTCTCTAGGTCTAATGCAAAGTTCTTCTCAAGAATCTCCATGATGAATTCCTGCTGGGATGAACTCATTGCCAAGGCAAACCGAGCAACTTTATACAGAACAGAACTGGTCAGACAGTCAGCACTCAAATTTTTCTTGGGCCTAAACCCAATATTGAATTCTAGGTTAATTTTCTTGGGCCTGAAGAATGGACAGTACTCTTTGTCTAGGACTAGGAGGATTTGTTTCACACGGTGAGTACGCAGCTTCCACATGTTACTCTCCATTTCCTTTTCCTCTTCTTTCATGTCAAATTCATTTGGTACATCCGTTGGAATCTCTTCCTCGTCTTCATAATCTAGCAGCCCACTTTCATCTGGCTGACTTGGAGATTGCGGGTCCATATCTGTGTCTACGATTGCTGAACTGAAGGAACTATCAGTGGTGGTATGGAAAGGAGCAGAGATGCAAGATGATGTTGGGTTTTCTATGTCGTCCTCATTCCCGCTGTTTTCTGAATCTGTGAGTGTGTCTGCTTCTATAGGACACATGTAGCAATAGTCCACTCCTACTGTTTCGTCTAGACTCAAACCCATTTCATCAAATCCAATCCTTCCTACAGTATCCATGGCATAATCACTTGACACCATGGCCCTTTTCTTCTTTGCCTGCATGTCCAGCTGTCTTTTTCTGATCGTTTCCTTCCATTCATTTGTCTGCGTGGTGGGTTGTCCTTCCCTTTTAACCCCAATAACAGGACATTTGCGAGGTGCCTGAATAACAAAAACATCATTGAACCAGGCATGCTCTCCTTCGCGTGGCTGTACTCTACAGAACAACATTGAAGGATTGAGGTCTAGAGTCTGTTTGTCCAAGTTGAAGTTGTGCTCAAGAATATCATTGACAAGTTTATGCTTTGTTCCACTCAGTTTCCTGGCAAAAGAATAAACCTCACACATAACACCCCAGGTCAAAGCACGTGTTTCGAGTTTACGTTTACGGTGTGCTTTACTCACGCGGAGTCTTAAACCCATTTTCCTGCATGAGGGGTAACAGCTCATTATAGTCTTTCTTGTTGCTGCAGAAATAGAGGTTCGATCATTTTGAGTACTTTCCGCCTTTGCATCAGCACAAACATCTGACCCAGTTTGGGGCTGCTCAGGGACGCGACCGGACTGCGATTTATCTTGATGACGCTTAATTCTATCTTGATAACATTTGGGGCAATATGGAGTATATTCATCTACAGATTTTGAGTCAGGCAGTTGAAAAAGTATTTTCTTCTGAGATGCAGCTAGTTTCTTTGTCTTCATTGCTCCAGAGTTTCGCATAAGCTTCTTTCCAAACGCATTGCGACTCGCCTCGCTGTTCAAATTTAGATCAAAGTTGTACTCCATGATTGCTGTGATGAAATCTTTTGTAGAGGACAACATTGCTTCGGCAAATGTGTTAACTTCAACCATGATGCCATTAGTAAGTAACTTTGGGTCAAGATTTAGTTTTACTCCAGAGCCTACATTAAAGTCTATGCCCAATTTCTTACATCTAGAGTACGAATAAAGTGGGCAGTGTTCTCCATGAGGTACTGAGAGTATGTGCTGAATTTGAATACGCCTCAATTTCCACAGCGCTGAGTTGAGGTCATCTTGTTGTTCAGTGTCAGTGGTACTGCTTACATCTTTGTGTACATTTTCCTCAGTAGAATCAGCTCTACATGCCTCTGTATTTGGGTTATTCTGGCAATTCAGTGTCGGGAGAATTGGGTAATCTCTTTTCGGGTGCTTCGATTTCCCATGGGTTACACGGGTCACGAGATTTCTTTCCTCATTTGCAGCCGGAATGTGTGCAAGGATATTTCTTGCAAGTTCAGAATCGACACTTTGCAAATCAAGCCCAAAGTTGTGTCTGAGAACGTCCAGACAAATCTGCTCAAATGTTCCACACAACTTTTCAGCAAAGTTTGTTACTTCCATCATTGCTCCTTTGGTCAGTTTGCTGACCTCAAGTTTGTGTTTTTGTTGACTGCAGCTGACATGAAGTTTCAGACCAATCTCCTTGCAGAAGTGATAAGGATGGACATTTTTCTCTGACTTTATTTCAGGTTTGGTTTCAGCATGTGGCTTGGGTTCAGTTTCATGTAGATGGACTGGTAACTCAGTTGTAGTTACAACATTTGGACTTAGTTTAGTTTCAGCTTGTGAGTCAGGGGAATTTGAAGGAGCGACATCAGATTCCTTCACATTCGATCTGCTGCTGAGGTCTGGGCCAACAATGTCCATTCTCTGAGATGTCAGTCTGAATGACGGAACAGGACGAGGAAGTTCAAAAACTTCTTTAGAGAATTTGACCGGATCCTCGCATTTCTGAAGCTGTCTTATTCTACTCATGAGTTCACATGCAAAGGCTGGTTTATAAGATTTGTTCTTCAGGCCTAAGTCAAAGTTCTTCTCAAGAATCTCCATGATGAATTCCTGGTGGGATGAATTCATTGCCAAGGCAAATCGAGCAACTTTATACAGAACAGAATTGGTCAGATAGTCACCACTCAAGTTTTTCTTGGGCCCAAACCCAATATTGAATTCCAAATTTGCTTTATTGGGCCTGAAGAATGTACAGTACTCTTTGTCTAGTACCAACAGGATTTGTTTCACACGGTTAGCACGCAGCTTCCACATGTTACTTTCGGTTTCCATTGTCTCTTCTTCCATGTCACATTCATTTTGCATATTTGCTTTTGAATTATACTTTCTTCTTTTCTTCAAGCTCTCGTATAAAAGTTCTTCCATAGTCAGCTGTGCTGGAGCTCTTTTAAAGGGATTTGTCTCAATGGTAAACGGCTCATTCTTAAAATGTGGACTTATTTTAGTACCAGTGCTCTTAAGTTTTTTTCTCCTTTTCAACAGTTGGGACACGCTGAACAAAACTTGCTTTTTGTCCTGTTGATTTTGAAGGTCAAGTTCAAAATTATGCTTCAGGACACTGAGAATAATAGAGCTGTAGGATGCAATCAGTACTCTAGTAAAGTCTACCAGTTCTACCATCATACCATTTGTCAATAAAGCTGGATCAAGGCTTTGTTTTGCACCACTTTCAAAGCGCAAACCAATTTCTTCACAGTAAGGGTATGAAAAGGGGAGAACATCTCCTCTGATTTCTTCTTTTAACTGCGCCCCTAAGCACTCAATTTCCTCTTCATCATCGCTGACATCAGCATGTAGTCGGTCAATCTTTTTTTCAGATGTTTGTGAGCAAGGAATTTTGCTTGTATGTCTACCATTATCTTCTTTCTTCACCTGGAAACTGAAATACTGGCAATCTGCTCCTGCATTCGGTTCTTTTTTGATGCTTCTGGCACACACTGGCACAAAAGAAGAACCAAAAAGAGCAGCAATGTCAAGTTTTTCTTTAGGAGGCCTCCTCATCAGGTCCTTGAGCTTGTGTGAAATCTGAGCTCTAAAATGAATCCGTTGTTGCTCATTTTCCAAACCAAGATCAAAATTGTTCTCCAGAATGTTCATGATAAAGTGGCTTTTACCCTTTGTAACCATTTTAGCAAAGTCACAGATTTCAAGCATGACCCCGTTTGTCAGTAATTGTAAATCCAGTTTCTGTGCCGTGGATCCAACATTAAAATCTAATCCAATTTTATTGCTGTAATGGAATGGTTCGGGGCTTCTTGAGTATTTTTTTACGTGCATAATCCGCCATTGCCAGACAGTGTTGGCATCCATCCTTTTGCTGTCCTTCAGTCTATTTGGGTTGGTGTCCTCCATCTTCAGTTCCATTTTCGTATCTTTGCATCCCCTATTCCTGTGTGGAAACAAATAAAAATAGTATACATTATATATGAACCATAACTCATTAACTTGGTCTAAATGTACCAATTTTCACACAATAACAGTCAAGAAAAATAATAGTGCACTTTATTCTACCCACTTCATTATACTTTTATAAGCTTTGGGTTTTGATACCGGGGCACAGACATACTGTAAGACTACAGCTAGCTCAGTACACTGCAAGCCACAGTGTACAACAGTGTGCAGGACAAAAAAAAAAATTGTCACATATTGATAGTACGTTAACAGTAGTCCTACTGAATCAGAGCTCCATTAACTTTGGCACTGGTCCACATGTGAAACAAACATGCTCACGTTGCCAGCTTCCCTAGATATTTCTTTATTTTTTTCCATCTTTTACCTTTATCTTTGAGCATATTATCTGTTCTCATACTGGACATAGGGCTGCTGTTTTGAAACTTGACCCTGAGCTAAGAATATTTATTTGTGCTATATTATTTATTTGTGAAATTCTACAATTTAATTATATTATCCAATTTATACCAGTGCAGATCGGACTTTTGGACTCTTACTGGTTATGATAACAGTAAGAGGCCATCCTGAGACGGCCAAAGTGGGACAGACACTTGTAACCAATTGTTGTCCGAAGCTTTGGCCTATTTGTTAATAGGGACTGAGTTCAGAGCCACAACCATTCATAACATGATCACATACCTTAAACTAAATTGGTGGGCAAATTGAGGATTCTGATCTTGAATTATTACCTAATAATGGCTTTTAGCCACATTGCCCAACCCCAGTTACCGTCACAAAATAATTCCCGAAAGCAGCCCCCAATTTTTTTTTTTTTATCATGAAGTAATGTAATTATATTTTAATATCATTATTCATGCTTTTTAGCGTGAAGATTTTCATTTTGCTTTTGCAAACCAACAAATAAATAAATAAATAAATACAAAATTTACAAATAAGCAAAGTTGTTATGATGCAATCCACAATTTTTAGAGATTTTCATTACGTTTTATTTATTAAGTTCAAGCAGCAACTCGAGGTTTTGTTTGTTTTTTTTCCCTATAACTCTTGGGTATTTGATAACATCAAATAATCAATGCAGTGGCGTTTTTTGCACTCAGAAATGACATTGCGTGTACTCTTTAGGCATAACAAACCTATTAAATAAGAATTCCTGCATGCAGACTTTTTGAATATTTACATGACCTCATTGTACATTGTGGTGGCTGTAGACCAATCATAACCTTGATGGTTCAATCCCTGCCTGCTCCAATCTCCAGTCTAATTGCCTAAGTATTCTTGGGCAAGATGCTAAACCTCAAGTTGCTGTCTGATCCATTCATCAGGGTATGAGTGTGTGTGAATTAATAATAATAATGGATACTTTATTGATCCCCGTGGGGAAATCACTCTCTCTGCATTTGACCCATTCACTCAGTGAAGCAGTGGGCAGCCACTAAGCAGGCGCACCGGGGAGCAGTGTGTAGGGACGGTACCTTGCTCAGGAGTACCTCAGGGTAGCCGTTCAGTGGATTCGAACCCCTGACCTACATTAGGATGTAGGCGACTCATTTCTTAGTTAATTAAATGGAAAAAAAAGTTAAATTAACTGACTAGTCTAAAACCAAGAAACAATCCTCCTGGTAGGATGTGCCCAGCAGCACCCAGGAGGTGCACCCAGGAGCTTTAGCCGTCTCTTTTCGATGTGGAAGAGTAGGCAATTGACGTGTGAACCCCTCTCGAATGACTTAACTCCTCACCCTATGACTAAGGGAGCGCCCATCAGACAAAGCTAATTTCTGATGCTTGTATCCGCGATTTCATTCTAATAGTTTTAACAAACAGATGATGCCTAGATTATCATATTTATGGTGTTTCTCAACAACGATGTGCCATCTGGTGGCAGATGGCTGCATAACATTTCGGACACAATAATTTACCAGCACTGAGCATCAATTAAAATTTGAACAATTAGATTAAACGACTAGTAAATCTAGCACCGACTAGTGACAACAGCAACGATTAGTCAGCTACTCGACTAGTTGTGCACATCCCTAGTGTGAATGTTAGATAAAAAGCACTTAGGTGTAGAAAAAAAGTGCTTAAATGGTTGGGTGTGAATGAGGTTATATTAAGTGCTTTAATTCCTCAACTAGAAATCTGCTACATAAGAACCAGTCCAAGTGTTCACAGCCTTGTTAGTTTGAGAGCTTTTCATCTCTGGTGCATGTTTCATTTCTTGACCAGCTACTGTAATCGGCTGGAATACCAAAAGCAAATGGTAGAAATGTTTTTTTTAACCTTGAGCTAGGTGCAGCAAAACTATGAAATATGCACACCAGCCAACTGTCCTACACTAATGTGCATGTTACTGAGTCAGAATCCTTAAAAATCAAAAGGCTTTCATGCTTCATCCTGCAACCTCCCCATTTCTCTACACAACAAAACACATTGTCTCAAGGTGCAGTTTCCAAGTGGAAGCTGTGCACAAAAAAATGAAATTTGGTCCCTCCTAGACATGTTTTTATTTATAATTTATTTCAAGGGGCTGTATTATACTTCTGCACTATTTTGCAGAATATATCAGAAACTTCTTTTCGTCAACACAAAAAAACCAGACAAAACAGGACAAAAAGAAGGTAAAAAATTATCCAAAAACCTACAACATTTTAGATGTTTTTGTTTTGAATATTTTAGTTTCTAATCGTTATGATCATTAATTTAAATAAAAAAAACTGCGAATGAAAGATCGTATACTTTTAGTATTGTTCAGCTTGAAGATATCTGTTTACTGCTATCGCAGTCTAAGGCACTTCTAAATTCGTTTGTACTGTATGAACAAATTCAGAGGAAAAAGAGGATGATCTGTGTGTGAAACTTCAGTGTCCTTACGCTGGCTACTTACTCTGCCCAACATCAGCATATCCAGCATGTCTGGTACCTGCTCTGGTCCCTTTGCTGTCATCCAAGTAGCAAAGAGACCGTGTGGATACACTGTAGCCCTGCATGAAAAATGAAAAGCTTATTTGAAAAATAATAAATGTATTGATTCTTCAGCTCTTCCTTAAAGAACGATAAACACATGCAGCCCTGTTAGACACCATCTCACAAACACTGTGGACATGTGTTTGTGAGTTACACTTCAGTGAAAGTGGGGCCGTTAACCAGGAGAAAAACAAACAAGGTGTTCCTTTGACAAAAGGACAAACTGGGGGTATTTTTTTGTCAATCTACCACGGCACTTAAACGAAAAGATACAGACTCTTTAAAAAAAAAAAAGAGCAAATGCAACAATAATTAGTTAAAACAGCTTTACTGAATAAAAGTGAAACCTTTTGAACAGTCCTTTCCAAACAAAGCATTTTGACCAGCAGATGGCGATTATTTTGACTGCACCAAATGCTTCTGAACACTGAAGTGTTTCACAATAATTCACTGAGCTCTCTGGGAAAAAAAACACAGTCCAATTATTATTACTAAAAGGATGCCATCCATGTATTTAACACGGAAACGATGAACAGCAGTGCCAAAAGTGGTCCAGCGGAAGAAAAACCTAATCGAGGGTTTGCATTTACTACTTTCCACCTAAACATGGCGATGTGAAGTCGTTACAAACAGCTACTTCAACGGCAAAGCGACGTCAAAAACGAGCCCGCAAACAGGATGAAGCTTACCCGAAGTGTGCACAACATTCACACGGCCGTGCTTCTCACTTGGTAAAACTACGCACTTCTTTGCGGGACAACGTTTGAAGGATGCAGCGGAGTTGAAATCCCAGAATTTCAGGAGGGAGACTATAGACGCTGCACAACTCTGTTATGGAAGTGACGTCACAGCAGAGCGCCACTACTTCAAAATAAAAGTGCAATACTTGATCGGTAAACTCAGTACATTAGATGAACCAAGGTTTGTTAAAAAACAAAACAAACCAACAAAAAACCCAAAACAAACCATAGATCATTTTACCCACAGAGTTATGCTTGAAAAGTTGCACACAGGCTTGGATTAATGTTTAAAAAATCTTGGAAATGGTGAAATTTAATGTTGTAACACCCCACCCCTCTTTTTGTTTTTTTTGCTTAGTTATGTGGGTTACATAAATATGGACTCAGAGCAGACTGTTTTATGATTGCCATTTTTAAATATGCCATTTAAATATGTGTAAATGTATGACTCACTTAATATTTACGCTAACAAATACAAAGTCATGGGCTATTTATTGGCATTGTTAGGCTCAAATAATTTCTGTTGTCTAATTGTGTGAGACTGCACAATCGCTAAAAAGTTGTTCTGAGTGATCACCTTTATTCTATAATCCATTATTATGATGAAAATGTTCTCTTTCAGGGTGAAAATGCATAAACCTTGAGGACGAAAGGGGCAGGGAATTATCTGGTTAATATAAATTATGATGTTACACAAGAATAGTGGGTTTTTGCCCAAATGGTTACGCAGCGCTCACCATCATAAAAAACACCAAATGCATCCAACCAAACTCTAATACATACTCAAGAAAAACTGCAAATTAAGTCTACTGGAAGTTTGTTTTACTTGTGTGTGTGTATCAGAGCTTGTTTGCATGCATTGGGATGCTTCAGTCTTCTCTGGATTTTAAAAGCGTGACTTTCAAGAACTTTACTGTAACTAATTAGTTAGTTGCATGAATAAAAAATGTACAAAAGGCAAATTCATTAAGTGGTACAACCGCTTAATAAATGCGAAGACTGCAGTGTCACCTGCTGCTGTCGTAGTTTAGTTTACGCTTGTAAGACTTTTATTTTGAAAGCACATCAATTTGACCTTAGCTCTCTGTCTGGGTTTGCTGAATCAGTACAAAGTTAAAAAGTTAAAAGTACACCTAAAACAATTCCCTTTTCTGAGAGGCCCATGTGAAGAAGGGATGCAGTAATTGTAAGTAATTGCATTTATAAGGCTTGTAGAACTTGTGAAGGTACGTGGTCAAGGAAGGCGCTCAAGTGTTACACAATCTGATATTTTCATATATTGTTTCAGCTGATGAAATGATAGCTCACAACAGGACAACTGTCAACACATGCATACTCACAGTCCATGAGATTTAAGCAAATAACCAGAAGCCACAAAGAGTCTTGATGCTTTAACTGAATTTAGAGATAAGCACAAAGAGCAATACACTACCACTAATCAATACTGCCTGATATACAATAATGGCATGTTGTAGTTCTTTTTAGTAGTTTTATAAAAGAAAGATAATCAAAAGGATCTCCCAAACAGGTACCGGATCAAATGAATAAGAAAATATTACATTTACAAAGTAAAATTCACCATCATGTAATTATTTTCTATTATAAAATCACTAAAAGTGACTAAAGAAAGGAGAAAAAAAGCTTAAATCTTTTCAAAGTGTCATACAGAAACCTTTCATGTCATTTCTGCAGCCATTAGCAGTAAAACCTGGTCATCTCTTCAGGCTTTCAACCCAAAACTCTATTGTTTTGAATCATTTCCTTAGGAATAAAGTATTCACATTCCCCCCCAAACCACCACCACAAACTGTTTTTCATACAATTTAAGTGTGACAGCACACTTGGTGCCTTCATTGTCTGTTTGGCTTTTTTTTACTGCTCTCAGTTTTTGGACCTACAGTTCACATCCTTGTTGTGCAGCCTCAATTTCTAATCCACTTTCAAAGACTGGAAATTAGGCAACTAAACTACATCCAGAGGATCCTGCAGCTTCATCTTGGACTAAATACTCAACAAGCGTCCAGCTGTCATAGTATGGATCATATTTTTTCTCTGTGTCCAGTTCTGGTATCATGTTGCCACAATGTAGATCATTCTCCTTCGCCGTAATATGTAGCTTTTCCATTGCAATACTGTTACACATAAGCTATAGAAAATGTTATTTGACTATAAAGCTTATAAAATATAAATAAGATATAAAATACTATTTCCTGCAGTCAATGCTTCAAACAGTTCATGTACAAAGGTGCCTTAGGGCCAAGTGAAGGTTAATAAAAACAAGGGACTGGGGAAGGGTGGTAAAATTCTGAGTGAAAACTCAGAAAAAGAGCATTATTTCATTCAAGGAATGCTTCACTTTTAAAGGCTCAGGTGGAAATAAATAAATATTTGAACTCCTGGGATGAATAACTCAGAAAAAACATTATCGTAAATTAAAAAATTCAATCTTGAAAATTATTTTTCCCCTTTTTCTTTAAATACCAATGCAGAAATGTCTTTTAGTACATTCTTCCAGTGGGCTGCAGGTAATGTGGGCAGAAAAAAAGCAATCCGATTAAATGAATGGCTGTGAGGAAATGGCTACTTTCTATTTTCTCTTTCTTCACTCACGACCTCATTAAACCCTTTTCTTATGAGTTATTAGCCTCTGTATCACCTCTCACATTGTATTTAAGCAGAATGGCCTTCATTCTTTTATTATAGGTATGCTTTAGGGTAATGGGCACCTTGTGATTGCCAAATTTAAAATATGACTTCTCAAACCAGAGTTTTCTTTTTTATAATCACATAGGTATCTTTTATTTAATCTACTGCATGTTTCTCTTTCCCAACATCTCCCCACTGCTTCTTAAAAATGTCTTCAAACTGAAATCACTGGACACAAACACAAACTAAATGCACAGAAAAGCTTATAACAAATACAGATTTGACTTTCTTTGCTGACGATTAAATGTAAGAAACCAAATCCAAGCTGAGAATCCCACTCAAGTTTAATCGAGAAAAGAAAACAAAGTCACTTTCAGTGAAGTTTTACTATATAAATGTCTTAAATGATTCACTCAGCCATATAAACCAAACCAACCAATCAGAATTAAGTATACAGTATAGAACGTTTTCAGTTCAAGTGTAGCAGGAAATGACATCGAAATCATTGTGCCAGCCGTCGCAACAGGCCTTGGCGCTAAATGCAAAACAAAAAATAGACCTTTGCCATTCAATGCTGAAATTCTGGAAATCCCGACACCTTTTAGTTTATAACTCACGTAAATTAAAAATCAGTTTTGTTTTTGTTTCTCCATTGTATATGATTAGCATGTAGTGCTATTCTGCTAGCTGGAGTTAGGTTCAGAAAGCTCTGAATAGCTGGTTGGGCATATAACCCAGGTGAAGAAAGGATGTTTGGGCTTCTCTCTCCAGGCTTGCCAGCTCCTGGACGGTTGGGGCCAGAACATCTACGTGACCCTTGTAGTTACCACCTAGACAAAGATGACATGTTTTCTGGTCAAGCTCAGCACATGAGCAGACATAATAAACACTACAACCTGCCTCATGATGCTTTAATGCTCATTATAATCCCTCCAAACAACACAAAACTTTTTTTAAAGTGCATATGCAACCATTCCCGTAGTCTTGTGCAGACATGTTATCCTTCCTTTTTGTCACACATACCTCCCAGTGCTCTGCGCTGCCCATAGGACACCTTTCCATCAAACTCATCCACGGGTACTTTGATGTCTGGCTCACACTGGGTGATGGTGCACTTTAAATGTTCCTCGATTTCTGATAGGAGCTGTGATCAGAGGAAAAGGGGAAAAAGAAATGACACAAGCAGAGTTTAAAGTGCATGATGATGATGTGTGAGTGAAAGTATGTTGTGTGTAACTTTACTTCCCAACTGGTTTTAAAGGTGAATGTATTGGATTATTAACCTGGCACACCCCAAACCTAAGAGTGATTATGAATGCATGTGCTGCTTATACAGTCCTTTCAAAAGAACTGCTGTATCACACGTGTTTGTATTTCAAACAGTAAATTGGAGCTGCTGTATCAACCAGACTAGTATTGTGTGCATCTTTGTTCACCTCTTTTTCATTATACCAGATGGTGCATCCTCCATCCTCCCTCAGTCGTGTGTTGTAGCAACCTCTGCCTCGGTTCGGGCAAACATGGTACCACACCTGCACAGGTAGAAAAATGTACTTAAAAATCATATACAAAATTCAAACTTATATGGACTAAACAGACACCCATAGTCCACCTTACCTTCTCTTTCTCCATAGCAACTAAGGAGATAGCCAATCCCATTCTGTAAGTCGAAAAGAAATTACACAATGTTAATGCTATGTAGAGATTACATTATAATTTATTGTTTGTCGTCACTCAGGCACGCCATGTGAAAGTTTGAGGTGGCAATGATGATGTTTTTGATCATTTAAGATGGGGCAGATGATCTGCTCTTGTGACCTTTAAAAGGAGCAGGTGGAAGAGAAGAAGACGCCAAAAGGAAGAAGAAAGAAAGGAAGTAGACGACTTTGCCTTTGGCTGATTACTCCTACTTATTTAGGAACTGTGTTCCATTTCGTTAATGCTTTCACCTTCATAGGGGCAGCAGACTAGTGTGATACTATCCTACGTTTATCGTTGTTTAAACAAGAACTGTCTTTTTGTTTTGAAAGTGGCGACTTGCTAGAATGATGACTACTAACCTTGTTTTTTCCCTTATTTAAGCTATTGTAGCACATACAGGGATGACTGCCCTTCCATGGAGGTTCTTCCTGTTAAAAAGGAGTTTTGCCTTCCCACTGTCGCCAAGTGCTTGGTCACAGGCGATCATCCGATTCTTGGGGTTCGTTTCTTTCTTTATAATATTGTAGGGTTTTACCTTAGAATATAAAGCAACTTGAGGTGACTGTTGTTGTGATTTGGCGTTATATAAATGGTGAACTGGTGCTATGCCAATAAAACTGGATTGAGTTGAATTAAATGCATGTTTGTTTTGCCCTTTATAATCTAGACTGTAATTGGCCTGAATTATGGAAGATTTTTACTGGTGGAACTGCAGTTTGAATTTCCTGATTAACAGCAAGTAAATAATAAATACATGCATACATATATGTTACCAATACAACATGCTCTTTCACACAAACTTATGAATATTAAAATGAATAAATAAGTTAAGGTATAACAAAATAAAATCAGTAGGTACCTTTCAGCTCTTCCCACTCTGCCGATACGATGGACATAGTTCTGCTTCTCATCTGGCAGAGTCACGTTAATCACTGGAGGAAGAAACCATTAACATAAATATATAAAAAAATATAGCAACTCTTCGGTAATGTTCACTGAATATATAATTTTTATTTGTAATTTTTAATATAATTTTCTAGCAAGCATCCATATACCATAAGGAACTCCGTGGATGTCAATTCCTCTGGCAGCTACATCAGTGCAGATCAACAGCCTCACTTCTTTTCTCTGAGAACACAAACAACAATCCTCAAAAACACTGACTGGTTGCACTTTGTTAAACAGCATAAGCAGGTTATGATTTTTGCTTTGTTTTGCTTTTTTACCTTGAAGCGCTCCAGGTTATTTTTCCGCTCATTAGGCTTACGATCGCCATGGAGGCAAACACAGGATAACTGGTGACCTTTGCTGTTTGGACCTGAAGAAGACACACATGAACACAGCCATTTGTAACTGGGGAAAAAAGACCAAGTATTCATATTTAGCTGTGTCTTTTTTCACTTTCTAAATTTCTGTAGTGGCTCAAAAAAAAAAAAAAAAAAAAAAATCTAAATTGTTCCAACACAGCCTACCTCCTCCTTGCTGAATGAAGTACAACTCCATGTTGTCACAGTCAATTTTGGTACGACAGAAGATTATAGCCTGGTCCATTTTGTGTTCTTTAATGGCTCTCACCGTGTACTCGCCCTTCAGGATCTTGATGGCCTCTGACCACATTTCTGACTCACAAAAAGACACACACACACCTTTACTGAAGTTCATATTAAGGTAAGTGTTATCTGTGTTGTTTATGTGATGTGTATACTGACTGGAGTGAATGGACAAAAATGATATTTTACACTTTCTATTAGAGTGATGAAGATGAGCAGTCTGAACTGTGCTGCCCAACTGCACCTACCTGCAGTATTGGCTCCTGGTCTGGTGTTATCATTTGAATGAACTTCATCAGTCTACCCAGAGAAACAGAGGAAACAGCTAAATCACCACAACTCTAAACTAAGACATGATAACAACATACATAGTGTAGAATAAAAAGGTGATTATTCCTCCACCCAAGTCTGAAACACAGCCGAATTGCTTAACTTGATGTTTCAGTACTTTTCTGTTTATTCAGTTTCCTTCCCCGAGCACGAGGAACTCACCCGGATGTGGTTCTTGCCGAGGCGCTCCCACAGATGGTCGCTCTTAGGATTGACGGGCACCACTACGTGGTGGACAGTCTCCGGAACAGAGTCCTCCCCCTTCAGATCCACCCAGGTGGGAAAGTGCATGATGCGCTCGGATAACTTCTTCACATCGAATGAATGCAGTGTCGCTGAGCATACAATGACCTGGAAAATAAAGAGATCGTCACCTAAACTACTAATGCCAGCAAACATCCTTCTACTACAACATCTATCACAGTACATAGGTTTAATTTCACACATGTAATTTATGCTCAGCATTACCTGCAGTCTCTTGCCATCAGAGGTGACCTGGGGGATTTGATTATGGATCCTATTGATGAAGTCCGTATAACCTGCTGACAGGAGGCCATCCTGAGATACACAAAAGACACAAAATGGTTAAGGGATTTTACGCTATATTATATAGATCAACCATTAAAAAAAAAACACAAAAACAAAACATATGTGTAATCTATAAAAAAAATTCACATACACACTCATCCAGCACCAGAAAGCGGACTTCGGACAAACTCAGTTTCCCAGTGGAAATGAGGTCATCCAATCTACCAGGTGTTCCCACCACAATGTCAATCTAATTATAAGATGACACCAGGAAAAAAGAGGAAAAATGACATCCAATTAAAAAACATATTTCAACAATTTGATTTACAGTAATTAAAACTAATTCAATGTTTTTTGTTTCTTTGGGGGTGGGAGTAGGCGTAACTGTACGTGTCACATACCCCCTGTTCCAGAGCAGCCAGCTGGTCTTTGGCAGCCACACCACCAATCACCAGCAGCTCCCTGCAATGACAGACTGACAAATTACCAAAATAGCATGGCTCCATCTGGTGGTGTAAAAACAGGAATAAAAAAATAGACTGGGAAACGCAGGCAAATTATGTTTTTAAAGGGATGGCAGAATAATCTGGATTGTTACTACAAATGCATTTTTATTTCTTTTTTTAAGTCGAGATTTTGTTCAGTTTGTGTCACTCAGTGTCGATACCACTTCCATGGTGTCATACCTGAGTTTGGGATTATCCACGTATTTCTTAAACTGCGTGACATTGTTGAGGGTTTGTTCAGCCAGTTCTTTAGATGGCTCAATGATCAGGGCTTTGGGTGCATTTGAGGATGTTTTCACCTGACTCACGTTGGCACTGCCTGCACAATCACAGAAGAAATATTGTACTTAGCATACTCAAATTTGAAAATGTACCTTGTTTTAACACCAGTGAGTGAAAGAAGGCATGTACCATAAAAGGAACAATCTGTCTTAAGTGCCTGAAATGAGGTTGAAAGCACACACCTGTCTGAGAAGATTTGACAGCATGACCCTCTGGTGCCTGGTCTAGGGCAACAAATCCACTCTTAGGGGGATGTTTAAAATCTTCTCCTCCTAAGTTAAACTTTAGCTCTGCATTCTGTAAAACAGAAAAGATGATGGTGTCAGTCAGGCATCAGTTTTTTTTGTTCTCTGCCATCACTGTGTTGTCTTCGCTGTCGATACCTTGAGCACACAGGAAGCAAAGAAAGCTTGATTCTTCAGATTTTGAGGGATTTCAAAAGCCACACCCAGGTCGTTACCTGATGAAAAAAAAACCCCAACATAAACCAATTATGAGTTATTTCTCTATTTCTAACAACTTTGAATAGGTTATTTATTTTTCATAATAGAAAAACTGGGACCATACCATTTTTAGAGAATGAAATTTGGCTCTTTTCTAGATCCAGGTAGCATCCAATAGTGTCATGCATGGTAAACTCCTAATAAAAAATAGCAAAGAGAACCCATTTAAAAAATCATCCCCAAATTTCTTTAAACGTGTAAATAATATGATCTTTCATTATCTGTTACCTCCCCATAGCTGTCAAACTGCTTGTTGTTGGATTTCTTTCCAGTCCCACCAAAACCAAACCCATATTTATCAGTTCCTAGAAAGAAAAACAAAGAGGCTGGTATTAAATTACAGTAGTGCTCTGGTGAAATAAATTGTTTAAAGTGGAGCATTTTCTGCTGCATTAATACTGTAGATGGTAGAAAAGAATACCCAGGTCCAGAGCCGCCTGACTGGTAGACCAACCCACCCGGCACAGGCCCTGGTCATGGCAGGTCACCTCATAGTAGTACTTCCCTAAACAGAAAAACAAACATATAAGGACTGATAATAATTTACACTTTTATGTTTCTTGATCCATCATACGATTATTTGATTCTCTGATCACTCCGTAAGCACTTGTGTACATCACACACCTTTGGTGACACCTTTAGTGGAGCGACAGCCATGCCACTCTTTGAACTCCCTGCTCTGGCAGCACAGTCCATCTGACCCAATTGCTAAGAAGAAAAACATTAAAAGGCAATGAGCAGATGTTGTTTAAAAAAATCAAAACAAAAAGCTAGAAAGTGACATTTACATAAACATTGCATGTTTTTGATCTGTTCTTACCGAAGGCTGTACTGCGATCATAAGGATTCATCTGCCAGCTGTTGAAAACTGAGACAAAACAAAAGAAGAGCAGGTCAAACGCCTGCAGAACACTCTATACTGTCTACCCATCATTAAAAGTCTTAATTTATATGCACACATTTAAGATGGCATATGAATCATGAAGCCTGAAACCAAATAACTGATTAAATATTCTCACTGGCTCCTCCAGTTTTGATAGAGGCTCTGCCCTTTTTGCCCTCCTGCTGATCCTTCAAGGTCTCGTACACAATCTGGATCACAGGGATACTGAAGGCCTGAGGAGGACAAGGGGAAACTGTCATGACTCAGTAAGTGTGAAAATAAATGTATACGGTGTAGACATAAAAAGAAAAAGAAAAAAAGAAGGTATTTCTCCCAAGTTTGTGTTGCTGTTAAGTACTTACTCCTGTTTTGCCACTGCCAGTTTCCGCAGCCTTAAAAGACATAAAAGTCAGATGTCAGTCTCGCAGCAGAGTGCAAATATCTGTGAGCCAAATGTGTCCAGAGAGCCAAGCTTACCATGAGCACATCTCCTCCACCAAGGATGAGGGGGATGGACTCCGCCTGGATGTCAGTAGGCAACCTGAAAACCAATGATACATTTAGTCAGTTTGATATCAAATATTAAAATGTAAGCATACAACAGCATGCATGATTTTGCAAATTTGTAGCTGAACTCACAGCCAGTCCATCTCTTCCACAGCCTGCGCGATTTCAGGCATTACCCCCATTTCTGTCACATAAAAACACATATTAAATGATTGAGTGGGCTTACGTAGCTTCAAAACGGCAGTTGATGTGTAAGGAATTTAAAACCGTAACGTCAAAATTAAGTAGGAATGTAAAAATCTCACCACCAAACGCTGCCATTGCTGCTGCTAGTACAAGCGCAACGCAACCGGATATGCCGGTTAGCAAAGGCTCCCCCTCAACAGCCAAGTAAAATTAGTTCCGGATAGTGAAAAAGTCCGTAAAAATAAAGCGGGGATTTGAGAAAAAAGGTCGCTTGTGGACTTGAGATACAAAATCTAATATTAACATTTATAATAGGCCAAATAAAATCAAAAAACCACTTTTATAGACGGTTAGCAACAGTTCAGTTACAAACGCGTTTCTTTATAGTTTGTCCCTGCTTGTCGCCGTAGATTTCTGACAGCTGTAAACATGGCCGAAGAAAGCTTAATTGAGGGCGAAGAAGAAAACATTTTATACGATTTACTGGTTATTACTGAATGGCCACCAGAGACGGACACTCAGGTTGGTAGCTTTCACTTTTGCGGTTTTTTTATTCACGGCGTAGCTCTTGTGGTGAGCAGCTATCTGTAGAAATGACCAGCGAAAGACAACCGCCTTGAGTTTCGTGGGGTCAGCCGCGCAGAGCCACGTAGCACAAATACAGGATAAGTTGCAGTTGGTTGTCTTGATAAACAAAGTTTCACCTTCCCGTCACACATCATACATCACACAGCAGAGCAGCGAATGCTCATTTAGCACTAGTGTCCTGCATACGTTTCATTTACCTGCAGCTTTTATAATGATCTAAAATCAAAAATCTGCTCTGTCAGAGAAACGACCTATCACTAGGTTTCATTAAAACTCATTAATGAAATTGGAAAATCAGTATCAAAAAATGATCATCGCAGCTCATCTGTTACTATTTTACATTGCAGTTGCGAGGCAACAAGGAGTACAGCACCTCTCTAATTGCAAAAGCTGTGACAGGTAAGTTCTGATTTTCGTTGCCATGGTGTGATAATATCCATGCATATATACAGCACTTGCCCGAAGCAGTTACATTCTCACAATGATTGTAGCTATTCTAAAATTATCAATAAACTTACCAACAGTCCACCACGCCAATCTTTATATGTATTTTGTTTGATGTTCTGCCATTTATGACACCAGAATACAGTATGGAGTTCATAGAGGCTGGAAGACATGCAATCTTCTTACTTAGATATTAAAGTCCATCCAGCATACAGTACTGTGCAAAAGTCTTGATTCATGAGCTCATCTAGAGTTCATCTATTTTCATATTAGGAAAATGGAAAACAGGTGCTGTGATTTATTGAAACTGCAAATTAAACAGAATCTGTGAACAGTCTACTTTCCTCATTCAAAAATGATCGTATCATATCATATCATATCATATCATGAAATGTTGCCAGAGTGTGTTATAGATGACAGGTTTTCTTCATATTCTAAAGTAAATGCTTCCAGAAACATTGATCCTGTTTGGCTTAATCTCTGAGACTGAGACCAGTGTTGTCCAGATCTCAGCTGTTACTTTAAGCTGTGCAATTGAGCGATTGTGTGTGGAGTTCTCTGTTCTCGCCAATGTTTATATCAGTTTTTCCCAGGATTTTCAGGATTCCTCCCACAACACCAGAAAAACAATCTCCAGGGTAATCTGAATCTCCAAATTGTTCCAAATAGTCAATAAAAATCAAATAAACAAGCCATTCACATTTCTGCAATTGTAGTCATTGTTGAATAACAGAATGCTATAAAAAAGAATAAAATGCTAGCCTACAACACTATTCTTAAAAAAAACGTATTTAATAAACATCAAAATTTTACTGATAAGGCATCATTTTTAACATCATTCTCTTTGAGCCATGTCCCTTTACCGTTGCCTCCTTTTAAATGAGGAAAACCGCTTGCTTCAGTTTGGATGTGAATGAAATAAAGCTGAGTCTGTGCTTGTGGCCCAGAGTCTTAAATTACAAGCATATGATAGCATTAGTGTAAATTTTAAGGCTGATAACATATGGCCACGTGTGCTAAGATCTCAATAGTTTGCACCAGAAGTGCGTTTAAAAAAAACAAAAAGCAAGTAAAATCAGTAACGATGAAACAAAGAGAAAAAACTAAACTTTACGTGATCAGACATTTATTAATAACTACCTGTCATACATTTCTTACAGGCCCGTTCCGCTTGATCCTTCACTATTTGTGGTACAGGTAAGTCATTATTATTTTAAAAAGGATTGCTGTCTGCTCCAGGCATGACTTGCTGTTATTTCACCAGTGTAAACAACAAACATGCTGCATAAAGCTGTGACTCCTAGTGCTTAATATTAATCCGATTTTTACAGATACGCATTACATATTTGATAACAATCTCAAACCTTATGGATGAAGTAATGTGATCGTTTTTCTTTGGCTTTGACTATGAAAATCTTGTGTCGGGAAGACTTTTAGTAATGTGATGTACATGGTGACAAGAACTTTATTCAGATTTTTTTTCTGTCTTGGTAAAAATATTTGAGTATTAAATGCGCTAAACTTAACACACACACTTCATTGCTGCTTTTTAAGTGACGTGATAAGCTGCAGCACTAACAGTGCTACTGAACTGTAAAAGGAATAGTGTCAACTCTTTTACTTTGAGACATTGTAGATCAACAGATGTAACTTTGCAATGCAGATTTAAAAAATGACATAGTTTTAGTTTTATTATAGGTGAAAAATAAATTATATTATTAATTATTGTGATTTTTAAATAATTCATAATAACATAGTAAAGCTAAATGACAATACAGCCGTTAACATTATATTGACATAAAGTCAAAAAATTTCAAACAGAAAGTTCTTGGTATTTGAAATAAGGCCCCTTTCTTGTCTGCTATGTCTTAAAAAAAATATCAAATTTATCAGAATTTGTTACAATGTACTTCATGTTTCAAATGAGATGTTCAAAATGTGGACGTTTGATTACTGTTTTAATCAGTATGTGCCTCTGAAAAAATGTTGCCCATGCATATATGCTATACCGTCTGCCATCTTAAATGTTTAATTATAAAGGGCAATAAAAATTCATTTTTTTGCTTTTAGGTGTGTATCTTGAATATATATTTATAGTGCTATAGTACATTATATTGCCAACTAAGATGACAGCTTACTGCAACGCTTAACACAAGTCAGTCATGGGCTTAGGTCAGGGGTGTCAAACATGAGGCCTGGGGTCCAGAATCAGTCTGGGAAAGACTCAAATTTAGCCCACAACCTGGTCAACTAATTTACCCGCTGTTGTGAAAAGAGAGCAGCCAAAAGTAGCTTCATATTGACCCACATGTTTTGTAGGTAAATGTTACAGCAGTCTGAAAATATTCTTCTCACACTCTCCCAATATATCGCGCTAACACACGCAACAATTTTTCCTGCGGTAGATTCTGTAATTCTCTAGCACCAAGGCCTGCTTATCCTCTCAGCGGGTGGTTCGCTGGCAACATCAATAACCTTATTAAATATTTAAGAACTCCTCCAGCCATGTTTATGTCCCAGTTCCCCTTCTCTTTCTGTGGATGAGAACGTATTAGCAATTGTGTTTGATAGAATCAGGCTGTTGTCCACATGCTGTGCTATTTGCATTTGTTGAATGGGGGAACGTGTTCAGCCGAAAACACTTTTACACATATTTATATTTGTGTTTAACAATTGTAGAAAACATATGTGCTGTGGCTAATGTTGCTAACTACTGTATTCAAAAACAAGGCTGTACAGAGAGGAAAAAAATCTATATAAATTATGAATGAACCCCCCCAATACCCCCCTAATTTTCTCTCCACTCATTGTACCTGTTTGATTTCATAAGAATGTTTTTGCATTTGTTAAGTCACTTAACGCTGACCTTTGAGTCATTCAAGCATAGAAAAGGCTCCTTACTAAAGGGATGAACCGTTGTTGTGTCTATTCAAAGGACCAGTTTAAAACTGTAGCATTATCAAGAAAGCTCCTCACTGTGAGTGAAGACAAAGTAAACTGTGGCCAGGACGATTATGAAAATGTTCATAATATATAATTTAAATCACTCTCATCCAACTGAATATGAACTTTTTAAAGACTTTAACAAAGGCAAAGTAGGTAAAGCTAAAGCTGTCCAGAGCTCCAAGCCAACCATAATAACCTATATAAAACCTATATAAAATCACTTGTAATATAATTTTTATGCACTAGAACTTGTAGTTATAGTACTCTGTTAATGTACCTACTGATTAATGGTTAACCTGTTATAATTTGTTTTCTTCTTCTTGTTTATTTGACCTTGTGTTTCTCAGCCCCTCCAGCTCATCCCTGCCTCTCGGTCTTGTCCGCCTGGCAAACAAGCAGATCAACTGGCAGCTGGTGCTTGCAAGGTGCAACAAAAACACACACGCTCGTAATCAATACCTGAATGTGAGCTACTTTGTTGCTGACACACACTAAGTCTTTCTCTCTCTCCCCTTGCCTATCCCCTCAGCCAATCATTTAATTGCACTCATTACAACAGACAAACCAAGTAGAAAGGCAGTTTTTAATTGACTATCGATTCCACCATCCGAGACAGTGAGAAGCGCGGTCAAACGATGCTGCAGATGTCCATTAGTTTGATGTGGCTGATTTCTGTCTGCCCCTATATCTTTTCTCTCTCATTTCATTTCCTCTGAAACTCTTTTTGCTACGCTTAATGCTCCCGATTATTACTGTTCCTTCTCTCTTTCAGCAGTCCAACCTGGACATTTATTCCCGTCTTTATCATTTCAAGCCCCCCCACACACAATCCCACACATAATCTTTTCACTCTTGAGGGTCTTCATCTAATTTTGATTTATATTATAGACAATAACATCTATTTATGTCTTTCTTTCTTTGCTCTTCTGCTTTTCTTCTGTTCTCTTTGATTTTTTTTCGGTGATTCCTGACCCATTCTCTTGTTTTACTCCACAGCAATGGCAAATTGTTGGCAGTGGTTCAAGATCAGTGTGTGGAAATTAGGTAATTACTGAACTCTGTCTCTCTCTTTGAGGCTGTGTGCGTGTGTTTGTGTGTGTGTGAGTGATAGTCTTAATTAAGGGGGTGATTTATCACATCTCCCTTTAACAAAGAAGTCCAATGTCAGCTTGCATTTAAAAGATGAAAACTGTGTTTCGAGCATCAGTACAGTCAGTAAGAGTGTAATCCATCACAGGAAAATATTTGAATCAGTTTGGCGTACTTTTGTAGCACTCATCTGAAAAAATTCAAGCTAACAGTGAAAACACCAATGCTTCCCTTTTCATTTGTGGGTGTATAAAGAAAGCGATCAAAACATACACACGCATGAATATCTGTGTGTTCTTTTTCAGTGCTTGTAATTATTTCCTGACATAAATCCAATTTCCCTGTGCGCAGAAAAAATGCACTCAGTCAGCAGTGTGCTTCACTGACATAATGTAGTGCTTTAAAATGAGCAAAATTTCAAAATGAAAATCTATAGCCGTGAACTAGATATATTAGGATGTCTTACTCTCTGGAGACTAATGGTACACTCATTGTAAAGGGTTTCTCCACGTGACCCTTTGTGTAATTGGAAGGCGGTTTCATACATGGAACAATATGAAAAAGCTGAATGTTTCTGTTTCTCAGTATGCTCAAATTTAAATGTAGTTGACCTTTTATGATCAAGAGCAGTCAGGTCTCTTCACTTTTGCCTCTGCTTGATAGTGTGGGCTACTCTTTTGTCCTTTTTTCACACTGCTGTTGTTTAATCACAACGTTTTATAGCTGCGCTTCATGGCATTAATTGAGTTGTGTGAGTGGGTGTTAAGTCAGCTCAAGGCCTTATCCCCTGAGCTCCTTTAAGAGTCTGTCGAAACGCTGCCTACCCCCACTTGTCTGCTTGATCTATTGAGCTACTTTAGTTGGCAGGCCGTCAGTGGCTGTTATAACCCAACTTATACCAGTTCCATATGAGGAAGAAGTGTATCAATGTCTCTCAGTGCCACCTCTCCTTACTTTTTTTTCTGTGTGTGCACGTTTCCTCCTCAGGTCTGTGAGAGATGACTTTGGCTCACTCATTGGGAAGTGCCAGGGTAAGACCTTGTCCCTGTGTATTATCAGTCACATTCTTGTTCATGGTAAATGACGACTAAATTGCCATAACTCACTTCACTAAGCACTCCGTTTGTTTTATAAATGATGATGGGGGTTACTGTTGTAGAGTACAGTGTGTGTGCCCTTGTACTCCTTTATGTGATATGTCAGATGCTTTAAGTTTATTTAAGAGATAACTGGTTTGTGTGTGTGTGTTCATATACCATGTACTGAACTGCTCTAATTACACAGATATGAATAGAAAAGAATACAATTTTACTGTGTTAATGCCTTAAAGTCTAGAACCTAAAAATCCAACCTTTAGTTGCTTTATTGTTGTTTTATTTTGTATTTATTGTTCTGTTAGTCTAAGCGCAGGTGACTGACTTGGAAATAGAAAACCTTTTTAAGGTCTCTGGTGGATAAACTATGCACCATCAACACTCTCCTACCTCTTCTTTTCTTTAATTTTTTATCTCTTGGTCATAATAAATGCCAGAAGGAAAGAGTTGGTGAACATCTGCTTTGGTTCTTCTGTGGTTTATGAGCCCTTTTGGTGCTAGTTTTTAATAATGTAGGTTTATTTTGTGTTTTCAGCTTAATAATGGCGTCCTTAATTTGCATCAACATCCCTTTGGACCTCATGTTGAGAGTTGAACAGCTATGAAATACAAGTTTAATAAGTGAATGCATTTGCCTGAATCTGAGCAAAGCATAAAAAATCTTGAATCAACTCCAGACTTTTTATTTGCTTAATATTTCACAGCATAACAAGGGAACAGGCCTCACCTGGACATGAAACTGCTGGCTGCAATTCAGTTAATGCAATACTTTTATAATCCTCCTTCAGTTAAAGCTGAAAGGCTGCAGTTT
The DNA here is from genome assembly GCF_036321145.2 of Pelmatolapia mariae. Taxonomy (NCBI): domain Eukaryota; kingdom Metazoa; phylum Chordata; class Actinopteri; order Cichliformes; family Cichlidae; genus Pelmatolapia; species Pelmatolapia mariae. The sequence continues at coordinate 7,822,430 of NC_086240.1, forward strand.
GTTTGAGTTAAAATACACTGTAGTGTTGTACAAAGGCAAAATTGCAAAAATTGTTATTGCACAAATACTCAGGATTCTGATTGTGTCTTAGAAATGGTATACACATCACAAGCCTTGCAGCTGACTGACAACCTGTCCAGTCTGCTGCCCCATGATAGCTGGAATACACTCCAGCCTCCCAATGACCCTGAACATACTGTTGGTTTCAAGTTACTGGACATATTAAATATCCTAGCTATACTGTTTTAGGATTAGGAATCCACCAAATAGCTACTGTGGCATCCACCTCTGATGTCAGTATGCCTCTGACAGCAGGCATTACACTAGTAGAATACAGCCAGTGTGGCTAAATAATAAGCACTGTATATTTACAGTGTAAATATAGCTGTTTTTAGTATTATTTAGAACCGTAGCATGTGTATACAAAACCTCATAAAATCAAGTTGATGTTAAAAGCAATAACTGTAAACGCTGTAAGTATTAAAACTGATTTACATCCCCTGAATAATTAGAAGAAATTATGTATTTGGATCAGCAGTCCTTAATTTGGAGACTCGTTTCTACAAATGATCCCACACAATCCTTCAGGGCAGAGTGTCAGATTTTATAGATGCATAAATTAGAGTACTGTGATGACGTTGAACTGTGTCGATTCATTGGCGTCTGTGGATCACTGCAGAGTAAACTGCTGTTATGAATCTGCTGTGAATGAGAGCAGGGAAACAAAGGAATCGGAGCTGCTTCGTCTGTCATCTTTCCATCTGCAGCTATCAAAAGTCCACTCTGTGATTGAGGTTGACTCTTAAGCTGCAGTTCTAAATTCACTGTATGTAAATTGAACATTATGTTATGCACAATATTTGTTGTGCTTCTTAACGTCTGCTCTGAGCTTGGAGTGTGTGTGAGACTGTGTGAGAGACACACGTGAACAGCATCGGGGATAATCACCTCGGTGTCTACATGATCACTCATTAAACGCAGCCTTGTTGTGACAGATAAAAGCAGTTAGTCTTAATTAGACGATGAAATTGTGTGCTGTGTTAGTTTTATTGCCGTATCTGAACATAGGTAAGCCCCAACTTTCTGTGAGCTCAGACGTTTAAAACATATAATGCTGAAGTGTCTTGAAATGCAGTTAGACAGATTTAGATGTTTTATATTTATAGTTTGTTTATTTTTTGTTGTTTTTTATTTAGGTGGTTACAGTGGTTATGGTGTTGTGTAACAAATCCAGATATAATCCAACCCCAGCACTAATGGACCACTTGGTTCATAATTACCTTACTCAACACCGATTCCTACATAAGTGTAATAATTTTGATCTGATAAGCTACTGAATAATACTACATTTTAAGGTGGTATATCTAAGTATTTTACTCTGAAAGTTCAGCCATCCCTGGCCCGGACTCATGATCTACTTCTCCTATTTTGGACAGGGCACTATATAGTCTGCCTGTGAAGAGAGTGCACTTTAAGACTGTGAAATCGAACTTGGCTTATAAAATGCTTACATATATAAGACCTGTAGGTCCACTCAGCGACCACTTCAACAGGTCCACCTTGCTAGTGCCCGCTTTTTGCCTTCAGAACTGCCTTAGCTCTTTGTTGCATTCAGCCTCAGTTTTCTGTCTGTAGCTGAAAGGAGTGGCACCCGGTGTGGGGTGGATTTTTTTTTTTATTTTCTGGCTGCTGTAGCCCATCTGCTTGCAGTTCAATTTCATACATAAAAGATGGATTTAGTCTGCATTTGCTGCAATGCTGGCATGTTTCCCCTGGGAACCCACTGCTGTTCCCACTGCTCATGCTGATCACAAACCTTTCAGTGCCTGTTGCAACTGCAGTAGAATTGAGCTCAAGCCAATCAAACACCCTCGTCTTAAACCAGGTTCTCTTTCTGACAGAAGCTGTCAGGAGGGGGTAAATCCAGGCAGTTCTGTTAGAATACCAGGCAATATAATGGGATGGTTACTATGGCTTCTAAAAGTGTCTGAACAATAAATTGACAACACTGGCGTCAATTCAAATATGAGAAGTGTCGCCACCGGACTCCCTTTGCCGTCCTTTATGTTTGTGATATTTCTAGGCATTACAAACAAGAAGGCATTGGTCATGAGTGTGTACGCTTATCTTTCACTTTGTTAGGTACAGCTTGCTGGTAATTTTCCTTCAGAACTGCCTTGATTCAACAAGGTGCTGGAAACATTCCTCAGAGACTTTGGTCCATATTGACATGATAGCAATCACACAGTTGCTGCAGATTGGTGGGCTGCACATGTTCATCCCAAAGGAGCTCTATTGAGATGAGATCTGGTGACTGTGGAGGGCATTTGAGCTTTGTGACAACAGGCATCAGAAGTAGTAGAGTGTGGTCATAAAGGGATGGTTAGGAATAATGCTTGGATATGCTGCGGTATTTAAACGATGGGGGGACCAAAGTGTGCCAAGAATCACCACCACCAGTGTTAACTGTTGACACAAAGTGAGATAGATCCATGCTTTGACGTTGTTTACGTCAATTTCTGACCCTACCATCCCAATGTGGATGTATCCAGGAAAATTCACGCAGATAAGCAATTTATGAAATACTAAGACCGGCCAATCTGGCACCAACAACTAAGCCACATTCAGAGTCACTTAAATCGCCTTTCCTCCCCTTTCTGATGTTTGATTTAAACTTCAGCAGGTCTCTTGACCATGTTAACGTACCTCAATGCATTCAGTTGCTACCATGTGATTTATGGTTTATAAGATATTTACGTTAACAAGCAGTTCAACAGGTATACCTAACAAAATGGCCAATGATTTATTTATTTTTTTGGACCTATAGCTGTGTTTAAAAACTGCAAACAAATCACAACATGTATTGAATTCCAGTTTTGTGCCCATATTTTCTTTTTCCCTAGTTTTTCATGTTTTATTTTTGTTTTTGTTATCTCTGCCGCACCTTCTCAGTCTGCATTGTGTCTATATTTGTTCTGCTCTGGCTAGTTGTCATTGTGGGCCGTTAATGGTTCAAAGTGTGGATAACAGTAGCCCCTGGGCCTGTGTAAACCTTAGCCTCCCTACTCTTTTTCAATCCATTTCATCGCTTTTTTTCCCTCCAATTTTCTTTTACTTCATTTCATTCACGGAGATTTGTCCTAATGGATTTCACTGTGATCCTGCCTTTAATGGCATTTGCGTTTAATGGATAAGTGTATGTGTGTGTGGTGTGTGCTTTACCGGCTTTTCTTTTTCTTGTGCAGTCGTTTTTGTGTGTTCGTTTCAATGCGTCCACACCTGTGTATCACTCTGCCACTCCAGTCCCCAACCCCCTCTTCAACTCGTCCTCATTGCTTGCTTCCGTTTCAGCGGAGTTGTCTCTCACCTGTGTACATAATTCATAAGAGTTGAGTTCTGATAAATGCATCTGCAAGGCTTTAGATGGAAGGCTTCTGTTGGGTCATTGGGTGTAATTCTCCTCAACTTCAGCATCTGCCATCACTAGGAAAAAAAAGACAGTAGCATCCAATTTTCCAGCTCCCCAAAAAAGCCATCTATGTGGAAATGGAGCCCTCTCAACTGCAGAACAACATACTGTGTACAATTCATAATGGGAGACAAGATGGCAAGAGAGGCAGTGTGAGAGGGAAATTTAAAAAAAAAAAAAAAGAAAGAAAAAAAGATTGAAATATGGAGCAAAAAAGAGTAAAAGAAAACTAGAAAAGAGTAGCGGAGGCACTTGGTACTTATGGTTTTCATAACGGCTACATGTTCTTGTCTGCTCCTAAGCTGAGAGTCTCAAAGGTGTGTTAAATCGCGCACTTCCTTCCTAAGGTACGCTCTGATACTTAGGCCTTCAAATCTGGGGAGCTATTGTGTCTCTCAGTGTGTCGGATTCATTGTTTCCCCCTCTCTTTCTCGCTCGGTGCCCCCCTTTCTCTCATTTTCCCTCTCTCTCTTTGTCTGTCTCGCCTCCCACTTCTTCCCTTTGTTCTTCATTTAAAATTCTAGTCATACAATATCCAACGCCTCCATTAGTTTGCAGTATTGCCCACCAGGGGTTGCAGCAGCACTCCGCAGCCAAGAAATTCAGTACAGGAAAACGCCAATAGCGCTGTTATGTGATATCAACAAAAACATAACTTCCTTTTTAGAAATTTATTGCTTAGACACAGCACCCGTGGTATCATATTATGTTTCACACTGTTCTCCAACTGCAAAAATCTGAGACTGCGCTAAAAGTTGCATCTAGTTTAAAGCCTGAATGATTATTCTGCTGAGTTTGTGCTCATGTTTGCACAAGTCTTCGCCCATTTACCCACCCAACCCCTCCATACTGTTTAATGTGGCGATCAGGTATTCAAAACCGGCTCAGGATCAGAGGCCTGTCAGACTGCCCAGGCTCTTCTATCAGAGGGAAGGATGACAGCGAAGCCTTGAGAAAATGCCAGCAGGCACGGATGTGCTTCATCACAGCGATATGGTTACACTCACAGCACAGCTGAGCCAGCAGATTGCTAAAGCGTAGTCTATACTTCAATAAAAGTTCAATTTATGGTCTCCGTTCTCCGCCCCACCTTTCTCTCTGGCTCTACCTTTATCCTCATCTCCCAATACGTGTGTGTGTTTGTGTGAAAGTGTGTGTGCATGTCTTTGATAGACAATTACTGAGGTTTTACATTTGACTAACCTTCATAGATGATCAGGATCGGACCTTGCGCACATTGTGTTGATGTGTCGCATTAGCCTTATCCGACTCCTCTCATCCATATTCATCATCAGCACACTTCGGCTCACAAGGGATTATTCGCAGAGTTTCTCATCTGACTTAATTTGTAATCCTTGGTTCCTTGAACGTCTTGTCATTCTTCCTTTCTGTTTTACGTTCTGTTTCATCACCTGCTACAGTGCCGAAGGACCCAAATCCCCAGTGGCGAAGGGTGGCGTGGAGCTATGACTGCACTCTGCTGGCCTACGCTGACAGCACTGGCACCGTGCGCCTTTTTGACCTCGTGGGCAGCGAACTCTTCGTCATTCCGCCGGTAACAGTTTTTTCCATGTTTCAAGCTGTGTTTGTGCTTAGTCTAAGTAAAAAACAGCAGCTTCCTGTTCTTAGCTTGATCCCCCCTCTTTGATCAACTCTTAGTCAGAGTTATTCCATGATTCCCATCTCCATAGTTTCCTCTATTTTCTCAGATGATCGCTTCAGCTACAGTATGTTATATCTTATATCACTGAATGCATTTGTGGTATGATATATGGAGGAAAGCATCAGTTTTGAGTTTTGGAAAATAGTTTCTTATTCTGACAAAATGATAGAACGCTACGGGAGATTTGGTGCTACTTCTGGCTGCAGGAGGATTCAGGCCCGTAATCATACCTCCAGAGATGGGCTGAGCTGTGCTGTTTCAGTGCAGCACACATTTTGCTGGGCACTTTGAGCTGTCTGTCACTTTTGAAGAAAATGTCTCCTTGTCAGACACACTCTGTGCTCTCTTTGCCTGTCATTTCTGCTTTCTAATTCACTCTCTGTGTCTTCTTCTCCATTGTGTCCTATTTCTCCCCCCATCTTCATCACCTTCCCTCCTTAATTTTTCATGATAGCTTCTCTCTGTCTCCCCCAGAACCTCCTGTATTTCTCTCCTCTGTCATCCTTGCATGTGTCTCTCTTAGTACCTCTCCCTGCACTTTCAAGTCCATGTGCCATTCCTCCCTCAGTTTAATGCCCTCTGTGTGCTGCATATTATCATTCTTCTGTTTCTGTCCATCGTTCCTTTCAATTTCTCTATCCGCCCTGTCAGAGATGGCGAGCGCAGACGCCCGTCTTCTCCCTAGCCACGCACTCATCTTTCAAAGCCTGTGATCCTCATTCCTTTAGTGCATCTCTGCTTTGTGCTTGCACACTTGCATCAGAACCCTCCCTCTTCTGTACTTTGTACTGTTCCCCTTGTTTGTCACTGTTAAGTTCACACAGTGGCGACTTACTGCTATTTCTGGAAGGGATGATAAAAAAGTCAATTTGACAGAAAGTGTGCGCGTGTATGAAAACAATGACAGTTTCTTCCCTTTTTCCCCCACGACACTCAGCTTTTGTCTCTCTTCTGCTTCTATTGTTTTTCATTCCCTGTTTCATTACTGTCTTTTGCCTGTTTTTTTTTTCCTTTGGGAAATGCAGCTTGTGTGATGTAACTTTAGTTGTTTGTAAAAAAAACAAAACAAAACAAAAAAACAAGTGAAAAGAAAAAATTTGTGAGGGCACAAAAATCAATACTAGCAATTAAGCAAATTTTACATATTTTGATGTCTTTTGATAGCATGTCAGTGATTCTTCTTTGTTTTCTTGCTTTTTAAATCCAGGTGGCGAGTTTCCCCGGGGATTTCAGTTGTGCAGTGGCAGGCCTGATCTTCCTGGAGTATACAGCTAGTGCTCAGTGGTCAGCCGAGCTCCTCGTGATCACATATGGTGGCAACCTCAAAAGCTATCTAGTCAGGTGAGAGACAAAAATGCTGGATTTAAACCTCTAAGAATGACTGTGTTTCTTATTAGCCACACCTAAATTATTTAGTAGAATAAACAATTCACACCTTTAAAAGTGCAATTTAAAGAATGCAGAGAGAACCTTCACTAGTCAAAAAAGCCACACAAACAACCACTCGCACACAGTAAAAAGTGTTTGAAAAGAGTTTAAAATTTAAAAAATCTTTTTGCGCCATGCTATACTTCTACTGTACATGCACACATTATGACTTCTGGAAAATGGTTATGGACCTCTATGGTGGTCTTGCGTAAGCACAACAATGTAATTGGATAATGTGTTTCATGTTTGTCTTTATGCATGTTTTCTGGGCTGCAGTGTTATACTTTGATTTAAACGCATGGACTGTATTTTCAAAGGCTTCCTTTTTCCATTAGGCAGGGCCACACTTTGATTTTATGACTTGCACAACACCTTTGACCCATTAGAAGGCCTTTCATTACTTACTCTTCGCATTACACTTCACCTGCTCTCACCACTTAAATTTCAATTATCACTTTTTATGTACTCATCTCTTTGTCTGACTTTTTAATTCGTCTCACTGTCTGTGTTTCATTCCTATGTATCACTGAGCAGTAAGTCATGACAATAACTGTATTTTGTTCAAAAAATGGAATATTACTGAATGTGTAATATGGAGTATGTGGTGGACTAAGGGCTTAAGTGGCAATTTCTTCCTCTACATTTTTGCTCCCAACCTCTCTGTGTGTTTGTGTCACTGTAATTTCGCAATAGGCCAGGTCACCGTTTCAGAGTGATGATGATGCTTATTAACCATATGTGCAATATGTCAGTTAGAGATTCTGTTGTTGAACAGTCACAACACAATAAACCTGCATAAATGAGCCTTTTCTTCACTGCGCTGCCACAGCTTTACACTTTAGAACCATACAGTGTGCTGAATGATAATTGCAAATTGATGTGATCAAGATCATTCACAGCAAACAGATAATTGTCAGTTATCATTAACACCTCCCAATTAGAGATGTCGGTGCATTTCCAGTTTCAAGTGCCTGCTTATTGTTTATTGCTATCTAATTTCATTGCATTTTTTCAAGCTAACAACTCTCTTAGACAAGGAGACCTTTTCTGCTTTGTTACTGTATGATCTAAATGCATGCATTCTAGTATTTATTCATTCTTATTATTTCACTATTTTTTTTAATTTTTTTTTAAAGCTTTTTGTGGTGTGGCTTAATACTGCGTATCTTACTATACTTGAACATTTTAATACAATTTCCCTTTTCTTGCCACTCCTCATGCAAATGGGCATTTTGAAAACTTGATAAATGACATTCTAATAGCTATGTGTTTTCCTAATAGCTGTGCACACCTTCCTTTTAACATTATCACTGTTGCATTATTTCAGGGGTTTCTCCCCCCCCTCGATCTTGTTTGTTAATGTGCTGGCTCTCCAAGACATAGGGTGAAAGTTTTAATGTGTGTTGAATCTTGATAAGACGGCTTTGAGCGTGTATAGCGGTGTTTGCTAATAAGACGGGGGAAAAGCTGATTTATTTTTCTATTAGAGGCAGATAAATGGTGTTGGATGCTTTTGAAACATCCAAACTGTTAGTCTGTGTGTGTGTGTGTGTGTGTGTGTGTGTGTGTGTGTGTGTGTGTGTGTGTGTGTGTGTGTGTGTGTGTGTGTGTGTGTGTGTGTGTGAGAGAGAGAGAGAGAGAGAGAGCGAGAGAGCTAGAGAAGGAGAGAAAGAGGGAGAGGGGAGGTAATTAAGATGTGGGAGACATTTGCACCAGATTTCCTCTGAAAGTGTTTTTAAGCTTATACTCACTCTTCCTCTTCATATGACTGCATTCCAATATTGTCGCTCAAACAGTTTAAATTAGAATTTCAGAATTATAGCTGAGGTTTGACAATAAGTCACCTCTCTCACCCTCTTACACTGTGCCAGCATTTCTTTTCTGTGTGTGTGTGTGTGTGTGTGTGTGTGTGTGTGTGTGTGTGTGTGTGTGTGTGTGATTGGTTCAAGTATTACTGATGTTGTGGGGACCTTATTTGTTTTCATCATCACAATATAGGGACGTGTCTTCCTTATGGGGACAACATTAAAAACCAAGTCCCTTATTAAATACTGAAATCATCAAATTTTCAGATGCAGACATGGGTTTATGTTAGGTTTAGGTTTATGCAAGTTGTGCTTTTGTGCATACATGTATGTCTTCACATGCATGCTTTACTGTGGTATGAAGACGTGCATATGTAGAGGAAGCCAAAGTCTAGGAATTGTGCATATCCCTCGGCTATTTCCCTCGTTCTCCCTTTCTTTCCCTTCCTACCTTTCATCGTCTCTTTCTCTCCATACAATGTACACTGAGAGGAAACATTTCCCCAGCGAGATATCCAAACACAAATTACACGTCATCCCCTCTAGCACCAATCTAATTTAGATTGCCCACTTAAATTAGATTATTTATTTTGCCATGTCTCATTTTAATTGCAGCTGGGAGAGAAATTGCTCTGTCATCTTCCTCAAAACAGCTTTGTCGCATCATTAACACTTTCCACATGAACACTGGTGTTTTGATTGTTTATGTGCCAGAGTTCAATTATAGGCAACTTTCTATTTTAATATCATCTCTGTCGCTCTGTGTCACCCTCTCTGTTTCAGCATGGGAACCAATCAGAACTTTCAGGAGAACCACAGCTTCAGTTTTTCCTCCCATTACTCCCATGGGATCACCTCAGCAATTTACCACCCTGGCCACCGGTATGTTAAATGTTGCCAACACCCCGTCAGCCCAGATATCCTGTTGAATAAAGTTGAAATAATAAGTATTTTGATAAAGAAAAAAGAAAAGCTTTGAGCTTTTAATTTATCATTGGCACCCTAATTATTGCCCATAGCCTTGACTTGACACCCTTAGACATTTTATTCTTCTTGTGGCCTCTGCCATTCAAGCCCACTTCTATTAGAGCCGCGTTTCATCAAGAGTGTTTTTCATAGATTTATATTCAGACATCTACAGACATCCTCATAAATCCCTTGAATCAATTTTTATGTTGAAACCCACTGCCGACCATGCGATGCAGAATGATTTCAAAGCCTTTCATCATTTGATATCTTGGGCCGTCGTCAATATGCTCCTAAATATGTATTATATTGATCAGTGAGCTGGAACTAGATGTGTTTACTGCATTAAACAAACTTTTATTTTACTTTACAAAAGGTTGCTTTGCAGAAAGATATACAATAGAATGTATAAAATAGATTATCACTTGGGAAGTCCAATAAATAAAACATTCTTGTACAGAAACACACACTCATATGTATATTCTGCACAGGCAGAAGATGTTACTCTATGGAATAGGTCCAAGGGGTTGCTCAGGGATAAATTAACCAATCACTTTAATGTAGTACCTGCAGGAATTTCCTGTGGCAGCCCAGCAAATGTGGCCTTTTTCACTGCTAGAATTCAAAAGTCTGGCTTATATCCGTGACCTTACTGTTCTCACAACGGCACCCATTCTGCACAAACCAGATTTAGTTTGGCAGCTTAATGGATTTTGGCAGCTACTGTCTAGTGTTTTGCCAATTGATAGATGCGATAAAACTTTAATAATTCCCATGCGGGAACTGGGTTAGCATCAGAGAGAATATGATAGATAAGGAAGGGAAGAAGGAGAAAAAGGTGATAAACTGGGTAAAAGAGAAAATATTTCAAAAACTGAGTGTAATTATGAAAATGGTGCATAATTTATTTTGTAATGCGGGCACACATTTGAGTGAGTAGTATTAGAGAATGTGCATCAGAGGGACAAGAGTCTGGCTGAATCCGTTTTCATGAAACAAGAAATCAGAGTATAGAAGGAAATCATATTGGAGGTTTTGCACACTTTTTCCTATCTGCCAGTTTGCAAACTCATCTGTGAGATCTCAGCTCCAGCAAAACAGTCTATTTCTGTGCACCAGGGGGCAGTGTTGAGCTGACCATTCACGCCTATCTCTGAGTTCCTGATCAGTATTGTATCAGGCTCTTCTCACTGCAAAGAGAGAGCCACTATCACTGTGGTGTTGCTTGTCTTAACTACTGACCCATTGATTCCAGTCGGACTTTTATCCGATAAATAAAACTGATATCCCCCGGTTTGCTAAATGGTGCTTTTATAGTGTGAATTTTCACTGATCCCTTGGCTTTAACCCAGGCTGAGGATAGCTTCACAGTGACAATTTTAACTTTAAATCCTTGATATGCAGTTTAATTTGAACTTTTGGGGCACAGTCGCGAAGGTGGTATCCACAAATGTGTGTGTGTTCCTGTTTTTCAGATTGCTGCTTGTAGGCGGCTGTGAATCAGGCGATGACAGTGCATCCAAGGCCTCTTGCTGTGGCATCACAGCCTGGAGGGCTCTTTCTGGCTCACCACACTACAAGCAGGTCACCAGCTATGAGGACGATGTCAGCATGGCAAGGAGTCACACATGCACACACGTGTTTATGCAAAAAAATAGATATATTTATGCAGTATGTAACACATTACATATTCTGTTTGTGTTAGAATCAGAAAAGAGGTTTCTTCAGGATTCCCAGTTTTAGACTCTTTTCCAGACAAGGAGACGAAAAGGTAGGGCTGCCCTCCTCTGTCCCTCTGCCTGATTGAGAATTAAGCGTAAATTGTGGAAGCTGGTGAATATTCTCTTTAATGTGATGTGTGTGTCTTCATTGGTCAGGACGGTGTTTTTCGCATGAGCCTGAGCCCTGACGGCACCCTGCTGGCTGTCATCCACTTCTCTGGCCGTCTGTCTCTCTGGGACATCCCGTCCCTTAAACAGAGGGCCACATGGAGTCAGGACCTGCAGGTATGCCTCTGAGTTACTTGTGATTGAAAGCATCCATGATTTTGCTTAAGTAGAGTAAACCTGTGTGCACTTCCATTTGTGTGTCATGGGAATATTTTGTACATTAGATGCTTGGCTTACTGTATTAATGTAATCTCTTTCTGGCCAAGGTGTGTGGTGAGAAAGATTGCGTGAATGTGTGTGTGTCTGCTTCCGTCAGGCAGAAAGTGACATGGCAAATGGAGAACTTATATTTGCAGAATGCTTTGCGGATTTATGCGGCGTGTATGCATGTTCTGCTTCATTGCTGGCACAGCTTCTGTCTGTGTGTGTGTTAAAAGTGTAAACAGGGTTAGCAGATTAATTTCTTCTCCCATCGCTCTCTCTTCTTCTTTTCCTCCCTTTTTCATTCCTTCGTTCCTCCCCGCAGCCAGGATTTGAGGAGATCAACCCAGAGTGGAAGACATCGCTGGAGAGAAGGAAGAAAATAAAAGGTAGTTTGGCCCGAAGGGCGAAAGACAGCCTAGTTGGCTGCTGACATAGCAGTCCAGCCTGGATACAATTTAATGATCTTTGACGTGCCTTATTCACTGAATTATACAGTTATTAAACATACAACCATATAGTGTGTGCCAAGGATAGCAAAGGCTGCCCATGGCTGTGTATGGGTGCGTTTCTGTGCTTGTGTAGTTTCCCGTGTGTGTGTGTGTGTGTGTGTGTGTGTGTGTGTATATATTCTGTTTGTGCAGCTTTGACAGTTTTGGGCCAGTAGTGATGACAGCTGTGACAGCTTCTGTAAGCAATAATCTGTGTGATACTTCATCTCAAGCATGACAAGTGATGTCACATGTCCACATGTGTAAATATATCTTAGAGGAGGAAAGTAATTCAGAAACACTATGATCCCAGAAAGTGGGGCCACTGATGACAAAAGCTGTACAACGCACGCTCAGGCAAACTTTTATTAAAGTAGGGGAACCATCTTTTCTGTTCTGTTTAGGTCAGCTTCCTCTGGTAGACAGTCACATCTTTAACACTACCCTTATGTCTTCCTGTCGCAGATAAGGAGCAGTTCTATCCGCTGGTAGATGTGAGCTGGTGGAGTGACAACGTGCTGATTTTGGCCCGCTGCTCTGGCTCTGTCACCGTCTCTTCTGTCAGGACATTGTGCAACCTTCTGGGGAAATCCTGTGAATGGTTTGAGCCCTCACCTCGAGTCACTGCTGCACATGATGGGGGCTTCCTCAGCTTGGAGGTAAAAAAAAGAAAGAAGAAAAACATGTAAAAATAGAGGTGTTCACATGGTTAAGCAAACAGAGTATGTACAATGGTGCAGGCCTCATGAAAGCATCCTTTTGCAGTAGTTAGATGATAGATTTTGGACTTCAGGGCTTTAAAAGGCACATGGGAAAACAGAGGACAGTTCTTCATCTCTTTTATCAGTTTTCTACACTGCTTATTGAGTTCAGTGTGGCACAGGCCTGAAGCCTATCTGAACAGGCAGTGGTCTGGAACAATGAAAGAGACTATATGGGCCACATGTTTGTCATGAGGACATCACTTATTTCATTTTAATTAAAGAAAAGTGTAAAATGGGTGTGACTGCACATTTTTAATAAAAGGTACACCTACTAAAACAAGTGTGTGGTCAGGTCCTCTAAAAGCTGAGGTGATTGTGTGTGATTCATTTTTTTTCTGCTAAAAAACTACATCTTTATATCCCTGCAGGTATTTCCAGTTTTTTAGTGTCATTGTGTGAAACAATGTGTAATTGTGTATCTGTAGTGGTAAAGGCCTGGGATGAAAAATGATTTCCTGCATCTTCATCTTCACACAAAGACCCTGATATCACATCACCCTGCTCTTTTCTTTAAGTCGTGTGCGTTTTTATTTTTTTGAAAATCTGATTGCGTAGAGCACAATAAAAAGCGAGCAATTTCTTTAGCTGCTAACTCTGAGGAAAGGTTTCATCACCCTGTCTCAGTGCGGAGTGTGTGGGAACGGGGGATGGGCATCTCTTGTTGTATCTTACAGCAGTGTGTGCATTGATAATGCCCTGAACATGGGGTTTCATGTGAAGCTGGGGCTTCTATTGTGCGTATGTCTCCACAGATGTGGAGTATTTTCCCTATTTCTATTTTATGATGATTGCTGCGCACAGCTGTTATACAGGTGCTAAACGCGTCACGTTTTTATGAGTGAAAATCCAGAGGGGCATTGCTCCAAAATCGGAGTACTTGCCACAGTGCGCAGTTTTAAAATGGGCTCCCAGCTGAGGCAATCACAGACCTACAGATCAGGTTAAGACAAGGGAAAGAAATCACTTTGGACAGCTAGGATTTAGATTTTTCTATTGAGCAGCTTGACCTTGCTGCTGTTTTGTGTTCAGACAGCCTGCTGAGCTAGCATGAGGGCATTAAATTAAGTGTCCTTACCAACTTAAACACAGCTAGATGTAAACTGTGCTGGGTGCTTCATTTATCATCCGCCATTGAATGCTGGCACCGACGTGTCCATATGCAACATCAGAAAGTCACTCTGGGCAAAAGACTGTAAATCTGAGGCTCAGTCATTTGGAAATGCGTCGTCTTCTGTTTCACAGCCCTCATCTTATGATCTGGGCCAATGAAACAGATGTATTTTATGTGAAAAGACAACTGTGGCTTTATGATCACTTTTAAGCCATGTATTGGCAGTGTCATTCAAAGTCTTGCGCTTCCACCCTCATTTCAATTTTTCTTGTCTCTGTGTTTGTTTATCAGTGTGAGGTGAAGCTGGCCCAGAAGCGTGGGCGCCTGGAGAGCAGCCTCAGTGGGGGAGCCAGCGAGGATGAGGAGGGAGATGATGGTGGAGAATCTGATTCAGATGAAGAGTCCTCAGCCAAAGCCCGCTACTTTGGCTACATCAAGCAGGGCCTGTATTACGTGACAGAGATGGAACGGTTCGCTCCACCACGGAAGCGCCCTCGCACAGTTATTAAGAACTACCGTCTGGTCAGCCTGAGGTCAACCACTCCGGAAGAACTGTACCAGAGGAAGGTAGGAGGCTAACACGGCTTGTAAATAAATGCACAGTCTGATGGGAAAACTAACTCTTTGGAAGCAATACGTTTGTGGGTGTCACTCTAAAGGCAATAATTTTATTGAACAGGTAAAAGCTCACATTGTGCCCCACAGTGAGGATACCCTGCTATTTAGTCAGCAGGTGAGAGCTAAATTTAATAAGTGGGTAGCAGATATAAGTTACGTGGGGTTTGTCTCTTGAATTTCAAAGACTTCCTCTGAAGCCTGAATCTCTATGGTTACATTTTATGTTTCACTTTGAATTGTGAAAGTGGTGGATCATGAGACCTTTGTATGGCTGCAAAATAAATCCAGCCCCTCTAGTAAATGGCTATCACTGAAAAGCTTGTGAATGAAGCCTGATGAAAAAGATGAATTTCCATTCAATTTTCTGGAGCCATTTATTGCATGTTCACCACCAAACAGTGAATCCTGGCTTTGATGATCCCCCGACTGATCTGTTGCCGATCCCCTACATGAATCCTCCTGCAGATTAGGGATCCTTGATTCAGTTTACCATGCATCTCTATGCGTCATTACAACTGCAGATTTTCCTTCTCACTACTGCACATCATGCATATAAAAAATATGGTCAATTTCCAGCTCACCTATGCACGCTTATGTCTCAGCTCTGGTAGTTGCCACCTACGCCTCTCTAAACTGTTGCTTTCCAGTGTGCCTTGGTTTTGACAGGTCTGTGGATTGCATTCTCTTACTGTGCACCTCAGACAAGGAATATTTAGAGAAATATCTAAACTTAGACAAACTTATGTGCAGGGATGGATTTCATGACATTTGTTGTGTATTTTACATGTTTCACTTTATGTTGCATTTGTTGCATGTTGTGGGTCTGTATGGCTGCCAGCTCTATCTTGGTAAAGAGATTTTGGGACTTCCTTGAAAATAAAAAAAAAAAAAGTTAATAATTTAACCATAAGAATTGTTATGATATTTGTGATAATATGGTGATTAACTCTGCTAAATCCACAAAAATCCCAAATCTGTGTCCATCTACATTTACAACTTGCATTCAGAATCCAGTCAAAGCCTCATTGATTTCAAATAGAAATTCAGAAATTCCTCCACAAATAGTGACGTACTTGCTGCAGAACAGTGATTTACTTGCAAAATGACATAGGTGCTTGGCAACCATGCTTTTATATAGGAAAATAACCAGTAGGCAACCAGCTGAGTCGAGTCCACTATTGCAAAGAGTCACATCACACATGAGTTGCAGTCATCGGTGCAGACTGACCCAGGTGGCTGCTGCCACTCATTTAGAGCTGCTGAAAGTTTGTTAGTTGTCGAACTGTCCACACGTCTCTGTTGAAAACTCTCTAGCATGACGTGCCTTTGGTGCATCAGCTGTGTGCTTGGCCAGCAATTAGGATGGTGGTAACTCAGTTCATATCGACAGTAAATGCAAATAACTTTGTATTGTCAAGGGAACCATCTTTAAAGCTGAACTTGCTATTTTTTGTTTTTTTGAAACATTCAGGGAATAGGTGCTGTTTGTAGACACACAAGGCAAAGTTTGACATTTCCTGTTGCAGCTGTGTTAAACAGAGTTCTCAGAGTGAGGTCGCACAGTTTTGGTGAAAGTACAGAGTCAGATTTCTCTTACTGTTTACTTATTCATTGCGGCACACGCAACAAAATGCTTACGTGTTTAGGTTGTGAAGAGCTGTCGTCGGTGCTCATGCTGAGGTGCCTTCATGTGTTGGATTTGAAGCCTCAGCAATCTAAACAACAATTCCAGTGCTGATGTGCAGTTCTCTGCCTCGTGCGGTTTTATAAATTCATACTGGGAAAGAAATTAATATTACCTACTTAACATGTCAAATATACTCCATTTCTAATTATACAGTCCTTTATGTAAGGCCTTTATCATATTAACACTGATACTGAGTCATATGTGCCTCAGTGCTATGCCAGTTAATCTTTTTTTTTTTTTTTTTTCAATGTTGGATATCACATTTAGCATGAAGCTCTTCATTTCTTTTTGCCACTTAATTTAGCAGCATCTGAAGAACGTCATCTGAATCCATTTGGCCATTGACTGAATTGTAACGGGCTGATCTGCAAAATTGGTTTCTGACTAAATAAATCCTGTGCCAGCTCACTGAAGTGCTATTGTTTTGTTGGATCGGCTCCAAAGTACTGTTGAAGAGAAATGAAAACCAAGCAAGATGTTCAGCCTGCTTTAAGGCTATTTTTCAGACAGGGGATTCTCTGAAATGCTAATTGCTGCATTAGAAATATGGCTGTTGGTGCTAGTTGCTACAAATTGCAGCAAAGACAACAACATGCTTTATCATAAAGCCCAGTGAGAGTGGTATCGGCTCTCAACGGGCGCAAGTTTGAGCACGGTTCATCAGTCATTTTTATGACCCATCATCCACTGCCTTCTTCATCATTGTCATCATCATTAGATGCCATTAGTCATCACCATCAATCCTAACAGTGGAGAGTTACAAAGTAATACATCATTATTATCTCTTTGTAACACTTGGTACTAGCAGCACCATCCCAGCTGCTGCTTCTGCTCTCCTGTTTGATTTTTTTTACATTTTTTATTTGTTTGGTTTTAATTTGTACAACATGTAGCTCTATAAGTAAAGAGGGAGGGACATATTTATTAAATGTGTATGATTGAGTTTAATGTGTGCATGGATATGGTTTTTTTTTTTTACATGCGTTTTAATTCCAAGTTATCGCTTGTCTTATATATGCTTAGTTTAATTTGATATTTCAGTAGCTACGCACACACAGACACACACACGCAGACACTTTCACTCAGTCGCAGAAACCAGAATGACCTGATCTCTCCCCAGAGATTCAACTCAGCCAAGGTCTGTGCTGCAATTGACTGTGAATAGACTAGAACAAGTGATTCCAGGTTATTTCCTCAAGTCAGCCTGTTCATGTGTTTAAGAGTTTGATGATCCATTTGTTGGCGTAACCCTGATTGTATGAGTAGAATACTGGCAGAACTGCTAACAGTTTTATTAGCTGAATCCAGAGAGAGAAGGAAATATTTTTTGATGTCCTCCTACGTGAGGTTTAACTGTGTGGGGTTCTTATTGCCCTCCAGGAACCACAGTCTGGATAATGTGTTGCTTTGTACTCCTACACAGAAAAAGAGATGGATACTCAGTGTGTCTGTCAGCCAGTGTTCTTCCACATATGCACTTAAGCACAAATTGAGTGGGCTTGCACAAAAAATATCCTTTTGATATTGGGCTGAAAGATTTTGTGAGACATTGATATGACAAAAAAAATCTTTTATTATTATAATGTGCTGACATTTATTCCTGGCCAATAAAATATTATTAATAATGACAACATCAACAATAAATAGAAAGGGACAGTAGCATGTGTCCATTTTTATAAAAACTCATAAGACCATTACAGTTAAAATAGGTGGTTGTGCTGTTAAAATTTATTAATGTGGAAGCAGAAATGTTCCACAGAATCAGTTTGTCTGACTTGTTCACTGCTTTAGATTAATATCATCATAATCTGAATATGATTTTTAGCTAGCCTCTGCATGGTAAGTAATATACTTTTGCATGCTAAATAAAACTAAATAAAGGTAGAGCTTCACTTTAAAATACTTACTAGCATGTGTTGTAAAGTGGAAGCTAATATCCGATGAATTTATTGGCAAGGTCATATTATCAGCTTATATTAGCTGTGTGACAATCTATTGGCAGTGACATTGTAAAGGATGACACATAACGTTTTAAAAAAGGGAAGAGAAACACCCTTCAACCATGCTACAAGAGTTGACATTGCAAGGTTTGTCCACCAGAGGGCAGAATACCAGAGGCTGTTATGAACACGTGATCTGAGCAGCCTGGTAGTGTATGTGAGTGTAAAACAGCAAATAAGTAATGACACATAGCAAATGTTAAGGTCTGCTTGTGTTTTTAGAGTCTGAAAGGAAAAAAATCGGAATATTAAGGAGTATTTAGATCCCCAAATACCGCGTTAGTTTTAAAATCCTGTCTCAGCCAGGCTCTACTTTAAAGCATCCGCTGTGCCGATGGTCAGTTGTGATTGTGGTGCATTTTGGCTTTTTATTTTATTTTTTTTGAAAGATGGTGCTGATGCTTTGTGTCATTTTAAACGGCTTCTGATTTCTCCTTTATGTTTTCTAACTCGGGCCATTTTTCTTCAGATATCCCCAGACATGAAATTCCCTTCAGACATTCTCCTTCTCCCTCTTTAGCAAACCCAATTCAGTCTGTGTCACATTGCGCATTGCTACACTGATTGAAATCTGCATGTTCCAGCTGTTCCTATTCGGTCTTTGGGTATTCTGTGTGCATACAAAAAGGCCGCGGTGTAGGCATAGATTTATTCAATACCTTGACATCCTTGTCCTTCAGTGTAATGGAAAATATGTCTGTGGACAATGCTCCCTCTCTCTTTTTTTCCTTTCTTTTTTTTTTTGCAGTGGTATTTTGTAGAAACATATACTTTAATGTTTTCTATTTAATTACATTGATTTAGGAACCCACAGCATGAATCATTTCGATACCCCTGGGATCAGGTTTGAATATAGCAGAAAATGAAACTAATTGGTCTTTGTTTTTGGGTGCTTTTATTCAAATTTTACATTAGAAACACTTAGTCAGAGGTGCTGCCTGGCCAATTCCAGGACAAGCCTCTCATTATTTCCTTTTATTTCACAAACACTCGTCATCATCCCTACTAAATCATTGTTGAAATGCTTGTCTTTCCTGATGATATGGATTTGTTTTATTGCTGTCTGTTCCACTGTCTGAAAGAAACATGCATAATTAAAGAGCTCATAATGTTTATTGTGTTTTTGTTTATCTTGTAGATTGACAATGAGGAGTATGGTGAAGCCCTGTCTCTTGCCCAGGCATACAGTTTGGACTCTGACCTCGTCTACCAGAGACAGTGGCGGAAGAGTACCGTCAGCATAGCCTCAATACAAGATTATCTGGTAAGACATCAGTCAAAGGAGACACATACATGTGAGGAAATGAGGAGGAGAGACGAAGGATTGTATCAGAATTTCTGGTGTTAATCACGGTATATTTTGTTGGTTGGCAAGGGGGGGAAAAAATTCAGTGCATTTATGTGAATGAGTGGGAGAGGCGCACACTTAAGTGCAGCACAAGTCCCCTTACTCTATTTCACGCATCATTTTTGCCAATTTATTGCAAATTTTTTCACCCTCCCGTCCTATTTCTGTATCGTATTTTATCCCATCATTTCTTCTGAACTCACTCCATCTTCTTCTGTTTCCTGCATCCCACCTAGAGCAAGATCCGCAAGCGCTCATGGGTGCTGCATGAGTGTGTGGAGCGCGTCCCAGAGAATGTTGATGCAGCTAAAGAGCTGCTGCAGTATGGCCTGAAGGGAGCCGACCTTGAAGCCCTGATAGCCATAGGAAAAGGGGAAGATGGGGGCAGGTATAAAAGCTTCTTCTCTTCACTCACCATAGACTTACTCTGCTTGTCTCATTTTGTTTATCCGCTCTTTTTTTCTGTCATTTCTTTGCCGTCTCCCAGGTTCATCATGCCAGGCGACGTCGACCTCGATGACCTCCCTTATGAAGACATCCTTTCAGATGAGCAGGAGCTGGAGATGAAGAAGGAGAGGGAGAACAAGAAGAGACGAGAGCTGCTGGCCAAAGTTGACTTCAGCAGGTACACAGCCAGTCAGACTGCCGCTTGTTTAATCAAACAGCAGATGGACACATAATTGTCAGGGCAGACCAGAAACGCTGGCAGTTTTCCGAATAAACAGAATGTAAGAGAGGGTTCATTTAAACCTCCAGCTAAACTGGTAGTTTAGAGTCGAGCATGGCTGGCAAGCACGTCTCTTGTTTTAGTATCTTAGTTACTAAAGCTAATTACAATCTTTTTATTTTATAGTGTGATACTGTTTTTCTAAACCATTGGGAGTTTTCGAGATTATTTTTCTACTGATCTTTGAAGACAAGGAGCTAAAACACCAGCTTTGTTCTTAGAAGCATTTGCTGGGTGGGTGGACTCATTTCTCTAGAGAGGAACCTGATGCTGACCTGTGTGAGTCACCTTGTTGGCAGGTTGTTACTTACTGTTTCTAAAGATTAAATTAAGTCGTTGTTATTCCCTGTATCAGCTAAAATATTAACTGTACTCCAAATGCTTGTGGGGAAAAATTGAGAAATTGTGATTTCAGTATTTAAGGTGTAGACCAGGAAACTGGGAGGAGGATGAATGGGTTAGAGTGCTGCCAAATTTATCACTGATTGTTTGACTGGGTTTCACACCAGAGAGGGGATCATAAAGGCAGGGATGTTAATGAGTTTGAGGAAAAGAGAGAGTGAGAGAGCGAGACAGAGAAAAAGCACTGGTGGAGATTAGTGGGTAATCTGCTGGAGGTAATTTATGCTTTTGTTTTCAAGTTCCCAGGGAACTAATGAAAAAGCCTTTAGTGATCACTAATCACCTCTCATAACACACATGCAAACAAATTCACTCGTCCATGTATCATGAAACACTCTTAAGCTGAATTACACACAACTACTGAAGTGACCAGCCACAAAAAGGATGCGCTGGGTGCATGAGCGCTTGATGCACATTTAAATTCATATCCGTTCTATGTTTTTGCAAACAGGCTTTGTGCAGGCGCACATTTCAATCTTCAGTAGCTGGATCGGGCTTTTTCTTTTGTTCTTACAGTAAGCAGTGAGCCTCCTGACGGCTTTTAAATGAGGAAGAGCCCAAGCGTTGTAATGTTAATCCTTTGTAATAGCTGCCCTTCACGTCGCGGTTCATTTTTTTTTCCTCCCTTTGGCCATTTGGTCATCTATATCTTACTGTGTAGTAAAACTGTTGTGCTTTATTGGAGAACTGCACTCCACTGCAGCTAAAGAAAAGATGGAGGATAAGAAAGAGGACAGAAGAGGTAGTAAAAAAAAATCGATAATGTACAAACATTAAAAAAAAAAACATTACATTAAATCTTCGGTGAATAAACTTATTTAAATATACCAGTTTTTCTCCTTTATCTGTCTTTGATGCAGAATGTCTGCCAGGCAGCTCACACACGTGCCCCCAGAATGTGTTTTTGTGTGAGTGTGTGCACACATTCGGGTTCCCCCACTAATGGATCTACCCATGTTGCCTTGAGGCCTGCGGCCGAGGCCTGAGACAGATAATAATTCTCTTAATTTCTTTTTAACTACACCACCATTACAGAAATGGCTCAGTATCGATCACAGCTGCTTCACAGTAGTACTGCGTCTGTGCGTATTTTGTGTGGGTGACACGCATGTGTAGATAAGGACTGTATTTAACTAGTAAATGTGACTCAGAGTGCATCTTTAATCCCACAGCTTTTGGAGCTTGCCTTTTATTTAATTTATTTGTGTGTGTGTGTGTGTGTGTGTGTGTGTGTGTGTGTTCGTGTATGCTTGAAAGACATAGAAAAAATCTTATGTCTTTATTATCTTGTGTCAATACAATAAATTAAAATGGCATCACTTTTAAAGAGGAAAAAATGACTTTTCTTTGTCAATGTTATTGATCGCTATGTAGAATTCTTATTCAGGAATGACATTTTCAATAATCAGACTCAAACGCTCTCAACTGCCCTTTGCTGTCCTATATAACATTAGTTTCTAAACTCTTGGGGGTCAGGAACATCTAGAAAAGAAACAAAAAACATCTCAAGGATCTTCTTGGCTTATCGTCACTTGCAATGTGGACTAAAACAATTTCAACATAGTCATGGAACACTGGAGCAGCACTTTGTCTTGAAACTACATATACAAGTGTATGTGGGCTTTGCCCAACAAATCTACATTTGTTTTGTGGATTTGGAGTGCCTTCCTTGGGATGTCCTGTGGAGGAACTTCAGATGTATGGGATATCTGGCTTCTCCTCGTGGGCTTTGTGGTCCCTGTACAACCGTAGTGAGAGCTTAGTTCACGTTGACAGTGAAAAATCCAACTCGTTACCAGTGGATGTTGCCATCCACCAGGGCTTCCCTTTGTCACTAACTCTGTACATAACTTTTATGGACCTTTTTATATTTTGCAGTATCCAAGAAATGGGCGTGTCAGGTGGTGTCAGGTTCGTGTTTGCGCTTTTAAAGACAATGTGGTTCTATGGGATTAATAAGCCATTGGACTGAGTATACAGTGGCTGGAATAGAGTTACCACCTCCAAATAGGGCACCATGGTTCTTGGCTCACTTTGCGTTGCGTCCTGCTGTCCCAAGTGGAGGAGTCTTGGGGCTTTGTTTATAAAGAGAAGAGTGGAGGGGGGAAATTGAATGATGGATTGGTGTGCCATCGACAGTGATGCAGATTTTGTACTGCTCTGTTGTGGTGAAGAGAAAACTGAGTGTGAAAGTGAAGCTCTCAATTTCATAATGAATCCATTCCTACCTTCACCTTTGGCCACAAGGTCTGATTAGTGACCGAAAGAATGAGATTGCGTATAGAAGCAGCAGAAATGAACTTTCATTAAAGGATTTCTTGGCTTGACCTCAGAGGGAGGGGTGAGGAACTTGCTCATTCAGGAGGGACTGAGTAGAACCAATATTCCACATCCAAAGTATTCAGTAGGGGTGTTTCGGACTGATTAAGAAGGCTCCTGAATGCTCCCTAGAAGAAGATGGTTGGACTTACTAGCTATGTAGTTGTTTAATGAGCCAAGCTATTCTGCACCAGGATGTTGCTCACTGAAAAAAGTAATTACAGGTTGATGTGTCACAGGATACCAGATTATGGGAGTTGGTAAGGAGCACAATAACCTTTTAATTATGCAACATATTACTTAGATTTATAACAAATTATTTTGCGGATCCCTTGGCCTCGGGTCGCTGACCCCTTGGAGTCCCCAGATTCCGTTTTGAGAGACAGCACTATATTAAAAAGTCAAAAGATGTTTCTCTCTCAGTACCCAGTTTTTTTTTTTTTTCTAAAAACCAAATGAAACGTTGGATATTTATATACTTCTCCAGCCCCTTTTGTTATTATTAGCTGTCTCTTGTTGGCAGTGTGTTGCATTTCCCAAAATGCATTCAGTTATCCTGAAATGTAGTGTCTGCCAAGGGCCATTATAACGGCTACTCACACTTTACTCATACAACAAGATGGGCAATACTGCAGTTGTATCTGTGTGTGTGTATGAGAGAGGGGAGGAAATTGTGTGAAGAGAGTATGCTGCAAGGTGTTTATGTTCTTATCAGGTCAGAGTCAGACCTCAGTCAGAAGTCTAATTTTCTCATTTGTTCCAGCTTTGGACTGTGCTTGTGTCTGTGTGGAAGGCTGTTTATGCTTTTATTGTAGCATCTAGATATATTAAATATATGTGTGCACATAGATCTTGAAGCGGTTAGTCTCTTTACCTTAGTTTACCACAGTTATTTTTTTTAATTTAAGAGCTATTTATTATAATGGCAATCTATTAAAAACACATAAAAACCTTTATAAAGACTCGTGCACTGTGCTGCCTTTTTAGTGTATAGCCAGGTGGGTCCATTTGTATGTATAACAGTGTATTACAGCACACACTGTTTAAGCTGTATCTCAGTGGAATTCAGCTGTAAGATTAGCAATTTAAAAGCAAGAGATGTCGACCTGAATCAAACATTCAGCCATGTCTAAGCCATATTGGTGGCTGTTTCTGCAATACTGCTCTAGCACAATGGTGTTGCTTAAAATTTTTTATCAATGACCAGTCTTAAACTGGAAATTATATTCTGTATTTATTATTGTTATTATTATTAATATTATTATTTAGAAAATTATACATTTTATTAAAAAGATATATACATAAAGTCTGTATAGATACCGTTTTACAGTACTGACATCGGCATGCTTACAGCTTCTTAAAGCTGCTACCAGCACTATGGAGTCCTTTTTATTTCTATACATGCATGTGCAGCATAATGTTTCCTACTCCGTGCTTGACTGTGGCCGTGTTTTTTGGGTCACACTCATCATTTCTCATCCTCCAAACATGGTGGGTGGAGCTTATTCCAAAGAACTGGGTTTTTGGTTTCATCTGACCACAGCACCTTCTCCCAAGCCTTCCCTGAATCATTTAGATGTTCACTGGCGAACTTAAGAAGAGCCAGGGGGACCTTGTGGGTGCTGTAGTATTTCAGTACATTGGTGACTGTGGTCCCGGCTGCCTTCAGGTCATTAACAAACTCCACCAGTATAGTTTTGGGTTGATCCCCCACCTTTCTCATCGTCTTGGTCTTGCATGGAGCTCCAGACCGAGGGTGATTGATATTCATTTTATATTACTTCCATTTCCAGTTAATCACTTTTCAGCATTTGATCATTTTTTAAAAATCTTATTTTCATAATGAAATAAATTAATAATTTTACAATGTCCCCCAAACTGCAGTAACTTGGATGATCTTCTATCTCTTAAACAACTCTGAAAATAAAGTGTTCTGCTCCTCATATCCACCTTTACCTGATATACTTTACCTCACCAAACAAAAGCAGGTGCAACAGATTTGTATAAGAAAAAACAAATGCCAGGTATTTGCATCATTTCCCACAGTTTAGGATGTCACCAGTTCTAAACATTCTGGAAAAGGTTCAGTGTCAGCAGCAGGGCATTGGCCAATTTCTCTTTTTGATTTGTCGCCATAATTGCTCTTGTAATTGCTTCAGTCTTTTTTACTGTTCACAGAGGCTCAATTCAGGCTGCTGTCTTGTGGCTGGCTCTGAGCTTTGGATAACATTAGCTTTAGCCAATTTTCCTTTTATTAACATCTTCAAACTGGGCGTATTCATCTGGGTGAAGGTGATTTAAGTGTTTCATTAGATTTGTTGTTACGAATGTTTTCATGATAGTTCCCCTTACGGTTTATGGGCTGTGGATGTCTAATCCTTTGACATGGGTTGTTTTTTGGATTTTTTTGGGCATAACATTGGTTAAATACTATTCAAAGATGAGCAGAGATCTGCTGGAGTGCCAGTGTCTCAGTAGTGTTGTATATGTGTTGTGTGTATATAGAAAAGGTTAAACGATAAGAGATCCAAAAGATATCAAGTAGCTACCGAGACATTTTACTTTAAATAATATCTACCTGCTCAATAAAGAAAACAAAGATGCCCAGAGGATCAGTAATATCTTTAGAACATACTATATCACTTATAGCATGGCTAACAGTACATTTTGACACATTCTGTATTATTGCATGTCATTTAATAAACCGTGTCAGAGTAATAGAAGAGCTTTGTCAGAACTCCTCTCAACCAAATGAAGTTACAGAGATATCTTGTCACCTCTTTTTAGATTTCAGAGCCTTTGTTGGAAGTTATCATTAAGCCATCATTCAAAACCTCAGGAGAGCAGATGGCTAAAATTGCTTTCTAACATCTCATCTCTCCTCCTTCCCTCGCTTGCCACCACTCTCCTTCCTCCATCTCCACTTTTCTTACATTGCTCTGAAGAAACGAAGCACAGCAGTAATTACCACTAGTACTAGCACTAAGCCGGCGCTCTTTGATGTGCCAGAGTGTGTGTTGAGCCAGTGTTAATCTCTGTTAGTCTGTGTAGAGGACCCCGATAAGACCCGATAGCACACTCTGTAATGAGGGATTTGGGATTAAGACAGCGGTGGAGAGGTCAACTCCCCTGTGGTCACATCGCAGTTGATCCAGGTCAAGTTTATAAGAGGGGTTGGACCCTGCTTCACCTGGTTGGATTGTTTCTTTGTGAATTGAA
The DNA here is from genome assembly GCF_036321145.2 of Pelmatolapia mariae. NCBI lineage: Eukaryota > Metazoa > Chordata > Actinopteri > Cichliformes > Cichlidae > Pelmatolapia > Pelmatolapia mariae. Next base: position 7,848,537 of record NC_086240.1, read on the forward strand.
CTTGGAGGGTGTGTGAGCATGTGGTTAAAAAAATGTTTTATTTTACCTTATGTGTGAACCGAGGGGGTGTATCTGACCACTCCTAGCATTTTTCAGCCTTGCGGTTTCTTTCTTTTGGTTGTACCTTGAGTGATTGAGTTTTAGGTAGATCCTATATAGCACAGTGCCTTGGTGTTTGTGGCCATCCTCTTTATTTATGGTTGTGATTAAATGACATTGAAAATGGATTTGGTTCTCACTGGGCAATCGCTCACCTCATTGACGGCTTGCATCCTATACATAACACCTGAATGAGTGGCTCTTGTGGTCATAAGGAGTTGATTTGTTGCTGTTGGAAAATGATTAGGTTTAGAGGGCATGGTATGGTATTGTAGTCACCAGTCCCCGGTCTTATTATATAGGTCCCCGTGGGCTTACTGTGTAAGGTCAATTTACAGTTAATTTAAAGCTAGGGTGTGAGTTAGTGCAGACGACAGACTGAGCTTGGCGTTTGATTTGATTGCAGTTAATTTCTGTAGTCAAAGTCATTGTGTTGGAGGTCTCATATCAATTGTGTTAAATTGTTTGTGCTGGTATGGTGCTGATTTGCGTGTTTAAATATGATTGCATGCTTAGGCTGACTCTGGAGCAGAAGGAACTGTGTCGGAGCAGACTGAAGCTTCTCTCCTACCTGGACCGGCTCGCCACGTATGAGGTAACAGCAATCAGCCCTTTAAATGGATTTCATTAGGATTGCAACTAACAACAGTTATCCTTATCAATAAATTTGCTGTTTACTTTTTCAGCCTATCGAGTAATTAACTTGATGCATGTTTGAAGACTAAAGAGAATCTCAGTAAATATTCACTTTGGGAGAGCTGGACCCAGTGAACTTATTCAACTGTTGCTTAATATTCTGTTGTTTAGCTGGTGCATAATATTCTCCCGAACAAGAAACTCATTAATTGAATTTCCAATATTCAGCCCCAACAATTTTAATTTTATTTACATGTAATGAAGAAATTAAGTAAATTGAGGCTCTACGGATCAACAACGCAATATCATCTTCTTAGAATATTTAAATGCGATGCAAAAAAACATTAATTGAAAAAAGTCAGTTTTTTTTCTCACTGTATTTAAAACTACTGTGAGCAGTGACTTAACAGGTTTTGATAACTAAAGAAAGAAAGAGATTGCATTTGAGGAACCATTAATTACTATTACATTTATATTAAAGTAGAGATTATTTAATTAATCTAATATTAATGAAGAATAAACTTTGTTTTCATTGTAGTCTTTATTTCATAGTTGTTTTCCTACTGGCAAACTAATGGGTTTGACTTTAATGTGCAGTCCGTGCAACGCTAATAGGCTTTTCTCATCTCATCATGGATAGATACGTGCTTAAAGCAGACACTTGCAACTACTTAAAACTGTAGATTTCAGATTCACAGTGAGTAATGTTAACATGCAGACCCTTATCACGGATGAACAGGGCCCTACTCACTCCCATACAGGAGAGATGAGATTTTATCCTGCTAGATATTCGACTCAGACAGAATGACGTTTCTCTCTTCATTCGGACATTGTCATGGTAACTGCAGTACTCGTCAGATTCCTTTTGCCCCGATACATTTTCTCTGGCTGTCTATGAATATGATATTAGCGTTTTTATCATCCCGACTTGGGCTGGCTCTGTCTGCATAGGACCCCATTCAAAAGCTATCCATCAGACACACACGCCTCACACACTCTTCTGCACAAAGACACACACACACACATGCTTTGGCATAATGGATACTACAGAGATTTTATAACCACAAATACACATAAATCCCTCTTTCCAGGACAACAAATGGTCCATCCTGACATATGCTCACACACACACATGCATACACACACACACATGCATACACACACACACACACACACACATATTTAGATGACTCCAACTAAAAGGACAAGACAGCTGTAAGCCACAAAAATTAAATAGCATCTCTGTTGGCTTTGCTTTAGTGCCTTCATTGGCAGTCACATCTTCTACTTGCACTTTCCCTCGCATCTTTACTCTGAATTCCTTTCCACTCATAACATTTATTCTGGAAAGATAACCCTCTGACTCACAAATTTCTTTTCATGAACTGTAAATGAATGCGTGTGTGTGTGTGTGTGTGTGTGTGTCTCTCTCTGAGTATTTTCTCTTTCTTTCTCTCTTGCTTTATACTTTCCAGGAAATACTTGGCGGCCCTCATGCAGCTGAGGAGAAATACGATGCAGACTTCTTCAAGAAGTTCCGAAGTCAAAACATTGTTTTGTCAGCAAGAAACTACGCCAGGGTAACCTTGGCCTCACACTCCCACAGAATGTCTTACTAATTATTTCTTTGCATCTTTTCATTTTAACTGTATTCGTCTTTGTTTGGAGCTAGGGATGTGACTGATTCTCTACTTTAGATCAAGCCTGCGATTTGGTTAGGTCATTTAGACACACACGAGGGTAAAATCGAGGCACCAATTGACATTAAGCATTTTCTAACATACATTTTTTTGGCCACAGGAGAGCAACGTGCAGGCTCTTGACATTCTTTTCACATATCACGGAGCAGAACTCCTCCAACATCGACTAGCTATCCTTGACAACTTTCCGGAAACCACCTCTCCACACGAGTACACCACCTTGCTGCCGGAAGCCTGGTAAGACGTGCACAAATACGCACTTACAAGAAGGTCCATGTGTATTTACTTTATACAGACACAAATGGTTTACCAAGCGCTGCACTCTTGCATTATAGATGGGAAAAACTCATTGAGATGGTGTGATTTATTCGTCCTGCAAGAGTAAATGGAGGAAGCCTTTCTGTGTTGACTTTTGCTGAGACTCGGAGAGAACCAAATGAAACGACTCATTGAAAAATCATGTTTACTCCGAAAGCTAGAACATGCATTTGAAGCTTGGTGTGGTTCAAAGCGATATGAGCTTCATAACCAAATATCTGCAAAACAAATATAATCTGTAGGCAGGGACAAGATTTTTGGTACCTGAAATTAGGGGTGGGTTTTAATAATCGATTCATCGATTAAAATCGATTCTAGCTTGGATAACGTGAAATCGATTCATTAAAATCCTGAATCGATTTTTTAATATAAATTTATTTTGCCCGAAACGCCAGAATCTCAGGTGAAACCTCACAAAATTTCAACAACCACCAAACAGCTAAGACAGTAAATGAGAGCAGGTACACGGATTCTGCACAAGGACGTAAACACACAGCGCGGACCCGCGGATCAGAATCAGTAAGATGTCGCCTTTCTCACCCAACGGGCGCTGCAGCTTTAAGCGGCTGCGCGCGCTCCCTCGGACGGCAATCACTTTCTGGCAGATAATCACTTTTTGGCACAACAACTGCACGGACACGGTCGGGGCTGAAAGCCGACAGCTCGCTGATTCTGATGTTTCGGCGGGTCCGCGCTTTGTGTTCACGCCCCTTTTGCACTGATTCCAAAGCTGTTAGTTTTATCTCTCTCCAAACAATATTGACCGAACCAGCAGCAAAAGAAGATCCAAACTACGCTTCACATAAACATTGTCATGAATTCACTCTGACTTTTACTGTTTTGCTTCCACCACGATAAAATCACACGTCATGCACAGCTCTCTCTCTCTCTCTCTCTCTGTACTTCAGGAACAGATTCCCGTCTAAAAATCTGTTTTCTGCATTATTCGCTTGCTTGTTACGCACAAGTCTACCGTTGTTTACAGCGCTGTCGGCCGCTGTTTTTTTTTTGTTTTTTTTTCGTTTTACATACTTCCGAAAAGAAAACCTAATTTCTGCCGTTCAGTGCTGAACAAATTTAAACTTTTTAAAATTATGCAAAATGCAAAACGCTTAGCCGTGTGTCTAATAAAACCGCTGTAACGTCAGAGGTAACGTTCATATGTTGATTAATGGTTTTCTTTCGTTTTTGATGTACTGCAGAATATTTTTATAAAATCCCAGGCCAGGAAAACCACCTTCATGTTTTTCTGTGTTTTATCTTCAGCTACTTTGATACAAAGGCATCTGCTGTGACGCTTACACCTTTGATAAAGTCTTGCGTGTGTCAGCTTCCTTTTTATAGATACAAAAATATGTAAATGTACTGATCTGAATTATAATATTTCTGACTGTCAAAATTTCCCAGATTCAAATCGAATTTAATTGAATCGAATCGAATTGAATCGAATCGTGGATCGAATCGATTCGGGACCTTGTGAATCGGAAACGAATCGATTCTAGAAATCAGTGACGATACCCAGCCCTACCTGAAATGCACCCAAAATCCCTGAGTTGTATTGAAGAGTCATGTTTGTGCAAGCTTTGCATGCAGGTGAATAGTCTCCATAAAGAACAAAGGTAGGATTTCATTTTTACTGAAGGAATAAACGCGTCTTGCATGGGAGTGCCTTACTTTGCATGTAACAATATTTACGTGGCTTTTGTGTTGTGTGCTAAAGTGGCATCCACATGGACGACAGGACTCAAGGTTTCCCAGGAGAAGAGTGGATTATAACAATATGCTCGGAGTCGGTGGTTTAATTTTCTTGTTGCTGATGAGACACGAGTTGCTGTTTCCCAAACCGCTGAAGCGAAGGTGTTGAAGTAATCCAAATGTATTCTTTAGTCCCCTTTTACAACAATTCACACTCTCGATATAGAAACTGCATTGTTTAAAAAGAAAAAAGAAAAGTATACCGCCACTGGGATTTGCACCCTTTCTAATGTCAGAGAATCCACAGTCACACCTTTGTAGAATGCAAGAGAATGCATCCCTCTACATTTTAAATTAAAATGACCTAAAACTGGAATCGCACCTCAGTCAGAGCGTGCACTCAAGAGTCTTTCTCACATTCTCACAGTGGGAATCTTTTTGCCGTCATTAAAAAGCACACACATACACAAGTTTATTCTGTCACTGCACACATGTACGCACAGCGCTGCAGCTAACGGGCTGGCAGAGACAGCAATGAAATAAGAGGAGAGAGACTTAATTGCTACTTCTAAATTTACATTCAAACAAAGCCGAACACCTTCAAATGATACAATACTTGCTTGAACAAATGCAATTGTCTGTTATTACAGTGTTATTCCCCCTGGTTTTCACTCTACACTGCCTGTTTTGTTTTTTTTGCTTTGGGCTTGGAGAAATGCTGAATAGGAGCGAGGAGTGATGGAGGGTTGTTTTGGAGGGAAGAAATCATTCCTCACCTCTTTATGGTTCACTAATAGCAGTGACTGGATTTACTGATGGGTGCAGCCAGTCATTTACCGTGCCTTTTTCCTTAAATCGTAACTCGTTTTTCTGTTTAATCCTCGATACTTCATTTTAGCTTCTCTGAAAATCTTACAACCCTGCATCCAAAAAAGTACGATGATAAAAGGTAAATGCACAAATGTGCAAATTATCCAAACCATATGTGTAATTGAGTATAAAGGCATAAGAATTAAAATCATTATTTTTGTATATGTACAGTATATTTGAGTCATTCTGATTCCAGCAACTGTCCAAAAAGTTGCTACAGGATTAACAAACAAAAAAGGCTGGAAAATTGTCTAATCCTTAAAAAGGAAAAACACCTGGTGGAGTATTTAGCAACTCATTAGTTTAGTTGTCAACAAGTTGGCAAGAAGAAGAGGCAAAATTGTTCTGAAATAAAGGTGGGAGTTGGGGTTCAGCCCACTCTTTGGAAGATTACATGGTCAGATAGTTCAGCAGTTCAAAGAGATCATATTCTTTGGTGTAAAATTGAAAGGAATTTGAGGATTTCATCATCTATGTATGTCTTATCATTAAAGGATCGAGAGACACCAGAGAAATCTCTGAAAATGAAGACAAGGCTGAAAACCAATTTTGCCATCACCTTTGGGCCCTCGGGTGCCCCTACGTAAAAAAAAAAAAAGGACCTGCTTTTTGTGGTTAAAAAGAACTGCACAGACTCAGAAACACTTCCAGAAACCATTTGCCCGCTGCATCCAAAAAAAAGTTCAAACTCAGCCATGCAAAGACCATCCTGCAATATATTCTCAAGTGCTGATCTTCAGCTCATCTAATATTAACAAAGGTGGATTTTTGTTTTTGAAAATAATCCAAAACCTTCCAGCTTGGCCATGTGATGGTCTGCAACTGGGGGAAATCTGCACATCCCTGGGGGACATGGTTAATGCTAATCGATAAAGTTTTGGAGAAAAGTTTCAGTGAAGGTCTTGCTTATTTCAGCAAGATGATACCAGACAGCATCCAGCATATAATCCAGCTGTAGCAGAAGGAGTCTGCAGGCTGCCTGGAGCCCAAACCTGTCACAGAGTGAAATTTTGATATGGAAAAGAACCAAGGAAAATAAATTTTGAGCAGCCAAACACAGTGTTAAAGGAATGTGATGCAACGCTGTTGTAAACATGGTCCTGTCCCACCCTTTTTGAAACTGGCATTACTTTCAAAATGAGCATATCATTTGTAGATACAGGATTTTACAGATATATTCTCTCTGCCACTGCTTTATAAAGAAACCATGTATTTGGGGGTGGCAAATTCATCACCTTAAAAAAAACCCCTACAGAAATAGATATAATTGTTCATATAGTTTCCACATACGCACACTACAACACAGCTCCCTTTTATTAGCCGCGACTGAGTTTGTATGGAGGTCAGGTGCTTGTGGCTCTGCAGTGAGCATCCATCATGGCTCTGCCGCTGTGGGGCAGTTTCCTATTTTCCCCAGCTTGTGAGCACCAAATGCTGCTCCAACAGCGCTCGCTCCCACACTGCAGCAGACGGAGCCAGCTCAAGCCATCTGTTTGGTGCTTACTCCCTATATACTGAACTTGCTTCATTGGAAAGGGGGGGGGGGGAATACTCTCCTGTAATATTGATTAGGTCTGTGAAGGGACCTGTAGACTTGGAGAATACTGCATGTATTTTTTTTTAAGGAGTCTTTGCCTGTAGCTTCAAAGGGTCATCTCTGTGGAAACCAAAAATAAACTCCAGCTCCAGGTTTGCGCTGCATCTCCTGTTTTCAATCCTGCTCCCCTGCCTCTCTGATGCGAAGTAGATCAGGGATGCAGGCACAGAATAATTCATTCCTCCTATCGATATCTGGCCGCTCACGCCGATATTTACTTTCCACTCTCTAACTAGGCTGTCTTTAATGAGGAAAGAGCACCTGGGAGTTAGGGAATGTCATTAAAAAAAAAAACCCACAGTGAATGAGGCTGATTTTATGCGGGACTTCTCGATCTCTGTTATCCTAGTGTTGAAGTTCCAAGCTTAATCAATGAACTGGCGCTGGAGTGTTGGTGAAAAACCCTCCTGCTTTGGAGTGTTGACATAAATCAGAGCTGCTGCTTGCTTCTTATGTATTTTGTGATTGGAGAGAATTTATGACCGTGCTAAAAAACTGCTGCAGCGTGTGTGCGCGCTCGGCCTTTAACTGCACCAAAGCTGTAGATGATTTGTAGCCCACGCTATCTCCTTGAGTTTTACAGCCACAGTACATATTTTTCTGTCCACAAACAAATAGATAACAAGAAGCCATGCATTAATCCTAGAAGAAAAAAAGAAACAAACCCAAAGCAAAACTGCTTTTGTTCAGCCCGGCGTCTTAGCATTCGTGTCGTTATGGTGTCTGTGTCCAAGCGTCGGAGTCCTGTCAACGCTGACACGTGAAGCTACAGAGTCATTCTTCACTTTGGCTTTCTTTTTTTTGCGTGTCTCCTATTTATCTTCCTTAGACCTGTCACACTCAAGGAGACCAGGAAGAAGTAAAGCTTGGGACCAACGTGGCGTTTAGAAAATAAAACTCCCTGCTATTTACAACCGAGGCACGATTCAGACTCTCTTCAGAAGTTCTTTGACTTGTTTATTGTTGTGATTTTTTTTTGCCTCCTCCCATTTCTTTTTCTTATTATACTCTGCTCTTTCCATTTCCCATATGTTGCTTGCTCTCTAGTTTTGCTGTAGTTTATGGCTATGTTTACTTTGAGACAGTAAATGCCTTTGCTGATTTATAAGGTCCCATTATGCCTGGGTGGGTAGATGTCGCGTGTTGCGGTGTATTGCTATTGGTGTGCTTTTTCCTAAAAACTGACCCCTCTCTCTTGCTGTCTTTCTCCTTCTGTCCTCTCGTATATCTTGCTTTTTTCATTTTCTTTCATTTACAGTCTGGATGACAGAGGTGAGCTGGTGTTGATTCCGTGGGACGAGCAGAGACACAGAGAGATGGACTGGTGTGAGGCAGAGGAGTGCAGGTAAACAGGTTACATCACCCCTGAGGCGAATGTACTGATTTCTAGCTCTGTGCATAAAGTATTATTAAAGCCAACAGTTAAACAAATGTGACGTAACACGTCATAATTAACTCAGCCCGTACCTGGGATAACAAAGCCCCTCGCAGTGTAGAATTGTTAAAATTCATGCTCCAAACAGGCCAGATGCTTGTGCTGGCATCATTTCGTGAAACAAAACATGACATCCTATTATCCAAATGTTAAACACAGCCATAACCAACTAATACCAAATCTTGTTGCACTGCCAATTTATGCCATTTGCCTGCTTCTGTAGGGAGGCTGGGCTTCATTTACAATTTTATTTTTTATTTTTTTTGTTGCTCGTCTGTTGGGAGTCATAACAGCAGTCGCACACTGTGGTATATTTGGCCAGAAATTACAGGATGAATGTTTGATAATGTGATTGGAGCAACATTCCTGGCGACTAGGTTTAAGGCAGTGTTTTTTTGGTGGCTATGTTATATCTGTGCTCTTCCAGCTTCTGTTTCCCTCCTTATCTCTCTCCCCTCTCTTTGCTCAACTCCTTTACCATTGAGTCAGGTGATATTCTGTGTTTTTCTTATCAAAAATCCTACAATGTTAGACTGTCTTTAAATACTAATATTTGGGCATCCCTCCCCGTGCATCTGGTTCACAAATGTGTTACTTTCATTTAAAAAAGGAAGAAAAAAGAAGCAAACAAACAAGTAATTTCCTAAAGCAGCAGGGCACTGTAGGTAGTAGATAAATCGTCCATTTTTAGGGGAACATTTTCAGCAGAGGATCAGTTGCTTTTGTGATTATTCAGAGCAGCACGATCCTCTCTGTGCTATGTTTTTGGGCAACAAAATAGGTTTATGGCACAGGAGTAAGGCTTTGACTTTTGGCTCCATAAAAAAAGAATTGTATCAGTGCATTGTTTTAATCTGTTTGTAAGATTTTTTTTCTTTTCTTTTGATAAACACATAATTATGAATTATCGCCAAAATAAAAGTCCTTTTTCTCTCATTAACTGTTCCCGCTCTAGCTGATTAGCTAAAAATCATTAAAGGAATAAAGTGAACATGCAAGGGAGCACAACTCTTCATCCATGTCTTTTTCTTTTTAAGAGCGGTGCTGGAGCAGAATTTGTTTGACGATGACAGTTTCCTGTATGACGAAGCCTCAGACCTGCTGAGATTCCGCACAGCCACGCCCTCCATAGAGCTGCTTACTGATTGGTACATTAGCAGAGCCCAGGATATCGACTCTTGCTCCAGACAGGTACAAACATTCTGTGTATCAGCTTGTAGCTTACAGTCAGTCACTATATGTTTGTTTTACTATGCAAAAGTGTTGAGCCACCCCTCATTTCTTTCACCTTTTTCTAGGAAATTTGGCAAAACCAGAGTTTCAACAATTCTAATGAGCTTGAAAGTCAATATTTGGTATTCTTACCAATTTTTCTTCAGCATAGCCTGCACTGCCTTCAGCAAGCTTTCCTTTAATTTCTTTTACTAAGTAGTCTTCAGGAATAGTTCCCCAGGCTTCTTGAACATTCAAAAATCTTCTTTGGATGTTGGCTGCCTTTTGTTCTCTGTTGAGATGATCCCACACTTCTTCAATAATGTTGAGGTCCGAGCTCTGGGGAGGCCAATCAATGACTGTTAACGTTTCTTTTTGTGTTTTTCTATCCACATATGCTTTACTGGATTGGGAGTGTATTTGTGTTCATTGTCATGCTGAAAAATGAATCCATTGTTAATGCTTTCTAGATGGTATTGTATGGTGGAACAAAAGGAAAATATGATGGTAGTTAACTCCATTATTTGACAAGATCTCCAACACCACTGGTTGAAATGCAGCGCCAAACAATGATAGAGCCTCCACCGTGTTTTAGAGATGGTCTTAGACACTGACTGTACCTCACTCCTGACCTCCTCTGTACATAGTGTTAATGATTTGAACCAAAAATTTCAAATTTGTATTTATCACTCCATTAGACCTCTTGCTGTCATACCATTCTTTCTTGCCACTAGTCAAAATATGCCTAATAATAAAATTTTTGTATATATACAAAGTTGTCTGTTATGTGTAGACACAACATTCTTTGCTAGAGCTAGGTGTCTTTTTTATGGTTGAACGATTCAAAGGTCAGTGTTCAGTTGCTTAACAGACAAAAACATTCTTCTGAAAATAGTCGAGTACAAGGACTGGATTGAAAATCAGTAAAAAATAAATAAAAATGCCAAGAACTGTTGCTCCAGAGCACTTTAAAACATTACAAGAATTTCTTACTTTGACCTGGAAGCAAAATTTAATGAAATGAGGGGTGGTTCAAGACTTTTGCACAGTACTCTAGGTAACACTGCATTGTGTTGGGGCAAGTCATCGGGCAGTTCTCTGCTGTTCACTATGTCATGTCTCTCCTCGTGTATATGCCGATTTAGGGTGCCACTCTAAACAACTGCTTGCTGGGTAATCAAAAACTGTAGCAGTGATTGAGCTAGGGTGCAGAGTAAGAAGCATTAAAAAAAGTCCTTTCTGCAGCTATTTTGATTTTCATGTGATTAAAAAAGTGCAAGCATGGGTGCTATCTAAGTAGCTATTGCATCTTACCCTTCCTATGACAGCAGAATTTTTACCTGACCTTGCAGACTGTAATAGCAATAAATGTTTTCCCGCTGACCTCTCATGGCCTTACAAAGCCTTTATTTGTAATCTCAACCTTAACCCTCAAGCATCCAAGCTGTTTTAGAGACTAAAATGATCAGGTGACCTCGCAACTTTTAAATTAGTTTGTTCATCCCTTATTACAGATGCAAATCATTTCCAACTGGTCATAGTTCTTCTGTTAGGGGAAACCTTTTACGTAGACTGTTAACGTTCCTTCTGCTCGATTGGATCTTACAGCTGGGCAGCGGCAGAAAGGAATTAATAGACATCTGGCTATTGAAAAGACAATTGGTTTCGCACAGTTCTTTTAGATGATGAGGGCAGAAAAATATGACAAGCTGGGATTCAGACTGCAGAGGGTATGTTGCCTGTCTCCATCAGTCAAGGTCACTTTGATCTGATCTGTGACAGTTATTATCATATTTGCCATATGGACTTCTAATGAAGAGAAACCGAAGCTTATGTCATCCGCGTTCTGATGCTGTAAGTGAAAAATAAGACTTGATAGGACTTGTTTAGTGGAGTAATGGGACGTAAACGCTAGAGCGGCCCGATCTCTCCACCCACACTATCCACGCTGCAGCTCCGTCCCCTCTTTACCTCCATCAGAGTGATGGATCAAGGTTGTCACAGCACTCTCTTTGTCTTTGTGAAAGGACTAACTAGGGTGCAGTCATATCTTTCCCCTTCATTTCTCCGTTTTATCCCTTCCACTTGCTGTAAAGAGGCTGGTGAAATAGAGATTTTGGGGTCCATTGCTCATTTTTGAAGACAACTGGGGAATCGCGCCTTTCATCATCCACTCAAGAGAGAAGGAAAGGGAGAGATTCGAGTGCATGTGTAAAAGGAGGCCTTTGTTAGTCTCAAGGAATCACACCAATTCCCTCTTTCATTCTCTCCCTTGTTCATTTTTAATTAGACCTCATCTTCATTTGCTCTATCACATCTTACTCCAGGAGTCTCTTTGGACTGTCCCGAACTCTCACGTCTCTGGTTATTTCACACATTTTGTTTTTTCTTCACACGAGCAGCAGTGACACAGAAATACATCAGAAAATCTCTGCTGCCATTTGCTGAGCGCCCCCCCACCACCACAGCCACCCCTTCTCCCTGCCCTTTTTAACGTTTCGTCTCGTTTGTTCTCTCTTATTGGCACCCTCCTCCCATTCGTCATCTGGCCCTGTTTATGCTTGGGAGAGCGTTTTAATGGAGTAAAATGGGGCTTGATTAAAAGGAGCCACATCAGAGGAAGCTGGAGTGTTCTAAACCAGTCACAAAGTGGCAGGAGGCGAGACACTGATGGGAAGATTGACAAGATGACTCAGAGAGAGAAACGAGCTAGGACAAGCAGAGAATGGAAGTGCAGCCGAAAGAAGAGATAAATGCTGGGCCGATGCTACAGCCCTTGTTAGGTTAGTGTATTACAAACACAGAAAGAGGAGAGGGCAGCAGAGATAGGTGTGGAGATAAAAAGGGAAAGCAATCTCATGGAAAGAGCTGTCTGTGGGGAAGAAAATCACCAGTTATAAGGGGGTAAAAGGGTAGGAATAAAGGATATTAAAAACAAGTGGTTGTTGTGCTGGCAACGAAATGACACAAAATGAGAGGGTGGCTTTGAAAACAAGACAGAGCGCGGGGAGGCTGGCATACAGAAAAGGCAAAGGGGCAGGCTGGGAGTTCAAATGGAGGCCAGTGTGGTGACTGTTACTTCGAAGAGGTGGGAGGGAAGGGAACAGGATTAAAATTGAGCAGAGCTGATGAGAAAATGTAAAAATTCCGTTTGAAAGAAAGGAGTGTGATAGGACGAGGGTGAAAGACAAAGAAGCATCAAATTGAGTTGGAATATTACAGTGAAGAGTGAAATCTGCCGTTGTGGCGAGAGGGGGAGAGCACAAAGAGAGAGGGTCGTGTTACAGAAAGACGAGGGGAGGGGATGGAGATGAGGTCGTAATTAAAAAGTGTGAGATTTCAACATCTGAATTGTCTGTGGTTAGCTGGGGAATCTATCTCTGGAGAGCAGGGAGGAGTGGAAAGAACGAGGAGGATCTTCACTCACAGTTAGATCAATAGACTTCCCCCTCTCGTTGTATCTAATTGCTCAGACTCTGAGTCAAGGTGATTTGGGTTTTGGGTTGAGTGTGTGTGTGTTTGTGGGGATACTTTTTGCAAATGAAGACATGCAGTTATTTATTCAACAATAAGTAATGTGTGTTGAGATAAGCTGAAGACAACAAGATTGCATTGACTGTGTCTGTGTGTGTGTTTGTGTGTGCCCGTGGGCACTTGTGCCTTTGTGTAGGAAAGATGCAGCAAGGACGCGTGCGCTGTCTCTAAAAGGTGTAGAAAAAGCAATCATCACCACAGGACCCAGCAGCATCTGCTATTGATTGGCTAACATCCACAGGTGGCCGAGCATCAATTGGCTGGGCGTATTGCCGGCATATAGCTGGTTGCATATTGATTGGTTGCTCTTCTGGATGGAATTGTATCGATTAGGAGCAGCAGGAAGCCCAAAACCTCAATGTTTTATTGCTGAAGGACTAATGATTGGATATTAGTAATGACTGACAGCTATTATTTGCTTTTGGATTGGACGGGATATTGTTTTTTCCATGTCCCAGTCCAGTTATCTCGGCAACAATTTTTATTGAATGAACATTGCTGCAAACAGGCTTTTTATTTGCCTTCTGCCCAAGTGTCTTGGTTAAGAGGTTGGGTTAGTGTGTGCGTGTGTGTATACACAGTTTGGCCCATAAGTATTCAAACAATAATGACTTTTGTAGTTTTGTTTCTGTACACCAACACAATGGATGTTAATTGAGCAATCCATAAGTGATTGAAGATTTTTAGCTTTAATTCAAGGAGTTTAACACACCTTCATCAATAGAAGCACAGAGGCTTTAAAACAAGGCGAAAACCACTGGTTGCACCCAAGAAGAGGAAATCCAGGTTAGACTCTGTAAGAGAACATCTCAAAGAGCCTGCACAGTCCTGGAATACATTCTTTGGGCATGTGAAACCAAGATTAGCTTGATTTCATTTCTATAGATGCCCCTAGAGTCTTCTCATCTAACTCACAACATGAAACTATTAAAGTGTTCCATAAATTACATAACATGCTCTCTGTTGACACATTTTATTGCCATTCAAGTTGCGGAGCCAGCAGTCTAAGCAGACACGGGGTACCAATGTGCTCTCCAGCAAGGTGAGAGATGTAATCTCAATAGCGTGTATTGGGATCTCCTCCCAGTAGGACATACCTACTCCAAGTCAGATGCCTGAACCAACTCCACTGGCTCCAGAGTAGCGACCCCTATAACTAACCTATTCAACCTGTTCCTGTGAGAGGGTGGTGTTGCCCCAAAGTATACATGGCAGATTTTTCATCACTGTTGACAATTATGCTGTTGGTGGCTTATGAACGCGTTTCTTTTGTTAAACAATGAAAGTGCTGATATGCTCTTTATCATGTAAGCTAAAGGCCTGAGACAACAGATCTTTGTACAGCTGGGTGGAAATTCGTTCGTTTTTTCCCCCACGTTGCCAAAACGGCAGCCACTGAGTGTACAGTGCATTGTTTCACACTCGACCATTTGACCTTTATCAGGTCTTTTATCACAACACCATCTGTGTACTTGTGATACACAGTGTGAACGAATGCATGCACTGAAGATATTATGGAAGTATGAAAGTACCCAATCTGAGGCACAGTAACAGCTTGTTTAATATCTCACTGACAGTGCTCTTTCCTTAAAACGTCCAAGTATAGGAGACACTAAGGAGTTAGTGAAAGTGTGATGTTGACCACTGATCTTGTCTTTTTTTTTCTTCTTCAATGTACTTTTAAGTAGAATTCATGTAGTCAGCCTCCTCTAACCTTTTTTCAAGCGTGTTTTTCATTTGGTTTTCTTTGTTTCTTGTCTCAGGTGGACTGCGCCCTGTCGCTGGTGCGTCTTGGGAAGGAGCGGGAAATCCCCGGGCTGGAGCGATTATGCGATGACTTGGTCACCATGGAAACACTTGTGTATGAGACATCATGTGAACTGGGTCTGACTCTTAAAGATTTGCAGCAGCTTAGCGACATTGACAAACTCCGCCTGCTCATGAAAAACGTACGTGACTTAATTTTCCACCTGCTTAACTGCACACTGGGAAAGGTTGACCCCCACCACAAAAACAGTTATACTTTTAGCTGCACAAAAACATGTATGCACAGCAGGTCTGGTAACTGAAAAGCTCACTCTGTACAAAAACTGGAAGATAAAATACCAATAAAAAGTTTGGACACATGGGGTACGTGTGTCCAAACTTTTTACTGTTTCTAATTGTCTTTGTTTTTATCTTCATTATAATGAATGTCATTCATTTCATAATTTCTTTCCTTTATTTATCCTTTTCGAATACAAATAATTTCTTTTTTTTTTCTCAGTTGACAAACGTTGTTTTCCTCATGCAAAGCTGTTAAATTGTGTTTCCCAGCCCGCTTGCTTTGTTTCACAGCCTGTGTGGGTGTTCATTGTCTGAACAAATAGAAAGCTTGCCTCCCATTTCCCTGCCATTACATTTCTTCATACAGTTCCACTTTATAGTTACTTTATTGTCCTTGATTGTTGCTTAAAAGAACATAATTTATGCTAATTGCAAATGGAATAGGCAACAAACAGAAAAGTTTAAAAGACTAATTGAACGGCAGCCTCCAAGTAAATTAGTTCCTTTTCATTCCTGAAATCACTCATATTTGATGATACGAGCTTCCTTTCCAACAGCAACATGAGAGCTATGAAAGCTATTCTATATAGCAGGTACTACAGTTACAAGTCCCCTTGGAGTACATAACATGAGCTGTCCTCTAAATTGTAGCTAATAACTGCCAGCTTTAGCCTATGAGGCCCATTGCCAGTAGTATCTGCCACACAGGCAGGCAGCCAGCAAATGTTGTTGACTGCACTAACACATGCTGTTTGACTGGTACTCCCTCTGGACGCTCTGTGTGTGTACGTACGTGTTTGTGTGTGTGTGTGGTTGTGTGTGTTTGAGTGTTTACCAAACTCGCCTAGATTAAATCTCCCTCTTTGCCTGCGTCTGATGTCTTTCTTTATCAGAGAGACAGTACAGCAAAGTAAAAATGTTGCGCGTGGGTGTGCAAGTTTGCATTTAGCATCCAAGTATTATTTATTTATTTATTTATTTTTTTGAATCTCATTTTTCCTGCTGATGCTCTCTTATCTGTATATCCTGAGTCAGAGCTGTCGCAAGGTGGGTGCAAGGCCTTGCACGAACTTGACATGCATCTGCTCAAATCACATCGCAGCCCACATACTGCAGCTATTATGGTTCAAGTTCAGGCTTAATTGCATGGCACAATTTCATGTAAATGCGGTTTGAAGCACTTTGCAATTTTCTAACAAACATTCAAAAACAGAGGAAAAAAAATATTCGACTAACTTTCCTTGATGTTCCAAACACACGCACACACACGCACACACTCATGTCTCGCGTTCTTATCTGTAACACAGCACCATCATGCAGACATCCCATCATTCCCAAATTCATTCTGCAGCTTGATAAAAACTCTAATAAGAACAGAACTTTTAAGAACAGGACTAAATAGAGTCCTTCTTGTATTGGGATCACAACGGTCTCAGTATTAGTCTTGGTTAAAAGTTTAAACTTTTGGACTACATTCACTTTTAACCCTTAATTTGCCAGAAGAAGCAAAGACTAGCTTTCTGGGGATATGAGGTGGTTGCAGAAAGCATTCAGAAGATAATGCTGTCTGAACATGGACAGGAAAGAAATCAGCTGTGTCAAGATTTTACAATGTACACAAATGCTTCCTGAAAGATCCGGAATGATTTCTTTCATTTTACAGCCAAATGTAAAAACTAAAGTACATTAGCGATGTATAAATATTGGTCAATAAAGGGTTAAACTTTGTCTTCATTTTGATATTGATTACTACCCAGAAAGACACATTAAGACAAAGTAAAACTACCTTTAGTAGTAGTTGTGTCTCCTGGACCACTTTACGTAATGATGATACTCAAACTTATACACACACACGCACACTCATAGTCACAAGCTGAGAACAATACCAACCATGCTGTTGCGGCTTGTAACAAGGAGCACTGCAGCAGATGGTATGACCCCCACAGAGCCTTGATCTCAACATCTTGGATTCAGTCTGGATGCCATAAAGAGACGGAGGCATTCGAGATGGCATAAATCCACTGAAGAACTGTGGCAAGTTCTTCAAGGTGATTAGAACAGTTTACCTGCCAAATCCCTTCAAAAAAATAAATAAATAAAATGAGTATGAGTACCTTTTAAAGGCAAAGGGTGGCTGCATCAAATACTTATTTGATTTTTTTTCTTTTTACTGAAATCTATATAAAGTTAATTGATCAATAAAAACTGATAATGGCTTTTTATAAAGCATTTTATAGCGTCATTACTTTTAATGCCCTAATGCCAAATGCCAAAAAGCCTTCACTGGTACAGCATCACAAAATTGCTGCTCCCAAAGTTGGCTATTGGAGAGGATGCTGTAGGAAATTTATAGGTGATTGGTGCAAAATCTGTCTTTTTCACTGTGGAAATTAGCTCAGCTTGTGCTATGTAACTGCTTGGTGTTTGGATCAGAAACCTGGTGACATGTCAGCAGGCTCTCAAAAGCCAGAAAGGCTTAGCTCAGTGAAATATGTGTGTCTCTGTGTTGGTAGTTTAATAAGTGTGTGATTTAGAGAAAGCTCAGACCCCTTGTTATTTGTGATCAGTGCAGTATTTCCATTATTTCCATGTAGTTCACAATAATTTTTGTGCGACTGACTGATTGGCTTTCTAAATTTAGCCCATAGGAGTATATGCTATATGACTGCAAACAGAAAAGTATATAACTTAGTAATAGTGTTTTATATAAAAGAAAACAAATGGATTTAACAACCATTCCACCCAGGGGTTCTCCTTTAATGGAAGAGCTAAGTTCATTTTATTTACATATTTCAAACATGTAAATGTAAAGCACAAAAAAATGAAGAGCATAAAATCAGCGACTAGAGTTTCTTAGGCTAAAATTCATACCAGTAGAATACTACTCACTTTAAGTGAATTATCTATTCAACACACTAGGTCACATTATTTTTAGTATCCTGCCTGAATTGCATTTTTAAGTATCTTTAATGTCTTTCTGTTATCAGTCCAGCACCGAGCACTACGTGAAAGACTCCTTCCAGTGGATGGTGCCATTCCTGCATCGCTGTGAGGGACAGAAAGAGGGTTCTGCTAAATCTCTGCTCAGAGAATACCAGGTCAGCCTGGCCCAGGAAGACCTCACCCTGCCCCTCATCATTTTCAAGCACTCCAAACCTGATGCAAGTATCCGTATACATACACACACACACACACACACACAATGCACAAGTGTAGTCGGTGTCACACTTGGGTAACCATAAATGGAGAGAAAGGAAAATGAAAGCACATCCACGTAGACATTGCAGCTCTGGCTGTTTGTGTGATGTCAAGGCCGATGTTGTTGCCCCTGCGCTGTAAATGCTGTATTTATGACCCCATAAGGACGCAGCCAAGGACAGGCCTCTGGGCCATTAGAAGCCATGAACCACACACACACAAACACTCCAGAGGAAGAAAATGCTTAAATTGATGCAATGCTTCAGTGTGTAGGTACAAATAAATTACGGGGTCAATCACACATTGATATGCACATACTGACTCTTATTCTTCTCTCCTCCAGTGCCAGCAGAAGATTATCGGGGACCCAGACCAGCTGATGGAGGTCGCTTTGGAGTGCATCTACAGCTGTGAGAGAGACGACCAGCTCAGCCTCTGTTATGAAATCTTGGAGTGTCTGCCACAGAGGGGCTACGGGTCAGACACACGCATCCACGCACACAAATCGCACACACACGATGCCATGCACGATAATGCACAAGTCAGCAAGTCAATTGGGCATATTCTGGTAATGACAGAAGTAAGCTTTATACATTACATAAGCCATGATATAAGGATATTAAAGCAGTCCGGCGCTGCCTCACCCATAAGAATACATTGCTTCCAAGCAACCCACCTTTTTCCTTTCCTTTCACCTTTCCATCTCTCTTAGGACCTATCAATAAACCTAACTACTGCCTTAGGTGCTGCTCCTCTCCCCTTGTACCTTTCTTTCCCTCCTCCTCTTCTCTCTTTTACGCTTAGCTCTGACTCCAAGGAGCCATCAGTTAGCGTAGCTACAGTCTACACAGTATTTCCTACCTGATGGTATTGCTGTCTCTGCCTTTCTCTCCCCCACCTCTTCTGCAGCACATTTTATTTCATATAGCAAGAGAGGCTGTCCTTTAGGTTCCCCATGAGACTGTGTGGGTATGTAGTGCATTTGAAGGAGAGTGAGCGGATAGTGAAGGCCTGAGGATGGGAGGGGGGGGACAAAAGAGAAAATTGTTAATAAAGTGGACCGTTAGAGTGTCAAGAGTAGCTGAAATTAATCCTAATGACTTATTCTTGGAAGGATTATCCATCCAGTGTGCACATTATTTGAGAAATTAAATGACCACTTTTGGCGAGCTTTGTTGTTTATTGTTCGCTGGCTACAGTATGACAGCCATGCTTTTCAGCAATTAGATCTTTTTCCTTTTGCAACTGGCTCACGTAGCTCTAGTTTGATCTGCATTGCTGTGAGTGGCATGCATTTATTTCCTCTAAATAATGCCACAGTGGGGGATAACTGTACTGAAACAAGTCACTGTTATGGGCAACAAGCAATGTTTGGTTGGGGACATGATTTCAGCCGCAGTGCAGCCTTCCACTAAACTGAGCAAGTGTAATGCAGACAGATAAGCGTGTCGGTTTTACATTTTAAAGTTGTGAATTAAAGATAAATTTTTTAGCACATGTCATGGTGAGGTATCCATCATCAATCTGTCCATTTACAATTCACAAGAATTGCCACTCTGAGAATATTTGTCAGAATTTAGTTAAACTTGCACACACTGATCACCCAATGATGGCCACCCAAGTCGCAAGGTCGCATCTGTCATTTTATGAGGAATAACCTGTGAATTGTAATGGATTATGAGTCAGATGAGCTACTACATCATTGATGTTCTGGTTTCCACTTTTCCTTATCATAATATTCCATAATATTATTAATGTAGACTAATCTAAGCTATTTGCTGGGTTAGTTTATCTAAATCACAAAAATGTATTTTCCCTCCTTAAAAAACCATGAACATAAACCTTTTTCATGATGTTATTAGCATTTCTAAGCAATCAGCAACAAACAAATTGTTTGATCTGTTTTTACCTTAATGGCACACTAGCTAATCCTGAAAAGCTACTCAGTCATGTATACATTGCTAGCACCCGTATTAATATTACTTCTTTTACTATCAGTGAAGTTTACATCGATAAATGTAGCTATTTTATTGATTATCCAAATATGAGCACTGCTATTACTTTACAGTGTATTTAGCTAGCTATTTTTTTTTTCAAAGATATACTTTAACCCATGATCCATTTAAATGTGCAAAAGCTTCTTGTTGACAAAATTGTTAGCAGACTTATTATAGTTTTGTATCATCTAATGAGGTTTGTTTTATTTATTTATTTTCTTTGTTTTGTTTTTAGTTTAGTTTTTATTAGATTCAGTGTTAATTTTAGTCTTTTTAATTCTTCTTCTTATTGTTATTATATGTAGGGATATGAAAGAGACAACATTTATAGAAATCAGTGCAGTTATTACAATAAAAACAGAACCGTTTGAATGCTGTTGACTCAGTCTTGTAAACATCCAGTCTCAATAAACATGCCCATCAATGCCTCATCAGGCATATTTTAATTTAATTAAACATAGTTTTCCAAGTTTGCAAAATTGTTTTACTTGGTTAAATATTTTTCCCCAAAAGAGTTTATTTCATTTATTTCTTTTTAAAAGTACCAAGAAAGTACCAAGTAGTTGATATTTACAAAAAGAGCACAGTGACAAACTTTTTTTTTCATGGTGCAAAGTAAAAAGAGGAGAATATTTAAATAAGATGCACAAAACTGATTTACTTATGTTTGCGACACGTGGTTTATTGCTAGTTGCATCGATTTTTAATGCCGCTTGATATTAAAATGAAGGAACTGACTGCAACTGTTTCTAGAAACAACTACAACTTTTATAGATCGCCGGTAAAACTAACGGTCGGTATTTGGGGGTTGCCCCCCAGTATATTTTACTGTATATTAAACAAGTTACCCTCTTTATGCCTCTCATTTAATATTTAATTGCTTTATAATATATAATAAATTACACGTTTTAATGAACACTCCATAAAAAAATTGCTTTATGGTTACACTTTTGCTTTCAGTGAGCATAATACCCATATATGCATTTCAGACTAAACATTTCCTTTCTGCTAGACAGACCAGCTTTCTGCAGTGTTTGGTTTAGGAGTGCTGCAAGGTGCTATACTGTATATGCAATGCCTTCAATTTAGCATTTCTCTCAGGAGTGATGTGTCTGACTTACTAAGCTGAAAATTGCTACCCCGGCCAAAAATATTACAGATTTCTGCGAGCTAGGAGAGAAACCATGACTTAGTAGTTTCAACTCAATTTTCTGATATTTCTTGTGAGACAGCTTAATTAGGTCTAAATCTGCTCAGAAGAATGTAACGTGCGTTCACCCTTAGAGAGTGGGAAATCCAAAAATGGACAAGGGATTAGACAGTGATTGAGGAGAGGGAAAAATTAGAACGAGGGAGAAATGGGTATTAAAAAGAGGAAGAGCTGGAGTTGCACAGACAGTCAGAGATGGGGGGGGGGGCAGCAGAGAAATGGAAAGGTCAGATTTTTTTTTTTAATGAACAAATAAATAAATAGATACATTTAAAAAACAAAAAAACCCTCATTCGCTCACTGACAGACATTCACAGCCACTGATGCTCATAAACAGAAGGTTGTTTCATCAGGGTCAGTACTCTAGTGGGGCGCAGGCCAGCCTGACCCAGAATCCTTTGCCTCAAGGCAAAGCATCATGGGGTTTTATTTTTAGTGGAAAATTAGTACAGCCTCACTGGTTGGCCACATACGCACACATTTACGGTACAGTGTAGAAACTGTACTGCCATAAATACGCACACAGGCATGCGCTTGGGGATTAGGCGTACACTTTATGATGCAAATCTTTTTCCTACTTTGTGTTCTACTTTATTTATTCCAATTTAATTTTAGTAGCACAGACATACAGAGAAGTAACAACTCTTTTTGTGTGTTTTATTGTTCTACAGGCCACAGACAGACATCACTCCGTCACTCCACGATCAGGTGGACAAACTTGAGAAGCACCTGAGGTAAAGTAATACAGTCTGTCAGCTTGCACTTCCTCTTCTCTCTTGTCGTCTTCTGTCAGCATAAGCAGTTGGATTTACAGATCAGAGCTGGTTCCAGACTTTGAGATATGAGGATTTGCTGCTTTTTCTTTTTCTTTAATAGACCCGATTTAACATTGTGGGTTTTGATCTTCCTTTTTAAAAAAAACAAAAAACAAAAACCTTAAGTATTCACACTCCAATATTTCTCATCTGTATTTATTGGCAGGGCACATAAATTGTTGGGAGGAACAGCCCCTTAGTTTTCGTGATTATTGCTGCAATCCTTGGGAAACGTTCAATGTGAAGAAATGCTTATTGCTTCGCTCCCTTTATATGTGCCTGATTGGATGGGGTGGTGGGTGGGTACACATACAACTTACGCACATGCTCAGTATCAAGAGTCCGGTGTGCGTCCCATGGCACGAGCTCAGGCAATTTCTCTGTTACAGGTTTAAATCGGCCGTGTGCCTCTGTCTCTCTTTCTCTTTCTCATCCACCCTGCTCCTCAGGGTGAACTTGCAAACACAAAGCACTGATGAGGAGGAAGGATGAAGGTGGGGATTGGGGGAGGGAAGGAGGGCAGGAGCCTGAAGGGAATGTGGATGATGATGATGATGAGGAGGAGGAGGAAGCAGCAACAGGAAGCAGTGTTAAGGCTTAGTGTGTCCTTTCACATACAAGTTTACTCACATATTTGCACACAGACATACGCAGCTATGCACAAACACACCTCGGGGTGGGAGGTGGGGGTAGTGTGTTCGTGTACATTTGTGTTGAAGTGCAGTGACTCACACGCTCGTATCCAGATGAATCAGGCAGTAAATGCAAAGTGTCTTCTCGCCGAGCGCCTCCAGAATGAAAGCCGTTTTCAGCTGCTGCCACTGCCACTTGCTGGTGCATTAATATGTGCATAGGAACATTCAGACCCCCCCTCCTCCGACACACACGCACACACACATGGACACTTCACACTTGAGCAAACATGCACACACAAACACAGTTGTAAATATCAGGGCTTGTTGTATGTCTTACACTCACACACATATAGCTACACACACACACACACACACACACACACAGGCACCTGTTTACTATGGTAATGAGTTGCAGCAGAGAGTGAACATCTGTAGCAGCACGACCCTGTTGAGGCTGGTGGTGCCATGCTAATCCCTCACCGACACACACACATGCACACACGCTTTCACTGTTTCTCTGTCCCTTGGTCATATAAGACTGCATGCATTCACGTGCTCCTAGGTGCTGTCATTTTGACATGTAGTTTATCACGCTGCTCTTCAGTCTTGCTCTACGTTTGCTCCATCTGCACCGCGGCTCGCAAATGACTTTCTGCTGCCAAAATAATGAACAGCTTAGAGTTTACATGTCTTCTGTCTCTCTCCCTTGGATCGCTCACAGGTTTCATTTTGCCATGTTTTTGTCTTGCTTGGTGTTTCCAACTGTGACGCTTACTGATGCCAGTCATCCTGTCTTTGTGTTTTTTGTTTTTTCCTGAATGAACGTTTTGAAAAATTTAACTTTTGTTTTTTCACTGTGCTTTCATTGTGTGATTTTCCTAATCTTAGTTTGTGTGATCATATTAGTGGTTTCCCCCTTAATGACAACAGTGATTACATGCTATATTTATCCATCTATTCCAATGCCTAACAGTGTGGTTGAGGTTCTGGAGAAACATGGTCTACAGAAGCCCATCTCGTATGTGAAAAACAGCCAGAACAATGACGAGGAAGCCCACCAGCTAATGGTCAAACTGTGTCGTCACACCGGCCGCAAGTATGAGCTTTGAAACGTACACATGTATGAATAGACACATAGAAATAAATGCCATAAACATGCTGAACGTTTGTGTGTGTCCAGAAACCCTCCAGTGAGTGAGAATATGTGGAGAGTTCTACTACAGGACCTGCTGGATATGCAGCAGAACGTTTACACTTGCCTAAAACCAGAGACATGCCATCAGGTAAAACACTTCAGTAATATTGGGAAAATTTGTGTTGGCAAGGTGCATCCAGTATTCACTCTGATTTTAATTGGGATTCTAATTTTAGCTAGAGACAGGTGGATCTCACTGAGGAACCAAAGACACTTTTTATATTTATTTATTTCACTCCAGTTGAGTTCATAATTTTCAAAACTGACATCAGGCTGTACTGTGGAAAACTTGAAATTAGCAAGTGTGATCACAATCTCATAACAAAAAGTTTTATTGTGGCTTTTGTAAACTTTTTGGCAAAGAATATTCACTTCAGCTGGCTAATGGGACGAACGCTTGTTTGGAGCAGTTCCTCATTAGCGTTATCTTGTAGACCCAGAGGCCATGTCCATTATTTATATACAGTTTTATGCAAAACACGCATTATCCATAGATTGTTAGGACTTGTACTAACATTAAACGTGTAATTAAATGTGTTAATGTGCCTGCATTTTCATTTTGTACCTTCGGTGACACTGTGGTCTATAATTCACACATTAAGCTGCATGTTACCGCTCTCAGGGAGAGTTCAGATAAAATACTAGAGTGCTGCAATGTTACAACTTTTGTTCGGTAAACGCTGCCTCTCCCTGCATAATATTTCTCCTCCTCCCTGACCACTGCAGGTTTTTGTCGAGTCCCTGCTGTGCTCCAGCCGAGTGGAGAACATACGCCTGGCAGGACAGCTCATGCACTGCTCCAAGGTGCATTAAATAAGACGCTCCTTCGCAGAATTACACTCCAGCTTCACCCTGGGTTGTCCGAATATTAAACTGCTTATTAATTAAATTAATTTTGCTGTCTCACTAATCCCCACATTTCGTATTAATGTTTCCAGGTCAGTCAGGATGTTCCTGTCAGCTTGTCTTTTCGGGGTAAAGGTTATGCTCTGAAGGTGGCCTATGACAGCAGCGTGGAATTAGTGCTGGCTGCTGCCAGGGAGTACTTCAACTCGTCCAAATTGCTAACAGACCCCTGCATGGGGCTGGCCAGGTGAGCAGGAAAAGAGAGCGTATTTCCTTTTCCCAGTTCTATATCTTTAAGGTATTAGGGTAAATTTAGTTAAAAACTCAACTTATACAGTCAATACCACAAAGAAGAAGTGTTTATTTACTTGTGATGTGTGAGAAACAATGTTTGCTTCTGTGGAGGTAGGTGAATGTTATTGCACTTCTATGGTTATGACCAGGAACAAAATAATGGTGTCTCATAATTTTTCACCTACTACATGAACTGTATACCAAGTGAAATATTTACACAGAGTTTTTGTCCCCTAATGATTTCTTAGGTTTTAGCTTATTTGTCTTGCACGCTTTGGATCGTCAAACAGTTTTTAAAATTAGACAAATATAACTCGAGTAAATAGAAGATGCATTTAAATGATGATTTCATGTGTAGGGAAAAAAGATATACGAAAACAACCAGTTATTAGTTTTATGGGGAAATTAGCGTTTTCTCAATTAATAAATAATTCAAATTATCCTTTAAAAAAAGCAGTTTTTATTTAAACAGGCTATATTTCTCCAATATTAAAACTGATTGATGATCTGAAACGTTTAAGTGCAAAAACCTAATAAATCAGGAAGGGGCCAGATACTTTTTTACAGCAGTGTATGTGAGTGCATATGTGTGTGTTGCTGGCCTCTGATCTCAGAGGGGGGCCGGTGGGTGTCTAACCTTGCCGTCTGTTCCTAGTGGGGAATTGGGACAGTAATTGGGTCGTCATTCATTTATAGTAACTAATACAAAGACCCCCCTCCACACATTTGGACATCACCATCAATTGTAACACTTCCATTGTGTGTGCATGTAAATCTGTGCACGTGTGCGTTATTTGGGTGAGGGTGTTGGATAAAACATGGTGTGTAAAATGTCTGTGGTGCTTTGAAATTAATAGTCCACACATACTGGCTGCCCACCAACTAATGGTCAGACTGTGTCCTTTAGATTAAAATAACTGTTCCACAGACACACATTTTACCCAGTGTGCTAAATAAGACACACACTAGGACAGTTAAACAAACTACACCTGACTTTGCCCTAAACAAGTGTGGTCAGTAGCAACAGGCAGAAGGACAAAGAGACTCGACTTAAAATAACATGGGGATCCCCTGAAACTGATAAAATCTTTTGCGTCATAATTTTCTGGGAATAAACACACAGAAAGATAAAGAAAGAAAAGAATAAATGTGATAAAACAGATTAATACATGAATGAATTTACATATATATAAAATAAATATCTGTAATTATGTGTAATATAAAAAAGGGTATCCTTTGCAGTGATAAAACAACAAAGAAATATAGCTGCTAGCATTGACAGGGCACCGAGCAGTTTAGCAGGGCACAGTCACCATGGCAACTTGAGCCGATCAGGCTGCAGACGGCTAAGTGATGCAGTTTTTCGGAGAACTTTTACGGAAGAGACCCCAAGTCTATAGATTGAATTGGTTTTTTTTGTTTGTTTGTTTTAATTTTCTTGATTTCATTTAAAAAAAATATCTATCTATCTGTCTATCTGTCTGTCTGTCTGTCTGTGTATCTATATGTATAAATGAAATCAAGAAAATTAAAAACAAAAAAACAATTGCCCCTTATAAGCAAGCACTTGCCGAAAGTGTGTGTGTGGGGGGGTAACTCACTTTTAACACCACGAAACAGGGAGTGAAGGGAGAGAGAGGGGACAAAGTAGTGTGGAAGAGAGCCAGAGAATAATAATAACAAATGATTAAACAGAGAATGGTGTCTGAACACACAGGGACTGTAAAAAGGTGAATTAATCGGATGTTATGTAATTGCAGGAATGCCGTCCTACATATTTGTTTAATATGTACATTGAAAGACATATCCATCCAGAGTAAATATCTGGTTAGACACCATGTTAGGGCCGAGTACAATATTTCCACTAAGTGACCGTCATAGTGATCCGAAAGCTTTTAATTGTCAAAAATTAGCATTAATATTTGCTGTTGAGGTTGCGTAATCTAAATTCAAAGTAAGTGAAACATTACTTAACACTAACCTGCCACATTTAAAACTGGTTTGATCTAAATTTGATCAGTATGGTCTGTCAGCTTCGCTTGAGGTAAACACTTTTTGATCTTCTTCAAAAGAAATATGAGCCTTCATGAGCAGGACGCACTGTGGTCATCTGAGGGTATCCCTGCTCCTTTTTTGCAGAGCTTATGAAAGTAACTCAGCTGTTATTAGCTGGCTTAATTTGGAAAAAAAATCATCCTTTACTCAGAGTGCTTTTAATGCCTTTGAACACTGTTTACTTTTTAGTACTATCATTTTCTGTTTCCTCACAAGGATTTTGATGACATTTCTAATATGCGCCTCATAGCAAGAAGATTAGGGTTTGAATCCAGCAGCCGGCTGGAGCTTTTTATCTGTGGGGGACGCGTTCTCCGGTGTCATTGTGGGTTCTCTCCAGATACTCCCATGGTCCAAAGACATGTGCATTAGGTTAATTGGTGATTCCAGATTGTCCATAGGTGTGAATGTGAGTGTAAAGGGCTCTGTGACAGACCGGCGTCTTGTCCTGTGTTAGTGTTGGGTGTTAAAAGTAAAGAAATCCTTTATTTTGGAAAGGATTTCTTGCTTCTTTTGCTTTTTTTAGCCCGTATATTACCAGCTTCAATTTTCTGAGCAGTTACCATACTGCTTTTGTCTTTTAAAAGTGCAAGCTTTTTCTTTATCATCCACTAATTATATTAGTTTAGCATTTTTGAAAGATTCTCTTTAATATTTCCATTTCCTGTGTATTTTTTCTTTCATTCTCTTCCCATCTCCTGTTTAATAAATTTGTTTATTTTTCTATGTTGTTCTTTTTCCCAATCTGCTTATAACATTATCTCTCCTGGTTCTTTGGCTGCTTCCTGTAACACATTAAGTGTTACTTCTTTGTTGTCATTGTTCCAGAGGTAACTTCTAATAGCTTGTTGAAGTTTTTTCCCTAAATCTTATATCTTCTAATTAGGATTTCTTTAATCTCCATAAATCATTACATCTCCTTGTTTTCATATTACTGTAGCATGATCCTCAAGTCGTACTACTTAAATAAGCTTAATTTAATGGAGTTATGTTGCAATTTTTATGAAAACATGCAGCTCAAATTGCTTCATATTGCAAGAATAAAACAACACAAAGAAGAAGATGAATTTGTATGATCCCACAACTGTTATCATGACTGTGCCAAGAAGGACTGGCGTGAAAAGAAAGAAATGAGGAATGGCAGTTGAAACCTGTCACGTTATAGTCTGCATACATTAAAGTTTGATGATGTACCAAAGTTTATTAAATGGGAAGTCCCCAGTCTGCAGACACTTTTGTGTTTTATCGTTGTATGTTCCTTACTTTTTACCTCTCAGCTGTAAAAGGCTGATGGGGTATTGTTGTCATCCTGCCGGGCGGGCGGCAGTGTGGACACCTGAGTTTTTAAATTGGATAACTCGAGAACAAGGCGACATAGGACTTTGAAATTCTACTCCATCTACTAAAAATCTCAAACCAGTTTGAATCCCGGTAACCTTGACATCAGAGTCAGATGAAGATGTAAAGTTTTCTGAAAAATCTTGTGAATGTGATAACTCAAGAATGTAGTCACCAAGTTTTTTTTAATTGATGGCATACGTTTAGCTACTAAAAAACTGAAACAAGTTTGAATCTCAGTGATCTTGAACTCAAGGTCGAGGTTAGAGGTCAACTTTTCTGAAAACCAATTAGAATTTTCAAATGTATACCATGGGTGCATCTAGGCTAGTGGATCTAATGTATCTAGGTAAAATTGTACTGGTGGCTGTCAGTGTTTTCTCCTGTAGCTCAGGAGGTAGAGCAGGTCATCTGCTAATTGGGAGATTGGTGGCTGCTCTAGTCTGAATACATATATGTTAGATAGAAAGCACCTATGTAGAAAAAAGGCATAGCAAAAATGCTTGTGTGAGTGGATGTGAATTTATGAACGGTATGGATGTATAAAGCACTTTTAATTGTTGCTACTCATGCAGAGTAGAAAAGCGCTATATAGGAGCCAGTCAATTCACCATTTACCTTCTCTTTCCCCTCAACCCTTAAGCGGGGATTGCTGCCTCTCCATGAGCCTGGCTCTGCTGGTTCTGCTGGAAGCCTCTTCCTGTTAAAAGGAAGTTCTGCCTTCCCACAGTCACCAAGTGCTGCTGTTAGGAAATTGCCTGATTGTCTCTTTAAGATTGTGGGGTCTTTACCCTACAATTTGTAGGGTCTTGATAGGACTTGATGCTTAAGTTGTTAAAACATCTTAGTGAGGAAAAAGAAAGGAGGGAGATAAGGCAGATGTAGACCCAGCAGGGATGATTTTGATCCTTTTTGTTGCTGGTTGTTTCTGTCGTACGTGTGAAAGCTCCTCTCACAAGTCCTCGTATGAGTAGGAAAGAACCTGAGTGTATATGACACAGAAATGTTGGAAGATAAATGGAAAAAAAAAAACCCAGGACGTCAGCACACTTCTGTTTGATGTTCTGGTGCAAATGAAGGGCAAGGTCTGTGCTGCTGTGCTCCATTGATAACTTCTTTGCAAACGTTACCTTGTGTTCTCATGTGTCTGTTTAGCACAGAGTAGTTAATCTGGAAATCACAGTGTACATGCTGCAAAGCACATTATGACTCTTGAAAGTGAAATAGATAATTTTTTTTTCCACTGATGTCTTTTCTAAGGCTGTGTCAATACACAAACACACTCACACACGCTCGCCTGGAGATACTTCACAGCACGAGTACATAATCAGTATGCCCTCTTTCTGTCTCTCATTCGCCCATCCACAGCCCTTTCCTCTGCTCTCATCCTTGCCAGGACAAACCTCTTGTTCCTGGCAAGAACAGCAGCCATGCTCAAAGAGTGGGAAGCTGCGTGTGGAGTGCTTTCCAGAGTGTGTGTGCGCGCGTGTGTGTGTACTCTACTCAACAGTTTTGAGTCACTGTGTTTTTAAGAAGTAGAGGTTGGATTTCTCATTACACTTACATGGATTATGAGACATTTCTGTCAGTCTTTGTTTACCCACTACGAGAGTAAAACACTCTTGAGCGAACACACATCCCAAGGACAAGTTCCCTCGTCTCCGCTCAACTGGTGCTGACGTCAGAACTCTTAAGCTGCTATTTTATCTGGGATTTGTGCTATTTGCAAATTAATCATTTTGCTTTTTTTTTTTCTTCCTCTTTCACTCGCTGCTATATTTTACTTTGCTCTGTATACACTTGCAGGCACACACAATTTGCGCATTCAGTGTTATATATGCGGCATGATGTGCTACATAATCCTATTAAGGGTAATGAGTGCCGCTTGCGTTTCAAGAGAAAACTGTTCTATTGTAGATCTGTCAAATTAGTCTAGACTTTGTATTTAAATCCATTTTAAAAGTGTCGCCATGTTTCTCATCATGATGTTGAAACTTCACAGACTTCAGGCTAGATAATCGCTTTTTTTCTACAGCTCTGAAATGTGTACCAATTTAAGTAAAGCCCCTTTAGTTCTTCCCACTCATTTTGTCAAGCGGTAAGTTATGTTTTGCAACAGTTTTCTGCAATGCTGTTAGAATAAATGGACCGAAGGTAACTACATCACTTTTTAGGTGCATCAGCTTGCACAGATTTAAGAAATTTTCACTTTCTGTGCTTAGAAAAGTTAAGTTTGTGTACACCTAAAATTCAGACTTCCTCTTTGTGTCACAAGGTCATCTGATTGGGTAGCAACGGAACAGATTATTAGTCATTCCCTGCTGTTTTAACTGCTTATTATATTCATCAGGGGGTGTCTCCAGCTGATCACAGACTGTCCTCCATCCATCCAAGAGGAACTGGACCTCATCAACGCCCTCAGCCAGCTGGAAGACTTCAACGTCAGCATTCTGCCCCTGCAAGGTAGCATGAAGCGTTTGTCTGTCTGGGAAGCTGGGAGATTTCAAATGTGCGCTTTTGTGTGTATCTGAATGTGTTGTCGGTGCGTTTGAAATGGTTAGCCATTCAAATGTTCTCATAGACGATTAAAGCACACCGTTCCCCACCTCCATCGCCTCGGCTCACTGTCCAGCCTGTCTCCCTCCCTGCTGTCACGTTCTCCGTTCCTCCATATGTTGCTGTTTCTTGTCACTTTATCAAAATATATTATTATTTATGGATCGACTGTTGAGCAAACAACATCTGGCCAATGGCCTAATTAGGAATGAAGTGTTTAGTTTGGACGTGTGCGCTCTGTCTTACACACACACTCTGGGACACAATGTTTTATCCTTCAGCTGTAAAGCTGACCAATCTATATTCACCTCCATGTTCTTGCTTTCGTTCTTTTCTGGCACCCTACATCTGTGGTTCCAGGCTTGCCTCCCTTTTAAAGAAAACTGTGGCGCCAAAATAAACCAGCTTGGCCCCTCATCGCCTCACCTTTACAGCGAGGTGTTGTTTGCCCCCAAGGGCTCCGTGCTCTCCCTCCTTTGCCCCCATCAAATCGAGCTGCCAGTATAAAACCACTGTGACAGAGAGAGCCATAAATTGCACGGTCTGTCGTTCCTTCCCTCCCTCTCTTGCTCTCCATCCCTCTCACCTTCTTTCCTCTCTTTACATTCATCACTTACCTCTGGGGTTTTCTCTCTTTTTCCTAGCTCCCTACTTCCTTCTCTTCTTCTTGCGGTGCTCTCGCATGAAGTTTTCACTGCCCGCTTAAAGTGAAGAGAGGGCAGAGCTTTGGAAGAATATGAAAGAAAAACAGTGAAAAAAGAATGAAGCACTGCAATGGAGAAAAACAGAAACTGTTGTAAAAGAAAATGTGAAAATCTTGTTTTATTGTG
The DNA here is from genome assembly GCF_036321145.2 of Pelmatolapia mariae. Classification (NCBI taxonomy): domain Eukaryota; kingdom Metazoa; phylum Chordata; class Actinopteri; order Cichliformes; family Cichlidae; genus Pelmatolapia; species Pelmatolapia mariae. The sequence continues at coordinate 7,880,648 of NC_086240.1, forward strand.
ACACATGCATGCATTAATTATTATGTCTTAGGTCAATATCAGTGCTTAGGGGAACATTGAATTCATGGCTTTGAATCAAGGTCATACTGAAAAGAACAGTTTCTTTTTCTCCTCAAAGTAATAAGTTCCCCTCTAAGTTCCCGTTCTCACAGATAAACATGCACAAATATGAAGTCGGAAGGATTTGAACATAGGTAATCCATCTTAGGCTGTCCCCTGCAGCCCTCCTATAGAGCCTAAGGCGATGCTTCATATAAACCACCCTACCCACAATTCCCTCTAGGCCTTGCCCAAAGTCATTCAAAGCCATAAAGATCCTCAGCAGGGTGCACAGTGCACACAGAGGCCTGCAGAGGCTCTAAAGATGGTATTTCTCAGGGTTTCAATACAACTTTAAAGAAAAATGGAAATGCATCTAAAAATGTTTGAGGTGGGTTTTTTGAAAAACACAAATTCCCTACTGTCCTACGGATGATATGTGCTGCAGGTTGTTATCAGTGAAAAATGGAATAGTTGATGTCAAACAATATGCAATGAGTATGAAATATCTAAGACTGGAGACTGAATATGAAAGATCAAAGACTTGACTTGTTGTAGTTTCTAAATCTCTCGCATATTGGAAAAATAGAGTAATGCTAACGCCGTAGAGTACTGCATGGAGATCCCAAACTTAAAACTGTAAATAATATACCTGGAGTATGAAGTTTGTTTTAGTTTCTGTGCCACATGCAGCCCAATTGGATCTCGAGTGATATTACAGCATTAATAAAAAAAAACATTTTTCAATTTCTTTTAGTGTAAAGAAGTACATTCTGGAAACGTTCACACTTAATGAACCATCCATTTACAAAATGGATGATGAACAGCCTCGGATATCTTAAGAAAAAATAAGAGCAATTTCCACAATATGTCTCAGTTTTTACACAGTCATACTCATTGGAATGAAATACTACCGTCATAAATCAAAGAAATGTGTCTGCATGGCTCCGCGGCTTAACCATCTACTCTACAGAGTGGTATGGCACACAGGTAGTGTCTGTGACAGGGACAAGGCTGTGACACTTAATGATTCAGACACAGGACTCTCATTCATTTTAAAGGACCTATTTGGGATATATTCTAATTATTCTTATGACTTACAACAAAATGCTTCCTAATGTACAACATATTGAAAAGTTCCACAGTTAATTAAATAACTAAGACCACCCTCATGCTTTTTTTTTAAGGATTATAGCCACAAAACCAAATGCTTCAACTATCTCATGGTCTGATAGATGCTTCAGAGAACCCCTTTAATATTAAAACCACTCAAAATGGCTTATGAAAGATAATATTTTAGCACTGGCATGTGAATGACTGCTTTAAACTCATGTTTTAAAGTACACACAATATTTTTGTCCAATTTTGGCTTGTTATATAGTTTTGTTTTTTTGTTTATTTTATCCTGAAGTGGCTGCATCCAACAATTACTGCCATATTTGTTAACTATGTGTTCAATTTTCAGTATAACTGGGCAAAATCGTCCCATAGGAGAAGACAAACACAGTTTTTTGGATACTTGAATTTGTCATTGGTCCCACATGGATGAATTACATTAATCTGTTATTCTTTGAAGCTTACTTTGCTGTTTTTTTTTTAAATTACTATTCAACACGTACCACATACAATTTTAATACTGACTAGATACATGGAAATTTTGACACATCCACGCCCTAATTTTAATAATATTTAATTATGCAGAATAAGTCAGCAGTATCCACCAGTGTATCACTGAACTAGGGCTGGGCTACATGCGTATGAATTATACAGCATTATATTATTTTCCTGACATCTTGACATCTGTTGCTTTATCATTCACTGTTCATAATTTCCTATCACTTTGTCATCAGCCGTTACTTGTTCCAGATTGAATATAGTAATTAGCAAAACAAGTCTGACACTCATCCCCACTGTCTTCCGTGTTCCCTCCAGTGCGACTGCGATCAGACCGTCTGTCTCTCGTAGAGGAGTGCATCGCCCACTGCTCCACAGCTTACAAGCAGTCCACCACTCTGCTCAATCTGGCCTCACTCCTCAGAGTTTCAGGTACTTGCAGACACGCATGCACACTCACACATGATCAGGCACTCTAACTCTAACTAACAACTCTAACTTTTCTTTTGAGTTTTATCAAGCTAAAATGTGTTTGACTATAATTTTTAATAAACCAGATCGAGGCAGTTTTCCAGCATGAGAAAAATCCATCTTCATAAGAGGTTTATTTATGTGTGCTTATGGCTTGCAAGCACGCAAACACATAGTACTGTGCAAACGTTCTCAGCCAGGTCTGCTATCTTTATATTTTGCTAACATGAAGCAAAATTGTTTTGTATTTTTTAAGTGGTCCTGAGTAATTGTTCTCCATGATTTATGAGGAGCTTTCAGAGTTATTTTTTTGGACATGGGCTGCTATTTCAATCATTTTTAGTGCAGTATTTGTACCTTATCATTTTCAGAGTAAAGGTTTTTTTTGTATGATAAGTCACTTAACAGTGATCTATGAATCATTGGAGCATAAAAAGGTACCTCCCTTAAAGGATGAACCAGTGTTTTACAGACAACTTAGCGAAGAGCCCATTTTAAGTTGTATCTTTAGGCTATTTGTTTGACAAGTATAAAGGCAGTCTTCTTTCACCAACAAGATGATTCCCAAAAACTATTCATCAAAACCCTGATCTAGCTAGTGTGGTGTGCCGTGGATCATTAGAAAATTTGAGGTAACTGGACAAGTGGATGACAAAAGAAGAGTGGTAGGCCAAAAACACCCCACCAAGTGAGGAGTATCAGAGGTATGCCAAATTACACAAGACACTGAAATGAAAGTCAGTAGTTTGATTAAGTGATGGATAATAATCGGTATGCAGGGAGGATCTCAGGGAGAGGTACTACAGTGAGTGTCTGGAGCCATCTGTAAAACATTGTGGAGACTCTAGCATGGTTTGAGTCTGCTGTCTTCTCACAATTTATGGAATTCTGAAAAGTGTCGTCAGATTTTGATCCAACATGCAGTAAAATCTAGAAACCATCTGATTAGTACAGCTTTATTTTTCAGCATGACAATGATCCCAAACACACTGCCATTGTAGTAAAAGAATACCTGGATTAAAAAAACAACAAAACAATAAAAACACAATGCAACACTATCTGTTATGGATCGACTTACTTAGAGTTGGGCCCTCAACATTATTGAAGGTTGATGGTCAGTGTGGAATTATTTTGACAGAGAACAACAAAAGTCAGCCAACATCCAAGGAAGAGCTTTGGATGTCCTTTAAGAAGCCTGGAGAACTATTCCTGAAGACTGCTTGGAGAAAAAATAATAAATCTGTCTAAGAGATAGGTGGTCGAAACAAATATTTACTTTCAAACTCGTTAGAATTGTATACACTCTGTTTTTGCCTTACATACTGCATTTACATCTATGTCTGTATATTTCAATAAATCGCTGCTTCTATTCAACATTTTCCTGGCAAAGTAAAAAGAAATGAAGGGTTGCTCAAGAGTTTTGCACAGTATTGTATGTTTACTGAACGAGCAAACAAACTTACCTTGTGAGCTCTCAAAGCTGCCTTTTTTCTGCTCGCAGGCATTATGCAGTTTGACAGTAGGAGACAGATTCTGTACAAGGCCATAAGGTCTGTATGCCAGCATTTGAAACTTTGTCAAGAGGACTGCTGCTGCCTTGGAAAAGCAGCCTATTTATACATTTAAGTTTACCTGAAGAAGTCTTGATTTTGTTTTGTGGTAATTTTGTCTCCAATGTAGTCTCAACAGTGCATTCACTGTTCAATGAGTTGTTTATGAGACTGGCACGACAGCTGATCTACAGAGACTCTGTTCTCTTCATTTTAATCCCATTATACTGGAATTGGCTGCAGTTAGAGTGTGATCACAGAGAATTCTCAGTGAATAGCAGCTAAAAAGCTAACATAAATATTTATACCTGCTTATAGACTTGGCCAAATTTGTTTAGAAATTGGAATTTTGGTAAATGTAGTATTGACTGTATGCCTAAATTAAGATGAAACATGAATTTTTTATTTTTTATGATTTTTTTTTTTACAGGGTTAAAAAAAACCTATTTTGCTAATATATGCTGATTGGTTGGTTAAAGATACATGACAGGACAACCTCCGTTTATGACACCCTTTTCTAAACTATAACTATGGGGAGGGGAATTAAGTCAAAACAGAAACCTAGTAGAATATGTAAGTGTGAGAAGCAGCTAGTTGTGGAGGTTTAAGGTGGCAGAAATGCTTCTCATTTGGTGCGTGAAATCAAAAGGCTCAGAATGGTTTGTGATGCTGGGAAGTGGCCTGATACTGACAGGTGTTCTACTATAGTCAAAACCCTGAACATTCAATTTAGTTCATTTTTGCACAGTTTTATTTGTACGGCACCAGCTCACAACAGCAGTCACCTCAAGGCTTGTATAATGTAAAACACCGAAAATACTAGAGAGAAAACCTCAGTAACTAGACAACACCCTGTGATGAAGCACTTGACGATGGTGGGAAGAAAGAACTCCATTTTATCAAAAAGGAAACTGCAGATATCTGTTTTTATATTAATATTATATCTTTTTTATATCTCATGAACCCATTTTTAGGCTACAGTCTCATAGATCGTAGCCCTGGATCAACAGGCAAAGCCCACTGTGAAAGTGGAAGTTGCAAGATTAAGATTTCTCCTACGTAGAACTTCTGTCTTTCTAAGATGTGTAGTTGTTGTGCCTGTCTTAGCTACTGTCTAGGCACCCCTTAGTCAGCCTCTTTGAAGCTGTTTATTGTCTCATGCTGGTTGAAAGTCTTGCTAAATATAAAAGCATTGATCTGTCTTTTAATGTTGACATACACTTGTAGGGGGTATTCATCTTAATGACGTCTTTGTTACTTCAAAGTTGTCAGACTCATGTTTTGTAATTTGTAATATCTGCAAGACTTTGGCTATTATCCACATGATACTAATAGTAGAACTGCAGCTGTCGAAGAGGTATGCCTAAAGACTGAGCCAAAGGACAGACTTCAGTCCAATTATTTTGCATAACCTAGCACGTCTTTGACTGCAAATGAATGTGCAGTAGGTGTAAGAAAATGGGAAATGAAATGGAGTTTATTCTCAGTGCACATTGCAAATCCTTCCATGTGAAACGCAGCTCTTAAAGCAACAAACTACAGTCACAAATCAAACAAGGTTAATGTACTACGTTTCAGCAAAGAGGTTTAATTTCCTTAAGATTTTCACTCTTCCTCTATATGTTCTCTCAAATCGTCCGACTCTACGCTGTCCTTCATCCCGTCATGTTTAATTTCCTCAGGAATTACCACGTTTACAGACTCTCGACTCGAAAAATCTTTATGTGCAGTGTATTTGCAGTAATACCAAAAGCAATTTAATTCTTTATGTTTTTGTGGTATGTTATTTTTCATATCTCCTGCATGATTTTCAGACCGCAGAGCTGTATTTTTAGCGAATGTGGCAACACGGTAATGGAATCCATTTAATACACAAGATGTGACATGCCGACTGCAGTGCTTTCAAATCTTTTTTTTAATCTTCTTGTTTGAAAGAGAACTACAAGAAAAAAAAAAACATAAATAGTAGAAGCTTGTATACTTTGACCATTTTAGTTCCAACCCCCACTTTTCCAATGCTGAAAAAGTAAAAAACAACTATGGGGAAAACCAAGATGTCCTTTTTCTGCACAAACTGCACAAACTTTACGTCTCCCTCTGTGCCCGTGTTTACTGTTCATCTTTTAAGAATATAAGATAGACAGACACACAAAAAAGAGTCAGTCTTTCATGCTTTTCCCTATTTTGTCTTCTGTCTCTTGGATTCATAGTCCTGTCTTTTCTCTCTGAGGCCTGTCACCAGCTAAAGGATGCTAACTGGTCTTGTGGCATTTCTGTGTCTGTGCTGCTCACATTCTGTCAGCAGGAAACCCTCGCTGTGTGGTTTCAGAAAGGGCGGAAAAAAAGAGGCAAAGGGAGATGAGAAGAGCAATAAACAAATTTTTAAATAAATAAATGCAGGAGGGAGTCTTTTGAAGGGTGCGTAGCTCTGGGGCTCTGTGGTGAATATTTAATGCAGGTATCACCAGCATGCCGGTTAAAAACCCTTAGGGTTCGGTTCCTGCCCCTGCAAAAAAGTGATCCATGAATCATTTCATTTTATGGCGTAGAGGTGCAAACGTTGTTTATGTATGAAGTAATCGCTAATTATAATATTCCAAATGTAGCAAATTTTTCTGACTTGGATAGATGATTGTTATAATCCACTGTCGAGTTAGATTAAACTACACACGCTCCTATTTGTCCTCTTTCACACGTTTTTATTTAGGGTCTTTGGTTGGACCATCAAGGACAGGTAAAGGTTTCAATTGGATTTCCAAGATGTCTGATTTTTAGATCAACTTGAAATAAATGCCAGGGAATGTTTTGATTTAAAGAAAAAAAATGGTGGAAAAGAGCACAGGGTGAACAAAGATGTGCCGCCACACACATACACAAACCTTCTCTATATTGAGGTCTTGACAGCTTTTGAAGATGCCATTTCACCAGTCACCCTGAAAATATTTGACAAACACCTCTTTCCCCTTCACAGTAAACACAGCATTTCTGTCATCACACACAAACATGCATGCACGCACACACGCACAAACAAACAGCCACCGGCCAATTCAGTGCCATCACATTTCTTCATCTCAATGCCAGTTCTTTGATCTTCAGCGCACAGGTTTATTCAGAAGTTGTTCCTGACCATGCCTCTTTTGATCGTCCCATCCTCTGCCTTTTGTTTATAGAGCTTACACACAGATCAAAGGTTGTCCTGAGCTGCCACATGAAAGTTAACACCGCACTCAATCCCACGAACACTGAGATATCAAACTCTGATTTCTGATTTCTTTTTAGCACGGTGGTACTTTTACTGTTATTTCGTACCCTGTTTTGGAGATGAACAGAAATTGCAATAATCTCATTTGTGGTAGACAATTATTATGTAGTCTCAAGCCCTGACTGCAGTGCGGCTAATATTTGAGGATATTCTTTTTCCAACCTAGAGCCTGTGTGTGAGTCTGCTCACAGAGGGAAATTTAATATGAAATTTATTGAGACAGATACTGTTTGTAATATTGCAGCCTTATGAGCTTTGCGGTTTAGTTTTTGAATGTTGACATTTGTCAGGATTAAAAAAACAAATTCAAAAGACTTTTAAAAAAAAATCCATTTGTACTAATTTAAATGAATATCTGTGTTTGCATGCCTAGGGGATGATGAAGCAATGAGAAAAGGCAAAGTGCTGACCCTGCTTGCAGAGCAAGCTCTTCAATGTCTGGACTTCAAGGCGTCGTACATCCACTGTCAGGACCTCATGTCTGCAGGTAACTGTGAAGCTGTGCACAGACCAGTAGAGCCTTTAGGGAAACTATAATATATGTGATATGTAAGTAGGATTTAAGTAAAATGACCACTGAAATATGAGAGAAATGTTTTACCTCATCGTTGATAATTGGTATCACTCTTAGAGGGGGGCGTTAATTACTTTGCATGTTAAAACCTTACTAAAAGAAGCTTTTTTATATTATTAAGCTTGTTACACCTCTCATGCAGTATAACAAGAACAGAAGAAGACTGACAGGCAATAGCATTTAGCAAAATCCATTGAGGTTGATGAACAATGGAAAAAGACAGAAGTCTTCAGAGAGAAAAGGGATTATTAATGATATTTAAATGATAACAAAGGGCATTGATTGGCATCAAACGGGTGTCCTGGTTTTAAATACCTGGGTGGTATATTGACTGTGATATCAAACTATACTGACATCCAGTCAAATGAGCTACAGTGCTTAACAAATTTAAAGAGAGTATTAAAGTGCTTCCACATACAGGTGGATTAACCATTACAGACACATAAAAATGGTTTTGGTAATTACCAATGCTATTAATTTAATGGCGTTGTGTCATAAAACTTTTATTTGGTGGTGGTCTAAAAAATGGGTATAGGTTGAAACATTGGAAGTCAACTAAACTCCCACACTGCACACTCCCTCAGCATCTCTGAACAAAGCTGGTCCCACTTGCAGTTCTCGCATCAGAATATTAAAAATATTTTAATATATGAACGTCTTTAGGATCAACCACCTCCATCAGAGAGTTTTTGATGCCTCTGATGACACTACAAGTCAAATAAAATTGTTTGAATTAATTATTATTTCTGCCACAATCAGTCCTCTTTGGTTTATGCCATCTTAATTAATTAAACTCAGGAAGGTGAGTTTGCCATTCCTTAACAGCTTCTTCTTTTTTTCCCCCAAATCCTTCTGTAGTCAATTTACTTGTTTGCATTGCTGGATCATCCAAGATTATCTTCAGCTTCAGGTCTTTTGAGAAAAATCTATTTTTTATTTAACCTTCATTAAAGCAGCCAAGTCATTAAAAACATATTCTTGGTTACAATGGTAGCCTTGATTACATGGACAGCTGCCCCGGCATTCTCTTGTTAAACTCCCTGAGACGATTACAAATGCATCATTTCCCTCAGCAATTGGAGGCCTTGATTGCTCCCTCCGCCATGCTTCACAGTTGTGATGAGATTTTGGTACTGGAGAGCAGTTCCTTAATTCCTACAAACATGACATTTGGGGATTTTTGCTGCAAAGATTTGCTTTGACCTCATCTGTCCACAGAAAGTCTTCCCAAAGGTCCTGTGGAAACGTGAGACCATGCAGCAGTGTTTTTGCATCAATAGTTTCCTTTTCTTCTTACTCATTTATCTCGCTCGTTTGCTTTACTGTTGCCCATAGTTTTGGGGTTTTTTGTTTTTTTTATCTCATAAGCTGAAAAAGACTGATGGGGTTTTGTCATCCATCATCTGAGTGGGCGGGCGGCCTGGACACCTAAGTTTATGAATGCGATAACTGGAGAACGAGGCGATGTAGGAACTTCAAATTGATACCATAGGTGCATCTACTAAAAATCTTGGATGAGTTTGAATCTCTGTGGCCTTGACCTGAAGTTCAGAGTAAGTTTTCTGAAAATCTTATAACGTCAGAACAAGGTGACTTAGGATTTTGAAATTTATACTGTAGGTGTGTCTGCTAGGAGGCTAAGGGGTAGTGTACGAGGCCGCTATTTTCCTTTAAAGTCCTGCTCTGACCACCTGTAACGTGCACGATTTCACCACAGACCTCAAACTTGCGCGGAGAGCAAACATCTACTTTCAAACTGATCCAAGTTTAATGTGTGAAATCATAAGAGAGCTGGATGTCCAAGTATGTCCAGTTTTCAAGTCTGAAGGCAGTGTGTTAAGCTAAGAGACAGAAAGGTCGAGTGATCATCATTTTTCTCAACACTGAGAAAATGGGGGTGGGGATGTCTTGTTTGATGCTGTAATATTTTCCACCACAGAAAAATTAAGTCCAAGGGGGAAAAAAACAACTTAAATTTCACCGTGTTGTTCTACAGTCCTGAGTAATGGGAGAGTGCTTAGATGAGAAAAAGGTGTCTTAGAGAGAGAGAGGGTGTAATCAGATAAGCAACAGTATTCTCTCTCTATGAACACAGCAGGAATAATTGAATCTGTTTGTAAAAACGAAGTCAAGGCGGCGTGTTGGTTTCTGGCTATGATGAGGCTGGAACAAATGTAGCTCAGTTGTTATAATGTTTCAGGCTGATATTTTCTTCAAGGAGAAGTGTGCAAAAGTAAGATTTAAGTATTTGTTAATGTCCCAAGGGCTTTGAAAGTTACTCTTTCCTGGCTTGTTATACTTTTTAGATTCTGTTCTTTGCTTTAATGTTCTGGATATTCAAGGATTATTTTACAATATGCATTTTGTGTTTGATGCTTTGTCATTATGTCTTGATCGGCCTTGATCTTATAGTTACATTCTCTTTTTGTTTCCCTACAGGTTACGGTCCAGCATGGGAGGTGTGCAGTCTGCTCGGTCAGTGTGACGGTTATGGAGACCTGGAGGCCCGGCAAGAACTGTTAGCCTTCTCTCTCACACACTGCCCCCCTGACAGCATCCACGGCCTCCTGGCCGCCTCCAGTGACCTACAAACTCAGGTAAACCAGCCAGGCGTTTTATTAACAGCATTGTTATATAGTTTTCATGTTCGGCTGCTGCTATCATTTTGTTTGCCCTTTCATGTGTGTCCAAAATGAAAATGGTTTGTATAGTGAGCTTTTGAAGCAAATACGTGCAAGAAGAGAATTTGTGATGGTGGGAAAGTTGAAGGCTTCTAGGAATGAAAATTGAAATAACCAGTGGTAGAGCAAAGTGGGTGCATATGACAGTAGTGAGACACTACAGCTGCTAATGGGAGTGAAGGGGGAAATATACAAGAGGGTTACCAGCAAACCACAGGTTGGTTGTCCAGTATTAACAAACAGTTACTGTAGCAACAAAAATATGAGAACAAGTCCTTTAATTTATATATGGGGCTGGATATACGTTAGCATAAGCATAGCATAAGCTGAACAGACATATTTTTAGGAATTAGGTAAGATGTGTGAGTAGCTTTTCAAACGCGTTCAGAGGAATATCGTTGCCGTTACTACTAAAAAAATTTACTGCTGACTTCATGTGTTTGTGCCTTTAAAGGGGCTGCTTTGCCATGGTGACAAAGCAGGTAGAGGTGATGAGTAAACACATTTTTTGGATTAGCCAGTTTAAAAAAAGACGTTTGATAGAACCAGCAGTAAAATTAGGACTGCTAATGAAGTTTTTAAATGATCAATGTAGACAACAATAAAAGTGCCTCCCAAGCCTGTGAATCAAGGACCTTTAAGATAAATAAGATAATTAGACATTAGTATACATATACAGTATACAAATGTTAAATAACCAATCACATGGAAGCAACTCTGTGCCTTTAGTCATGTAGACATGGTCATGACTTCTTGAAGTCCAAACAGAGCGTCAGAATGGGGGAAGAAGATGATTTAAGTGACTTTGAATGTGGCATGGTTGTTGAGTTTTTCAGAAACTGCTGATCTACTGGGATTTACAAAGAATGGTCTGAAAAAGAGAAAATATTCATTGAGCAGCAGTGCTGTGACAAAAATACCTTGTTGATGCCAGAGATCAGAGGAGAATGGCCAGACTTGACAGGAAGGCCAACAGTAACTCACATAACCGCTGGTTACAACCAAGGGATCCAGAAGAACGGATCTCTGAACGGACAACACGCCAAAGATGGGCTACAACAACAGAAGAGCATTACGGGTGTCACTCCTGTCAGCTAGGAACAGGAAAGAGAGGCTACAATTTGCATAGCTCACCAAAATAGAACAACAGAAGATTGGAAAAAGATTGCCTAGCCAATCGTGCTGCAACATTCAGATAGGAGGATCAGAATTTGGGTAACCGACAAGAAAGCATGGATCCATCCTGCCTTGTATTTTTGGCATACTTTTTGACCTTTTAGTCTGAACACGCTTATCCCTTTATGACCACAGTGTACCCGTCTTCTTATAGTTACTTTCAGCATGACAGCACACCATGTTAAAAAGCTTAAATCATCTCAAATATGGAGGAAACTGAATTTGTTATTTCTGGCAAAATAACTCTAATCTCTTGTTTTCCTCCTCCCTCCCTCCCTCTATCCTGCAGGTGTTGTACCAGGCTGTTAACTATCAAATGGAGCCTGTAAATACAGAGACCGGACGAGAAGTTGACGAGACAGACTCTTTAAAGGTAAATGTATTTTTTTTCTTACAACCCCCACATTTTTTTTTACATCACATGCATGTTTTTGTTTGAACTGCCTCCTCTATCCCTGTGTGGGTTTGTTTCTGTCCTGTTCAGTTTGTGTGTTTTCCTGCCGCTCCATATTTGATGAGGTGTAAATCTAGTGTTAAGGTCCTCAGCTCCCTTGTTTTATTTATGCCTTCCTTTCTCCTCCCCTTCAGCACTGCCAGCTTTATGATGCCTTGAGTGGGTGTTAATGTTTCATGACTTGCATTTCATCCCCCTTTGTGTGCAAATAGGTGCTCATTTGAAGCTGTCTGTTATCATTTTATTATTGTATTGATGTCCCTCACTTGTATATATTTAAGCTGCCCAAATGTGTTCTGTGTGTGCACCGTGGGCATGTATTTATGCAGCTTGCTGTGTATGTGTCTGTACTGAATAGTTGGCTTTTATTATGTCTTTTCATCATACGTATATGTTTTCTTCATTTCATGCTCTTACCCTTAATCCCTTGCTAAATAAAGTATTGATGAAAGGCACTAAATGATTTGGCTCCAGCTCACTGGATCTCCCAAGATGGCTTTGTAAAGATTTTCAAATGTATAGAAAACAGCACTTTATTGAATTTTGTGGTGTACTTATTAATATACATTCAAAAGGATTGCACCTTTCATTTCCAAATATTAAATTTGAAAGATTTTTGTGGAAGAGGCAGCTCTCAGAGAGGATTAATAACTAAATACTGATGCTGCTTTGAGAGGGGTAGTTCAGAAAACCAACAGAACACAAATACCACAATTGTGACTTAACTGTGACAACTTCTTTGACTACCTTACTCTGTTCAAAGTCAACAAAATAGACAACTTCTGAAGCACTCTATCTATATCTGAAAAATGTGGGTTAGGTGGCAGACGCTCCATTTCACCAGCTAATAAAAAGTGGAAATACTAAGAAGTCCAAAACAGTTTTGTTTGGTTTCTATAAGCATGGAAGGATATAGAAAGGCTGGGATATGGAAGCGGATTAGGACAAATTAGGACAAAATATTCTTTTGATCATAATTTTGACTGTAGAAATCTGAAGGAAAAATAAGTCAGACATCCAGGACTAATGTCAGAATTCTGACCTTTTCCTTGGAATTCTGCTTTTTTAAAATTCTGACTTTTGTGGAAATTCTAAGGGAAAAAATTTAGAGAAAAAAAAAACATAATTCAAGCGTTATTTTCACAGTTGTTATCTTAGAACTTCGAAATAGTCAAAATTGCTGAGATAAAAGTCATAACTCTTTATCACTCATCTTTGAGTGTTTAGCCAACATAAAACTTATAATCTTATTTTGAGATGAGCTGAAATTAGCCAGTACTGATCTTCAGCCCATACAGTGGTGTGCCTCTAAGATATATACTTGGTGTGTTTCGAGTGGATTGTCTCATCTAACTCTGTGTTAGATGAGATAAATGCTGTTGCTTTAAGAAGGAAGCTTTTGCTTTTTCAAGGAGAGAATCACTGAATAAAATTTTTAATTCAGTTGTATAATCTTAGTGACGAAAGTTCAAGAAACCACAGAAATACTTGTTGTATTATGAATCTGTCCTACGTCTGTGTAGAATTTTCCTCTGCCTGTGTGACTTTTGGAAAGTTTTCTGAACAAACACACAATACAGAATGTGTGTTTCAGAACCAGAAGGGCCCTGCTTGAATGCATATTGTAATTCCTCTATGCACTACATAAATAAACCAGTAAAAGAAAAAGAGCCCTGCACTTATTAAAATGGCTTCTCAGAAGTACCTAATAAAAAATAGAATACAATATTCATGGGTCTAATCTAGCAGTGCAGATCGAGCGGTGCTGTGTTTTTATTTACAAAAAGTGAGGTGTTGTAGTATGCTGCACACTGTTCTCAAATTGTAAAGCCCCTTGTCGTGGGTACTTCTACAAAGGCTCCAGAGTGACACAGTAGAATATGCTTGCCATTAATTTTTCTTCTCTGTCTTTCTCTTCAGCCCCAACCTCGTGTGGGCTCCTCTGTGGGGACAGCAGGAGACCTCCTGCACAGGACTACAGCTAAGACCATGGAAGTCCTGACTACTACAGGACTGAATACCAAGGCTGTTTTGACTGCAGTCAGTGACCACCGCTGGTGGAAGGACTCACTCAATTACCTCCGGCCGCTGCATGTAAGAACACATCGACTGTGTTGTTTTATTAACTCTTCGCTGCAGAAGAAGATTTTTTTTTTGGTAAAGTTCTTAATGGGTGCACTAACCACCTTGTAGGTTTAAAGAAAATACAGTTCCTATGCATTGTACTGATATAAATACATTTATATTCTGTGTAATAATCATGATCAATTAGCCAGCAACAGCGTAGCAGTGGTTATGGATGTATCTGCCTTGTTTTTAACTCTACAGACTAATGGGCTGCATAGACAGATCTCATGTCTGTCTGCACTCCCATACCTCACATACTTTTGCTCGCAGACTTCAAAAATAACCAATCAAGAGCCCATCTCCTGCATAATTAATTGGCCCTCCTGTTGAATATTTCAATATCTGGTGGCTGCACAGGCCCGACGGTCGCCCGGGTGGAGATTGATGGCGTCTCTGGTGTTGGCAGCAATTGGGAGGGGTGATCGTGATTGCGGCTTTCTAAAGAAAGAGGAAAAATTGCATGGATGTTAGCTGTGGGACAGGGGAAAAAATATGACAGCGTTGAGGGCATGTTGTGAAAGTTTAATGATGTTTTGATGGCTCCTCAGGGTCGTGGTTCAGGAGCCACTAGCCAGGAAGGGGCATGTGAGAACGCCAACTTGGAGCGTCAAGGCTGCAGCCCCTTTTATCAGGATCTCACTGAGGATCCCTATGTAGACACGGTGAGTGGCTTAAGACCAGTGTTTCTCGTAGCTCTTTGCTTCGTACATTCTTATCGACCTTCTCTCTTCTTATGTTTTGTTTTCTCACCCTAGGACATCCTTTCAAATTACAGCAAAAACTGCCTGAGTAGGCTTATGACTGGGCAATTAATTAGATTTTCTTGCTATGACTTATACATTCTTTAAAAAGCAGTGTTGAGACAAAATGATTATTGATTTCAGACTGAACAATTATAATGCCAAGTACTAACAGCAGAGAGTTTGGACTACTGATATGACGCTGAGGAACGTCAGAGATGGGGCGAGGTTTGCATTAAAAATAATCCAAAAGAAAAGAATGTCAACAGAAGGAATTATAGGGATACAAAAGAGTAAAAGTAAGAAAAGGAGTAGATTGACCTTTGTACCTGGAAAGTGGTCGCCACTGGGCTTTTTACTCAAAGACACAAATCATACAGAGAGCTGAAAGAGCGGACGGGAGGGGAAACGGAGAAGGCCGATACATCTCCTCTTATGACATTTTAATAGGCTTCTCCAAATCCCTTCCTTCACTTCATCGCCAGCATTCATCCATCTTCCATCATCCATCTACCAATAATTACTCCCCACGTCCATCTGCCCATGAGCTGGCTGATCAATGGGATTAGTTTTTACCTTAACAGTTGCAATGAAGGGAGTGGGGATTGAGGAGAGACTGATTGAGAGAGAAAGAGAGACAAATGCAACGGGACTGAAAGATGGATAGAGACAGAGTGGCGAAGACAGACAGGACACACTCTGCGTTGAAGCGATAGCTCTGAGACCGAGCAAGAGCAGAAACTTTATTGTCCGCCTCTCAGACACATGAGAAATAACTTGTATACAAGAAACCTATAAATGACTTTTCAAAAGGGCCTGGTTTTGAAAAGCTTTACTTGGCTCTGAAGTTCATTTGTTCACTCAGTCTCTCATCTGTCTGACTCCTTGAGAATTAAGATATTCAGTCATCTTCATCATGTCTCGCTGTGCTTTTTCTAGTCTGCTCAGATATGGGGAGGGAGGGTTGCCTTAATATAAAGAAAAGTACTATATCACTCTTCCTTTGTCATTCTTTCTTTTAGAGTCAAGATGTGTATTCATTCTACAAAGAAGTGCCTGCAGAAAACTTTGCTGAGGTTTTGCTGAGGACTGGAAAACTGGCTGAGGCCAAAACTGAGGGAAAAACCCCATTTCCTGCTACAGAAGGTAAGCATGTGGCCTACATAGACATAGATTTTCTAGTAACGGGTTGGACCCACTTTTGCCTTCAGAGCTACCTTAATCCTTCGGGTCGCAGATTCAATAAGCTGCTGGAAACATTCCTCAGAGATTTTGGTCCATATTGACGTGTTAGCATCACACAGTTGCTGCTGATTTGCCGGCAATACATCCTAAATGCCAATCTCCCGTTCTACCACATCCCAAAGGTGTTCTATTGGATTGCGATGTGGTGACTGTGGAGGCCATTTGAGTACAGTGAACTCATTATTATGTTCAAGAAACCAATTTGAAATTATTTGAGCTTTGTGGCATGTTCTGCTGGAAGCAGCCATCAAATGATGTGTACACTGTCAGCAGCAATACTCAGGTAGGCTGTGGTGTTTACACAATGCTCAGTTGCTATTAAGCATTTGGTGGCCCAAGGTGTGCCAAGAAAACATTCCCCACACTATTACACCATCACCAGCAGAAGCCTGAACCACTGATGTAGAAGACAGTGTTGTTTATCTGACCTGTTCTTAGCTGACAAGAGTGGCTCCCAATGTGTTCCTCTGCTGTTGTAGCCCACCTGCTTCAAGGTTAAATGTGTTTTGCATTCAAAGATGGTCTCTTGGTTGTAACGAGTTGTTCTTTGAGTTACTGTTTCCTTCCTGTCAGCTCAAAGAAGTCTGGCATCAACAAGGCATTTTCTCCCACGGAACTGCCGCTCACTGGACATTTTCTCTTTTTCGGATCATTCTCTGTGAACCCAGAGATGGTGGAAACTGCTGATCCCAGTAGATCAGCGTTTTCTCAAATACTCAGACCAGCCCGCCTGGCCTTAACAACCACGCCACGTTCAAAGCCATTTAAATCACCTTTCTTCCCTGCTCTGATGCTCCGTATGAACTTCAGCAGGTTCTTTTCACGTCTACATGCTTACAAGCAGGGAGTTGCTTTCATGTGATTGGCTATTTAGGTATTTGTGTTAACAAGCAGTTGAGCATGTGAGCAAAGTAGCCACTGAGTTTATACAACAAATATATTGCCAAAAAAATAGTATGTAAAGTCTGGAATTTGTTTCTTTATTGCCATTTCTTCTGGATGAAGTCTGTTTCCTGGGTCTTTCTCTTTCTTTGTCTTTGCCTGTTTGTCTGCTTCCTACACTGAGCACTATGTTTGAGGAGTGCTTTAGCCAGGAAAGGGTTTCTAGGGGGAGTAGCCACAGTACTGAATCATTTTTATCTACGCACAATTTGTGGATGTCGGACTTCTCAATTTATAAACTCTCATACAATTCCTGGTTTCCATTTTGTAAGAACTTTTTTTTGCATCAGCAGAAGCTTCTTTCTCTAACCCGAGCCTCTGATTTATTTTTGGTATTCAGGGTTTCTGACTTCTAATTTCATAACCAACCTTTAATAAAATTTATAACCTCACTGTTTATTATTCTTGGTGTACTACAACTCAATTCTACTCCAGATTGGATTTTAGAATCAGGCTGAATTTGAGTTGAGTTTTTGAGGGTTTTTGAGGGCTAGTTGTTCAGACTTTTTGACCTTGTCTGTCGCTGCTCACTAAGTCAATGTGCTTACCACATTTTTTGCTGTATAATTTAAATTTGAAATGTCAGTTATTGGTACATTGATTTGGCAAGATCTCAACTGTCAGCTTGCTTGTAAAAATTTTCCAGGATTTTAATTTTTTTTTTTAATTGCGGTATGATAATGCAGCTTCTAAGTGTTTGATTGAGGCTGAATTTTGTTTAACTTGAGCTTTTTCCTCAGCGCTCCATCTTAGTAAAGCTGGATGGTATTTGCACAGCGTAGTTGGCTTCCTCCTTGACACCCTGCCCTCTTCTCATCTATCTTAGCCTGGGAGCCCATATATGGTCGACTAGGGGACAACACGGGAAGAATAGCCTCACTGATTAATTAATGTATCCGCACGCATCCCACCGCATCAGTAAATAATGCTGCATCACTGCAGAGATACTAGAGAGATAGCATCAAGTCAAAACATCAAGGCCACACTGCATGATGGATCACAACTGCTCGCGAAAATCAATGCCACTACAAAAATAAACGTGTGTGTGTGTGTCTGCGTGTAATACAAATGCATGTAAAATTCCACACTTTGACCAACGCATGCGGTCGCATTTTCACACATCCACACTTTTCAGCAAATCCAACTTCTCTGCAGTTGCCGCTGTCATTCAAATGAATATCTCTCTCTTCTTAAAAGTCACCTTCCCTTCGGAGCAGCTGCAGAGTGCGACGTGTCGAGAAAGAGAAAAGCCACTCTGGACAGCATCGCGTCCGATAACAACCTTCGATTAATGACTGGTGTATCGGCCCGCCGCGCTGGCTGTCCTTAAAAAACAGACTAGGAGATGGCCTTTAAGAAAATAAATATATCGATTTTTCACCTGGCCTAGATAAGTTGGAGGTAATTAATGATGACACAAGTGGAAAGTGACTCAATGGGATTGAGCTGAGTAAGGTGCAGACACAAGCACTTGATGTGAAGACAAGTGGGGAGAAAGAGAGAGGTAGAGACACACACATATTTGCACACATGACTCCAAACTCCACTGACACACAGCATGGAGTGCTGCCATTTGCCAAATGTTGACCAGGCTCTAATCAGTTGTTTTTCGCACACTGCCTGCACAGGTGAAATAGTAATAGGTTAGTGTCTCACCGACCTACTAACAATGTGCTCGATTTAGCTGACACAGGAGCAGGTGTGTGTGTGTGTGTGTGTGTGTGTGCGTGTGTGTGTGGATGGATGCAGACACACAAAAACAGCCCATCTAATGCACCCACTTTTCTGTGTGTTGTCTCTATCACTTTCTCTGCACTCACTCACAAACGCGCACGCACACACACACACACACACACACACACACACACACACACACACACACACACACACACACACACACACACACACACACACTCACAAGAAGAAATATTGTATGCTTTAAAGGCAGGGTTATCTATTTAGTGTGTGTGTCTGTGTGTGTGTTTACCCCTCTGGTAATTCCTGTCCCGATGGTATCTGTAGCTTTAGAGAGGCGTGTAATCAGCTCATTCTGAGGTGTAGCTCATTGAAACCCGTGGGGTAGGAGAGGAGGGGAGAGAAAAACGAGCAAAGGAGAAGGGTGGGCACACTGCTTAAGAGAGCTGTTATGGGTCCTTAAACTAGTGCACTACTTCGCTGCTGCTCGCACATGCAACGCCGTGCACCTTCAGCCATGCCCTTCCAACCATGTGTGTGCACATATGCATATTAGTGTGCATTTTGTTCTACAGTGTGACTCTTCCTGTGCCCTGCCTCTCTCTCCCTCCCAGTGTCCATGCTCTACTTTTCTCTGTCTGTTTCATTTTGTCTCGGGCTCTTATCACCAACGCAGGCTTCTGTTCTCCTTGGGTCTCAGACTACAAAGTGATTCTGTCTGATCCTCTCTGCTGCCTCCCGCTGTTTCCTCAGAGTGAGCGAGTGTGTTCGTTGGTGATTGATTAACTGAGAGCATCCGTGCGCTTACAGTGTTTGGAATTTATCAAGTTCATCTACATATTTTTAATTGTAATCATGTGAGTGCTGTTGTGTGTTTTTTGGTCTCATTGTGTCTAACTATTGTGGCCTAGAGGGAAGCTGTTTGGGTTAACTCCATCCTTGTGCCCAGAGCTCTGTAGACCCTCCAAAACCCATCAGCCTTAGGGGCACTGCATAAACATGGACTGGTTCCCAGTTTCATACTCGTGCTAACTCTGAATGGGATTTGAGTTTTTGTTCACTTATGAAAAGCTAATCAATATGCATACTAATTAGTTCTCAATCATTAAATGCTTGCTGCTGCTGTACCGCCATAAACCCCACAAGTTCACAAGTTCTGCACGTGAATGCAGAATTTTAAAAGTAAATTTTAAATGGTGATCATGCAGCAAACATTTCAGTGTTTTAAAAAAATCTTTGTGATTCTGTTTGGGATTTTTAATGCTGTATTTATGTAATATTGGCAGGAAAAAAAGAACAGAAAAACTTCAGTCCCATTACCAGTCATGACAGCACTGTTGCCCTGCCAGTGATTCTAAGTACTTTGGCAAGGTCAGTTCATGATGGGCTTTCAAGTCCAGAGTACTGAGTTATAGAAGCCGAAATTTCAGTGGCTAAGCAGCCATCTGCCCAATGTAGAGGTTAGTGTGTGTGTCACCATGGCAGTTGAAAGGCATTTAAGTTGTGTCACATAATACCATACTTGTATCTGAATAACTAAAAAATAAGCCTCAGAGACTTATTTATGCTCGTAAGGGAAAACTTAGTGGAAGGTACGGCAGTTCAGTAGTTAGTGCTATCACCTCACTACGAGAAAGTTCCTGGTTCCCAGTACACTGACTTCCTCTCACAGTCCAAAGTTATGCATACATATAAACTGGAGGTTAAATGATGTTTCTAAAATGTCTTTGGATGTGAGTGATTCAAGTATATAGAACCCCATAAAGCACTTTGATTGATCAGTAAGATTAAATAAATGCTAGTTCATGTATTAGAATGTGTTCTGAAAGCCTGCCTTTCATTATATATACAACGTTGTACATATAAAATCATATTACATTCATTATGCTTCAGAAGACTTCGACTGAGGAAAACATTTTGGAAGCATTTACCTTGGCCTGTCATATGTATATACTGTGTATCAGGTGTCGTTTTCTTCTGCAGCTGCTTGATTTATGCAATAACGTATATGAGGTTCATATAGATTGAGATAATAAGATGAAACCTGCAATATGAAAAGAAGAAGCCTCAAGCTTAAAAAGCCGATATATAAACTGTATAACCAACTGTTTAGTCAGTTCATCTATATACTGTAGGCCTGAAAGTGCAAGATCAAATCACCAAATTACAAAACAACCGCAGGTGTGATTGAGACCAGAACAAAGGTTACGATCATAGATGGCTTTGGTCTGAGCCATATCTACTTGCAGGAAGAAAAGAGGGGTGATCAGTATTGCATTTGTGTATTGTGTATATTTACTATTTTAATATAATTTAGACTTGATCATAGAACTCATTGGCGCTGTCCCATCACAATGGAATCTCACGTTTGTTACTACCTTCTTTTACTCATGCAATGGAAACAGCTTGGTTTAGTTAAGTTTGTGTTAAGTACTTAGTCTGCTTTGTTTATAGACCTGTTGAGGCCTGTAGTGAATCTCAATCTAATCTTTCTCATAAAGGCTGGTGTTGTTTTCACCTTGTGAGTCTGTCGGTGTTTAATCATAGCTAAATGTGGTCCTGCTGACAGCTTGTGTAGCTGTGATTGAACTGAGATGGCTGTGTTAGAATTGGAGAACCTTTTTGGGGGGCTAGGCTGCCTCCCTATTAGAAAGGTGCAGCATACAGAGTTGCTGTTGGTAGCCACGCAGAGGCAAATTTTGCATTCAGGGGATTCACTATTAAAGTGCACTTTGATTAAGTTTGTGCTCATCTGGAGAGCATTTATTAGAAAAGGACCCGTACTTTGTCTTTGATTAATAAATACGATCTGTATTTGAAACAGGTTGTGTGCTTGCAGAAACCTGCACATTCAAAGCTAAGTCTACTGTATACAGGTAGATGCAGACATACATGCAGTAGTTTAGTGTGAAGGTGGACAGAAACCAAACCTTTCAGGGATTTTAAGGTTTTTTTCTTCATTTGTGTCCCAATATTCCTTCCTCTAGTTCTATATAGTGTTTCCTGACATATTTCTGGAATATTAAAACATATCCGTTTAGATAGGGTTTTTTTTTTTTGGGTAATCAGTGCTTTAAAATCGTCTCACCTCTCTCTGTCCTTTACAGTATTGCTCCAGCTGGCCAACGATGCATTTCCCAGGGACATGATGCTGGCTCTGTCCTACTTACTTGCTCTGCCTCAGGTAGGGGGACACTCGCACACGTCCTAGTAACAAAAAAGGAGCTGGATTTTATTTTATTGAGACCATCAGATAGTTGAGCTAATCCATTTTGTCTGCGTGATCTATTTCATTTGACATTTTACACCTTTGATTTGACCTCTCATGTTATTAGACATTTCACAAGTTGTAAATATGCATCTCTCTTTTTGTAACAGTGTGAGAACAGTCCACCATCATAGGCTAGGCTGTGCAAAGACTGAAAACAGAGACGAGATGTAACGCAGTAGTCTACTTTCATCTCAGGCCTCTTGATTTAGAATATGCTGAAAGCAAAGAGTCAATTTGTGAAAATGCCACTATGATCGTTTGTCTTGCATGTCCTTATATTTGTTCTTACCTGCAGGTGCTGGATGCCAACAGGTGTTTTGAGAAGCAGTGTCACTCGGCCTTGTCGCTCCAACTGGCTGCGTACTACTACTCCCTGCAGATCTACTCGCGCCTCATGCCCTGCTTCAAGGACAAGAACCACACTCTTTACCAGGTCAGTGTATTTCTGTGTATGAGGGAGTGTTTGGGTGGTTGAATGAATAAATGTTCTGATGTTACCTTGGGAAGACACTAGATACGTGTCTGTGATGTTGTGTAGCCAAAACTGTTTTGTTCCACAGCTCGAAAATACACAAAGAGTGTTTCAGAACTGGGGTGTTTGTTTGCACGTCATCTTTTATTTTAAAAAAGAAAAATCTCTATGCTCTTCTTATGTATGACTTCTGCCCTGCCTCATCTGCTCTACAGTATGACTTGGCTTCTGTCAAAAATAGATTTACCACATATTTTTAGTCATGTGGTGCAGAAAGCTGCTTTTGGGATGCTTAGAAAATGCACTGCAGTGCAGCTGTTGAACGCACAGACAAAAGAATCCAGTTTTAAGCAGCTAGAACACAACTTGATCTGTTCAAAACTTGATCTGTTTTGAACAGATTATTTTTTTGAAGATAGGTCTTGAAACTTTAGAGCCTCAGTGCAGGATTTAGCTGTTTAGGCAGTGCATTTTACTAGTTGGGACAGTGTTTCACCTGTGGTTTAAGTTTGTTTCAAGGTTGCTCCAATAACGGATGGAGTGAATATAGATGTATGGCTTTTGAAATGAAATTTTATGTATGCTTTTGTGTGACATTTATTTAAGGAGGAAATGGTATCATAGACATCAAATGTAAGAGCAAACTGTCCAATCAGAATAAAAAATCATCCATGTGAGTGTGGGTGATCTAACAGTGCAAACGTGATTTGATTTCTAAATAAAGATTAAGCCAGTTAATTTCAATATTGGTCAGCATTCTACCATTAGCAGCACATATTTGTAAGTCACAAAGGAGCAGGTGAAGAAGGACAAGGAAGCCAGTCCTAACCAGTATAATACAGTGGGAGTGTAGGACTGCATGTGTGTTTCTGTCCAGAAAAAGCATGGCCATTCGCATCAATGAGAGGCAGCTGAAGGGGAATCAATATGTTTAGATAGGGCAAACCCCTTTGTTAGAAATTGATGGACACTGTGTTGGGTCTGGGAGGTCGGTTAAGTCTGACAGCTCAGGTGGAGGTCTGCGTTATTACAAACTATACCTCTGTATGAACCTGAAATCTGTGTGTGACAGGAGCGTGCGAGATCCTAGAGTTTTTAGAAGACTGGAGACGAGGCAGATCAACTCGATCATATAAAAACAATGAAATGTAAGAAAAGATGCATAATATTATCATCCAGTGGAAGGTTTATGCCACATAAATGCCCTAAATTAACAGTACTGGTAATTCCTAAATGCATTATTTATGTTTCTATAAGGGTTAATCCAGTAGTATGTGCAGGCTCTTCAAATAAAATGATATTTTTAATGCAAAAATATAATTATTGTAATTATCTATGAAGTTTTGAATTCACTGTCATTCTGTCAACAGAAATGTTGTTTCATTGGTTGAATATTATGCTTGATGCAGCGTGAATTCTGTTTGCCTGCCGAAGTAAGGAGCAATATATAATTTTCAGTTTTAAATAGGTTTTCTTCATATTTTCATGACACGCGTACTCACACTCATATATACACACTCACCTTTGTTTTTTTTTTTTCATATAACATACATTCAGCTCTATCCTAGCCCTTGACGTTTGCCATTATACTTCAGTATTACTCACTTTACCAGTTAGCGGTTCTCATTCTCATTTGATTCCTTCAGTTATTTTTCATTGCAAATAAATTAATGGATTTGAAGACTGTTTCACTGCACAGCTTAATTTTGTTATGACGATAGAATAGTGGGATCATTGAGGCTACAGGCACATTTGACATGGTTCAAATGCCGCTTGGCTGCGTAGATGTAGGAGGACAAAGTAAGATTTTAAAAAAAGAGTGACAAAAAAATGCCAAATAATAATTAGCCATCAGAAATGGAACAAACTGGGAAATGACTGTAATTATCCTTTTACACATCTGAATACTAATGCAGTTTAATTGTGCCTTAGTTTAAACCAGCAATGCATTGTGTGCCAGCTATTGCTCGTGAAGAAGTTTTAAGCATGTTTCTGTGTGTACACAACATCTTCTTTTTCTACGTAAGACAAGAAAAACAAGAGATCAGAAAATGTGATTGAGAAGTGAAAGAAGAGGCTGCAAAGTGGGGGTGGGGGTGGGGGTGGGGGGGGGGGTGATTGGCAGAGAATAACTGAAGAAATGGCTCTGACCTTTTCTTTGAGTGGACCCTGGCTCTCATGGGTTTTAGTGCAGGTAGAAGAAGGGAGGTAAAATGTTGAAATAAAAGAACAGAAAAAAGGAAAGAGGCCAGCAGAAGAAGTGGATAAGTGTGTCCCAGTTGACATTCAAGGTCAGAATTGCACGCTCTCACATTCCCGCTCACACAAGCACACCAGTAAGTTGCTCTCCGCACACACACTCATCCTACACATCCTTCCTGCATCCTAATGGCAGTAATCACTCCCTGAACTCCTGCCTCAAGTGAAGTTCAAGTCCATTAACTTAAAATATATACAGCTTTTTCCTTCTGCTCCACACTTAAGCAGTTGTACTTTCATTTTTAGCTCATTTCTTCATTTTTTTTTCCTTTTTCTTTTTTTTTAAGTTGTCACTTCCTTTTTTTCCAATCTTAGTATGTTCTACAAGAGTGAGTGCTTGTTATCATTATGTTCCAGGTCTCGTCTTCGCTCGCCTTTCTTATTGAAGAAGTAGTGGCCATTTTTACCAACAGTGAAAGAAGCGTTATTAGAAAAAAACTTTCAACCTATCTACTCTCTTTCTCCACTTTCACGTTTTTTTCCTATTGGATTTTTTCCTCTCTCTCCTCTGCTGTGTGCTTTTTTTTTTATGTTTCCTTTTATGCCCCCCCTATTGTCAGTTAAGTCAAATGGTTTGCTTTGTTGGCATGACATTTCTGGTTTATGTGTTTCCATGATGCTTCTCTCCATCTACATTATGCTGCTCTGTCCGCTATCGTTTCCTGTTCATTCTGCGTTCGGTTTACGCTTTTTTCCCAATAGGCCTGCCTCACTCTTGTTGAATCTCAGGCCTCTCTATTTACAATACTATCTTAACTGTGCATGCTTTATACAATTTTCTTGTGCTTTCTTTAGCTCTCGCTTTCTCTTATCTATTAAGGCGCACATTGTACTTAATGTGATATTGCATTTCAGATATGTATGACAGGGTGCGCGTATCTATATTTCATGCACATGCTTGCTTTGCATTGCAAATGAGGTTATGGGGGGAAAAAATTACATACCCAAGCATGTGTTTTTTATATTTGGGCATACGTGAAGCATTTGCGCGCCTGCTTTTGTTTTTTGCATTCATATATCACAGTTGGCACACATTATTGTATGCGCTCCAGTTTAAGATCTGTTTTCCTGTGACAGCGGGTGGCGTATTTGTATGTGCGTTTGTGTGTTGTGGTGTGTCACGCTGTCTCAAAGTGTTTCCCACTTGCTACTTGAAGAGCAGTAACACTGTCTCAATAACTCTCACGCTCTTTCAATTCTCTTGTCGCTATCACATAATTCCATGCCAAGGCAATAAGACGCCAAACACTCAAGCCACTGAAGTCATTCAGTTGCAAATAGAAATGGAACTCTCTGTGGATTTACTCAAGGTGTTTGATGTGTTTTTAAAGCCTCAATGAACAGCTTGTTTTTATATTTTATTTTTTTTTAGATGTAGAGGTTTTGTAATGGGTACTGCCTTCAAAAGGAAAATTACACTCCACATTCTCTCCTCCAGTCAAGTCTGTCCCGTATTCAGCAAGTGAAAATAAAATAAACAATAAAAAGTTGAATCAAATGGACCATTACGGCAAGGCTGGGATGGTCCATTTGGTAAAGTAAATCCGTTGGGCATCTTTCTTCGCCTTTAGACAATAATTCTGATGGCAAAAGAACCAAACGGGACAGGTTTAAAAAAAAAAAAAAAAAAAAAAAAAAAAAAAAAGGAAAATTACAAAATACGATAAAGGAAACGATTACAATCAGTTTTTGGATCAAAACTAGTCAAACATACAACATTTAATCACATTAAACATTCATAAAATGCAAATTAGTAAATGTTACACATGCTATATTAAAGCTCTTATTTATCGTTCACTGTCAAAATGAGCCTTATCTAATCAGCGTATGACTCGGTATACAAGTATTATGTATAATACTTGTGATTGCTGCTTGACATTTATGTTTTCACTGACATCATTCATACAGAGTTGCTTGGGCTTCCCATAAATATGTTAGCAAGAGGTTAGCATTAAATATGCAATAATTAAAATCAACACCACTCACAAGTTAGTATATTGCTATAAATACTGAGTGTTGTAGGAATCCTAATTTCCCAAGAATTATGCAATATTTCTATAATATCTGATTTATAAACCTGACACAACTCTAGGGGGAGTTGTTGAGTTGGTGTGTTATAGCAGTGTTTCCCAACCTGTGCCGCGAGAAATGATCAGGTGTGCCATGGAAGATTATCTGGTTCCGCCTGATTAGTAACGGGCAGAACAATTACATTCTCTTCCACTAGAGGGCAGTACAACTACCTGCTCTAATTAAATGGGTTGCCAACTGCCATTAAAACAGAAGAAGACGAAGAAGAAATTACATGCTGTGAGACCACGCTGTGCGTAATAGCGATAGGTAAATATTTAAAAAGGAAAAAGTAGTCAGTCCGACCCAGATGAAGGCCCTAGCATGATTAGTGCTTAGAAGAAAGCAATAAAAGGTATACTGGGGACAAACCGAGCCAATTCCGCTATACTTGGTGCCTGGGGAAAAATGATCAAAATGCTTTTCGTGACATTTTTGTTTGGTGATGTGCCATGTGATTTTTCTAATGTGAAATATGTGCCATGGCTCCAAAAGGTTGGGAACCACTGTGTTATAGTATTTCAGCTGTATTTACCTACATATCACGGCGGTAATTACCCAGTAGTATACTAAAACTAGTTTTTATAATTTATCATGTAGAACATGAACCCAAGTCTTTGGGATCATGTGGTACATGTTATACATGATAAATTATCTGTTTGTTTACCATTGTTTAACATTAGACTTAATAATAATTGTCGACATCTGACAATGTAGCTGTTTTGCTAAGAAGAAGCTATGAAAAATATGAAATTACATGAGATAAAAAATATCTGATGTATTTAGCAATGTATTCAAAACATTTAATTTACAGTCATATCATCCTTTTCTCTTTGATTGCCTCTATTTATATATTTCAGTTATAAAATCACTGTAATAAATTTGAGATTCATTTATTAGCATTCAGCATGTTCACTCAAGGTAAGGCCAAAGTCTTAGAGAGACTCTAAATACATAGGTGTGAAAGTATAACCGATATGCTTATTGTCCATCATAAAACTCATTTTCTGTCCAATTTTAAAATAGGAGTTTACCCATGTTAGCCCTGTTCAGCTGTTTTGTAACACTCGCGGCCTTTACAGCTCCAAACTTCTTAAAGATTCTGTTTCCACTATTGACTTTGAAGGTCCTTAACTGTTACTTTCCCATCTGATTATGGCACCCAAGCATGACGGAGCGACTCATGGCTTTGCGATACGGAGGCTGGGTTTCCATTATTCCCTAAGGCTTAATGAACCGATTTCCATTTGCTGCCACTGGAAGTTTTCATTAGAGTGGCTCAAGTGTTCATTTGCTAAATAGAGGAGCTCCTTATGTTAATTGCCCTGTTTATGGTGATATTGCAAAATAGCCTGTTTTTATGTAAGTGTTGCGGTCTGTTTACCTGTGCTTGTCAGTTTTGTAATGAGTGTGTGTATTGTTGTGTGCGTTTGTGTGTGAGAATGCTTGTGCTTTGCATAATTGTAGCTGCGAATGTACATCTGCTGTATGGCAATGTGCTGACTAAAGAGATTGAGATTTTTTCACTCAGCCATTTATCTTTGCCTGGAGCTGCCATTCTCTCGCTTATTGAGTATTGATCACACACACACACACACACACACACACACACACACACACACACACACACACACACACACACACACACACACACACACACACACAGATAAACATTTAAAGCATACCCAATTGTACTATATAAACACAGAGCCAGAGTATACGATCCAGAAAACCTGCTTAGGTCTTTGTATATCTCATTATGACATTTAGTTTTAGAATAAAAATCCCACAAATCACTATTAGATGCTTAAGTTTCAGTTTGTATGTGAAGATGGAGTCACTGAACTGGAAAAAATATTTCCACAGTTATTAACTTTATAGATTTGTTTCTGATTCAACCTGAAAGCAAAGCTCAAAGTGCTCTCTCCATAGCATTATGATGGGTTTTTAAACCAGCACCTTGCTTACATCTACAAACTTTTGATACTGTCCAGTTATTGCATAGGGATTTTTTTCTTTTTTACAATTTCAAAAACGTCCACAGCAGAATTCCAGCTGCCAGTTAAGGGAGCTGACCTTGAAAGTGCTGGACCGCTGTGCCAGTTCACTGTAGCTGAGTTAAGTGGAGTAATGAGTTGGAAAGCACCACGATTCCAGTGACTTTTCCTTCCTCTTTTTGTGCACATATTGCATTCGTACAAATTGCAGTCTTGTAGCACAATCATTAGCAGTCTATATTTTACCCATGAGAACTCTGTAAAGCAGAGCCACTGCAGAAAGGGTCCTATTAGACAAATATGTCCTCTAAAAGCACTGTTGCAGCTGACTGGGAATGTTTCAGACCAAGTAGTCTCCAAACCTTTGATTAGATGCATAAGTTTGACTCTGCTAAGTTACTCCTGCTCCTCTTGCTTGTGCTGCTTTTCTTACGATCACTCCCCTTCATGGTGTATTGTGACCCACAGTGCAGCCACGCCTATTTATGGAGTAATTATTCCTTCAGAGGTGATACCTCATTTTTTTCCGCCCTGTCTTCTCACTAATTATGCGCACATACTGTATACACCAGTTACAGAATTAGTGCTAATGAGGCCACTGACTGTATAGCTAAGTGTTAAACAAGACATAAATAAAACTAATTACATCATTACTGGGATACTGTCTGGAGAGAGAGAGGGGGAGACTCTTTATGACTTCTATTCAATCCTTATCACAGAAGGCAAGAGAGAATGTGTTAAATACTAGGTTAATCAGAAAAATGTGCGCATATGAGTGTTCTGTAAAAAAAAAAAAAAGAAGTTACTCTTCTGTTATTGATTGCACTGTTGGACTTTCAGACTGCTTGGAAGTTGAGAGGTAATATAGTTTCACCCACATTAGTGATGCGAATCCGCAGGAGGTGATGTTTCTCGCAGCGTTGGGGAAACTTCTTTGCCAAACATTTAATTATTTTACACTGGAGTGAGTTGAATGACAACCAGTAAATCCTGGGAAGAAATATAGCTTAGCAAAGTAGAACATAAAGTCCTTTGAACTTATTTGTTTAAAAAAAAGTGATGAATCGATAAATATTCATTACTTTTTACTCCCTGGAGTAAAGGAGACGGTCTATACGAAATAATAACTAAATGGAGAAAAAGTCACATGCTTCAAAAAAAGGGAAGGAATGCCCATTTGCTCACTGGTTGATAGGCATGTGCCATATCATATTTATATCATAATATAAATGTATGATACCATGATGACATTAATGATGTAGCAATGCCATGCATTTACACTCCCCAGCAGGCAAAACTAGGAGACTAGTCTGACAAAACACAATAATATAAAAGCGTATAACAGATTAATTTCACCAAAACACACCAAGTACAACCAGGCTAATAAAAAGGAGACACTTGCAGTAAAAAGGAAGAGCAAATGCTGCATGGATGTTACTGATGGAGTTTCATGGTGGAAAAGGAGGGCTTTAAGTAACTAGTTTAAAAGCTTGAACCAAGATACAACATCCCAGACAGCTTTATTATGTAATAATACCGTGCAGCTCCTGAAGACTTACAAGGCTAAGTCAATTTTAAGTGTCAAGCACTTCTGTTATTCTTTTGTTCTTACATTTGATTTATGCTATTTATGTAATGCTGCTGCTTTAAATAAAGTCACACTTCATCTGGGTAGCCTGTCATCGATGACCATAAGTCTGGAAAAGAAAGATGCAAAATGTGCTTAGTTTGGTTTGCACTAATAGATTCTGCTGTCCTGCAAGGTCCAGTCACAAACTAGAGTAAACAGTATAATGTAATGTTTTTTTCTATATCATCATAAATGCAGTGCATATCACAAACTTTCTTGAAATATTGCATTATTTCTTATAACTTTGAGGATATATTGCTGACCTGGTCACAGTTGACTGCTAAATTACGCTGGAATAAAATATTACACTCACCAAATGTGGAGCACAGATTTTAATGAATGGCTGTGCATTGAATGCATTGTCTGGGTGTGTCTTCTCTGAGGTCGGTATCAAAGACAAAAACGTTGTGGCACTTATAAGAGGAGTGTCCGACATGGGTTATTTGGTCAGTGTTCTTTTGTTCAGATTTCCAGTTGAACCTCTTAAAGGAAAATGTGGATGTTGAGGCGTTGCTGTTGATAGTGATGAATGCCAGTCGTCTAGTGTTGCACATGAGGTTGTGGATATTTATGAATCCCAAAAGCTTATATGTTAATAATGCCGTTGATCCCCTGACTTTTCCTACGGTGAAATTTCCTGGGTATAAGTGGATGAGATACCATAAAATTTGCAACACTTATTCAAGCTTGCAGCTGGATATATAGGATATATTAGTATGTATGTACTTCTATTATCAGGGCATAATTTGTCAAATTGATATTTTCTGTAGTGCTAAAATTTCAGCAGGGTGAATATGTGTAGCTAAGATGGCAAACATTAAACCTTTCCTTCTTCAGATTAGCCCTGTCCCTGGAAGAAAGTCTGCTTTTTAATCTTGACATTTTACCAAAACCGCTGTTGTGCCTGCAGCCTCACAAAGCTCATCAGACCTCGTCAAGAACTGTATACTCAGCCATACATTTTACCTGGGTTTTTACAATACGGTATACCTTCTGAAAGTGTTCCCATGCAGTAGATATAAAACATGTTGAACACGCTCTTATTGCGCCAGCGTGCATCAAAGTGCTATTATCTGCAGGCGAAACACTGGGTGGTAATGAGGAAAACGGCACTGAATGATAGCACATTAATATTTAATCAGGATGGCGAACTTGACAAACTCACAAATATCACTATGAAAATATTTTATTTCATAATTCAAAGGAGTTTTGATGGGAACAGAGTTGTGACTGAAGTATAATAACATGGGAAATTAAGACTGAAATGAGAGCAGAAGCGTGTTTGAAAAGATTTGCGTGTGTGACAGAGGCTCTTTATTTTTACTCTGTTCCCTCTTAAGAAGCATCACAGTAAGGTGGTGGTGGGGGAAAGAGCCTGCAACACCAGTGGAATAGCTGAAGGGAGAGGTCTGGCTCCCCCGTCCCTCCCAGCTGTGCACACACCTACCTTATTCCATTATATTTTACATACATTTTATACGTTCTTCTCTTTGAAGGAGGACAACATCCCTTTTGAAGATATTTTAAAATAATGAAAAAAGCAATCGCATACATAAGAGAAAAAAGAAGAAAGAGCAGAGGTCTTACTTGCTTACTTTGAAGATAACTGGGATTGTAAAGAATACTTATTAGAAAGACGAAGGATTTCAGAGATTCTTTAGTAATGAGTGGCAAGGGATGGAAGTATTTTTTTATTTATTTTTTTAAATTCAAGGGGAAATATTTTTCAGAGAGGTAGCGGCGTAATCCTGATTGGGGGGGGGGGGGGGGGAAGCACAGAGAGAGTGAGGGAGATAATGCAAACAGTATTTCATCATGTTCTTCAAACATCGGCCTATCCATCACAGTTTCAGCAGACTTTCTTTCTCACTCTGTGTTCTTTCTTTTTTGTGTCATTCTCCTTTCTGTGAAAAACGGTGTCCAAGATGGTGCCAGCATTTAGAAAAAGAAAAAAAAAAACTCCCCCGCCCATTCTACCCTTACTTTCCTTCTCTCATCCCTTGACTGCCTCCTCTGACTTCATATCTTTCCTTGCTCCACTTTTAATATTCTCCCCTTTCTACCTCTGTTCCTCTCCTATCCTGCTTTTGAACAGTGAATCTGCCACCATGTCTGCTGCTGAGGCCACATCTAAAGGCACACAGGGATAGCGAGAAGAGGAAGAGACGCAGAGAGACAGACATTCACCTCTGTTTTCAAGCTCACACATTTCCAGCAGCCATAATTACCTTATGCAAATAAGATCATGAAGTAAACCATATCATCCTGCTGGGCGACAACTTATAAGGTGCCAAAAACCAAATTCAGGGGCTCATTTAATTAGAACAGAGGCGATGAGAGAGATACAACATTCACCTGCCTGTAAGTTTATATGCAGGGGTGTACATAAGTGGTCCGCAGGTGCGCATTTACTGTCAAAATAAAAGACGCGCACCAGATAAGAAGTTGCAACGCGCGTTCGCGTACATATAAAAGGCACTGTTTTTGTCCGCTAGAGTGGGATTTTCACGGCATATTCTGCACCACATCTCTATGCGTTCATCATTTGTTTGAAGCCAGCTCACCTCCTGCAACCACTTTTCCAAGAATACGCGCTTCTTTTGCGGTTCGGACTCCTTCTGACATTTCTTTGGAGGTGGAGGAACACCAAAGTAATTGCTTAAAGGAGCTTGCTTCTTCGACATCTTTAAGAGTTCTAAACAAATGTCTGTCTTCCTCCAGAAAATCTTATATACGCAATCGCGCGTTGCAACTTCTTATCTGGTGCGCGTCTTTTATTTTGACAGCGAATGCGCACCTGCGGACCACTTATGTGCACCCCTGTTTATATGACAGTTTCAATCATAAATGCGTAGCCACAATCTAACTTCCTATTGGCCTGAATCAAGGTGACAGCTACAGTTCCTGATACATTTACCTGTAATCTCCCGACGTGGAATAGAAATAGGTGTATATTTGAAATTGCATGATTTTACTGGGGTGTACCAAGCAAATTGATATAAGTCTGGACCAAGTTGGTCTGTCCCCACCTTTTTTCTAAATTATTGCCATTTTTGAAAATAGCCTCATTAGTTTTTCACAGCAAAGCAGCAGAAAACCTGTGAAGTTTTACATACCATGCAGTGCAGCAGTGTTTGAAGCTCAGTGTGTGACACTGTTTAATGATGAGCTTTAAGAACAGTGTGCATTTGGTCCAACATGGCTCTAAAACCGTATAGTGCACCCTAGAATTTTATTTCAAATCAAATTATGGGGAGGAAAGAGAGACTCAGTTTGTCTTTGCTGGATTTTATGTTAAGTTGCGCTATATACAGAGCATGACTTCTGAACAAGTTCAGAAGTTCATAGTAATTTGCACAACAATCTGTGGTAATTGGACATTCGAGTGAATTTCATTTTTATTTTAAGCATAAAATACAGCCATGTTAAAAAGAGGGTTTTAAAGCACTCTGTGCAGTCCCGTGAAAAAGAAGTACATCATTGTTGCTTTCATAGGAATTAAGGTAGTAAATAGCAGCCAGGTGTACAATGCCACAATATTCCCAGGAGTGGACGTACAAGCAAAGGCACAATTAGAAAAAGACTGAACAAGAATGGCTTGTTTGGTCAAAGTTTCAGTGGCCTAGTCAGCATCCACATGTGGCTCTCTTCCACATTGTTTCCTTTATCCTGTCTCCCTCCCTTACCCCCAACCGGTTGTGGCAGATGGCTGCCTCCTTATTGTAGGGTCTTTACCTTCAAATATAAAGCACCTTGAAGTGACTGCTGTTGTGATTTGGTGCTATATAAATAAAACTGAATTGAATTCCCGAGGCTCCTTCTACTGAAGGTGTGTTCCTGTTAAAAAGGAGTTTTTTCTTCCCATTATCCTCAAGTGCTTACTCATGGCAGGCCATCTGATTGTTGGGGTTTTCTCTCAGTTATTGTAGCGTCTTTAGCTCACGGGGCCTTGAGGTGACTCTTGTGATGTGGCGCTATGAAGCGATATGATACGATGAAAAGAAGAAGAGAGGAGAAAGGGAAAAAGAAAGGAAAATGAATTCCTGTGGCAGGACCATAAGAGAGCGGTGCAAAACCATCAATGAACTGAAGCAATGTTGTAAATACGAGTAGGCCAAAATTCTTCCACAACAATGTGAGAGACTGATAAAGTCATACAGGAACCAATTACATCATGCTGTTGCTGCTAAAGGTGGTTCCACAAGCTGTTTAAACTATAAATTTCTGTAATGTAATATTAGAAATTGAAAAACTAAAAACCATCTCCATTATACAGCAAAAACCATAAATTAGAGCCAAGCAGCCAACTGCTAAGAGACCCACAGTGCCTCTACGTTTTCTTATACCACTTCTCCTTCTTCTACTGTTGAAGTCTAAAGCAGCCCCTGGAACCATGAGGTTGAAAATGTGAAATTTATTTTCCTTCTCACAGGCTGATCCAAAGGAGCTGATTCGATTGGTCACACAGCACGTGTCCTCGTATTCAGATTGGCCCGAGGAGCTGCAAAAGCTGATCAGCCAGCTGCATATGTACAACGAGCGTCTGACAGACTTTACCCAGGCACAGGTGTTGCAGGGGCTCGGCCGTGGTGTGGATGTTCAGCGGTTCAGCTCTGACGCTGATTACAAGAAGGAGACCATACTTGGTCTCACAGAGTAAGTGTGGCTTAAATGTTGGTACTTTTGGATTTGCACTGTAATTGGAAAGGTGCGCTTTTTTTTTCCCTTTTCTTTGTTTCTACTCTGAAAGATTGTTCATACCACACACTTGGACATGAGTGGGAGATATTGTCAATTTCTGCTTTAATTAAATGAAATCTAAAGACTTTCTTTCTTTCTGTTTTTGTACCTGTGTGTTTAGGACGCTGGATGATGGTGTGTACAGAATCGCTTTGTCTCTGGCTAAGCGCTACAGTGTTCCTCTGTGGGAGGTCTACATGACCCACCTCGAGTTCCTCTTTACAGATAGCGGGTACACACACACACACACACACACACACACACGCACACACGCTCTG
The DNA here is from genome assembly GCF_036321145.2 of Pelmatolapia mariae. Lineage (NCBI taxonomy): Eukaryota > Metazoa > Chordata > Actinopteri > Cichliformes > Cichlidae > Pelmatolapia > Pelmatolapia mariae. The sequence continues at coordinate 7,915,935 of NC_086240.1, forward strand.
TTTAATTAGATTTGTGCACACACATCTGTCTGTCTCTTTGTTTCCATCTTCAGATTTTAAATTCTGAAAAGTGTAGCAACGCTTTCTTTCAGTTATAACAAAACTTACCTACATAAAAAGCCAAAACACCGCAGGCCATATCAAACATGTTGTGAATGTGTGTGTTTGTGTTTTGTGAGTGAGAGGATGTGAACCATAATTTATTTGCTCTCTGACTTCATAGCTGGGTGTCTGACTAGCTCTGCACCTTTGCTTGTTTTTACAGAATGCCTTTTCAGCAAAGCTGAGGTTGTGTATGTGTGTGTTGGTACGTGTGCACACGTGTGGCTCCGTGATAAATATCCACCTGTCACATTGCGATATAAGGAAATGGTTTATGGATTCCACTTAACAATAAATTACAGCCTATACTTTTCTCAAACCTGATCACAGCTATTCTGTGTGTGTTTCCTTCAAAACCTCAAGATCATGACAAATGTGTGAGGAATATTCAGACTGTAATCTTGACTATCTGCAAAACGCTTATTGATTTAACAAAAGGATGCAGGGAATGTTATAAATAGAGAAGACGGGGGAATTTAAAGGGAAGAATGTGTAGAGTCAAAACGTGTGCAAAAAGAATTTAGACTTTCATTGATCCTTGTAGGCAAATAAATTGTTTATGTTTTACAAATCCCACATGTTTAGGAGAAGCAGTCAGCTACAGTGCAGTGCCCAACAACTGAGTCCTTTGCTGAGGCCTGTATTTAAGTAGCATGGTTCACTTTACTGGGCTAACAGTTGACCTCATTGCCAGTTGACATATCAACACTTTAAACAGTACTTTAAATAGTACAGTACCGTGCAGAAGACTTGAATCACCCCTCATTTCTTAGTGTTTTGCTTCTAAGTTGTCTTTTATGTTTTTTTAAAGTGGTCTTGAGCAATTCTCCAGGTTTTCTGAAGGTCTTTCACAGATTTTCTTTGAACATTTATGTATCTTAGCCTGGTGTCCTTAAAAAGAATTTGAGGAAACTGAACAAGCATAAGACAAAAAGAGGAGGTAGCAGGCTTTTCATAATAAACATAAACATTTTCATAATATGTTAACAGTAGCTGATCTTTGATTCCATGACCTGATTGGCACTGTATATTATCTGGGACTGAAAGGGTAAGGTTGTTGACAAACTTTTTTCCTAAGGAAAAAAAACAACAGCTACAAGTAGGTTGGAGTTTGAAGCCTGTCACCTTTTAAAGTTTCCCTCAGAAACAATCATGAAATGGAATCTGTTTCTCCATTAGAGATACCAAACATTACTGTCTTTCAGAATAGCTGGCAATTTTCCTTTCCCATGTGATGGCAGGGTAAATTGTTAAAATCACATTTTTTCCCTGACATATATCAACGTTCTAAAGTCGATGTAGATCTCAATATGGCTACAGAAGAACAAAGTTAAAAATCCATAAGTATATTTCAGATGAAGAGAATTCTAAGGACTCATTATTAGTTTAAGGCACATCCACAGAATCAGTGTGTGCTTAGGGGGGTGAGCGTGGGAGGCAAATAGATGGCGGGAGAAGAGATGGATGATAGAGAATGAGTGTCCCTGAGACAGTCCTATTAACACAAAATGTATGCTTCAGAAGAATCAATGTGCTGCTAAACACTGCCGTCGTCAGCTGTTCTCTGCCTCCGTGTATAAAGCTTTGTAGATGTTTACAAGTTCTCTTTATGGACCTGCTTTTTAATGACATCCTAATGACAGCTATAAATCTATCAAAGAGACTTGTCCAAACACAGAAATGGGTTCACATATTGGTCAGTGGAACCATCTGTTTTTACAGTTTTGGCTTTAAATCTCATGTCTAGCTCCACCTTTACATATTTTTTTTCACATAATGACAACTTTTTCAAATATTCATGATTTTGTCTGTCGAAAAAAAGACTCATCTTGAGCCAAGCTGAATTTGTGAAGCACTTTAAAAACTGCAACCGCTGACCAAGGTGCTAAACATAGGAATAAAAATCACTACAACTAAAATACAAAAAAAAATAAAATAAAAGCATCAATAGAACACAAAGCACAATTAAATATGAGTGAATCAATAAAATAAACATTTCAAAGTAGTTTGAAAGATGAAGAAGAGGTGGCTCTGGGGAGCGGATTTAAAAAGAAAAGCCCTATGAACTCCCATCACTGATACCACTTATATATATACTTGACTGTTTCAGATCTTCATATTGAGATTCAGTTTTTGAATTTCAGGTAGATTAATAAAGCTGATCCAAACAAAACCTCATTTGACCCTCAAAACGACACAGCTCCAAGTTCCTTGTGTCAGTTCCTACCTGCTGCCAGCGGCTGCTTGTGATGTATTTTCTGCACATCACTGTGTTCCCATTATGAGAAATAAATAGTCTTTTGTGGCACGTTCCCTTCAGACTAATCCCCAGCCAAGATGTGTTTTGCTTTGAGCCTAATGAGGAATCCTCTGAGACAGAGAGAACACCTTTAAAGTTTGTACCAGCTCTCTTCAGGTGCACATCTGGTGACCTCATATGGCAAATTAAAGTTCACATCATATCAGATAATGGCTATGTTCCACTGCGCTGCCCTAACAGTACAGCTCCAAAGGTGCCAAATGTTAGAACCCAAACAGAGATGATGATCTCAGATAATATTTGTGTTTCTAAAATCAGCTTCACCAGGACTTCTGCTTTGCTCTGTCCAACCTGGGCACTTGACACTTCAGACAGCTCAGGAATCTTGTAGGATGCAAATTATATTTATACTACATCTTGAAAAGAATATTAAGAAACACAGTCTTCCTTTCCTGTCAGTGCAGCTGCACTTTAGCTGCTATTTCTGAATAGATTTGTTTCTGGCATTATGCATATTGTGTATTTCAATACTTTTGTGCCAGATATGACTAATTAGCAAGTGACTGACTTGACTTGGAATTTTTAGAATTTTCAGTATAAATTAAATTGAAAAATAAAAATATCCTGCAATATATATTATGTTATATATTCCTCTCATAATATTACATGCCCATAGATTGCATTTTTAAAAAATATTCTCAGCTAATGATGACAATTAAAAAAACCCCACATTCCTAGCATTTGGGGGTAATGTGAATCTTGCTTTAGCTATACACAGGTTAGCTGCAGTACTGCCTGTATTCACTTGAACGTGTTTGCTCTGTAGAGACTGTTGATGTTCTCTGCACTGAGATTCTTTAAGGATTGAGCCTGGACTTCGACCATGACCTCGGGCATTACTCTAGGCATGCTTTTTGCTGTCATGGGGGGACAATCTGAGAGCAGAATATGGACAGTGAGGTGCAACAGCATAACCTTTGGTTCCTCTGATGTTTTCACTTGTACAATAAAAGTATACCTGACCGTTAAAACAATGGATATTTTTGTATCTTAGGAAGGTCATTTTGACATGCTGGCATTTATCCCTCTATGACATGTGCAAACTTGTGCCACAATCTCCCCAACAAACCAGACGTCCATCCCCAACTCAGCTATTTCTGGGCTGTTTTTGAAGGTTAGATTCTGAATGTTATGAAGACATGTTTTTAAGCTATTCTAGAGGCAGGATTTTAATTTGATTAGTAATTTTGATTACAAAACATCTGTAAAAATAAAAACTCTCAGATTTAAAATTATTTCCAATTTAAATGAGAATTGGAACCAGTTCGATGAGGAAAAAATACGTGTATTTGTTAATGTGAGTTCAATTACAGTACACGCTCTCTGTATGTAATTACTTCTTCCTAATAATAGTGAGAAATTGGTAGTGACATATTTTTGATGTGTTTCAAAATGTGTATCTGGGAGAAATATTGTGGAGTATATTTTTTTAATATTTTGGAGTTTTTTCACTTTACATGACTCCAAAGTGCAAAAACACTTTCACAGCCCTGTGCTGGACAGTCATTTGTAAACTGGTTAATAAAATAGAAAAAAAAACCCCACAATTCTAAAAGCACTGACATTTTAAATGATCATTACTGCTCTTCCAAAGCTCACCTACACTTTTGTTCTTCTTACCACTTTAATTAAATATGACTCACAATTTTATTATACACTTAGGTCTATCAAATGTGGTTAAAGTGCAGAATTTCAGCTTTAATTCAAAGGCTTTTTACAACATTTACATTAATTGTTTAGGAATTACAGGCATTTTTATGCAAAGTTCCCCATTTTCAGAGGCTTTTTTTGTCCAAAGGCTAAAAATTATTAGAAATTGCAATGTGAGACATGTTAACTTTTTATTTTATGACAAATGAAGCAGACATAATATTTGAAGTGGATTCAAGGTGTTGAATTTGCATTTTTTTGTATTTTCTCTTCACTGTAATTTTAAATATGAGACCCCAAAAAGATATCAGTCCAAGGGAGGGAAGCCATCATTTAGATGAACTTAAATCAGCAGCTCAGCAATGCCAAATGATGGTGGTGGATGATGACACAAAACTTCCACTTAAATTTCAGCTAAAATACATGCAGACAGAATTAGTTTCTGGTGGAAAAAAAAACATCTTCACAACATATAATCAAGTCAAGAACCCCTGAGGAGGTAGGACTATCATTGTCATGAATGGGATTACAAAAAGGTAAAAACCAGTGGGTCCACTCAAAATCAGGAGGGCCAGATTAGACCTTGCCGGAAAACATCTAAAACTGCATGCACAATTCTGGGAGAAAAAAACTCACTGGAGAGATGAAACCAAGATGAACTTGTACGAGAAAGAGCGAAACAGCTCAGGATGTAGTATGAAGTATACCACATCATCTGTCAAACATGGTGGAGGTAATGTTATAGAATGGAAATATGCGGCCGTCAGTGGAACTAGGTCACCAGTTTTACACCAGTAAAGAAATGGGATATTCTTCTATTTTTTGGGTTGGCTGTGGTTCAGAAGGTAGAGCAGATGGTTTTATTCTTGGCTGCTCCAGTTTGCATGCCAAAGTACTGTTGGGCAACTAAACCCCAAGTTGTTCCCGACGTGTTCATTGGAGTGTGAACGTTAGGTAGAAAACACGCATAGAAAAAAAAATGCTTGTATGAATGTGTGCAAGTAGGTGAATGAGGCCTGTAGCAGAAAATACTTTGAGTGCTCAAGCAGAGTAGGAAGCGCCATATTTGAACCAGTTCATTTACTATTTACCATTTTAATGGTCAAGTTAATCTCAACCCAAAAGAGTATATTTATTGAATTATGTTATTAAAATATAAAATAAAATACAAAATTCAGAAAGACTCACAAACAAGCAGTAACTGAAGGTGGCTGCAGTAAAAGAAAGTAAAAGGAGGAAACAGCATTTGGTATCCATGGATTCAAGACTTCAGGCAATCATCGACTAAGTATGAAAAATAACCTTTTGTTTTAAATTCTGTTTTGCTCTCTATTAATTTTGAGCCTCTGAAATGGGGAAGGGTTCACAAATGTCTGTAATTTTTGAAACCCCCCTAAATCAAAGCTGAAAGTCTGCGCTTCAGTCATAATATTGACTGATTTTAAAATCCACTGTGGTGGTGTACAAAGCTGACTTCATCCAGCAATTTATGGACCTAACTGTTATTCTCCCCTGGACAAATTGGCTCTTTACTTCAGCAGTTTTATAACAAACAAGAGAAGACTGCAATGTGAAGCTCCGGATATCACAGAGAAATAACCACAACCAAGATAAAGTAGCAAACTGTGTTGTGAGAGGAGCGAAATGCCACCAAGCAAACAGCAGTAGGTAAGCCACTGCGCAGCAAACTTTTAATAAAGCTATCAGGCTCTATATATGTTGACCGAAAACACGCTGCCAGCTGTGGATACTGAAAAGAAGATATGCTCCTAATGTGAGCAAAGATGCAGTGAACACCTTTTGTCACTTGAAAGAATAGAGGGGCAGGGAGGAGATAACAAAGCAGAGCTTGGCATGAAAACTGAGCACTATCTGCCAGCTTCTGTGCCTTTGTGCAGTTGCTCATAATGCCCCTCAAAAAAAGTCCTGGCTGGATAAGTCGCAGTCTCTCTTGAAATTCTTCTCGCGTCGCAGTGTTTTTAGTCACTTTGGAGCTAGCGTGATTAACTAGTGAAACATCAGACTTTGACTGGGGTGACGGGCCGCCTGCGTACGCTTAAGATGGAGACGAGAGGAAGAGCAAGCGAGGGAGTCTTCACTTTAAGTTAGTCGTTCTGTTGACTCCAGTCTTATTAGAGCCCCTGTTGTGAGGATGATTAGTGTTATTTACATTATCGAGCTTATTGTCAGCTGCCGCGCCGCAGCCAGGCTCTATATGTTTTTCATTAGCGAAAGCCTCCCAGCTAGCTGTGACAGAGAGCCCAGAGGAAGCATTGTTCCCTTTGATGTTGTCCCGTTCTGACAGATAAACAGACTTCCACTCACACAAACGCACTCCCATGAAGCCACAGATTGCTCGGAGCCCCTCAGTGACTTCAAGCAACTAGCTTTACTTCGCCTTTGCCTTTTCATACTTTGTATCGCTCCCTGCTTAACTTTTGTTTGTGGTTCTCCAAGTTTTTTTTTGTCATCCTCTTTCCAGTGTTTTTGCTTGTGTTCTTTTCACTTTTTTTCTTTTGCTCTTTAGACCACCTGCTACTCTTGACTTAGATTTGTAGCAAAACATGCTTAGCAAGAATGTGCACAAGTCTTGTGCAACCTAAAAAGCTCACTGGATACATTATTTCCTTCCCTGGGAGCTCGGATATCTCCCCTCACATCAACTAACACGTTCCCCCACTATTGCTTTCCTTCTCTCTTTGTCTCTGTCTTCTCTTTGTCATAGCCTCTCCCCACTTTACCTTATTTATGTCTGAACTCTTCAGCTTATTAAATGTATTCTCAGTGTGGTCTATGAAATCTTTTTTTTAATTTATTTTTGTTGTTGTTGGAGGGACTGTATGCTTTGTGAAAAGCCTGCAGATTGCGCTTGTGTTTTTGCACCACTGTTTTTAGCGCTACTGTTTTCAGAAATGACTTTGGAGCCAAATAGTCTCCATTGCTGGTAGTCTTCTCTTTGATTTTCTGTTGATGAAATGTGTGGGTTTTTCTTTTTTTGGTTAGCTGGTTTTTTTCTCATCTCTTTCAGGCATAGTGGCTATTGCTGTCTATATGAAAGGCTCAGATCTTTTCCTTTCTGATGCCTGAAACTTCGAGTGTTCACACACTGCGTACCAATAGATTTTTTTTTTTTTGTGAATCCATTACAAACAGCAGGTTTTTACAACCACATATGTAAAAGCTTTAAACTGATAGTAGGCCAGGCTCTTGTTGTGTGTTTACTACAAATCCAGCTATATAAAATTATATTATCATTTTCTGCACGTTTTTCCTGTTTTTCTTATTCCATTCCCGTTTTCTCTTCCACAGCCTTTCCACCAAGGATATTGAAACCCGGAGCGAATCCCTCAGCTTGTTTGAGACTTTAAAGTGTAACCCTCAGGCCTTTTACAGCCACATGACGAAGTATGTTCTTCCCACTGTGGAAGGAACCGACCTCAACCGCCTACTTTACTACTACACCTTACTAGATGCTGCAGGCTGTGAGCCTTACGTCACCACCACCATTAAGCCAGACTCTCATGTTAAACTGCTCAAGAAGCTTCGGGCTGTTGCCAACGGTGAGGTGTACACTGTTTTTTATTGTGATTATATAGTATATGTAGTTCATAACTGGTATTTTGATTGTTGTTCTGACAAATCCCCAACTAAAACGTGTTGTTACGAACATAACCACGGTTCTCTGAAAACCAAGGGGGGATCTTATAAAGGGGAAGCGACCTCTTGCATGACCAATCACAGGAGCTCCACTAACACCATGTTGGTCTAAGACAGACCAGTCACTGTAAGGACACAGGGACCCCTGACCCACTTTAAAATACATTTTAATCTATAGCAGTTAGTCGGATTTATTTAGTACTAAGCATGCCATTACTGTTTTACAACCCTGTGCCAGGAAAATGATAGATATGAAGTCCAAGCAATAAATCTGAATAATTTAAATGGAATTTATTATTATAAAACAAACAAATCAACAATGAAGTCTGGAAGCCTGCAGTATCGGCAATATTGGTAATCAAAAGATGTAGTTATGGTTTTAAAAAAATTCTTGGCTTTTATGTTTCAGGATTTAATAAATATCATCTGGTCCTTAGCATGTTTTAAAGTTAGGTAAATACAATTTCAGCTAAACTATAAAACATACACCACATCAACCCATGTCATTATTTAACAAAACCTAAGCCAATATACAGAAGCAGTGTGTGAGGAACTGAGTACATCCCATGATTCCCTAGCTTGTAGAAGCACCTTAAGCAGCAATAACCTGAAGTAATCATTTTTTGTATGACTTTATTAGTATCTCACATTGTTGTGGAGGAATTTTAGCCCATTCTTCTTTACAGTGTGGCTTCAGTTCATTGAGGCTTGCAGGCACTCATTTATGGACAGCTCTCTTAAAGTCCCACCGCAGCAAGACTCCGGTTGAAATAATGGAGGTTCTGAATGTTGTTTCCCCGAGGACATTCGCTGTGGCTGAAGTGAAAAAGAAAAGTTTGGACATGAAAGATGATATGAAAAAGTACTAACAGACTGCAAGAAAAAGAAGAAAGCAGGCAAAGGACAAGGAACATGTGATCTGTCAGCTCTAGAGGAGAAACTCACTGCAATGAAATATAAAGAAAGGAAAAAAATCCAGATTCTCCAGCATCAGTGGGATAATGCGAATGGTGACATTCCACAATAATATGAATATTTTTTAAGATAATTTAAGAAAAAAAAGAGATATTTTATACATATATTTTTAACTTAAAATGTTAACATTTTAAGTTAAAAATATAACCCTCCCATTTAGTATTTTGCTTTCTTTACATGCAGTTTCATTTTTAATTTTTCTTATTTAACTGTAATTTTGGCTTATTGTGTTTTGGAAAACTGTAAATAATGACCAAATATGACGACTACTACTAATAATAATGATCATAATACTACTGCTAATACTTGTAGTAATAATCATAATAATGAAAACAATGATGATAATGATGATGATGTATTTATTTTAAATACTTGGTTTTAGACATCCTAAGACAGCCAGACCTTCATTTGTTTGTCTGCATGGTCAGAGACATTCTGAGAAATCATTGAAATGTTCTTATGCGTGATTTACGTACACACTGAGCGCGAGGGTCATTATTCCACAAGCCTTGTGGTTTGTTCTGATGTAGCTTTGTAAACCTAAGCCATGTTTCCATTTCCGTTGTTGCTTTTAAGCAGAAGAGGCTTTCTCCTGGCAACCCTTCCAAGCAAGCCTCGTTTGACTTTTTTTTTTTTATTTTTTTTATTTTTTTAACTGTACTGCCATAAGCTTTAACATTTAACATGCTAACTGAGGCCCAGGGAGTTTGAGATGTAGATCTTGGGTTTTTTCAGTTTCATTGAGTATTGCACTGTCTGACCTTGGGTGAATTTGCTGAAATGTCCACCCATGGGAAGATTGGCAGCTGTGAATGCATTCGCTTTAGAATGATGAACTTCAAATTGTTTGGAAATGGCCTTATAACCCCGATCAGCAGCAACATTTGCTTCTCTGATGATATTGCTGACATCTTTCCTCCATGGCATTTTGTTAACATACACCTCAATGCTCCATTACCTGTGATAGCAGTAAAGGTGTGTTTAGTTTTTCACACAATGCTTGTGGATTGTGTCTTAGTTTTTGTTAAAATGATAATGATATGGTGCAGTATGTCATGTGTTTTGGTTCATCTGGGGTTGTATTTACCTAATATAAAACCTGGTAATGAATTGGTATGTTTTTTCTATAGTGTACTGATACATAAAACTTCAGGACTGAAGTTATTGAAGTTGCAAATGCAAATAGCTGATGCCAGGCACAGAGAATAGAATACAAAGTGAGTCTGTGGGCCAGCATTTTTAGACGGGAGGTCCCAGGTGAGAGTGTACACGAGTTGATGACCCTCCCATGTCAGGCAATTATCCAGTCCTACAAGGAGTGCGAGACTCTTTGACAGGTTGTCACTACTGAAAATTAAAACCCAAAACAAAACAAAATGAACCAGAAAAAAAAATCATGGCAACATTTCTTGCTTTTAAATTTCCGTATAATTCCAGTTATTTAAAAAGCATTTTGTGTGAAATCATGAGGGAAGTCATTTTGCATTCGGCAAACAGGGTTATAGTTTAGAAAAACAGAGTGCTGCCATTTCTATTTGCAGACTAAATAATAGCCCTCATTTACTGAAGAATGCAGTTTCTGGAGAGTAAAACGGAACAAAAAAACAAATTCAAAGGGATAGTGCACCTGTTACTGGTGGGGGAAAAAACACCTCTGGCCTGTGCTGTCAGGAAGTAAAAGTCCAGACTTGAAGACAATCCGTCTTGACATGAATGATGACTCACACACAGATGCTGACATTGCTTCTGGTCAGCGATTGTCATGTGGAATTTAAAAAAACAACAACAACTGACCGTCTGAATAAAGCTAGTCGCTAACGTTTCACTGGGAAGAACAAATAAAACACCTCCGATGACATCCCGATAGTGCCAGTTACACATATTATCCTTTATGTCTGATTCATCTTGCCCTTTGATCTTATTCTGCTTCCTTTTTTCCCTATTAGCTCATGTAGATATTTTCAAAGATGAAGAGTAGCAGGGTTGAACCATGCAAAACTATAACGATATGGCTGTGAAGTGAAAAAGAAACCAATTCAGCATCAATCCTATTGATATACCAAGGGTCTGAGAGAAAGCATTGCACTCGGTCCTCTCCCGGGACATCATGTCACTGGTTCAGCGCTCCAGGCTAGAGTGCTCAAACTTTGTTGCGTACGGGTGAAGCTGGTGTCACTTCTTGGAAAAGTTCAGTTAAGGTCAGCCAGGTGTCAGCTGTGTTTTCACGCCTCACTTCCTCCTTCTGCTCCTGATAGCGCCACAGCTTTTACTGGTGACACATGTCTCTGTTTAACACACTGAACCACACATGCCCAAATCACATACACACACAACACTGAGACATCCACATCAAGACTGGGAATGCAGTTTTACATAAAGTCAGAAAAATTAACTTTAAAGGCACTAACTCCCACTGCTGCTTTTCAGTTTCACTAGTGCACAATTACTGCCACATCACTATATTAGCATCTCGCTGTTTTCTCCTGTTTGTGCTTCTATCGCTTATATGCGACTCACAACTCTAGGCTGAAGTTAGAGATGTATGAGGAAATTGCAATCACATGTGCAGGTGGTCTGAATGGGACCTTTTATCCAATCCAAATATAGGTCCAGCTCTTCACAGGGGAGACATAAACCTTGTAAACAAAGCAAGATGAAAAAAGGTTCCTCAGCAGTTGATGATCTGTGTAGAAGATGAACAGAAGACCACTTAGTCAATAGACAGAACAATATGAACTCAAGCCAATTTTACATTGTTAAGCCTACATTTATTTTTACAGTGTTGTACAAAACTCTTGAGCTTTAATTCCTTTTTGATTACCTCCACTGAGGAGGTTATAGGAGGTTATAATGAAGCTATATAGAGCTATTTAAAACTGTTTCTTACTGCCATTGGTGTACTGACAGCATATAGTAAATGTTGTCAGTACACCAAGTAAATTGTAAATGTGATGTCACTTTGGACCTCTGGCCTCTTCTTCAAGGTCAAATAAGGTCAGATCTTCATAAAATGCCTTTTATCATTAAAACTAGTAAAAATTCTAATACCTTTTTTGTAATGCCAATATTTAGGGAATGATACTATTATATTGGGATTCTAAATATGTAATATTTCTTATAGTTTGTATGCAAATATGTCACATTTGATCTCTGACCGTACTTTTACGTTTCACATCTGCCTTTCTTTCAAGTTGACCTTAAACTAAAAGTATTCAAATTAAAGCATTGTCAAGAGAAAGACAATGACATGCTTAGTTAGTTAGAAATATATGGTAGTTAGAAATATACGGTAGTATAATATTGTATAATAACCTCAAGTTAATATTGTTATTAACAAATCAGTTCCTCTTATCTATTACCTACTCCAACATAATGTTTGTATAATCAGAGTAAACATCTGTTATGCTACCCTTATCTCATTTTTACTGAACTACAAACGTCTACCAACTTTGTAGTTCTGCCTTGGTGGATGTTTGCGCTCTGCTCCTAGAGTACTTCTTGTTTATATTTTTCTCCCCACTAGCCAGACTTTCTTGTAATTTTTAAACTGCTTGTGAGCAATAGTTCTCCAGGCTTTCTGAAGGTCTTTCAGATTTATACTTTAGACACTGCCTACTATGTCACTCATTTTCAGCCCAGTCCTTGTACATGAGCATTTCCAGAGGAATGCTTTTTATTTGTTAAGCCATTTAACATTGACCTATGAAACTAGAACAACGCCTAACTGAAGGGATGAAGCAGGGTTGTGCCTACACATAACGAAAAACTTGGCAAAGAACCTATTTTAAATTGTATCTTCAATTTTGGACAACTTGTTACAAGCAGCCTGTCACAAAAACCAGCTAGTTTCATATGCTAGATGTGACGACGAGACACCATAGAAAATAAATAACAGTGAGTGACTTCACATGGCCACAGGCAAAATAACCACAGGCGAGCTCAGGACGGGACCTGACAATAAACTCCCAAGCAAGTGACTGAAGCGGCTACCAATGAGATTCATGAGTACCATTGATTGAAACATGAACCGGTAGTAAGTACATTAAGAGGTTACCTAGGTAACCGGAGCCTTGCATGTCGACCGGATGTCACCTTCAAAGTAATGTCCGATATGTGAATTGGTTTCAGTGGACTCAACTTTAGGAAACGGAAAATGGTAGAGAAGGTTCAAATTACACAAGAAGGCAGTCTTTGGAATGTCCTTTAAGAAGCCTGGAGAATCAATCCTAAAGACTACTTCCATAAATGACAAGAAAGCTTACTTAAAAGAGTTCAGGCTGTGTTGAATAAAGGTGGTCTTACCCAATATTGGCTTTCAAGCTCAAGAGAATTGCACAAACACTGTTTTAACCTTATTTACGATATTTGCATAGATTTTGCCACATTTCAATAAATTTGGGCCCCTATTTCCTGTTTGTCTAGTAAAATATAAAGAAAAGAAAGGTGACAGTATTCTGTTTTTAAAAAATCTTTTATACAGAATACAGAATAATTTCTTGGTTTCAGGGAAGCATGGGGTAGAGCTGCTAATGTTGCCATAAACCAGCTTAAAAACACACAGAAAATAAAAGAAAATGGATGCACTAGTTTTAAACAGGCAGCATAGGTGCTGACAGTTGCATAAATGCCGTTTAGCCATGGGGAGAACCAAAGTCCATGCTTTATTGCAGCACATAAGCTACCAGGAGCCACAGCATCATGAGTACTAAAAGATTAATGCACATGCATATACACACTAAGCCAGATTTACTTTATATGCATGCACAAGCACATATAGTGACTTTGTGACATTAACACTTTCACGTTAACACTTTCTGTACTGTATGTCTCGCTCTCACTCACTCATTCACACACATGCACACACATACTGTTGAAACATAACCCACGTATTCACACTTCCTGCAGCAAAACTGATACACAGGCTGTTGCCGTGTCTCTGGGGCCTCTAACTTTCTACCAACACTTTCCAACTCTTCTGACATGCTCATTCAAAATGACTCATTTGCAGTCCTGAACATACACATGCAAACTAGCCCACCCAGATGTACTTACAGAGGCTTTCAGATGAGATGGAGACAGGTGGCGCGTGTCCAGTGTTCATCACATTTTCAGACACAGTACCAGGTGACCGTCTGAGTGGGCTCTAGTGGAAAGGGGGAAAGAGAGGCAATATGAAGAGTGGGTGGGGCAGGTGAAGACGGAGAGAAAGAGTACATATGTAAGTATCCGTGGTTTACATGTCTGTCTGGGCCTGTCTGGAAGGTGTGTGTATGTGTTTGTGTATGTGGGTTCAACCTGGAAAGTTTTGTGTGTCTGCATGTATGCTTGTGATTGTGTGAATGATTTCAAGCAGCATTGACAGAACCCTCCCCACAGGCACACCCGTGTTAAAATATTTAAAGCCCAGACAGGCCATGGTGTTGCTACAGTAATGCGTCTGTCTGATAGCGCTGGAGACCGAGAGCACACCACCGGCTCTCTCGCTCTCTCTCATACACACACACCAGTGTCTACTCCGGGGGTACTGCAGTGGTAAATATGATGCACGCAGACAGATTGACAGTCAAACTGTACATGTTTGCATGCAGGCAGAGACGGCCGGCACCCCTTTCACACGCAGGTCACACGCGATCCTTGTTGTTCACATCCGCTGTTTACTCTTTCCTGAGATGCTTTTCATCTCCTGATGCTTTTCTGTCATGTGATGGAATATTCAACATCCTGTGCAAATCTCTCTTCAGCTTGGTTGTCACAGAAAACAGAAAGAATAGTAATACAGAAGTAGAGCATGCACTGTATGCACACTATAAAAATGGTACATTGTGTTCCCCTTCCGACACAATGCAACTGTTATAGACTGCCATGGAGAATAAACATGCTTATTGTTTATATGTAAATACTCTTTTTGCAATTCCCATTATTGATCTTGAAGATGTAGCAGTAAAAGGACCTTTGTTATGCCATGTTTAAAGTACCTTGAGCTAAACATAAAGCTAATGTAAAGCTACTACAGCTTTTTTTAAGTGTTCAACATCTACCTTGCATATTTGAGACCTACAAAGGAGTGTCAAAGATCCCAGTACACAAGGACAAGAGAGGAGCATCCAAGTATACTTGTTCTTTTTTTGATCATATAGCTCGAGGCTTCAGTGAAGAGGCAAACACATTTTTTTAAGGCGGAAGCATTGTAAACATGTCAATATGTCTTTCATGCTTGCAGGTTTGAACTATCGGAAGCTCACGGATGAATCCTCGGATCCACTGGCCACTCTGCAACCAGTGCTGACCAGTCAGAACGTGTTGTCCATCTCCAAACTTGCCAATCGTTTACCTTTGCCCGGCGGTGGTGGTGGGGCCATGGTGTCCGCCAGTGCAGTCCACGCAGTATGGCTGCAGAAGGTGTTCTGGAAAGGGGACCCCCAGCTGCTGAAGAGACCCCCTCAGAGCGACCAAGACTACCTACACGCTTACGACACTTGTGCCAAATACCTGGACAGGCTGGCCCCTGGCGACGCTGTCCGCTTCCTGGATAACATCACCTTCTCTCTTAATGCATCTAAAAACGTAAGCCTTAATTGGACCAAACAGAGGGGCATCTTTTTCATAGAAATTATTCTATGACGAGGGCGGGGGTCGTTTGAGCAGAAGAGGCTCTATTTTCTATTACTTTCTCAGGTAGGAGCTGTGATAGGTAGACAGACTCTGGGTAATTGCAGCACAGAAGGTAGTTGGTTTCTGCCGCAAAGGCAGGATTCGTATTTGGTTAAAGGGAAGATTGCGGGGATTTTCACTCACTACATCAAACTGTCATTTTCCTCACTCCACACTCATCATCGTCGTGCCGGTCTTCTCTAATGCCTGTGGCCCAATTTCTGGAATGCCAAAAGCCCTCTCCTAATTTCAAATACATTATTCTGTTCCCATCCACTTTCTGCAGCCTCAAAGCACATACCAGTCATGATTTATAAAAGAAATTATAAAATTTCACAAGGAATGTCAGCCACATAATTACAGGACTGTGAAAAATTGTCCTGCAGTAGACTTAAAGTGCCTCAGCGCACCTTATCAATAGTAGCCTGCTGTTCTTTTTTTTCTTCGCCCTGGCACCCTGCCAACACCCTTCTCCAGACCTTCCCTTTTTTTTTCTATTTTTGTCCTGTGTCCCTTCTCTTTCCCTACCACTCCAAGAGAGCTAATTGATCCCTCTTGACTTCAGAGCCAATTAAACTCCAATTCCCAGCAGGCAATGTTTTCCCTTTGTGTTCTTTAACATGCAGATTACCTTTCAGGAAGACACCGTCCACTCCCTCTGCCATTACCATCCCTCTCTTCTCTTTCTTCTGTCCTCCTCGGACGTGCAAAGGGAAAATCGAGTCCGTCCCTTCTCACATTTAGGAATGTTTTCGACCTTTTGACCATTGGGTGGCAACGATGAATCATTTCATCATTGCCACCCAGTTGATTAATTTCCTACAAGGCCAAGGAGTGAAATGCATGTCTCAGGCCGAAACTTCCCATTAGACATTTTTTTCTGAAGGGAAAAAGATTATTGATCTCAGCTAACCTCTTTGGTGGATGCATCCCATCTTACTCAACTTCTAACTTCTTTTCTAACCTTACCCAAGACTCTGACTGATGTTGGCCGTGAATACCTGGATTTGATTCAGTAGGATACACACTTCATAACACATTTGTACAAATAAACTCAATTTAAATGAGCGTCTTACTTGCCAGAGAAATGTTCTGACGATCTCGGTGAAGATTACAGCAAATTCAAAATGGGGTATACGTAGCACATGCTGAAAGTGTGAATGTGTGTGTGTCTTGTCGGGGTCTACGTTTGTGCGTTTCTGTGCAAGCACAAAAACCTCCTGTAGCCCGAGGCCCACTCTTCTCCCCATGAATGGTTAACCTGCTCACACTGAATAAAATCAATTACTCCAGGCTGGCAGCTATGATCCCTCTCACTCAAACACACACTCCTTATACACATGCTACTGAAGTTCCTGATAGTATTGAAATGCAGATAGATTAGGTTGTACCTACCTCTCTTTAACTCGGTCCATTTTAAATGAATTTACGAGTATATAACTTGAGCACCTTTCTGTCTGCTTCTCTTTGCTCAATTCCACGCCTCCCCAACTTCCACCTCTCTTCCATTCTCTTTCTTCCATCCATTTCATGTCCAGTTGAGCATCCAAGCGAGGTTGGAGGTGATAAAGCGAGCCACCAAAGCCCTGCGCCAGCTGGGTGAGAAGAACAGGAAGAGAGGAGGTGATGACAGTAGGGAGCAGGAAGGGACGGACCCTGCAGGAATGACTTTTGATGAGGCTCTAGCACACCTGCAGCAATCTCAGGCCCACCTGGACACTCTGAGTCATCCCTTCATTCTGTCACTCAAAGACAGCCAGGAGGTAAGCCCCATCTGCCAAACACTTGAGCCATTTTATTCTTTTTCGAGAGTGAGATTTGCTCTTTGTGTAAATGTGCTTTTAATGATCCATTGAAAGAACACACAAAGTTTAAGAGCGATATTTGCCAGCTGGTTAATTTAAATGGGGACAGAATTATTCTTTAGCACGCAGTACAGTGTATCGTGCAATCATTCTAATCCACAAACTTAAGTGGTAAATAATTACAACTGATATCCAGCCAAACCCAGTTTGTTTTCATGAGAAACACAAAGAGTTTGTATAAAAAGTGATGCAAAAATCGAAAACGCATGAGCTGATCTACTCGTCAAAGAAATGAGGCATGTGGTTAGTCACACAAAAATGGTTCCAAAATAAAGCTAGTTTGTTTGTGTGGATGGATTGTTAATATCATTATCATTACTGCTAAAAGAGCAAATTCTTCAGTTGCTTCTAACTTCTGCTTTTAACTGATCAGCTGATCAGCATCATCCATGTATAAACTCAGTCAATTCAGAAGTCTTTATTTTGTAAACCTTACATTCATAGTACTGTGCAAATGTCTTGAGCCACCTCTCATCTCTTTATATTCTGGTAGTAAAATGGGGGAATGAGTTTAGCGATTTCTTGAAATGTGCAACCATTAATGGAAATACAGTATATAAGAAGAATTTGTACCATTCTAACATCCTGAAAGTCAATATTTGGTACGACCACCTTTATTTTTCAACACAGCTTGAACTCTTTTACACAAGCTTTCTTGTAATTTATTTGAACAAAAAGCCTATTTTATGCCTGTCAAACTTTGTTATCTTTGGCATTTTTCATAGACCCAGCTAAAGAAATGAGAACAAATTATGTTTCTGCAACAGGCTGCTAGTAACAAAGTGTCTAAAAATAAGTTTTAAATGGGTTTTTTAAGCTGTCTGTTATTAGTAGACCCAACAGCGTTCCATCCCTTGAGCTCGGTGTATGTCTGGCTCCTTGGAAGCAAAATCAGTGAAGAAATGCAATCCCCACACAAATGCAATTGCCTATGAAACGGTAAGTTTAATAGGCCCTGAAGTGAAGAAGACATTTGACTCTCACTTCTTACTTCTTTGCCAGTTCATAAGGTCACCTTTGGCTGGACATACAAATGGTGCCTGCATATACAGTACTTGTAACGCTTGTGTCTATGTGTGGGTATGTGTGTTGTATATTTTGGGGGTGGTTCTGCTCGGCTAAGCTCTTCCCAGCCTCAGAGGGGCCAGTCAAGGGTATATTAATGTAAATCTGTGGTCTGCTGTTTCAAATGAGCCCCGCCGTATGGACGTATATACGGTACAAGCACCATGCTGTATCTCATTAAGCAAAGTCACACTGACTTACCCCACTGTCACCTCACTGTGGCTGCCTGTGTGTGTATACACAGTATGAATGTGGGGCTAGAGAGAGGGGACATTATAACTTGGCGAGCTAAGTGTTGCTATGCGACAAGATATCATTGAAAACTGGTGATTTCTGACCCCCACACTGTGCAAGTTAATAATATTTAGTCCCAGTTTTAACTGTGTTTAAAAGCACATACCCTCCATAATAGAGTGGAAGACACAAGCATTACCAGGCAGAGCTTTAGGGCAGAGTCACTGATGCATACATGGGCGCACACACACATACACAAGCACACACACAAACACTGCATCCTCTATAATATAACTTCCCTTTTTTTGGTGGAGGATGTGATTGTATCCTTGAAGATGGATTAAAAAAAGGGATATAAGAACCAGAAAAGGGCAGATAGGTAGGGAGAGATAGATACAAGAAGCTGTGTAGGCTCTGTTTGGCTATACTGTGGTCGTTTATCAAGTGTACGTGACCAGCTGCTAGAAATATTGTTAAACCTTTCTAACACAAAGAATCTAACACAGAGGCCTTGACCTACAATAAGGACATCAAATGGCATGTTCTTGATATTGTAAATAGTGATTTTTAAACTATTAACTCGTGCAATTGTGAGAAAAACAGCAAAGAAAATAATAACAACAGATCGTGTGATTTGTCTCTGTAGCAGCAGGGCTATTCCTTTCTATGTTCCATATTCCTTTTGATGTGGTGAATCACATACTGTGGGCTATGAAAACCATGTCCTTGATAATTACACTTTAGAGTAGTATATAATATTAACAAAATTAACAATAGCCTTTTTTTTCATCCACACACTGAGACTGCACAATGATACACAGAGTGGCTAAGATCTCCATTATCCTACCAGCATCCCCCATTTCCTCCAGGTGAAATGGGAATCCCTATTACATGCCCTTTTTTCCCCCTAGCTGCTACTCTTTGGAGGAGCCTCATACCCGCTACTTTCTTTGTCCTTAAACTCTTTTGTGATCATAGCTAAGGATTGGAACAGAGAGCGATGAATTGAGAGCTTAGTTTTATGACACACTCATCATGTCATCATCATGTCCATTTCCTCTAACTGGCGCTTTACTTAAAGTGCTAATTTTTTCTGACAGGCATTCGTGGTCTGGCTCTTGGCACTGAGTGCTGCAGAACACATCCGTGAAACTAAAAGGATATCCACAAAAGAGATGTTACACAACAAGACACTCTTCAGGCTTTATCTGATATTATGCTTTGAAATTTAATATACAGAGAAAATATCATGCATATTTGATATTCCTAGCATAAATATGATGTCAACATAAGAAATGTATTTATTTGAGTAACCTGAATATGAATATTTATACTTACCAGCAGATTTGTTCGGTACACCTGCTCAACTGCACATTAGGGCAAATATGCCAATCACAGAGCAATACCTAAGGGCATTTAGGTATGAAGACAGGGTCAAGACGACCTGCTGAGGTTCAAACTGAAAATCAGAATGAGGAAGAATGGTAATTTAAGTGACTTTCCACATGGCATCATTATTGGTGCCAGACAGTCTAGTCTATTTCAAAAACGTCTGATCTATTAGGGTTTTTCTCCATCTCCAGGGTTTACAGAGAATGGTCCAAAAAAGAGAAAATCCAGTGAGCAGCAGTTCTTTGGGTGAAAATGCACTGTTGATGTCAGACGTCACAGGAGAATTGCAAGACTGCTTTGAGCTGATAGGGATAGTTAGAACAAAGGTATGCAGAGCATCTCTGAATGCACAACACGTTGAACCCACAGTCATCGGTTAAAGATGGGCAACAGTTCACACAAGCTCACGTTGTCAGGTAGCAACATTGAGATAGTAGAAGTCCAATTTAATGTAAACAATATGAATGTCGTTTATACACCACAATGAGCCTGATTAGCTGACTCATGTTCAACCCTTTGTGACCATAATGAGCCCATCTTCTAATGGCTTCTTCCAGTAGGATAACTCACCATGTCACAGAAGCCCAAATCATGTCAAACTGGTTTCTTGAACATGACAATAAGTTCATTTCAGAGGCACACCAGATTGAAGTTCACACCATATCTCAATCCTTTGGGGTGTGATGGAATGGGAGACTCACATTATTGATATGCAGCTGACATATCTGCAGCCAATATGTGATGCTGTCATGTCGATGTGAACCAGAATCTCTGAGGAATGTTTCCAGCACCTTGTTGAATCTGTTTGAACATGTGCCAAACACCTTCACTATTAAAATATCTTATGGATTTGGACGATTTCCAAGTAGTATTTTAATGGTGAATTTGGAAAAGATACATGAGACACAGAAAGCTGATACTGCAACTGAACTGTCTGGATGTAGCTTCCTGCTGAGAGTTTGTGTCAAAAAGAGACCTTAGTTTAGGAGGAGGGTCTTTCAATGGCTTGAGCTCAATTCTACTGCAGCTGCAACAGGCACTGAAGGGTTTGTGATTAGACTGAATGTTGGAAGGTTCCCTGGGGAACATGACAGCATTGCAGCAAACGCACACCAAATCCATCTTTTATGCATGAAATTGAACTGCATTTATGACTTCTGCAGCTGCCTGGGCCGAAGTTTCCTTCTTGCTCTCTGGACCTGTGGATCTTTTTCCAGTGCTGACTTGTTGTATGTCACTGACCCTGAAAGTATTTAGAATGTTGTTTGAAATTCGACACATGAGGCGCACTTTTTGATTGAAGGTTTTTAGTCATTAATTAGTGTAAATATTGAACTGGGATGACCAGTAATCATCCCTTCAAAACAATATGCGATTGCTTTTAGTTTATATGCCATGTAAAAAAAAAAAAAAAAGTTTATGGAATGAATAGTGAAAAGTGGCCATGGTTCAACAATGATTAATGAAACAAATCAAGATGGGATAGAGTAATTACTGAATCCTTTCATGCATATACTTTGAGAACTGAAGCAAGGTGTTTAAGTTCATGTTTTTCTTGCAACTAATTAAAATATGGATATCTTTAGAAGTGCATTATTTTTCAAAACATATTCTGAAGGAGTTATTTATTTGGTCACTAAAGTAGTAGTAAAAACAATATGCTGAAACTCATGAAGCTTGTTTTTTATATTAGGTGCACTTACTAACTGCTAGTACAGTCCCGTATTGGACACCATGTGTGAAAGGAGGAAAGTATCAGCAATTAAATAACCTTTAGCTTCTGGCAACTCCAAAGACCTTGTCAGCCTTATCCTCTGGCATTTGTGCTCACAGCGTTTAGCTGAAAAGTCAGATAGCAGTGTAAAATGTAACAACCAGAGGCATGTGACCATGCATTAATAGAGCCAAAAACCTGATAATGACACTCACACATTGAAAATGTCTGCATGTGACACAGAAGAGTAAATGGTAATATACAGTGCCAGGAAAAAGCATTTGCCCTCTTTCTGATGTCTTAGTTTTTTGCATCTTTCTCACACTTAAGCTTTAATATTAGACATAGATACCTGATTAAATGCAAAATGCAGTTTTAAAATGTTCATTTATTAAGGAAAAAAGTTATCCAAACCTACTTTGGCCTACTGTATGTGAAAAAAATAGTTGACTCCTAAACCTAATAACTGGTTGTGCCACCCTTGGCAACACTATCGCCACCATGTTTAACTGGTGGGTTGATGGTTTGTTTTGGTTTTTTTATGAAATGCTGTATTAGTTTTAGATGTAACAGGACTCAAACCTCCCAAAAGCTGTCTCATCACTCCACAGAATATTTTCCCAAAAGTCTTGGGGATCATATAGATGTGTTTTTTTTTGGTAATTGTGAGACGAGCCTTTCTATTCTTTTCGGTCAGCAGTAGTTTTCGTCTTGAAATTCTCCCATGGATGCATTTTTGCCCAGTCTCTTTCTTATTCATGAACCCTGACCTTAACTAATGTAAGTGAGGGCTGCAGTTGTTCCGTTGCAGATGTTGTTCTGGGTTCTTTTGTGACCTCCTGGATGGGTCATCAATGCACTCTGAGTAATTTTGGTAGGCCGGCAACTCCTGGGAAGATTCACTACTGTTCCAAGTTTTCTCCGTTTGTGGATATTGATGTCAGTACTTTGTTTCTCAGTTGTCTCTTTAGATCATGGCATGATGTGTTCCTCTGATAAAGTGGTGAACGTCATCTCATCTTTACTTGTGAAAGAAACGGCCTGTCTGATTTTGTTTATTTTTATTTAAATCATTAATTATTTTACTGCCAGGGTCCCAGTTGTGAGATGCGTTGGTGGCGAGTTTTCCAGTAGTATTTCGACCCTATCCTAACATTTTAGACCTGAGTGTTTATCTTAAGAAGAACACATTTCTCAGTTTTAACATTTCATATTTTGTTTTTACCCAGCTTTAAATTTGCAAATTATTACATTCTGTTTTTCAAAAGAGGTTATGATTGAGAACCTAACTAAATACATTTTGTACTTCCTACGACACACATGTCCTTGATCTCTGACAATTTTGTGCACTTTTTTCACAGTGCCTTTTTCCCCCTTAAGAACTCTTTCTGCCATCTCATTAATATTAGTTTGTCTCTAATGTCTTAATATTTTATGGCTTCTAAAAAGACTCTGATCTTGCACATTGAGATTAAGTCTACCACCTCAGTCTTTAATCATTATTTTTAACATCATTGTGTTTCTCTTACTTTTTTCCATGTTTTGTTCCTGTTCTAGGAGCAGCTGCGGGCCTACAGTCAAATTTACGATTTGTCCCGTTCTGAGAGGTCAAAAGTCTGCGAGTTAGCAGTCACTATGGCAACTGATGGACAGCCCCTGGAGCAGATTGGAGAGCTTCTGCGTGTCACTGTTGGATCCTTAGACCTGTCTCTCAAAAGTGTCCTTCACGATGCTGTGGAGAGAGTAGTCGCTGCACTCAGGTATTTTATTTTCGATGTCAAGGTTCTTGAGGTTCTACAGTATGTGCAAAAAAACACACAACATAAACTCTGAGGTGATAAGTGCTGTCAATACCCATGTACATTGACAGCACTGCACTGCCAAATGTTAGTTAATCTGCTTTTAGCAACTTCCCAACAATGCCCCTACATGCACAATGACAGAGAATCTTGAATCGCGAAATATGCATCATTTTGAGAAATACAGCTTTTTCTTTCTGGTAGCACTTTCTGTAATGGCTTGGTAATAACATGTTAATAATGGATTAATGTTTGATAAGCAGTTTGTTAATAAAGAGGCATTAACTAAGTAAATGCAATATGCAATTACCAAATTAACAACCAAGTAACAGCTTGTTATTACTAATGTAATAAGAGACCACAAATGGTAGTAGTGTAGACATTTAAAAGGACCAATGAGGCAAAATGACTAGTGTAACAATGTAATAATCTTAATTATTAACTCTATAACACATAAATATTACTGTTTTTACGGAACTGTAATATAAAGCGCTACTCACTTTTTTGCCAAAAGGTTAATGAGCTATGAAGCTGTAATCATGAGGTGAGCAGCTTAGTTGAAAGCTGAAAGCAGGGGAAAACTTGTAATCTGGGATTCATTGAAAAAATACAAAACCACAGCTTTCAGAGTTCTCCATCTCAAGACATCCAGACCGTTGGTAACTCTAGTCCTCCTCTTAAAACATTTTTAGCTAAAGCTCTTTTTCAACAGAAAAAACACACATGCAAAAAAGTTGCCTTCAGCTGAATGCTCTGGACTGCACTCTGCCATTTCACTTTTACCATGCTGTAAGGGAGCTCATTCTGTAGTCTCTTTATAAATGCAGGGAGTGCTAAGACCTTCAAAGGCAGGGGTTTAGAAGCACCAGCGTCCACAGTTGGCTGCATTGGCTGCCAATTGTGACCATTTCTCCACTAAAAAAGAAAATTTTATATACACACACACACACACACACACACACACACACACACACACACATACATACATACATACATACATACATACATACATACAACCCGACACACATAAAAAAGGATTGGGCACAGTGAAACAGTGGATAGGTCCTGAGTTTGATTACACCATTTGGTCAGGCCGTTCAGTGTGGTACCTGGGATAGGCTCCAGCCACCGTGACCCTGATAAGAATAAGCGTAACAGAATGGATGGATGAGTAAAAAAGCGTTGATTGCTAAAAATGTAATTTTAAAAGATTACCTACTGTATTTAGAACCTTTAAAACTTCCATCCTAAGCTGTTAACAAACAAAGCAGATTAAATGAACTGTACACATCAGCAACAAAGCACAATGACTTTCTGGAGGCTACATTAGGCCCAAAAACCCCACGTTTAACACACTGACTTTGTAAAGACAGAAAGAACAAATCAGTTACAGTATCTTCTATATTTGAGTTGACCTGCATAATTACGTTTTTGAGTCTAGATCACATACAGAAACCTGTACAAAGAGATCAAACCGCTACAGACCTCTTACTGCAATCAAATTCTTTACCGCAGCCTTGCTAAAATAGCAAAAATAAACAAATAAATAAATAATATATAAATCTCAAGCTTCAATTCAAGTCTAAAAAATATCTTAATTCTCCACCTGATGTCTGAAGGTAGTGATTATTTTTGTGGTTGTAGATCATAGATTGTGTTGCACAACGCTAGACCCCCTGTTAGCCCTGAGTTGTTCAGAAAATTGTTAATATTAGGACAGTGTTGAAAAATTACAGTTGTACAGTAGTCTTGTGTGCTGTGTGCTATCAAACATACCACCAGCTGTGACAAGCCCAATAAAGGAAGGAGGAAAATTTAAGACGTCAGGTACGTGTGGCTCCCTTTTGTGCTAATTTAATCTTTTTTTCACATTCGCTGTTGCGCCTTGCCAAACAACATTATCATCTACACGTAGCCCTTTCATTATCTGTCAGTGCAGATTGTATGGAAAAATTAATGTATTTTTATAACTATCCAGATAAAGCGAAGTGTCTACATTCAGCTCAAAGCAGGCTTTTAAACATACTGTGCGCCACCTGCTGACACCACCTACGACCTGATCTTTGTTGGTTGTTATCTGAAAATATACTGTATATATATCTGTCCACTTTGGGCTGAGCATGTTGGTGGGAAGAACACTGTCAAAACAAATGCCTGAAGTGTTGAACTGAATCTGCAGTAGCTGCCTGTGGGAGTTGGGCTCACAGTCTTTTATTGGTGTTTTCCTGCTCCCAGAAATCAAAAGGAAGGCAGAGATGATTCACCAAGATGTGTCTGCAGATGTGCTAGATTTAAGGGCCGTGGTAAACACTTGGATATTGTATAACATCCAACGAATACATGTATATGTTTGTTACTTAGTTTCTTGAGAAGAAGTGAGTTAAAACCCGTTATAGAGAGTTGTTTTGATTTAACATACTGGAAGATGATTTTTTTAATGATTTTCCTTTTTGCCCCTAGAACCTCAAGAGCTCAGACAGGCAGACCAGCGAGCAGGGTTTAACTGACAAAACCAGATATCATCAGGCCATCTGATTGGCTTGATAAATGAGTATCACCCGCTGTGATTATAATCCTGCCTCATTTCCAGCTTTTTTTATAGCTGCTCAATGGTGCATGCTTCAGATAAATGGCACCTGAATCTGCAGACACACACACGCACAGGCACTCACACACACTTGTATTTGTATAGACTTGGGGGTCATTATCCCTAATGAACACACACACACACATACACATACACACTTTATTCTGTGCACATGTTCTTCCCTTTTCTCTGATTCATTATCTTTTTTATAATTAATGCAGCCTGATACAGCTGTTCCCCTCCAGATCTCACTCTGCTCCCATACACACACCCAGAGAGTCTGGGTGTGTGTGTCAGGTGCAAGACTGCACACAGAGAGAGCCCTATTTATTCTCTGGAGGTTTTCTTTGCCTTGAACACGTCACTCTGTGTTCTTACATTATGGATATCCCTTTATGCGTCGACTGCGTGTGGCTGCGAGCGTGCGTGTCCGTAGTTTCGGGGCTTTCTTGAAGCATTGTGTTTGGCAGTTATGAATGAGGTGGTCTTGTTTTTGGCTCTCTCAAAGCCTTGAGTCTGGTACAGCAGGCATACCTGAGCCTCACACTAATAGCCGTCTTTTGTATCTGTCATAACTGCTTTGTTTGTGTGTGTTTAAATTCAAAATGTAAGTAGTGAAATCCAATAAAGAAAATGCTGCGTCATCTTTCCACTTTTTGCCCAGATCATCTGTATGTTGTGTGCGTATAAAGCGTGTGTGTATGTATGTGTGTGTGTGTGTGTGTGTGTGTAGGCAGTTATATGTATTGGCCGGGGCATACCTTCGTTTGTGTATGTGTATGGATACAATTCCAGCAGAAAAGTGGAAGTGAGTCGGGGGAAATCACCTTTTTTCCCTCCCCCCTTTGTTTCTTTCTTTCGTTGTGAAAAATGGCCTGTGAACATATGGTGCACACACACATATACAGCAGCACCCAGAGCCACTCTACAAATGCACTAATGATGTACCTTCTTAAGCTTACCTACTATTATGTGGATTTAAACCTCATCTCATTACGCCTCTTTTTATTATCTTTAAATTATTAAAATTAACGTGTTCTTGTAAATTTCCACCAGACTCGATGAGCTTGTCACATTGGAGATGGATATTAATGGGGTTTTTTTTCTGTTTCATCTTGTCTGTAAGACTTGAAATAATTTTATGATGGTTAATTTAACAAAGGTTCATTCCCTTCAAACAATTAATTGCCGCCAGACACATTTTTAACTAACACCGTCCCTGAGAAGGAAGCCTTTGATTTTTTTTTTTAAGTTGCTGTCCCTTGACATTGTGCTAATTTGAAAATCTTATCTTAATTAGCTGATTATGTAAGATGATCGTGGTGATGTGGTTTGTTTTGCAGTGGAGACCCATGCGCCCTGACAAATTACCCACAACCCCTCAGGGTCCTGGAGGCCATGGTGACTGCTGTGCACAACAGTGTGCAGAGTGGGTAGGTTACATCTGTCAACTCATACAACACACTTACAGTGACCCATTCTCTGATTTCCTTTGTAGTCCCTAAACTAAACTGCCCTCACACAGCCAATGTCAGAGCACTTAATCGCTTGTATTTTGAGTTCTATGTAAATCAACTAAGCCTTAAAGATTTTCTTCAGCTTTTGTCATCCTCTCTTTGCACTCTGCATCTTTTCAGTTCTATTCAAGGGCTGAAATTAACACCTGCTGAGTGTTAAATATCAGTTAAATGTCTGCTAAATAAATGAAGATAAATTGACAAAAGGCACCTGGCAGCCTGTCTTGTAGCTCTTTTTGACGACGAAAACGTTTTGACAGCATCTATTGTACCCTGGTCAGCTTTTTCATGACCAAAAGACAAACAAGGCACACGGAAATAATGGATCTGTGACAAAAGAACTTTAAATTAATGCATCATACTGGAGTCATGCCCACTGCATTACTTTGGAAAATGTGAAATTTCAAAGAAGGATGGCATAAATGGTAGACCTTTAACAACTTCTTACTGACAAAGACATAACTTATAGCCTGTTACATGCTAGAGTACGTAACAGATAACCTAAACTATTTGTTTTTATTGTTGGTATTCAATTCAATGTAATAACCAAAGAGTTCTTTTTTTCACTGATTGTGAAAAAAGGAACATTTTCTTTTAAATCCCAGTTACAGATATTCACACTTCTTTCACTGCTCTGTTGCCAAGTCAAACATATGGAGCTACCCACTATAGCAAACTCTTTTTTTCCCGGATTCCCTTCCTGACACAAACCCAAAGTGAATTTGTGTCTCTGGCTGGAAACCTCCGCTTGCCAAGCAAAAGTGTTAACCACTACACCATTGGAGGCACCTCTGAATTCACAGACAGTTGCTGTTTTTCTTAATTAATGATAAAGTCCTTAATTTTTTTGAAAATGTCCTTATTACTACACAAGCGTTTACGTCATATAAAGTACAAAAACTGTGATATATTGTTAAAATCAGGTCCAAAACATGGGAATAGAGCAGCTGCGAGAGAATTCAATAGGAATGAATCAATGGTACGGAAGTAGGGGAAGCAAGAAGAATGAGTTGAGAAGAGTTTGACTTATCTGACTGTTTTGTTTCACTTAATGTGCCTCATAATGCGGTGTGCCTTCTGGTCCGAAAAATACAGTAACTTCTACCTTCCTTTAGCATGTCCAGAAGTCCAACTTTTTGTGCGACAGTTAGCATCGTCCTCTGCCTTTTGGGTGCTACCGCAGGTGCCTTTGACGGTGCAAAACATTTCGTCAACATTGTTGTGTTTGTTGGGGAGAAAACTTTCAAAGATACAGTACAGCACTTCAGAGTCACACTGCTAGCAATCGAAGATTTATGTAAATTTGACAACTTTGACACAACGTAACCCTAGCTATAGTTGAATTATTTAGTTTGTAAAAAAAAGCCCAACAGAATAACATACTTAGTTTCCTACAGCTCAGTTTAACGTCCTCAAATCTTTGTGCAATCTGTCTAACAGGCAATTTCTTGTTTCTTGAAAGAAACAAGCAAACTACTTGGTAACATTTAGACATCTTAGTGTGAACTCTACACCTAGTCTCTCAATCTCTGTCTCTTTATCTGTACCTCACTTTGCCTGCTGTCAACCTCCCTCTCAAATCCTCCTGCAGTGACAGTACCGTGACTTCAGATGACCTCCTGGCTTGGCTGCGTCCGTTCTGCGGTGACGCGTCTCTGCCTGTGCGGCCTCGCATCGACGTGCTGCAAATTCTGGAGAGTAACTTCAGCCTCGGAGATGGTGATGTTCGTCTTCTGCTACTTTACAGGACTCAGGCTGTCCTCAGGGACAGAGAGGTAACGTTACTGATGCTCTCACACGTGTTTGAAGCTATGAAGATTTAACCCTCATGCTAACAAAGTGAGAAATATACTTTACTTGACAAACAAAGTGCTCTACAGAAGCACATGGTAAACTATCTACAGATGGGTAGAGAGGTCCGATTTTCCTGTTGTCCATTCTTGTACATTTTCAAAAGAAAATAGAAGCAGAGAAGATAAAAAGGAAAATGGAAAGAAAAGAGAATCATTAGTGTGAAGACATTTTACATACAAAAACGAATGTGTTAATTTTAATAGCACCATCAAAAAATAGTATTAAATGGTTGTGATCATACGAAAAAACTTAAATATAACATCTCTGGGATTATTCTCTTTTATGATGGACTCAGACAGTTGGAAAAATCCACAGCCTCCAACCTAAAGACCACAGGGAGTAGTTTTCAGTGGGCATGTGGCATGGATAACTTGCACAGCTTCATATCCAAGTTTTGGAGCAATACACTGTCTTCCAGAAAAGTGTCTTGCTCATCTCAGCAATGCTCTGCTAGACAACATTTTGCAAATCATTGAATTCTATTTTTAATAACATTTTACACAACTTTTTTCCCCTCTTTTTTTAAAAAAAAAAAAAAAAAAAAAAAAAAAAACAACAACACAGGATGTCACATTTAGTGTAAAATAAAGTAGCTGCATTCTAAAAGATGTCAGTGTAAGAAAAGTGCCTCAGTTTCTTGACAACATGAATACATGTCAGTGGAATCTACTTAACTTTGAATGTGTGGAAACAAGTTTGTAGATGTAATTAGAGATAAAAACTATGATTCTGAAGCTTGTTAACCCACAGTGGGTTTTGCACAAGCTCCTACAACCAGGTTTTTAAAATCATACTAAGGGATAAATGTTTAGATTTAAAATAACCGCATAAATATATGTGAGTATTCCTAATCCGTATGTGTCATTTGCATATTTGCAGTAGTATGTAACATATGTATGTTGCTATGCGTGTGGCTGTGGCTCTCCCCTCCTCCCTCCCTGGTATAGCAGACAGCTGACTGGCTAGTCACTAAGTTATTTGACTGACTAATTAATGGGCCAAGCTGGATAATTAGTGTGTAAATGTATGCAGGCAGCCTTGGGCCATTGTCAGCGCAGGTAGACAGGTGTGTGGGCCCGGACTCTTTAACTAATTAGGTGAACTCCTAACATTTGGCAGGTTCTGATGAAATATATACACACACACACACAGGCAGACACACGTGTGCACACTTAACAGAGCGTACATCCAAGGGATCTGTTAATTAATCTTGTAAAAGAAGTCTCGTTGTAAGAACCAGACTCGTTTCAGATGAAGTGCCACTTTCTCTCATCTCTCCCTAAGGCAACCAAAAGGCCTTTAAGTGTGAGAGTGGGGTTCTTGTAGCCAAATGTCTGTTTTAACTTTGATTATTCAAGATTTTTGACTGTTGAAAATGCTTTTTGTGTTTTCACATCTGTACTGACACTCTCGTCCAAACGCATGCACAACAACGCGCTCTCACTCTTTTATTTATTACATTTTGCCTTAATAATTGTAGCAACTTTTCATTGTGTCAGCTGCTCGACTGGAAACAGTTGCACATTAATCATGTTGGCTAGGCCGGTACCACCCGTAAGCAGAGCTGGCACTGACAGCAGGAAGCTGCCCCAAGGCCACGCCGGAGACTTTGTTGTGCCCCACTCTGACCTTATCATGCTGGCTTACAGCCCGAAAGGGAGAAAAGGAGTAGGAAAAGGGGAGAAGTGGTGCTCGCTTAGAAGAAATAAAAGAAAGTCAGATTCTGACAAAGGTGACAAGGGAGGAAGAAGGAAGGAAAGAAGTTGGTAATGTTCCCCCTCTGCTCCCTGGTTCCTTAACTAATCAGTGCAGCTCCTTCTTAAAAGCATCCCACAGACTACACATTCATAGAAAAATGCCACATCTATAATACATACTAGTATATACCCAGCCCTCCTGTGTCATATGCACATATTACTCAGATAGTCATGCAAAAGGGTTGCCTGCTGTGATTTCCATGACAACCACGGTCTCGAGCCACAGTTTGAATCGAACTGAAAGCACTAGTATGTTTCTGTAATGCTTCCTTTTCAGCTTCTGTGTGTTTGCTGTTCTGACAAAGATATCTGGATGACACTGTTTTCAGTGATCAAAGCACAGTCTGTCTTACACACACACACAGTCTTTGTTTGTCCTTCAAGCTCGAGCCCTGGGAGCTTGAGGGCTCCTGTGCAGCATCTTTGCGCTTTTGCGGTTGGTATTTCTCGAGCTACTCTTGTTCCTTCTTCTTCTTGCTATTACTTGGTATTGCTCTATCTGTATTTTTCACAGTAGAACATAGAAAAATTGTGAAAATGTTTTGAATTTGATGGCAACAACATGTTGGCATATTTACCACTATGTAGCATCTACCTCTGCTTTACAAACAGCCTGTAAATGTCTGGGAACTAAGGAGACCAGTTTCTGGAGTTTTTTAAAGCAATGCTGCCCCATTCTTGGCTGATATAGATTTCTAGCTGCTCAACAGTCCTGGGTCGTCTTCTCAAATTTATCATTTCATGCTGCTCCAAATGTTTTCAGTTGGTGGAAGGTTTAGAGTGCAGGTAGGCCATTTCTACACCGTTCTCTTTGAGCACTGATGATGCCTTTCAGATGTGTAAGCTGCCACCTCTATAGGTACTAAACTAAGCAATGATACCAATCCAGATGTTCCCCCTCTACTTTAGTCTGGAGGACACAGGGTCCATGTTTTCCAAAAAGAATATCAGAATTCCACATTTCCTAAGTGTCTTTTACATGAGTTTTGGCCAGGAAAAAATGGGCCGTTTCTGGATCATGTATGGATTCTTCTTTGTGTGACAGAGCTTTGATGTGCATTGTATGTATAGGCATATGTCTTTATTTCCTTCTTCCTTTTTGATTTTAATTAATGAAAACTCACTGATGATTCAAAAGGGTCACAAAGCTTATTTGTTCTTCTGTTATTATAAGTACTTTTTAATTATGAAGTAATTTCATGAATGAGGATGCAATGATGAAAAGTCCACTGTTTAAAACAAAGTGGATTACTGTTTCATACGACATGGTGCAAATTGATTCAGTGAATTTTGTCAATGGGTTACAGATATTAACCTGGACTAGTAAAATAAACTTAAAAAGATTGATGAAAAATATATCAAAATGTATGTTACTGAGGTTTTGGAGCAAAGATGATAAAGTCATGGATACGAATGATAATGAAAGGTTATTGTTGGTCTGCTGTTACGCATTATAATTGTATTGTGGATCATCAGTCCTGTCAAACTGACTGCTAACCTTTTGGTGGAAGGGACAAGCAGAAAGAAACTTAATTTCAGTCATTAATACCAGCTCACAATGCAATTCCTTTGGTTGTAGACAGCTTCCAGGCTTTTAGCATGAAGACTCTAAATCAGAGAGCCAGGCTTTGCCTGAAGGTAAAATGAATAAACAAAACCACAGATTAAACAAATGAGATATAATATGCTAATCAGCAAGCTTTAGAAGATACTAGAAGCTGGATTTTGTTGAATTTAGTCAAATTGATTAACCGCTTCTCGCTCTGAAAGTAGTTGTTTACAAAGACATGAATCGCACATTACTTTGGCATGTTGGAAGTTTTTTAAGTTATAAACTGTAAAATTTTAGTTACTGTTCTAAATTGTGCTAATAGGTCAGAGCTTGTCCAGTATATACTATATGCGGACAGTAGTTACTTAAAGACCATACAGTCAAAGGGACTTGTTGAGGGCAGCTGTCCAATAGGGTGGTTTCCTTAACCCTAGAACACTATCGCTATAAATAGTAACACGATCACTAGTGCCGGGTGATTTTTACCCGATATAATTTAACCAATGAGTAATCAAATATATCAAAATATGACAACACATGACAAATTAGAGTGGTCTTCTTTTACTTTCAACTGTGCCATGTCTAACAAAATGAAAAATAAACCTAAAACAAAATAATGACTCTGGAAAGCTGGTCTTTGGTCCACCCATTCCTGGGACATTTGAGACTTCCGTGGTGAATGCACAGGCTCCTCGACACGCAAACAGCTGGGGGAGGGAGAAATCATGTAAATGTATTTTCTCGGGTATAAATCACCCGGCGATAGTGTTCTAGGGTTAAGAACTATACTTTTTTAGTGCCTTTCACACAACCAGTAGAAACACTGATATGATGTATTAGCCAACTAAGAGCTAGGCAGCAAGCATAACCAGCTGGAGGATATCGGTGATCATGATAACAGCAGAATTGCAGAGGGGGTGTGTGGTTGAAAGTACCTGTTTTTTTTGCTCTTTTAAAGTATAGTAAATAACATTGCAAGTATCTAGTTTCCTGATATATGTTTTAAGAGTGAAAGGTGCCATTAACCTTAGACAGAGGCTTTCTCTGGCAAGCTGCTCCTGAATCAGCTGATGCATCTAAAACTTTGGAATAGGATAGAATATAATAGCTCTTTATTATCATTATACATGTACAACAAAATTGTGGATTTTGTACTTGCATTACAAGCACATGCCAATTCAGATGCCACTTTGTTTGTTGTAGGTTTTTTTTTTCTTTTCGTTAGGCTCAATGAGTTAGGAGCAAAAGCTTTTACTGTTTCTCTGTTTTTAGTTGAGTTCAGCTAACGTTAAAGTCCTTCTGTAATGTCTGCTACAGTTTTCCTGCTTTTCCCCCCCCCTATAAAGACATCTTGAAAACTGGGATTTTGATCTGGACACTGATATTAGACTTATGGTATTCGACTTAACAAACATGAAAAGCTTCTTGCAGTCCAAAATGACCTATATAGCATGTCTCTTTAACTGTTTCCGATTATTCATTGTCATCTGATAAGCTGCTAGCAAGCTTTCAAATCTTAAACCTCGGGGCACACAGCTTGAACTAATGCACCTGCACTTCAATATCACCAAGGATGAATTTAAATCACCTAATGCAAAAACGAGAAAAAAGGGACTATCCATTTAAGCCTGCAATAACAGATCTTCACGCCACTATAGAGTAGCTGAAACAGGGTATAAAGAAAACACTGACACCATTTATGTTGAGACTGTGACCTTCTATATATATTTTTACATCTGCTAGATATAGAGCAGTGTTTGGATTCATATGGAGTCATTACAAATGTAGGTTTTATAATAACCTTTCATTTGAAGTAGGCTGGATCAAAACAGCCTGAAATTTAGTGTAGTGATTGCTCATTGATTTGAATTCTGCCAAGACACACGCTGCACATGGTCAGTTTATCTATTGTTAGTATAAAATTAGTTAGTATAAAAGTGTTTTTGACACTCTCTGCCTGTGTATTTATGGAATGTGTGTGTATATATATATATATATATATATATATATATATATATATATATATATATATATATATATATATATATATATATATATATATATATATATATATATATATAATATTGCCACTATTCCCCAAGAATAGCTTCTTGACAGCCACCCTTCCACTGAGTCCATTTCTGATGAGGCGTCAGTGAACAGTAGACATCTTACTTTCCTCACAAATCCTAACTTGATTTACAGAGTACAGTGCCTGTAATATTTCTGTCTGTACATCTTCAGCTGGTTACGTTGTCGTTTTTATGCCACACAGCCAGACAGGCACCCATGCATTCCAGTGTGCCGACTCATGATAGAGACAGACGTGTGCTATTATGATGGATGCTGTTTTGTTCAGTGGTGACCAGACTGGGTCAAGTTGGGCTGTGTCAGTGGAAAGGCCAGTGCATGATTCACAGCCGCTGCTTCACAAAGACCCACAGATGATACATCAGAAGGAGAGAGGGATAATGATGGATAAAAGATATGAAAAGAGAAAGGAGGGAAAGATTCAGATGATGTTGAACGAGAAAAAGGCAACAGCGTTTCGCTTAGCATCCCGACGCATCCTCCTTAGCATTCCAACACACTATGTAGCCAGAAGACATCTAAAAAGGAAGATATTAATGTGCCCAATTGTAATGCTGACATTTAGGTAGTGCAGGGGTGGGGGTGGGATGGGAGGGGGTTGATACAGGAGAAGAGGCATGGAGGTTGTAAGAGGTGAAGTCAGGCATAGATTTTGTGACTTAATTTTGAATGATTAGTCATAAGAGCAGGGCATTCAAATGTCAACACTGTCAAGATGTGAGGGTCTGTTTTGCCTGTTTGATGGGCCTTTGTGTATATTGTGCATTTGGCCTTTTTGTCACTAACAACCGTGTACTTAAGGTTATTTCTTTATGACATTTCAAAGACAATCAGGAAACGTCAGAAAGCAAATATGCGTGTAAGTGTAGGTGCACACTGTACACTGCTTGTTGACGTAGCTGCCATCTCTGCTACTACCTTGATTTCGTTTTGTGGGGATGTTAATTAGTATGCCAAATCCCGTGGCAGTCCTAGCAATAATGGCCACAGCCGGCTTACACACACATACACACACACACCTACACACACTCAAGTGCAGTGAAAGAAGGTGGCTCTCTGCATCAAAGCCTTCATATAGCTTTTCACTGTAAATGAGAAGGAAAATCACATACATGTCTGTGTGGGTGAATAAGCAGTGATCACAGATTCATGCTACGTGTCTCCGTCAATGTCATGGATCATTTGCCGTGAAACACTGCTTTGGTGCAGTGCTGTTTGGACCAAGCAGTGTGTCATCTATATAATAATATGGATGAAGTGAGGTGAGCAGAATGGGCTCTGCCATTCCCTCCATAAGCTTCTCTGTAGCTACACCACCTCCCGACCTCACACATTAAATCCAACCTAGCCTGTGTCTGACTTATACCGAAGGCAGGTCTTCTTCTCCTTCCTTTTTTCCCCCCCCATTTCACATTTCAAAATGTCACGTCCTTTTCCCCCCTTGCAATTCATTGATTATTTTTTATTCATATTTGATAAGGTTGAAATTATGGGTTATTCGGCCAAACATATTCCCCAAGTATATAATTATTCCTGTCAATCATAAAAACATATTTTATTCTTTATATTCACTTTCTGCAGTATTCAATTATTTCCTCTTTGTCCGTTCTTTTTCATGGCCTGTCTTGATAGCAGAAAGTTATATCTAAACACACTCCTGATTCTTGATTCCCGCAGTCTCTTTATCAGTCTTTGCTTTTGTTTCGTTGATAGAATTTCCATTTTTATGCACCAATTAAGCAGAAAATTATGGAATACGTCTGTTTTTGGGCTTTCATGCATATGTGAACATGACAGGCACAATATTTGAAAAGGCCTTAAGACCTTGTGTGTTTTAAGTGGTGTTACAAGTGCACATGGATTTGTTTGGACAAGCATATATGTTTGCTCACGTCTAACTGCATCTCCCCTCCCGCCATATCATAAAACACCCCACCACAGCTGCTGTATATTTAAATATTAAGGCCACCGTTTGAAGTATGCGACACCCGAGTGCTAAGATAAGCCTTTGCTTGACATGAAAGACGTTGAAGGATGGCATACTATTTTGTTGGAACTACAGTCTTTGTTTGATATGACAGGAATACAAACAGAAACACAAGTGGGATTGTTTCTGGTTGACAGAACAATGGTGTTGTTGATTATTAACAGGCACAACAAGGAATTGTGTGCAAAAAATAATAAATAAAAAAATAATTTTATAAAAATGACAGCGCGTTGCCGAGGTAGGGAACATGTGAAGAGGAGAAGCCGGACAGGGAAGCTAGGAAAGATTTGTCTGATGAAAGCGAATGAGCCTGGACTGTGGGGAGAGGGTTTTACAAGAACAAAGAGCGAGCAGAGTCTCTTTCCAAGTAGATAAATAATAAATGTGATGGGGTTGAGAAAGCTATCTTATGGCCACAGCCTAATGCAACAGATCAGGGGTCATTGTCGTGATGGCAAAGCCCCAGCTATAATTCCACTTGTTTTGGCAGCTTTTATCTATCCCCCTTGGGCTCTCTCTCTTTTTTTGAAAACTTTATTTACGCTCTGTTTTTAACTTGGAGCCAGGAGAGAAGAACACAGCGCTTTGTCATCTTGGTGGGATCACTGATGACTTGGAAAGAAAAAAAAAAGACCTTAAACACCAGAGAGGAGGCAGAGCAATAAAATAAACAAGAAAAGAAGGGATGTGCAGAGGGAGACAGACAAGAGGAAAAATAAGAAGAAAAGAGCCCGAGGACAGCTGAAGTTATAGGAGTGGGCAGCGCGGTACCAGATGAGAAAGAGGGAGAGAGACGGTGAAAACTGAGATGAAGGGGAAGGGACTCTTGCGGTGTTATCTTTTTTGGCATGTTCTTTGCTGCTTCGGAGCGCCAGGTAAACGCTTTCCTTCAGCTGGTGCTTTGTGATTAAGTCTTCAGCTCACATCCACCTTTGAATTTTTGTTTAAACTAAATTTTACACATAAATAATTTAAGCAAATTCCCATCTTAAGTTACGCTATCTTCCTCACACCTCGAATATTCATCGAGCTATGTACGCATGCATGATTAAGGAGAATGAGCAGTTGTAACACTGGGTTTAATATGTTACCGTGTGCCGCTGTGTGTCGAGATGGTTTTAAGCGACAAGCTTGTTCTCTCCTTCTAACACCGATCTACTCTTGCTTTCTAGCCACTCCTCTTCTGTGTTTTGTCTTCTGAGCTCTCCCCCCTCCGGTCTCTTATCTTACTCTTCTTCCTCTCTTGAGGCGTGCGCCATTATGTACACCCAGGTGTCATGTTATGCAACGTGGGTCTACACTAGACTACAAGGAGAGCAAGAAAATGCAAAACGAATAGAGGGAGAGGTTAGAAAAGCTGTATTTGTTTGTCATTGCACTCAACTTGTCATGTCATGCATACACAGGGGTATTTGTGTGGGTTTTTTGTTTGTTCTCCACAGGCCTGTGTGTCTTTATCTCTGCACTTATGTTTCCCCTGCATGTTTTATGCGTCTCACTTTCAAGTCGTAATAAACTCCCGAAACCCCTACAGGCCTCGAGGCTTTGCCCTTTTGGTGTTTGCTTCTCTTTGCGCTCTCTCTCCCTCTTTTTTTTTTTTTCTCCCCCTAAACCTGCCCCCTCTTATCAACTCTGCTCACTTCCTCTGCATCGCTCATTTTCTGCCTCGCTCTTCCCAGCCCGCTCTCTCCCCTCTTGTGAAGTGTGCGACCTCTGCAACTTTATTTTGCTCGTCGCCGGGGACATTAGCCAGAGCAGGTCAATGAATATTGATGAGCTCATTCAGAGCGCTCTCAGTAAAGGCCAGACAACGAGATCTCTGCATCCCATGGCTCCGCTGGCACTCCCAGTCCGATACACTGACATGCCCACATCCCGTGTTCTCTCCCTTCGCTTTTTTTTTTTCTTCCTGCCTCTCAGGTCAAGGACTGAGATAATTGCCAAGTCATAGAGAAGATTATCAGGTAGCTTTGTTGATGGGGGCAAAGGTTCACACAGTGTTTCACTAATGGCCCGTGCAAATTTAGGAAGAAATGGAGCATCTGTGACTTGAATTTGATTTTGAAGACGAGCAGACTCATGGGTCACATTAGCTGAATGAGGCTGTCAGGTGTAGTGTTGCCTGTGATGCAGAGTATTTCAAAAAAAGAGTTTACCATGCACATTTTTGTTAGTAACCATTTTTGATTAATCGGTGCATGGCAATTGCAATCATATGCATGACCTTATCATATCATTTTAAATCTTAAAATGTCATCATGAATTACAGTTTCAAATTAAGTCTAGAAATATGAAAAAGGTTAATTTTTTTGAAACAAAGGTCAAAAAGCAACATTATCAAGTATTATCCAACAGCAAAGTACATTAACTGCACACTTAAGGGTGGAGATGAACTTAAAACCCAGCTACCCTGGAGAAGTTTTAAAACCATTTTATACTTCAGTTTTTAATGATTTATTTAATTAGTGCAGTCTAACCTATGGGGATATTGAGCATGTAAATAATGGAACATTAATTTAATAGTCACAAGAACTTGTTACTTTATCAGCGGAAGTAAGGAAGAGGAGGCAAAGTATGGTTCTTTTAAGAAACAATAAAATCTGCATAAAATGCATATGTATAGCTTTTGAGACTGACTAGCCTTCCTGTCACGTTCGTGTTTAATCTGACCGATTTACAACTTAAAACACTCATAAATACCGTGTTTTACATCTGATTGCCACAAGGCCTCATGATATCCTCCACACTATGCACTTGAACATATAAAAGTGATGATCACGTCTTTCATTGAATTTTGAGTGTTTTAATCAACCTTGTTACATCTGTGGTGCGCCCCTGTGGGGTCGTTCAGTCAACAACCCACTGAAATGACCCACTGAACTGAATTTGGTGGTGAAAAATGTTTGTTATGCTAATTTAAGAGCTGTTAAAACAGACCGGTCAATTTTGAGCAGGAACACTAAAGTAAGGAGGTGAACAAAACTGGAGGGCTAGTGGAAAGACAAATTGTGTCTTGTAATTTATTGATGCTTTTATTGATGCTTTTATTTTATATTGTAATTGTATTATTTTTATTCCTATGTTCAGCACTTTGGTCGGTGGTTGCTGATTTTAAAGTGCTTTATGAATAAAGTTGGCTTGGGTTGGCTTGAGCAGAGAAGCTTTAAACGTCACTTAATTTGGAGCAACTGGTCATGACAGTCCTTACCACAAAACTTCCGCAAAACAGTTACCTGAACCAGAAATTGGTTTGGGTGGTTGTCATTTACTTTAACATATTGACGCAATTAGATGCCCAGGTATTTATAAAAAAATGCTATCCCCCTTCATGCTGCTCATTTGATAGAAAGGGGGAATTGAGAGTGCTCGTTGTCCTGATTGGCAGTGGTAATAAGATGTGATGAGTGTGGGAGAGAGCTGCCAAGACGGACAGTGATGGTAGCACTCATCATTAACCTGTCGACCACAGTGTCACACCGGCAGGTGATGATTTGTTAACCATATACTTCCACCAGTCACTCAGTTGCAAGGAGGGTACTTGTGAGGAATGAAGGGATGGTGTCATGTGGTGCTGGTCTGCATGCGTGTGGTGTGATCTAATAACTGCAGCGTAAATGGAGTTTTTATTTAAAGTTGCACTGACTGTATGAATGAGCGCTGTCTTGAAATATCAGTGTCCTTATTACTTACATCTTTCCACCATGAGGATGATATTTGGTGTTTGTTTGTACAACTGGAGGGAGGACTACCAAACAGTTTTTATCTTCAATGCTACCAACAATGACCGTCACAGGGCTCCTCTCAGTTACCATGACTGGCATGACAGTTTGTATAGTGTGTAGGGTTTTGTGTTATCTATTAGAAAAAATGGAGTTTAGTTTTCTTAATTATGATAAAGTTATCGATGATTATTGTGTTTTGATTGATTCATAGTTCAACTTAATGTAGGCAGCAAGTCATCATCCAGTTAGCCAACCGTTTTGCATTGCTTTGATTGTACAGTATGAACAATTGTAGAAATGGGGAAAAACAGACTGAAGGCATACAGAGATTCACATTTTACCTGATATCCTTGGGTTGTTTAGCTCAAGCAATGCTGTGCCTCAGTTTTCAAGTATTTGTGGCATTAGTTATTTACCAGTTAACAGTGAATTTGAAGTTTCTATTATATATGCCTATCTAAAATACTCTATATATTATTTTTTATATTTAGTGATGTAATATTATATTTAAGTTAGTGCTGTCAGCGTGCGTGGGGCTGCACGGCGTCAACGCGTTAGTGCAGTTAGCTCTTTTTTTTTTTTTTTTTTTTTTTTTGCCTGTCCCGTTTGGCTCTTTTGCCATCAGAATTATTGTCTAAAGGCGAAGAAAGATGCCCAACGGATTTACTTTACCAAATGGACCAACCCAGCCTTGCCGTAATGGTCTATTTGATTCACCTTTTATTGTTTATTTTATTTTTACTTGCTGAATACGGGACAGACTTGACTGGGGGAAAGAAAGGGGAGAAAGAAAGAGGGAAAGAAAAACAGCTGAGAAGAGGGACGGGGGAAAAAGGGCAAAAAACAAAAACCAACAGAATAAGTAGACAAAAAATACATATATCGATCACCTGGATCACCTGTTGAGAAAGAAAAAAGAAAACAAGCAGAAGAAAACGAGAGTAATAGAATAAACAACATCACAATGATATATGGGAATATGACAGTAAATACTAAATATTAAACATTATTGTGCAGCACGTGAGATCGACAGCGCACAGTGTGCTTTGAGGTAGGAGCCAAAGTGCAGTTAGCTCTTAATGTGTTAGCGCCGTCCGCAGTAACTCGCTAACGGAGATTTGCCGCGTTAATGCAGTTACGGCGTTAATGTCATTTTAATGAGATTAACACTGACAGCACTAATTTAAATTTATATATGGGCTGTGCATGATTGTGTTATATAGCACATATATCCACAATTGTTTACACTGTAGTCTATAGCTTGACTGACAGTGCTGTTCATTATAGATTCTAGCCATAGGGTGTTTTATTAAGGCAGACAGAGGCAGAGCTGTGACTCTGTGCTGTTTTTCTAAAATGAACCTCTGATGAAAGTTATTGATGTTGAGAGTTTAAATGGTAATTATTAAACTTTAAAGAAACTTTTAAAAAACCACTCAGAGCTTGACCAGCAGCACTGATTGTTGAGTCTAGGAGTTATTTGTCAGACTTCCCCCTTGCTGATTGTGAGTGATTGAGCTGTTTGTCTTCTACACTTACGGACAACTGAGATTTTATTTTTTTGAAGCCATGATTTGATTAATTAATTAAAAAAAACAAAAAACTAGTGCATGTTGAAAATGTAAGCATTAATCATCAATCACTGTCATCAGAGCTGTATCTGATATGACTGCGGTAGGTTCCTGTCTTGACTGTAATCCGTTTAGTCTGCAGGTAATATATATAAAAGCCTTTTACTGCATTAAGTAGTCGCTCTGTTTCACCGAATGTGAAAAGGAATGACTGCAGAAGTAGACGATAATTTAGTGGAGGTGGTCAACAGCTGTTGAATATTGCAGCCTTTTCATTTTCGGAGAGCTGTCAAAAGGAAATGTAGATATGAAGACTGTTTTCAGAACTCTGGTTGTCCCCTCAAACCTCCAGCAAGTAAGCAATTACTCCAAGGGTTGCTCTGTTAAATCAATAATTAAACCTCAGCCTATGAACACTTTGGTTAAAAAAAACCATGTGCATCAGTGCTGGAAGTAGATTTTTGTCAAATGTTAAGCAGGCCCCTTATTTCCATATGTTTACTGACCATGTGATCATACCTTTCTTTCTTTTATGTGAAGCTACAAAAGGTATCTACAGACTGCAACATCGTTATGCCCACAATCAGTTTTGAACTAAAAGAAGAAAACGTAGGGTCATAAATAAGTTTGTAGGGTCCTGGGAATTTGTTTTAATGGAGTAACGAGGCTTAACTTTCTATCATGAGCATCACAGCCTGATGGGAAGCAACTTGTCTAGGAGCAATCGTTGTCCAACTTGGACTGACTGCAACCGCTCCCAGACAGTCTGCAAATAATTCCTGCCTAATTTATAAAAAGACAGAATCCCAACCTGTTGCAAGCAGTCTGAGTCACTCTGGATTGATGAGCACAACTAATCTGCCATGCTTCTGGCTATAAAAGCAAGATTGCTGAGCATCTTTTTGCAGATAAGCTGTCTTACAGCAACTGCGTCACTGCTTGTGGAGGAATTCCTCAATTTCTGTGAGGTTCTGGGTGAACTCTTGCTGGACTTGCCGATTTATCTTTTATGACAGATAATTGCTGTATTATCACAAACAGACTGCATGTAATGGCCAACTTGACCCCATTCAGTTGCAAACTTATAGCAGACTAACAGCAGTGTATTGCCATTTTATTGCCACCTTATTGCCGTCTTGGTTCACCAAGTGCTGCTGTGAAGATGGGATCTGACTGGGAATGGTTGCAGACCTGCTTCCCCATCTTTGAAGAAACTATTTCAAAGGCTGCAAGATCAAAAGCTCATTGCACACAGTTGCAATAATTCTATTTATCTGGCACTCTACAACTACTGTTGTCCCTAAAGTGATTTTTAGCATTAATTGAAGCTTGGTAGTCAGTGGACTTTCCACCAACATAATCACCCCAAACATACACACGTGCTCATACACATATACTCAAGTCAAATAAAGCCTGATTTGGCTTCCTTTTTTTTTCTTAAAATGTTGCTTTATGCCAGTCCCTGGTTTTAAATTTAAAAATTCCACCAGAATGCAACTACCACATAAATTAAT
Organism: Pelmatolapia mariae; assembly: GCF_036321145.2. Lineage (NCBI taxonomy): Eukaryota > Metazoa > Chordata > Actinopteri > Cichliformes > Cichlidae > Pelmatolapia > Pelmatolapia mariae. Next base: position 7,959,511 of record NC_086240.1, read on the forward strand.
GGGGTTAAATCTATGAACAGTATAATGATGTTATTATTGAATACTGACTTTGTAGGTTGAAGAACTGTGATTATGGGCTTTCTGGAGAATGTTCTATTTATAACACTTTATATTTTTACTATAACAATAATATAAAATATCAACAATTTACAAACTAGTGCAAAAATAAGTACTTTTCTGTCTTCTTAACATAAACCAACAAAGGAATACCAAAAAAGAAGGTTTCTCTGCTCTGTAGCTTGTGCAACTTTTTGAAGATATTTAGATTATGCACTAAAAAAAAGAGTCTAGTAACTCTTAACCAGCTCACCTGAAAGCACAAACATTAACGCTAAGCTTGGTATGGCATAGCATGGCCTGGTTGGGTGTCAGAAACATGAGTGAGTGGCATAAGCCCTAAGCCGGCATAGCCAGGTGGTCAGTTTAATGTATGGACCATCAGTCTCTAGTCTAGTCACTAGCATTAGAACATGTAGGCAGGGAGGGAGGGAGAAAACATACTGTCAACCTCAGGTGCAAATAATGCATTGCCAATTATGACTCTGGGTCATAACAAGAGGAGAAGCAGTTCTTCAAGCCTTGGCACCCACTGTACTCTAACATAGCTTCATAGCTTCATGCTCAAGCAATAGCGGTATGTTTACAAACTGTAACAAATGTTATTCTGTCAGGCACTTAGTAATTACCTCAAGCCTTCTCCTTGCCCTTAAACATCTATGTTGCACTGTACACTGCTTTTAAGGTGGATGTTGACAATCCTCAATAAAATGGGTAGAAGGCAGGTTTTTCAGTTAAAGGGAAAGGCAGTCCTTTGCTTAACTTTTATGCTTTGAGTACGTATAGACCATTTCTTTTAGTGTTGTTTTGTATGCTGACATATGAAATACATTAGCTGACATGTCAAAGCATAAAAAATTACTTTAACAGTATATAAGACAAAAGCTTTAACCCATAAAACCCTGCTCAGGTTGGTGTTGTGACCTGCAATAATAGTGATAATAATGGCATTTTTGCTTGTGTATTTTCATGCTTGAAAAATGAAAGATTTTTACAATTTGTTCAAGTTGATTTAAATATAAGCCTTTTAATAAGGGAATATTTCTTTAGTTTTATGTGTACTGAACCAAGTCCTCTTAGTCACTTAACCAACAACAAGCTATTATAGATTTGTTCAGTTAATTTAAAAGGATGCCATAAATTGTAAAATGATAAAATGTACCGAAGACGGCGTATGGGGCTCATTTCATCGGAATATTATGTTTACCCCTGAAGAATTATTGTTTAGCATTTAGGGTATTCATTCTAAAATTATCTACAGTTTTACCTTCAAGTGTGTGGAAAGCCGTGCATATTTAACAGACCACAGCTGAACACTTTGATGCTGGAATATTTATTTAGTGGGATCTTATAGCTTAAGGAAAGACTGTGACATATGGTGAAAACTGTTTCACAGGAGTTTATTGAGCTTTGTTTCTTTGGCATTGATTGTGTGTGCACACCTGCGTGCATGTTTGCATGGTCCTCATTGTGTTTTGTGTGTGTCTCCCCATTAATGGAGTGAAAGCAGTCTCATGCAAGTGACTCTCAGGAGGAATAAATGACTCCACTTTCATCTGTCTACCCTCTTAAACACGCTCGCATACACATATAGTTTCTCTTTCTAAAGCAGTAAACGTCATCTGGACTCGTTTGCTGCGGTCTTTTATACTTCATCTCCATTTCTATCCTCTAAGAACTGTATGTGTTTTTGCCCATGTGGTTTCTGACAATCTTTTTTTTTTTTTTTTTTTTTTTTTGCTTTGCTATTGATGTGGTCCTATCTCTTTCTCACACACTGGCACTCTTCCTGTCTTTTTTTCCCCCTCCTATTTTATTATCATATGCTGATAGCAGAGTTAGAATGCATTGCAGTTTTTCAATTTGCAAAGCGAGAACCTTTTGGACTACACAACACTGTTTTTGCCAAACTACAACCAACTCTGTGATTACTGTTAGTCTTTTTCAAAAAGGTGAAAGCAGTTTTTTTCAGCTTTAGGAAGATTTACAAGGTATGACATTTCAGTCAATCTTTCTAACGCATGTAATGCTGTGTAAGCTTTTAGACGAGACCAAGAGGAGACTGCTGTAGGTTTGAAAGGAAAATGTTTTTCCCATCTCCCTTAAAACAGGAATTTTACCACTCAGCAGTGCAGCATGTTGATATGTAAGGCTCTCCTTGGCTGTTTTGTCTTCATTTCATAATGTGTCAGATATTCTTCTTGTAAAACAATGCAGACTTTTAAACTTTCAGTTATACTGATAAGTCATGTGAACAACTAAATAAACCCTAACTGCTTCCAAAAAAGGAACGTCTCATATTATACAGCCCTTACTTATCATTTTAAATTTTAAAGTTTATGACAATACAATTAGGAAAAAAAAGTGTGGCTTGTTTATAAATGTTACAAATGTCCTTTGGACAGATGAGAAAGAAATGCCACGTTTGGGGAAAACCAAGCACAGCACAAACGCCTCATACCAACTGCTGAGCTCGGAGGTGCAGGATCGTGATTTGTTTGGGTTTTTTTTGTTTTTTCGGCAGCTGCACGTGAGGACCTTGCAGTCATTGACTTGCCTGTGCCAGAGTATTCTAGAGTAAAGTGTGAGGTTTTCTGTCCCACAGTTAAAGATTGGCCCAAACTGGGTCATGCAACAGGATAATGATCCCAAGCAGAGCAGTAAATCTAAAACCGAATGGCTGAGCTGAAAAAGAAAAAAATCAGTGTGTCACAATGAAATGCTGTGGCGTAACCTTGCCCACAAACCCAGATGAACTGAAAAGAAGTGTGGGCCTAATATCCTCCACAATGATGTGACAGACTGAAGAAGTCATACAGAAGATGATCACTTCGTTATTGCTGCTAAAGGTGGTTCTATGAGCTACTTGATCATAGGGTGGTTCTACAAGACACAATTTGAAGACTTGCAAAAAGAATTCCAGATTTTTGATTTATCCGTCATTGTTTACTGTTATGCAACATTAAATACACTCAGACAGAAGGTCAGAGGGCAACACAATTTGTGGCTATATTTTATATAGGTTTTTCCCTTTGCATGTTAGTGATTTAACATATTTGTATTTTCGCTGACAGTGTTTTTGTCTGGGTTTCCAGAGCCAAGTCACGATTTCCAGTACAGATAGTGTGTGTTATTAATAGAGACTGTGTTATCCTGGAGACCTGAATATTACTGCCATTCCCGCAGTTTTTCAGATGTTGGTGAACGCCTCATTTCTATCTCCCTGTCCCTACTTTTTTGAAACATGCTGGCTTCAAAATCATAATCATTTTAAAAAGAGCCTCATTGTTTCTGTTTCAGTTTTTAGTGTTTCGTACAAAGTGTTTCTAAATCAATGATTTGTCTCGAAACTTCATAGCAAACATTAGTAGATGGAGATGGCCATTTTGCAGTGTTCCATTGCAATTGCATATCAAGACACACACAAGCAGTTGCAGTTCTTCATCCTGCTGAAAGGCTGACAGAGGGTAATAAAGCAGCTACTGGTAACTACTCATTGTCATGTTTCATTTACTTCCACCTCCCTCTGTCTGCTTTCTTCATTTCCATGCTTTCTTCTTGCTCTCTATGTTCATGTATATCTTTTTGTTAGCACCGTGGCTACCTCCAGGCACAGTGGGCGAGCATTTAGCATGCTGTTGTCATAATTTAACAGCAGCGTTGGCTGTGCCAGCAGAAAAGAATTGGTTTTTATACTTAAAATTACACGCAGTTTGTACTTTCACCCTGTGCAACCATTTCTCTCTGTCGGTATTATGGCATATCATATTGTTTGCTGATCTCTCAGTGGGAGCGGCTGCAACTGGTTTACAAGAACTGAGGTGTTAATTTCTGTTTTATTCCACACTTACTCAATTTGGTTTCAAGGGAAATGTGTGGTAGAAATTTATTCTACACCTTATCTGTAATACATAGTATTTCTATGTGATTATTTAAAAGAAATAAAAAAAAAAAGAGCCATCTATACTATTTATAACATACGTTTTACTGCCTAAAGTGTCTTTTGCTGCCTCTACTTTAAAGCTCTACATTGCTAAACAACTAAAGCTTTTTCAAGCACTGCTGGTTAAAGCTGCTGTTTTCGGTTGATTTGTTTTATTTTCACACAATAGAGAAATATTGCACAGCGGATATGGTATGGTATTTTTTCCTAATAACCTATAGCAGTTTATGTTTTGCTTGGCTTTAAAAATAAACCATTGTTTCTGCAGCACTGAGGTAGTTCTATGAACATTGTAATGATTCCCACTTATGTGACAGCCGATAAACACAACATTAAGGCCATTCCCCGTGCTTTTCCTTTATCACGCTTACTAAAGCTACATACACAGTACTTAGGATGGAAAAATCAATGCCTGACCTGCTGTTGCTGTGCTATGATTGGTTCTGTCTTGAGGGGGAAAAAAATAAAAAAAAATAGTTACTTTACAAATGTTGTTATCCATACAGGAGATCAGTGCTTGATTTAAAAAAATTAACATTTAAAAAAAAGACTTTTTAGAAAGTAGGAATGTGGTGTGTGGGTATTTGCAGCCTTTGTATGCACACAGGAGATTTACAGACTCCACCACTGGGAATGACACAGATACACACACCACCTCACATCTGCAAAAAACACAATATTTTTATTAGTTTCACATGGCAACTAGTTTGGTTAAAATCTTTGATGAAATAAAACAAAACAAATCTCAGCATTGATTTGTAATTGCGTTTTGAGTTTGGCTGTGGGCTGTGATTTGATATGTGACTTATAAATATGAAAACGTCCGACATATTCTCTGAACAACTTAAGATGAGAGGGGTGTACAACAACGCAAGATTATTGTATTAACAAGTATGTTGAGCTTAAAGACAGTATCACGAAGTTTACCCTTTTTAACTTATGATGAGTAAACCTAGTCTAAAGCAGGTTATGTTCAGAATTTCTGTTTAAAATCACATCTTTAAAAAAACACACATTTCAATGACTAGTTTCATTTTTCATTCTCTACTGCAGGAATATGTTTTATTCTTGCAACATGGTGAGCCGCAGCTTAAAGAGGCATACTGTAAAGTTGGTCCACAGCAGAATTCTAGTTTATTTGATCCAGAAATTATATTTTCATATTCATCCTATCAGATTTAATGCCAGATCTATTTTATACAGATGAAATTAAACCTAATAGACCAGAGATTACAAAACTTTACATTGTCTTCACCTTTTAAATTCTTTTTTATGACAGTGACTGAAGTAGGTTGCAGTTGATTGGTCAGCTTTTTGCCAAAAAATAGAGCTGACAAGTTAAATGCCCCGTTTAACTGAAGCAGATAGCTTGGGTTGACAAAGACAGCTGATAACCAGTGTCGTGATACGTTTTATCTCTGACTGAGATTTTAGATTTTGCCAGGCCAACTAGCACAAAGAAAGCCTGGCTATTTTAAACTTGCTTAGTAGTACACATCTCATAAAAGCCTGCAAATGAGTCAGAGTCAGATTTAGGGTGAGTAACGCGGGGGCTACAGAGATTTAGGAAACTAATTCTGAAGAAAATCTGGGAAGAATTAGCAAAATGTGCTATTTTGAAAGCAAAAGAAAAGAGTGATGAAAGAATTTTCACTGCAGGCAAGCTGGTTTTAAATAATTGTCAAAAACCATAAACTTGATTATTACAGAGCTACCTGCAGGTAATTAAAATGCTTTATTTTGAGCACACCTGATGAATTACTGTTTCCAGGCATTACAGTATTTTGGTGCAACACTTTTGGCGAAGAAGAATAAATACAATTTGGAACAAGGACAAGGATCCTCGCGGCTTCGCTGCATGGTAATAAGGGGAAGAATAATCAGAACAAAGACAATAGGGCTCCAGCTGCTTTGCTCCTTGTAGGGTCTTAATTATCACATGCTATGTTGCCTTGCTGTCTGAAAACATCAATATTAGGATGGGCAAAGGGTGAAAAGACATGGAACGTAGATTGAAAGTATCTGACAGTGCTAAACAGTTTTTAAATAGTAAAGAGATTTTGATGTACATCATATTCACATTGGTTTATTTCCCTCGCTAATATATTTCATGGCATCTGCTAACAGTTTCACTCCCCCCTCCCTCTTCCGTTTGCCCTCCTGCACTCTGTTCATTGTACAACACCACAGAGGAAATGTTGGTTTTAATCACTAGGCATAATTAATTGACATCCTTCCTTGTTAAGAAAATAAAAGCCTCAGAGCCACAAAGTAATTGACAGAGTTAATTTGGGGGACAACTGTAGGTGAGTTTTGACGTGTGTGTGAGTGGGCAAGTGAGACGATGCGATGTGATAGCTTTTTGTATGCGAAAGAGTTTCTATTTGGATGCATCTGGGTGCACTCGCCGTTTATCATTTTTCCATTCCAGGGGAACATATAATCAGAATATTATCGGGGAATCCCAAGGTCTCACATACCCTTGAATTTTCATAGATAATGAATAAATGTGTCCATAAAACTTTAAAAAGGCATCAATAGTTAGAAAGTGTTCAGTATCCATAATGCATTAAAGCAGTAATAATGATGAACAAGCTCTGGGTTGCAGTTTACATTCAGTGATGGATTTGGGAGCTTTAGATTGCAGTGAGAGCTTTTTACAGGTAGTTAAGATTCCATTTCTGTTTCCCAAGTGACCTCCATTTCCAGAAGGTCCAGAGCTTAAGCGTTACTCATTTATTGCTCCATCCTCCATCACAAGGCAATTGACTACAACACTGGGCATGTATCTGTTATGCTGCCAGTGGTTTAGTGCATGATTAGACATTTATAACATGTCTCAGAAGAACTTTAGTCGATTGCCACGACTTTTGCTGTTTATAACAGCATTGTGCATTGCAGTAAAAATATGTTTCTGTATATTTTTGAGGTTGATTTTTCCATTATAGCATATTTTCGAATGATTCGGGGTTCATTTTTTTCCCTTGGCTGTATATGAGTGCTTTAGAGCTAGATGTCGGCCAATAAACGAGTGGGATCTGTGCCGTATGCATGGATTAAAACCATTATACATGCAAAGCATCGCTAGGAATTGAATACAAATCCAGTCGTATAAATGTGAGCGCTCCACCAAGGCTGACACCGTTCCCTGAGTCTGGCTGCTAGTGATGCCTGTGTGTGCGTACATGTGTTTGTGTGTGTGACACAGGCTGTCTTGCAGCAGCCTTGCTTTGGCAGGTCATAGTTTTCCCCTCAGAAATCAGCCGCTCTCTGAACTGTTAAATCACACTAGAAGCCAACCTTTGAGAAGAAAATTAATTACTTTCCCTCCACTCCCTCCTCCTCCTCTCATTTCTTCCATATTATCCCTCCCTCATTCCTTCTCATTCTCTTTTCTCACATTCTTTCCCCTCAGTCGTTGTTTCTTTTTTTGAATAAAGTTGGCCACAGGTGACTTTTTTTTTGTAAAATGAAATGTGCCATTACTCTTAAAGCCTTATTCTTTCCGTTCGCTGCCTTTGAAGCTTTGGAGTGTTTGATGGAGCTCTAGATTGACTGCGTGTGACTGTGCAGTTCATTCGCGTCTTGCTTTGGCAGGAATATCGTGCCCACAATCTTTAGTGAAATCATTATGTTGTCAAGTTTGTTGAGAGCTTTCTTAATTTGAAATCAATGAAAGGTGCTCTATCCATTTTTGCGTATGGTGTGTAGTGGAAATAGCCCGTGTACCTGATGACTAGGATGAGCGTCTCAGTGGATGATGCTGGCATTTGCTGTTATGTTTATCATCAACGATACACATAAGGCAGAATTTTAACAGAAACAGGCATGCTCGATGTTCAGTGTCCTGGGTAAAGCTCGCAATCAATGTTCTTGTAGCTACCATTTTGTTTTCATTCCAAATTGATTTGCCTTCCTCACAACCCGGTTTCTCTTTTTACCTTTTTCTCAGATCCAGATAGAGGACGTGGAGAATGAAGAAAAACGATACAACCTTTTCCAGGAGCTGTTGGAAGCGGCGCAGAAGTGGGAAGACTTTCAGTTGCTCATTCTTCTCCTGCAAGCATGGCCACCTATGATGAAAGAGGAAGTGTAAGACAAACGTCCATCTTATTTCGTGAATGATTTAATTCCTTTTTCAAGAGTTAAATGAGAATAATGTGACGTTGAAACTTGCGGATGATTAACTTAGCTTTGTTTACACAAACAAGATGTGGACAGAGCTGTCATGGCTTCTATAAAGACTGATTATCAGTTTAAAAAAAAAGTTAAGTATTGTAAGTGTTTAAAAACAACTGTGGAGTAGTGAAGACTTATGTGCTGAACTTTATCTTTGACAGAGCCAGGCTAGCTGCGCATCCTTCCAGTAAACTATGTGAGCTCTGCTGTTGGCTCTTGTCTAAAGTTCAGTGGACTGAATATGAGACAGAGCAGAATTAACTGTCGGCAAGAAAAGAAAAAAGCATCAAAGTATTTCTTTGAGCACATCTATTGTGGTTGTTACATACTTTTTAAATGTTTTTAAGCGTTTTTATAGTTTTTAAGGCTGTATTCGTGTTTTGCAAAAATCTTACATCTAATTTCTTTATATTCTTCTTCCTAGCTGCCAAACTTTCTTATCATTTTAATGTGGTCTTGAGCAGTATTTCTCTAGGTTTTCTGAAGTTCTTCAGAAAGTCTGGAGTTTTTCTTTGGATGTTGGCTTCTTTATCCACACATTCTCAGTCCAGTCCATGCACCTGACAATTTTCAAAAGAATGTTTTTTTTGTTTTTTTTTTAAATATATACAAATATATATATATTGTTAAGCCATTTAACCTGCTGATCATTGAAGGGATGAACAGACAATCCAGTTATAAACTGAAATTGTCTGTTATGTGTGTGCACATAACTGCACCTAATTCTCAATTTTCTAGTAAAATATAAAGAAGCAAGAAGTGAGTGGGTCAAGACTTTTGCACAGTACTGTGTGAAAGTTTCTTTCCCCCTTTTTTTGTAATTATATCTGAAATGTCACTATGTGCCCAGAAATACCAAAGAGGCAATTTCTAGGAAAATATTTTACAAGTACTGAAAACCTTAGACACTACACCAACATAAATATCCAATAATGCAGTGCATTAATGTAGCATATAACGGTGCTGGGTGGAGTAACTCTTCCTTTTAAGTGTTTAAATATATGGTGCTTCATGGCAATACATACGTCTTTTTCAATTTGTTCATCATTACTTGCTACATCTTAATTAAGGTCGAGTTACCATGGTAGCATGTCTCCAGAAGGCAATATGACTCTCAGGAAGGCACGTGAATGGACTAATTAGTGGAGTTATAATGTGTTGACAATAGTATTCATATTCCATACATGGTGCGTGGTGTGGGCTTTCTCACAATGCCATGTTGTTAGCCTTATTATTCACACATTCATATGTACTGGATTTAAACTCAAACATGTAAATATTTCATTGTCTGTGGTTTGGAGGTAGTAATTAAAATATCCCGTTGATGCTGATTGTGTGGAGAATGCCATTAGTGTAGCAGCTGATATGGTGTCAATTAATTTTCTCTCATTTTTGTCGCCTCTCTCTGCTGGTGCCCTCTCAGCATCTTCAGTGAATTTAAAGTTAAAAATATAAGTGCTGTTTCACTGCTTTGGGTCAAAGCAGCCACTTAAAATGAGTGATTCCATGTGTTTTGTTGCTTCACAAACACCCATAGACACTTTTTAAAATGTAGTTTCTTTATTAGATTTGTTGCTTTGGGAAATGGGAACGCATGAGGACACAGACATTTTAATGGGCAACTTCTATGGACTGCCTTTGCATTTTAGTAAGAGCTGGAATTGAAAATGGTGTCTTTTATCTCCTAGATGCTGTGTACATAGACTTTTAGACTCGGAAATCACAGAGCCTCGGGCTCTGGGCTTCTTGCACCAGCTGATGTCTTATGAGCCACAGTAAGGGTTGGCTATATTATCGATAAACCCTAATGATGTGATTGCTCTTCCCCTGCTCCATTGTTCTCAATTAAAAGCGAGCTGTTCTCTGAGGACCACAGAGACAAACTGGTTAATGCTTCTAGGATTTTATCCTTCCAGCTCAATCAAAGCAAGGTTCTTTTGCAGTAGTTGTAATACACTCGTGATGACTTGTAGGATCAGTCCAACTGTGCCCTCACAGTTAACTAAAAGTGCAAAAAAAGTAAGACAGGAAGCTCAGAGAAAAGCTTTCAGGATCAGACATTCAATATTGGGATCTACTGTATGCCAGTTAGGGGCTTCGATATTTCAGAGAAATTTTTGACAATGATATTTATGATGTTATAGAAAAAAATGTAGTGAACAAGTATTGGTGATTGCAGCTCTCAGACAGGAGCATTTTTGTGCAAACAAAACAAAGCATTCTCCATCCTCCTCCAGTGAGTTACAGTCACTGATGGCAGACTATGTAATTCATAGTGTAAATCTATTGACTCAAGGTGCCAGTAAGAGCAGCAGCAGGATTATAGTATCACATTAGTGACACATCATTATATACAGTGACAAAAGTAAGCGCATAAGTAGCATGCTTAATACTTGAGTTTAAAAGTAACAATAAGTAAAGTAACCAGGATGCTTTATCTTGGATAGAGCTTTTTACAGGTTGTTTATGTCATGGTCCTGGGTGAGTGACCCAGTGTTTTGTAGCTGTTTCATTTGTGTTTCTTGATTATTTGTTATTTAGGGTTATCGCTGTTAATATTTTTGGCTCTGTTCTAGTAATTCTTGTTCTCAGGTTTTGTATTTTGAGCTCCTTCTGTTCTGTGTGACTGTGCCTGCCCTGGTCCCACGTCTCCGTGTTTCCTCCCTGTTGCCATGTCTGATGTCTTAGTGTTAAGCTTGTGCCTGTGCTTACCTGTTGTATTTCCTGTTTTACTTTGAAGGTCCTTGTCTTATGTGAATGTGTCTGGCTTTGCTTCCCTAGTCTCGTTAGCCCTGATTTCTCCCAGCTGTGTTTCCCTCCTGTCTCCTATTCCCTGATTACTCCACTGTGTATATAAGCCCTGTGTTTTCTCCTGCTTGCTGCTGCTTCATCTGTGTTGTCTCCTCCGAGTCTCTCTTTGTTGTCTCCCTGTGTAACCTCTGTGAGTTTCTCCTTCCGTGGATTCAGGTTTCAGTTCAGTTTCATTAGTTTTCCCAGTTTAGAGTTTCCTTAGTTTCTGCATATGCCATCTCCGCTCCTGTTGTGTTCTCCACTCAGCTTGCTCCCACACAACCTCGGCCTGCATTTGGGTCCTTACCTCACCTCCACACGGCTTGCCTCGTCAGCCGTGACAGTTTATAGCCCTCATTTTCTCCATGTAAACACATCAGTCATTTCCATTCAGCATTTGCTCCTCCTATCATATAAAATGCAACTAACACGTGCTCCAGCGATACTCAACTTGGTTCATTTTTGACGTCTGGGCTGCTAGTATTAATGCTTCACATGCTTTCATAACCTGGTTGTACCCAACAGTTTGTTTTTGCCTCAACTGGTAAAACAAACTTGATGTTTTTAGCTGTAAAGCGAGCAGTTTTCTTGCATATTGTACAAGTGTTGCCTAAGCATTGTACTTTAGAGGTTGTTGAAGTAGCTCCTTACTAAATCATCATTGGAGGCTGACACGTCTCTCGCTCTTAAACATGCTTGTCTTGTTGTGCTTGGCGAAGCTATATCATAAATATTTTAATATGAAACAATTTAATTACACAAAAATTTATACCGGTATCACGCACGCTACAATATGGCACAGCTCTAATACTAGTCAGTCTTCAGTTTAAGCTTGGAAAGTGTCATAACCCCAGTTATGACAAATGTTTCAGCGAAATAAGAGTAAAAGCTTTCATTTCCACCACAGCTGGAGGACTGTGGAAATTAGGCACGTAAGCCCATTGTTGTGCAAGATTGAATGGATCCAATGAATTAATTCAGATGTTTGATGATTATCTGTTTATGCTCAGTCGCGTTAACAACAAGCAGCAGGTTAACAGCGTGTTAACACGCGTGTTCCTTTTTAAATGTCTCTTTTTGTAAAGAAGGCAGTAAGCATTATCCACCTCTCATTCTCGTAGTGCGCCTGTTGACTTCAGTTTTATATAAGTGGAGCTGTACAGTGTTTGATCAGCGGCTGTCTTCCAGTACAGCAAACTTTGACTTCACAGTTTCATCTGCTTAAAAGCAGGTTAAGCTTCTGAGTCTCTAGGAAAGATCTGACTGTGGAAATAGGCAATTACTGTAGATACAAACTAGTGAAAAATAGATTTTTATGTTATTTTTAATCTGGACTCTTTTGTCTGTCAGTTTGAGTCATCTTCAAGCTCATGATGTCCATAAAGTACAAAAGAGGATAAAGTTGGTTGTGAATGGGGAAACAAATAAGTGGGAGATGTAAACAGTTTCCAACAAAAGAACATATTTTTTTAGCTATTGGCAGTTTAATGGACAAAATGAAAAACATTATTCAACAGTCCATTCGTAATGGACACCAGCGATGTCATTAGATGTGTTGAGACTGATGTAAAAAGCCAACACACACACACACACACACACACACACACACACACATATACATATTCAGTAGAGAAGCACTAGAAGAGATAGGGTTAGGGTTTGTTCAACTCTGCTGCTTCAAGGTCACCCCGATTTCCAATGAAACTCCACTGCTTTTGTGAGCCTGATAGCTACAGTCCGACCGCTGGGACAGTCAGCTATAATCATTTGTTTTAACCACAGCCTGTTTTATCTGTTGTCTTGTTGCATCTGTCTTGTACATTCAAATGTGAGCATAAAATCAGCCTGTACATATGTCTTTTTGTTTTTTTCTCATTTGTTTTGGCATCCATACTTTGTTAATTTGCTACAACATGAATAAACAGCAACTGCGCTGTAATGTACTCACTCCAATCCCGAAATTCTGCTCAGAGCCACATCTGCTCTGCATATTTTTTTCTTTCTTTCTTTTTGGTGCAGTGATGGCTACACGTGGAGCTCATAATTTGGAACACAAAACTCAGAATAGCTTAACCTTCAAACGCCTCATTTTAGATGCTGACTGCATGAGGACTTTATCTCTGTGCAGAACACATGGTTAACCTTAACTACTTGTCTGACTCAGCACTTAATCCTGGTCGGGATGGAAGTGTGCCATTGTGTGTGTGTGTGTGTGTGTGTGTGTGTGTGTGTGTGTGTGTGTGTGTGTGCGTGTCAGTCTGAGGATTTGCTTCAGTGAGACCATAAGAGGCTGTTTTGGGAGCCATACTGAGTGTTGCATCTAAAAAGCTTTTCCTTTAGTCTGTCCGCATAAACTGAGTCATGATTCAAAGCACGAATGGAGGCTGGCTGTGACTCACACTGCACCCTTTGACAGATTTGGCGAGCACACAGACGCTCAAAAAGTCGCATGCAGCAGTACCTTCCTGTCCCCTGGAAAAGCACAGGAAGCAGTAGCGTGCCAGCAGCACAAGCGGATTCTGTTTGTTCCCATGGCCGTATCATCCAAAGGTGAAGCAGCTTGTCTGGACAAGACACCCCGGAAGTGGGATGGAGAGCTGCCTCTTCAGCTAACAGACAGACACAGGAGCCCTGCTGTTCTCCCTGCTGTCTCTTTATCGCGCTGTCTCTTTATTTTGACGGGCCTTTCCATCGTTCGCTGACACTCGGTTCTTTTGCAAAGATGCTCACACACCCACAAGCCTACTTAAGAAAATGCTTAACCTCCTAATCTGACTCTAGAGTTTCTGCTTCCCATCATATGACCAAAGATCGGTCCGAATGCAAAGCATTATCATTTGATACAAAGCACACATTCATATCAGACTCCTCATGATCTCCTCTTCCTTTGCTCTCCCCTCAATATTTAATGCACTGCTTGTCATTTTAATCACATACACAACTTCCAGCAGCACTGGCGTGTCAACATGTATTTTCGAAGCACTCGAAGTGCCTCTACTTTTCTAACGAGTTCAGAATTTATTTTTTTTTCTCCATACATTGTATTAATATTTACAACCTCACCAGGACTCAGAAATGTGCTTTGATTCCCCTCGTGTAGCCTGATGCAGATATAATGAGGCTTTGGTTTTGCATTAGACTACAACCTCCACAGCCACTAAAATTAATAACTGTTGGCAGTTACAGAGGCACTAATATGACTCTGTGCCATGCTAAGGGTAATAGTAATAAAATTAATTACTTCAATAGGGTCAATGCATCAGTCGTGGCATATTTAAACCGATAATGAGTTGTTCCATGGTTTTTGATTTTTGTCTTCCACCCCCCGTGACCGATACGTATTGATAAAGATCCATGAAGGCTACACCGGTGTTTGCCGGCTTTGGCTGAGGGCGCGCATTTGCTCTAGAGGCGCTAGCAAAGGTCTTAAGAGCTAATGAAAGATTGTGTAAATAGTGTGATGCCTGTCACTGGCATTAACACAGAGGTGAGGGAAAATATAGCGTGCAGGTGTTTAATATTAATTGCACGAGAACATGTACTTACATGTCAGTGTTGGAATGAATTTGTTTATCTTTAGACTTCTTGATCACCCTCTCTGCTTTCTTGACAGCCTGAGATTTGAATGGAAGTTGATGCTGTTATTTTTGCAAATTTTTGTACACTTTGGTGTATACGCAGTGATCATCTGCCAGTTGCTGTCTCACAGTATTACCATTTGGTCACATGGGGGTATGTACATAGGAATGGATGAAAAGCATTAGAGTAATTTTACATGTTGCACTTTTGTTCTTTTCCTACTTTTCTTGACATGAAGACACCATCAAAGGCAGCTGTTTTCCCTGTGTACTGTTTACCAGTGCATTTCCTCTTTATGTCAATCAGAGAGGACAAAGAAGCTCAACACAACTCTACACACACAGACACACATTTGTAAGTCTTTGTTTCTCTCTTGTCTGCAGGGCAGAGTCAGAGCATAACCCTTGGGTGGTGCTAACCTCAGCCTCACTGACCCGCTGCAAGGGATCAGAGGTCAAAACAGACCTGGGTCAGCAGGTTGTCACCATGGTGAGATCTCTCTATAACAGCAAACACAAGCTCCCTGTGCAGGTAATCAGATAATACTCTGTATTTTTTGTTTGTGAATGTCTAGCCTTTTCTTTGTTGCAGTAAACTTGAAAGTGTGTTAAAGCAGTAAATCTTTATTTATTTCAGCAAAATTAAATGGATATGGAAATACATTCACCAAGGTACTACATAAGAGTCCTCTTACTCACCTGTACCTCTGCATAAAATGAAAATAACAGCAAAAGAAAATTCATTTTTTATTTAATGCCAGCAACACCTTTCACTCCAGTTAAAACAAGGGCATGTTTACCACTGCGTTGCATCATCTTTTCTTTTAATAACACATAAAAAGCATTTGGAAACTGAGAATACTATTGTAGTGTTGAAAGTGAACTTTTTTCCTCCCATTCTTGCTTGCTGTGGGAGTTCTCTTCTTAACAGATCAGGCTTCTTTTGTCATATTATTTTTATTCAGCTTCAAAGTGTGCCAAATGTTGTCAGTGCTTGAAAGACCTGGATTGCAGACAGGCCATTTCAGCACTTGCAGCTTTTTGAATTCAGAGCTGCAGAAGTATGTATGGGAGTGTCTTGCTGAAACAAGCAAGAACATCTGAAAGACAGTATATGTAGCCCGGTACAGCAACATTAACCCTCCTCCTACTGACGTATTTCACATACACAGACTAATTCTGTAACCTTAAGAATAATTTACTGCAAGAAGCAAATATAATTGCAAAGCAATATTAGTTACGTAATTATTAATGGTAGCACTTTCTATTACAGCTCGATAATAAAGGGGTAATAGTAGTGTAATAAGGGGGAAACAAGCATTGTAGCATGGTAATTTCTAAGTTATTATGCAATTACCAAAGTAATAACATGTAATATCCAAGTAATATCATGGTAGTAACAGGTGTAACATGGTGGTTACAGTTGAGTAATATTACCCTGAAATGTATGTAATTGGATTATAAGGGCCCCAAAACTGGGCGTAACAATGTGGAAATAGAGCTTGGTAAAAAAGTGGTAATAGCAGGGTAACAAGGAAGAAACAAGAATGTAACAATGTGTCAATTTCTAAGTTATTACCAATCAATTACCTGTGGTAGTTTCTGTGTAAAAAGCACAAAACAGACAGAAATAAAAAAAAAAAAAAAAAAGAAACAAAGAAAGCCAGAAAACCCATACTCAAATATGATGAAACCAATCAGGGTAATTTTGAACCCCACAGAAAATAACTGAAGTAAACACAGATCCAGGCAGCGTGTCCCGAGTCTACCCCGCGGTTTTCTATACATGCTCGAAACACCTCACCTGGGAGGTGCCCAGGAGGCATCTTGGTCAGACACCCAAACCACCTCAGCTGACTCCTTTTGATGTGTAGGAGTAGCCCCTCCAATGCTCCTTGCCCTGTCTCCAGGGCTGAGCACGAACACGCTTTACAGGAAACTCATTTCTGCCACTTGTATCTGTCATTTTATTCTTTTAGTCAATACACAGAGCTCCCGACAAACCGTAGGGTGAAGACAGGAGCGTAGATCGACCAGTAAATCGATGGCTTTGCTTTCACGCTCTGCTCCCTCTTCACCACAACAGTGTCCGTATCACTGCTGAGACCAATCTGTCTGTCAATCCCACGCTCCACTCTCTCTCCTCACTCCTGAACATTTTTAAAAAGCACTAATCAAAGGAGAAATGGAAAACAATGGTGTGGAGTCATTAGGAACAAATTGAGTGGCAAAAGTCAAAAACTTGGACCCACCTATAAGGTTTAACAAAAACTATCCCTCTGGGGCATGCATGGACCCCGGTCAGTAGGATGAGACTTTAATGGTGCCTTCACAGATATTAAAGTTAGCCATACCATAAGCACTAATGAACCCCATTACCATCCCGGATCCTGGCTTTTGAACTGCAAGATACCAAACCAGCCGTTCTCTGTTTCAGTCCAGAGGATGCAGGTTTATCTTTGCGTTTGTGGTAAACTGATAAACTGTGTTCACTGGTTTTAAAAAGAGTTTGTGACCCCAAGCAGTGATTTCCATTACAGAATCTGTTTTTAGTGCAGTGCTGCCCGAGGGGCCCAAAATATTGGTTTCATAATTGGTTTTCAGCCTTTGGGTACAGAGATTTCTCTGGATTCTCTGAATCTTTTAATCATAATGAGTACAGCACCTTCAGTAATAGCACTATCAAGCTATTTTCAAGAATTATTATTCTAATTATTTTTAAATTATTTGTATTTTTTTTTCTTTCACAGAGTAGGTAACTCCTCCACATCTTTAAATCTCAAAGATTTGAATGTGTGTGGGATGTTTTTTTATACTCAGTCGCGTCACTTACTTGTTTCTAATTAACCTAATTAGTCGTGAGCGCCTCTGCCCTGTCTTTTTAAAATGGATTTATCTATTTATTTACTTAAGCAGTACACAACTTTTCCAATTGACTGTTATCCATAGTGTTTTTAAACATATTTCTGGCATCAAATTCAACATGAATCAATATTTTTTTTAGTTATGTGTTCAGATTTTTAACATTTGACGTGTCGTCTTTGTAATATTTTTACGTGTTGGGTTTTAAGTATTTGCCAATTATTTCATGAAGCTGTTTTGTTGTTGTTTATTTACAATTCATAGTGTTCTGGGTTGTATGGGCATTTGTATTCCACTTTATGCTCCTACACTACTTCATGTGCTGTTGTGTTTAATTTATATGTAAAAGTATTCCAGTGATAGAAGATAAGCACTGACATGGGACTCTGAAAGGTGCATGATCTTTGTTTTCGCTAAAACTTGTTAAGTGCCAGCCTTACCTTTTTCACCACTTACTATTTTAAAATGAGTATGGCTCCTACACATCAGTTCATCTTTTGTCACCATTATTATATTTAGCTTGTTCGCGCTCAGTAGAAACACGCTGCAGTGCCATCATTTTAACCAATATCTAAATACAGGAGGCTAAAGGTATTAAGCATGTAACCCACAGCAACGTGTTAGCATCAGCTCAGTGCTTTCTGCAGTGTACTATATGCACTAGCCTCCCATTGATATCTGACAGCTCCTAATGCTATTCATGCCCTGCTGAGCACCATGCAAGTGCTAAGCCAAATGCCATTCTGTATGTCTAGGGCCAGCTGACTGTGATATTAGTTTAGCACTAATGCTATTCAGTGTGAATAGGCTAGTGTCTGCCAGCCTGTCTAATATTAGTGTGGGATGGGGGGGGTGGTAGGTGGGGGAGGCCTTTTACTCTGTTCTGAGCAGCTTTAATTTGAATCTGCTGGAATGAAACCGGCAGAGCATGGGGGAGTCAGATTGCATTGTGATATCCGTACATTACTGGATGGGACTGTGTGTCTGGCGTGTGCATGTGTTTGTGTGTAAACCTTTTTAAAAGTATTAGGTGCCTCTACATTATATGCACATCGATTAACCTTCACTGTTCTCTCTGTTTCTGCTTCCCTCTTTTGTTCTCCCTTCCTCATTTTGACTCTGTCCCCTGATTGCTTTTCGCTATTCTCATCTCTGCCTTCGCTTTTGTCGTTCACCCTCTGCCTTTCATCCATTCATTTGCACATTTATCAATTCATCTTACCCCCTCCCAAACCTGTCTTTCTCTCTCTTTTTTTCAGTGTATTAGACACATAGCTACCCTGCTGCTCCAAAATCAGCCAAGCCTCCTGCAGCCAGCACTGAAACTGATGTCTGAAAGCGGTGACGAGCAACTGCTTCAGCTGACTCTTGATCAGATCAACGGCATGAGCACAGTAAGTGTCACTGTAATAGTCTGGAGAGTTTGTGTTCAAATGGAGACACAAAGGAGTTGGCTTTATGAACTGCAGATTGGCTGGTGACATTTTTGTTGTCACTTATCCTTTAAAATTGTAAAATGTAAAAAGAAAAAGTGCTTCACGGCTTCCTGGAGCTCAAGGAGGTGTTCCAGATTTCTTTTCTCCTTTTTAATCAACTGTTAACCCTTTGAAGCAAAGTGTATCATATTTGATACATGTGTTTTTGTGAGTTTTTGAGACTTCTACATAATCAGTGTGACTTTTTTTTACCCTCAAAAAATGATATAAATTGCACGACACATTTTCAATGACTAAATTGCAAAAATGTGGCTAATATAGCAAATGGTGATACAAATTAAAACTCATATATGTAGATTAAAGGTTGATATATTTTCATATATATTTTTGTCTAAAGGTTCAATGTTGTGGAAGTTTCCATTTAATAAAGCCTGCAGACAGATGGTGAGCGATCACTAACATCCTTTAATCAAAACGAGAACAAAAACCCAAGCTTGGTGAGAGAAGCCATCGCTGGGGCAGTCGATCAGTCTCTCCTCGAGCCCGGCATGGCCCTGGGTTTAAATACTTCCTACAGGAACAAAAGGCTGTACACAGCTGTTTTCACACCTTTGGTCTTCCCCCAAAGAAAGTTCATACTCCCTTGCTACCTCTTACAGTGGTTGAAGAGACAAAAGGCTCTTCCCCCCACCCTGGGATCTTTGTGTGTGAATGCTTCCCCCAAACTTACTGAGATACAATCACCCGGCTGTTCAATGACATGAATAAGGTGTGAGACATTGAGACATGCTTAAACCCAGTGGCACCAAAGCATTATACAATAAAATAATATGAATAATACATAAATGAAAGAAATCCCTCTACATTCAACAAACACTCCAATATCAAAAAATTAAAGATTTCTGGCAGTTATTTAATGGTTTAGGTTTTAAAGGGTTAAAACCCAAATGTTTTCAGTGTGTAGTAATGGTGAAGAGCCACCAATACTGAGAGAAGCTCAAACTGTCTTAGCCCTGTCTGCCTAATAAATGGCTTAAAAAAGGCATCTAAATATCAAATTAGGTTAATGCGTAATATGAATTATTTGTTTCTTAACCTTTATGGCTTGCGCTTTAGAAAAAAAAAAAAAACTAGTGTTATCCATTGTGTTTTTGGAGCCTTAAGGTTTGACTTTTGACCAAAAAAGTGTGACTGACTGAGAATCCAGAGACACTGCATGCTGAAAAGAAGATAATGGAAAAAGGTCTGGTCTGTTGTCTGAAAAGAGCAAAAAATTACATCCTCTTTCCCACAGTTTAAATTAGGTTTTGCTAAATAATTTCAACATCCTTACAATCCCAATTTCATCTTCTTGCCAACTGTCCTCTAGTTTTGGGAGGCCACCATCAGATAAGAGCATAATCGTTCAAGACTGCGCTGGTCGCTCTCCACTGTTTCTTCAATCAGATAAGCAATTGTCACAAAGTGGGCTTCTCAGACCCAGCAGACCTTCTCTTTGTTCCTGGATCAGATAAGAGAAAGCCACACTATTAACTGACAGAGCCTCCATTAAATCAAACGATCAAGCTGCTATATTGGAACACCTGCTCTTAAACCTCAGTGAATAAGACAGCGGAACTGAGGAAAGTTAGGGTGCTGGAAGTGGTGAGAGAAAGGATTTGTGATTTAGATGTGGGAAGAGAAAGTCAAATGGAGCAGGAATGGGTGTCGAGACAGAAATGGGATGAGAATGGAAATTACAAGGACAGCAAATGTATAAATTGTAAAGTTGAAAAGGGACCCGGGCTACAGTAGATAGCACGCGGGAAAGACAGAAAAGATAAATCAGGTAGAGTTAGAGAAGGGATATATGAATGGAGGAAGACTGGTGGCGTGTCGCTGCTTTGAGAAATAATCTTACGTCTGCCAAGTAAAAGCTGAATGAACGGGGGCATGTTCGGAGCGGCACAGAACAGTGTTCATCTAAAGATAACATCATCACAGACACAGAAAAATTATCTTACATCTAATACATCTGATAGTGTGCTGGCTGCACGCTGCTCAATGCTCATTGTCTGCATGTGCCGAGTGCCTTTGTGCATCCTTTCAAGTGTGTGAGTATTTCTGTGTGTGTGTGTGTGTGTGTGTAGGACTTGTTTTGATTTCTACATGTTTTCAAGTGCATTGCTTCTGATTGCTTAAACTTGCTTTGAATGTTGTGTTCACACAAATGTTATTGCAAAAAACAGAATTTTGCAAAAAGGACGTTGTGTGCAAATCTTGTAGTATGTTTAGGCTGTACATTAATCAGAAGGTCAGTGGTTTGAATCTTAATGTTGAGGCAGTCTTGGGCAAAATATTTGTGAATCCGTGTGTGAGGGAGGGTGTGTGTGTCTGTGTGTGAATTTGAGCTAAAAAGCACTTAGGCTTAGAACGTGCTTGTATGAATGAGACATGTAGTACAGAGTGCTTTTAGTGCTCAAATTATGTAGAAAAGCACTACATAAGTACCAATCCATTCAGAAACTACTGATTTAACTAAGTGAATCACTGTAAAGCTTAAATTATTTGCAAATTCAAAACTTTCTGAGCATGAAGTGTTTCCTTAGTTTAATGGGGAGAAAAATCTCACATAAAGTACTGCAAATAGTTTCTATCCATGCAGATAGGTTTGCCTTTCATCTGCCAAGGGTTTAACATATCCAGCTATACAGCAAAATATTCAACATTTTGGTTTTGGTGTGTCTTTTTAAAACATCTGAAAAGTTACTTGTAAAAATGCAACTTGGACCTTCAGAAGGAATTATCTGTGTAATCTACATTATCCTTGTAACATGCTGTTAACAGTTTTTAAATGCTTACTTGTTTAATGCCAAGTAGTTCCAATAACATTTATTAGGTTTATGAATAATTCACAGTGACCGGAAAACATATATTACTGGAACTGAAGCACAGCAGGGTTAAATTGTAAACTGTCCACATGGTTAGCTACCACAGCGTGAGCTTTTTCAATTAATTTGATTGTTAGCGAGTGCAAGTGGCACTGGCCGTCTCCTGTGGACGTCCTCCTTTTACACTTCAGGATATTGCAGTGCAACTCTGCATTGACACTCTGAGTCTGTGGGACAAATTACAACACCTGTAAAGTTTTGGGGGGAAAAAAAGTAATGTCTGCATGTCAGCAATGATGATTCTCAAAATGAAAGTTGGGTCAGCTCATAAAGTGATGTTTGCCTTCTGCACAAGCCTGAGGTCCATAAGGAAGCTGGAAACTGCAGATGCACACAGGGATCATTCCAAAAACACTGCAGCAACAGAGGAAGCTGTTCATGCACAAGAACTCGAAGGGAAAGTTGGTTAAAATTGAACTGGTGGTGGTTCTTGGACTCAAGGAAATTTTTGACCACACCTTGTAAAGTTCATGTTGATCCACTTCTAAACGTGATGGCTTACACATACTGTTTCTATTTTAGCAGCTCTACAAAAAGCCAGAACTTATCAGGAGCTACTGTGCAGCTGCTGTTAGCAGATCAGTATCTCAGGAGGAACAGAAATAATTGATTTTGGCTCAGCTTGATCAATCAGAAAATTCACTGAGTCAACAGCCTAACTGTTAATTGACTGCAGTTACTGTTCAGTTACTTTTGGTTTGCATTTCATTGAGATTTTGTGTTTAGCCACACTTTGTTTCACTCCATCATACTAGACAAGGTGCTGCTGCTGTGAGTTTTATTATTGTTCTTGTTTAAATAACTAGCCCGAGGTTGCTTTTTGGTCACAGTGAACCATACACTTGTTTGCATATGCCACTCTGAGTGATTGGCAGACTTTATCTTAAAGCACTGCCTACAGTTTTCTCCTGGCAAATAGCTTTGTATCTAATATAAATCATTGTTTACATTGTTTTACCATCAAAACTTTTTTGCCACAGCTGAAGGTCCCTGAGGTTATCATTAAGAAAAAGAGATTAATTTAGAGTTTAATTAAGAAAATGTAATTAAGGAAAATCACTTGACCTAGGAAGCGAATTCAAAACAGTAACTGATTCATCCACAGTGAGATATATGTATATGTGCAGATTTTCCTTCACTTTTCCTGTGTCTTGCGTTGCTGCTGTGCGGTAGGTGAGTAAATGGGTATGCTGAGCTCTGCAGGAGGAGACCACAGTGGGCGTTGGAGAACTAAAGAATGGAGGAAAGGAGTGGGAGTAGTGCAGATTATTTGAAAAGGAGACAAAGAAGTAGAGAGCAGGTGATGGAGAAGGGAATGTATTCTTGATGCGGAAAAATACAGTGGAGGCTTTTAATTCTCTGCTTTCACACTGTTCAAGGTGTCGGCACACAAGTCTTCAGCTGTACTCTCTTCCATATTGTCCATTTCTCTCCTCCTCTTGAAGATGTATGGAGTTGGGAGGAGGGAGTCAGGAGTTAACACCAGCCTGACTAATGCGAGTTCTCCATTCTGTCTGTAAACACACACACACACACACACACACACACACACACACACACACACACACACACACACACACACACACACACACTTATACAGATTCCTCTCAGTGCTGCAGCAGTCCCTGTGCCTTTTCAGCAGCTTATGTTTTTTTTTCCAGGCTTTTCCATGATTCTACAAGGCTTACATTTTCTGTGTGGCACATGTTCGAGTCACAGTGACGACAATGGCATATTCAATAGCCTCGCATTTTTTGAAACTGCGGGTCTTTAGCCAAAAACCATAACATTTTCCATCTGAAGTGGCAATAGCAGGTTGTTTTGAACCGCGGCTGTCTGTGGCTCAGTGAATTGATAAAGTTGTTGTCTGCAGATGACTGGTTTCAAAAAGAGAACCATGTAAAACTAAATTTGCTTTTGATGGCTATGATATTTTTCTGAAATGGGGAAAAAAAAAAGTTGTGTATTTCTGTGTAGATCTACAGTACCGTGCAATAGTCACCCATCATTTTATTATATTTTGATATGGAATGGGAAATAGGTACAAACATACATGGAAATATAGTATATAAGGCAAAAACAGAGTTTGTATCGGCAGTGGTAGTATGTTTGGGAACATTGTCATGCTGAAAAATTAAGTTGTTAAACCGACGTGTTCCAAACAGTAGGGTAGGGCAAATTCTCATGACCATTGATCAACAACCACTGACCAAAACCCACTGATCAAAGAGATTAAGTGCCAGGAGGATTGCCAGGATTTATACATCGGGGAAACCAAACAACCTCTAGCGAAGCGGATGGCACAACACAGAAGAGCTACCTCGTCAGGCCAGGACTCTGCAGTCTATTTACACCTACAGGCCAGTGGACACTCTTTCTATGATGAGGATGGTACACATCCTGGACAGGGAACAACGCTGGTTTGAGCGTGGAGTCAAGGAGGCCATTTACGTGAAAAGGGAAAGACCATCTCTGAATCGAGGAGGGGGCCTAAGGGTACATCTGTCACCATCTTACAGTGCTGTGATTGCAGCCATTCCCCAACTCTCTGTGAATGGTACTCATGGCCATTGATCAGTGGTCTTTGATCAGTGAGTTTTGGTCACTGGTTGTTGATCAATGGTCATGAGAATTTGCATAATTATGATTAAGGAACTGACCTCCCAGCCCATTGTTCCTTCAGTGGGCTGGTTTCAGTCATTATGCAAATGTACTGTTGATAAGATTGGGGAAACCTGCAGTCAGCTGAGACTGAAGAAGTCACTTGGAAGAGTGACGAAACGTTTCTCCCACAAAACGCTACGTCCAGATGAACAGAATCAACTTTTGGAGATTTACTTTCCTGGATGATTGAGAATGCATCAAGACAATTGTAGATCAAATTTCTTCCATTTTGAAAAGATCCCCAACACTATTGGCTGAGATGCTCCCCAAACCATGACAGTCTCCACTGTGTTTTACAGATGGCTGTAGATACTCACTGTTGTACCTCTTTCCTGATCTTTTCTGTACATACTCATGACAATTTAAACCAAAATTTGGATTCTTCACTTCACTTTATGCCTGTCAAACTGTTATTTGTGTGATTTTTCAACAAAATGTTAACAAATCACGTTTTTGCGACAGGCTGCACGTAACAGTACCAAAAGATGCCATTTAAAAATTGTCATGTGTTTGTTAGGTGTAGACACAACACTGGCTCATCCGTTGTTTCACAGATTCCTGTTTTGTTTGAGTGATTCTTAGCTGAGTGTTAGATGACTTGACAAACAAAAAAACATTCCTGTGAGAATGGTTGGGTACTAGGTACAGGTATAGTAGTGAAAAAGTAAAAGAAAAAAGAAAAGCTTTGAAAGATCTTCAGAATCTCTCGGGAACTATTTAACCACTGTAAACAATTACAAGTAAGACTGCCTCATTGGATGCAAAATATAAAAACTCAAGACTTTTGCATAGTCATGTAGTTTCTGTTGGTTTGAGTCTCAAAAGGAAAATGGAAAATGTGGACACTTTAAACCTTTTCACTCAGTGAGGCTGTGGTTCAAAGTACTATGTACATTACATTCATATGATTTCAACAGTAAGTATGAGTGAAGATGTATTTAAAAAATTTTTTTTTCATGGTTTGGGTTTTTTAATGTACAATAATTCTGATAGTTAGGATAAATAGGCTGTTGGTTGAACAAACCAAGCACTTTAGTGGTGTCTCTGAGCTTTGGGGCTGTTTTCTGAATTTTTGCTCATGCTTTCAGTTGGATTGGAAAATCGTTCCCATTTTGAGGCTACTGAACCACTTAAGAGTAACCACGTTAGCCACAAGTGACCCGTTTGGTTCCCATGTGACATTTTCCAGTAGCCAGAGTGCCTTCCAAAGCCTGACAGAAAAACAGCCAATCACAGGAGTGGAGCGCCCCAAACGCTGATCCAGTCTTGCCAAAATGATTCTGTGAAAATACTCACAGAATCAAAGAAAAGATGACATAGCCTAAACTAGATAGCTAGCTAGATAAACGTGCTGTGTAATGCACTGCTACAGTGGTTTGTGGGTTTACTTGTGTTTACCAGCCGATGATGGGCCAGTTTTAGTGGTAGTGCTTCATCTTTCCATCTTTTCTTTTTTGAATTTATTAACAGTTTTAATTTGAACTTGTGCTCCCTTGTGTATGTTTTTAATCAGTTAGAAAGAACTCAAAATCCCGTTGAAAGAGTTGGATGCACCTTGTCCATCTGCCCAGTGTAGTGAGGACAAAAGGCGCATGTGTGCTTGTGTTTGATTGAGTGATTATGTGTCTAATTGCTTGTTTAAGTGGGCTTGTTTACAGCTTTTTGTACCATATTGAACCTATTAATCTAGCTCTGTTTGCTTGCAGCTCACTGCGTTGATCCCTGAACTTCCTCACCGCATGTGTGTGTGTGTGTGTGTTTGTCTCCTCGTATGCGTCAGAGCCCACTTTTATTTTTATTTTTTTGGCTTTAAAGCCTCTTCTTCTGTCACTTTCAATCATGTTGTGCTGCAAGCAAGAACTGTTTGGTGTCATTTGTGTGTGCGCACACTCAGTTTGGTGCACCGCTAAAGCCTGGGGACAGCTAGGATGGAGGGATAGGAAACAGAGCCTGGAGAAGAAGAAGAGGAAAGGAGATAGTTGTGTGTTGTCTGGCATTCCAAAGAAGCTTTATGATTTAAATGATAAAAGAAGGCTGGGGCCATGCATTATGTATTAGGCATTGTACGTGTTCAGTAATTCCAATTAAGCTCTCAGCTGGGTTTAGCTCAGTGAGAAAGAGCTGAGAAGGACGTATACAGGAAATGAGAGACATGCAGGGCAAGAAAGGCAAACAAGAGTTTAAAACACTGACCAAACCAATCAGGTAACATTCAGTGGCCTCTCGGAACAAGCCAGGAAAAGACTACCTTTTTTTTCCTCTCGTCTTTGACGGCGCAAGACAGCAAGAAATGAGAAGGTAATAAGAGCAAGAGGGGGGTTGGACATCTGATGGCTGCAGCTTGATGTGTCAGTTCTCTTGTCGCGCTGAGTGTTTGTTCACTCACTCAGAGTGCACACCAGCTGCGGGTGTGAGCACACTCACAGGAGACAGAAGATACCTCTTGTTTTCGCATCTCCGAAGAGAGAGACTGGGTGTTGTTTGAACCCTCGAAGACGGGCTTTTAACCTGATATAGACGCAACACAGCTACACCCCTATGCACAAAAATAGATCCACCTCAGGACAGGTTTTCATGTTCTCCGAGCTGTTGACCTGTGATACAGAAAGAAAGGCATGATGGATGTATTCCCTGCACAATCAGATCCTATTCACACTGATCTGTTTGTTAAGACAAGACCCGGACAGACTGCAGGGGGAACTCAAGAACTCAGTGAGAGAGAGGAGAAAGGATGATGAGGGAGGAAAGGGAGAGGGAAAGAGGCAGTATGTAGTCACATATACGGGTTTGTCAGAGTTGCAGCAGATGGCTAGCTGTGGAGCTGAGTCAAAGGATGATGTAGTAATTGCCTTTCACATGAAGGATCTGAGTTTAAACAGATGTTGTGGCAAGCATTCACACTGCCAAAGTGTCCCTGAATGAGATCCTGAAATCCCACAAGCTTCACTAACCACTGGTCTTCCACTCAGCCTCACCTCTCATGCAAACATTTGCAGACCACAGGTTAGAGAGAAAGGATCACTGCTTCCTGTTTAAACACAACACAAGCAAAAAACAGTTTTCTATGCAGTTGGAAAATAGATGTGGCTGCATTGGTGGGAAAAAAATATTTGGAAAGGTTTGAGCTGTTTCCCACTCTTGGACAGATGATTGGACGGAGACCAGATGCTTTGAATATGTAAAACAATACAGTGTCTACGGTATAATGTACAAGAAGGATAGAAAGATTTAAAGTATTGATTGGTTTTTATTATCTGCAGCTTTTTTACAGTAGGGATAAGCACTTGAATGTGACACAGATGTTTATGCTGTAAAAAAAAAAAAAGGATATGAGGGTATCTGCTCCACTTTGATATCAAGATTCCCCTCCATCCCTCCATCTCTCAGGTGCTTCTTCACATCTATTTCCAGCTCAACTGTCAATCCAACTGACTCTAAGACTCAAATCTGCTGTCTCTCTTGACACCGTCAAACAGTAATAGCCTGGGAGGTGTGTGTGTGAGAGAGAGTGAGAGTGTGTGATTCTGCATGGAGGACCAGGCCTGTGCTCGACTGATGTGCTCGCTTTCTTTTTCCTTGCACAACTCCCATAACCAGGAAATGCAGAGGAAAACATGATTTTTTGTGTTTATTTATTAGATTCAGTGTTTGTGCGCATGTTTACAATATTTGCATATTTCTGTCCCTACACTGGTCGCCGTGCACAGGAGCGGGGCTAGATCATTGTCCTCTAAATTCGTACACATCTCATGCAGCCACAAGCAACTGCATCTGATAATTAATTTGTGTGTTGTAATGCTAATCTAGTCTCCTCTGCAGGTATGATATTTAGAGCTTCCGCAACTCTGGCGCTAGTGTTTCACACTCCCCAGTAGTTGATAGTGTGCTACATATCAGTCAAAGTCATAGCTGATAAGGTGTATAGCTTATTTTAGAAGCCACGCATTATCATCATTGCATTTGCTATAGGTGTGAGCTCTCATTACAGCCAGGCTCCAGCAGGTTATTTCAGTGATTAACAGGCTTTAACGTCCAATCAGATCAAATCTGAGGTTAATCGCACTTAGAACATCAAAAGGCACTACAGAGCTGCAGAAGATGACGCCTACAGACTTATCGTGGGTTTATGAGCCCCTGACTTTTTTTCATACCACCACAATGAGGCTGATAGATTGGGTTTTCATTGGTCAAAAATATACTGGTTGGCATAACCTACTCAGGATTAATTGTAATGATCGTAATCAGATAAAAATCCTTATCAAATACATCTCACCGGACAATTAATTACATAAACCTTGCTAGTGCTGGGGTGGACCACATTTTCCTTCAGTACTGCATTAATTCTTGATGATATAGATTTAACAAGGTGCTGAACACTTTCCTCACAGATGTTGGTATGCACATCCATGATGTGACTCTCCCATTCCACCACATCCCAACTTATTTGATAGAGATCTGACGGTGATTGTGGAGGCCTTTTGAGCACAGCGAACTCACTGTCATGTTAAAGAAACCAGCTGAGATGATTTGAGCTTAAAGGGATGGACATGGTCAGCAACAACACTTGGACAGGAAGGCTGTGGCATTTAAACAGTGCTCATTTAAATGGTGTTTACTTGGTACCAGAAAGAACAAGAAATTACAAGAAAATAACCCCCATGCAGCTATAGCACCACCAGCCTGAACTGATACAAGG
Source organism: Pelmatolapia mariae (assembly GCF_036321145.2). Classification (NCBI taxonomy): domain Eukaryota; kingdom Metazoa; phylum Chordata; class Actinopteri; order Cichliformes; family Cichlidae; genus Pelmatolapia; species Pelmatolapia mariae. The sequence goes on from NC_086240.1 coordinate 7,988,646, forward strand.
CAGGATGGAGCCATGCTTTCTTTTTTATCACTTAAATCACCTTTCTTCCTAATTCTGATGCTCAGTTTGAACTTCATTACATTAACGAGCAGTTGAACAGGTGTACCTAACAAACTGGCCGGTGAGTGTATATTAATGTATATATTAATGGGTAAAAGAGCAGTTAAAACCTAATGAGCCTCAGCAGTACAAGTATTCAGTAATAAATGACAAACATGTTAACTAAGCATAACATTAATATTGAAATGTAAACCATTCGCCTTAACCTCCTAGGACCTGGCATCACATTTTGGGTTGTCTAGACCAAAATACAAAATTTTGCTTTACAAGGGCCAAATATCCACTTTATGTCCACGAGGACATTATACTGCCACTGTTCTGTCGAAATTTAAAGCGAATGTCCTCATATGTGGATCTCATTTTTCTCAGAAACAAAAATCAGGCAAAAAAAAAAAAAAACATCAGGTAATTCTTTGTTTTGACTTTCATCAGGTCCCAAATAGCAAAGAGAAATTAAAAATGCATGCCATGAAAGAGTTCGGGTCTTAGGAGGTTAATCTAAGATTCAGTAAGTATTCCCCACATGAATAGATGAAGTACAGTAACAGTAGAAAAACTGATTTAAAAAAATTGAGCCAAGCTTATTTGGAAGAAAATACTTCAACATGCAACTTTTTCTTCCAAATAAAGACATTTTTGCAATCTGGCTAAACATTTGTCTTGTTTGCAGCCTGTTTCATCATCTCACCTTGTGTTTCTTCCCTTGTCTGACTTTATTGACACACTGTCTATGCGTTTTCAGATCTCAAGAAATCCTTTCTTCAGTGTAGTGTTATCATAACCACTTGTTCTTCAGTGCCAAATTGCACACATTTATATAAATGACACTTTTTTTCCTATTCACACTTCTGAAGAATAAGAATCAGTTGCTCTTTTGCCTGTAAATTAAAAAAAAAGTCATCATTCGTGACATTGATCTTCAACAAAGCTCCAGAAATCCCATGTAGAACATTTGTTCAGAGTCTCTGTTGAGGCTGCAAAATGAAAAAGTTTGAAGCTGAAGTGTGAAGGTGTTTTTGAAGTGCTTCTCTACAGTTCTGGTGTGCATTCAGCCCCTGGAAGCAGTCGGTGGATTTAAAAATGTATGTATCTGACGCTCTCAGTGCATGTCAGCCATTCTCCTCTATGCCGCCCCCCCTTCCAGCTCTCTTCATCATACATTTTCCACACTCCTAAGCCCCTCTCGTCTCTCTTGTAGTTTTTTCCTTCTTGATTCTCATTATGCACGGATGACCTCCTCATCCACCTCTGTTCTAGGTTCAAAAATTTCTCAGTCTGTCATCTTTCCTTTCCCCAGCTTGTCATGATTCATCTGGTCTTGTCTCTCAATAGAAGGCCTAGAAATTAAATTAGTAGTCATGCACGTCACGCTAGTCACATACCGACTCTCTCTCATCCTTTGGCAACAGGGCAATAATGACCTGGCAGGGTTTAAAACGCATTAAATGGAAAATGCATTAAATCCACTATACTGATGTTCCTTCTCAGACCTTCTAACATTAGCAGGAAGTAAAAATTACTTTAAGTTCACAATATCAGTAATCTCCCCCTAGGAGACAATGTCATTGTAAGAGACAGCAGCTGAATAACTAATGCTTATCATCACATGAGCCAAGTGATCCTTCTTAAAGGCTCTTTGTGTGTGTGTTTAAAGGAGGAACTGTCCATGCAGGAGAAAAAGATCGAGTTTTGGCTCTGCTCACCTTCTCCGCTACACTAGAGAAGACATGGGCTCCACATTTATAATTGATCTGCCTCAGCTCCAAAAATACCCCAACAAGGACTCGCTGTTGTCTGCGTGTGCATGCACACAAGCGTGTAAAGTTGAGGAAGTGCAATCTTAATAATAGAGTTAGCAAACAGGTGAGAGGGTGCAGAGGAGACGGGCTGAGTCATGGAGAGACGGCCCTCTCAACCCCAGCACTCAGCCTGGCTTCTGTGTGGCCTGTAAACCACTCTCAGCAGCCCTAACGGCATTTAGCTGTTTGAATTTGCATGTAATTCATTGATGTAACCAGGTGGATGATGGGATTAAAATATTATGTAAAGGTCTGTTTATGACTCTATGAGCATATGCTCCAAACACTTTTAGTAAGCGAGAAGCTGCAAATAAAAGGGGAAAAAAAAGAGAGGAAAAGGAGTGTGTGTGTGTGTGTGTGTGTGTGTGTGTGTGTGTGTGTGTGTGTGTGTGTGTGTGTGTGTGTGTGTGTGTGTGTGTGTGTGTGTGTGTGTGTGTGTGTGTGTGTGTGTGTGTGTGTGTGTGTGTGGGTGGGTGGGTGGGTGGGTGGTTGCGAGAAGCTGTGTGTAAGCGAAAGCACATGCGAGAAAAATGGCGGTCAGCCACGGGTCAACACAGGATGTGACCTGACACTGAAAGTGTAACATTGTAATCATACAGCATTCAAAGGTTCCTGCTGCCGTTGCTGCATTAAGCTACAAAACCTTATTTCTGCAAAACGCAGTGGATGGTACAAATTCAACTCCACCAGCCGCTTTCAGTCTTCAGTCAGCCAGTAGATGTTTAGGGTTGATACCTGGAAGAGAAATTGGATACATTCATTCGAAATTTTTGGCTGTTTATCTTGACACGTGTTCTTTGCAGGGATTAAAAAAAACAGGATCACAGTTTAAAAGGAAACTTAGTTTCTCTTGATTCTATCCCCACATGTGTGTTTACACGTTCTCCTCCCCTTTTCTTCTTCCTCCAGGAGACGGCTTCCTCCTGCGATGAAGAGCTCCTTTCCTTGCTCCTAGACGCTGGGCTCCTGGTAGGCTGCGTCTCCTCAGCCCTGTACCCCCTGCTAAGCTCCCACATGCTGTCGCACCAGCAGGAGGGCGGCTGGGATGTGGAGAAAGCTGCCGCTGAGCTGATGGCGGCGGGCCACGGGCCTGAGGCAGGCTCCCTGTTGCTGGCTCACCGCGGAACCCACCCGGCCCAGTTCACCTTCAACTCCGCCTTGGCCGTTCTCAAGAAGTGGCTGTGAAAGGAGACGGGGAAGCAGTTTGGACCGCAGCCACAGAGTGCCGTGGTAACCTAGCCTTAGGGAAAGAGTAGGAAGGTGCTGAAAAAGGACTGGAATTAGATTGGAACGAGATCTGAAGAAGCAGAACTAAAAGCAGTCAATACCTCTACATTTAGTTCTCTAATCAGGTTTGAGGTTCATCAACAGAAGACATTTCAATAGCGCTGTCATCTGTGAAGGTATAAGAGAGGATACCTTTAATCCTGAAACATCTGCTCAATTAGAAAGACGCTCGTACACACACAGAAACAACCTCTGCTGTCACTCAGTCATGGATGAACGTTGAGACAGAGGCCTAATCACAAAATGCAACGGCTGCTCGGATTTATTTGTGTGTGCGCTGTGTCCTATTGTGTGATAAAGTAATTGAGCAGTGGGTAGCAGTGGGTGGATATTAGCCTATTGTTCCGTGACAGGTTTGCCTCTTTAACGTCCCATCGTTAAACACCCTGCCTCTGCTCCATTGTTTTCCCCCTAATAATGTCTAATTAATTCCTTCTAAACAAATTAGCCCCGCAGCTGCCCCCGTGCTGAGTGTACGAATGCACAAATACTATATATGACACACACCAGTGAAGTTATGTAAAGCTTATAATGATGAGGAATAAACGTGCACGCAAGTGTGTGCGTTGATGCTGTTAGGTTGCTTTGTTTCATTTGAATAAATAAAAGCGTAAAATACGGCTCTATTTTGTCCCACCTTTTAGAAACGAAATAAAGAAAACTGTGATGAAAAGGAGCGATTGTATTATTTTTATTTTTTATTGTATTGTGTTTCTTTATTCATGGTGGAAGAGTGCACAGATGGGTAACGTTTCTTATCAGTATTTTTAGTTCTCTTTTTAATTGAATGGGCTTTAAGATTGTATCCGCCTCATAATGAATGCTCTCAAAACATTTGCATCATAATTACAGCATTTTGAGGAGTGATTTGCAGGGCAAAGATTTGGAAAATGAAATCCAAACCTGGTTAATTTATTTATTTTCTGTCAAAGCATTGGAAGTATGATTTTTATTTTTAGGCTGCCTTCCGAATTAAACCAAAAGAGCGGTGCTCACTGCAGGTCCCCAGAGCAGCAAATGAACTTTCTCCCTCGCACAGAAAATCACTTTAATGAATACAGGGTTTGGATACTGATTGTTTCTCTTCATATGCATGTCCTTTTTGTCATGTGTCATAGTGTTATGCCAGGACAAAAAACCCTCACTGGGTCTACTTGGAAAATAATCAAATAGGAAAGTTGCAACATTGGAGTCAAAATGACATGATTCTAGTTGCGTTGTTTTTTTTTTTTGTTTTTTTTATCTTCATAGATTTACAGTAGCGTGCACAAGTCTTGAGCCACCCCTCATTTCTTTATAAGCTGCTAAAAGAAAATAGGTTCTGTCTTTTACAGAAATACTAAATACAGTATATAAGGCAAAAAAAATAGAGTTTATACAATAATACTAATATTCGGTTCAACCACCTTTATTCTTCAACACAGGCTGAACTGTTTTAGACAGTTTTTTCTTTTGTCATTTCTTTAAGTAGACTTCAGAAATAGTTCTCCAGGCTTCTTAAAGGACATTGAAAGCTCTTCTTTGGATGTTTCTGCCTTTTGTTCCATTCTATGACAAGATGATCCCACAGTTCTTCAGTAATGTTGAGCTCCGGGCTCTGGGGAGGCCAATCCATGACTGATAATGTTGCACTGTGTGTCTTTCAATCGACGTGCGCATTTACTGCACTGGCAGTGTGTTTGGGATCCCTTTCATCCTTAAAAAATGAAGCCGATGCCAAACAGATGCTTTCCAGATGGTATTATGTGGTGGATCAAAATCTGATGGCACTTTTCGTGCACGTTTTGACAAGATCCCTAACACCACTGGTTAAAATACAGCTCCAAACCATGACAGAGCCTCTACCATGTTTTACAGATGGCTCTAGAAACTCACCGTTGTAAATCTGGCTCCTTGCAAGCATACAGAAATGTCATTTAGCTCTAGATTTTTGCACAGTGCTTCAACCCATAAGTTTTTCATACTATAATGGAAACAGGACAGGACACCATTAAATGTACATGACTAAATATGCAACATTCAAAAAGTTACATAAGCGAAAGAAAACATTTGTATCGGAAAGCATTTAACGCATTGGAACTGTGTGACTTAATCGCAGTGGACTGTAACGACAAAAACAGAAGAGCACCCCCCAAAAAAGCAATAAAATCTCTAAAATCTCTGTTTGTTTTGCACCATGTTCTTCAGGATAAGAGGCTTATTGGGAGAAATTGTTTAATTGACTTCATATTTAAAACCCATCTTGACAGGGGCTTTAAAAACACTGTACTCATGCCTGCATCGTGCCTTAGCTAATTATCCAGATGTTGAAAACCAGCAGTGACTGCTCTTGATGGCTACCGTATGGAATTGTGGCTTCGATGACTTCGAGACGCATTTTAAATCTGTTCAGGCAGTAATAAGCCGATCATGTTTCCATATTTGCTCGTTAACTTTCTCCAGCTGTACTTAATCCTTTAATTTAATGAATAAACTTCAAGATGATTTCTGCATAGCTTTTCTGTAAAGACTGCTTTTTCTGCTGCCTCCAAAGACTTAAAAGTTAATTACCTGAAATTCCCCTGTGGTTCAATAATAGTTTTTGTTTGCGATCCCCTTATCTTTGTGCTCCATGAGTGCACAGTGGTATTTACCCGCCTAACCCCTTCTGTTGTTTGCAAAATACTTTTAGGCTAGCGAAAAATAAGAACATATATGATTTCATATTGTGAAAGTAATTCACTTTGGCATGCAACATTTAAAGTAGCTGCCGGAGTAGAGCAGCTTGTATTTCTGACAGGTTAGAAATTGAATAAAGGTCTGTTGCTTGGAGGTATTTACCCTGACAGCAATACTGCTGTATATCAAGCCCATTCATAAGAGATGGGCCAGTTGTGGGTGGATGGTGTATATATCAAACAAGGGAGTTATGAATCTCCCACCTGTGGAGGAGAATATAGGAAATCCTTGTGTCAGTTACGTGTCTTGTGAAAATACAAGCAGACACAAAGTTGTGAGGGTTTTTTTTCTGTGTTTTTTATTAGGCTGGCTTTTAAGGAAATGTCAGCATTAGAGTATGAGATGAAATAATACTGTAGAGATTAATGGTTCACATTTACAGCATTCCACTCCTACACACAGGTACTCATTCCTTTGCAAATTCTGTCAGCCTTACATATTGAATTCAATTGGTCTCAGACCGTAACTGACCCAGGCTTATTCATACCCTTGAGCTACAGCAATGGCCTGCTTTTGGTCCTGGCCAACGTGAAATCAACTCTTTGTGCTCAACTAACACGATTACACGAAGCCCTGCTGTAATCAGTGTGGACTGTTAAATCCTGAGGTCATCGGGTTGATCAAATCAACACAATCTGAAGCAAACCTTTGGCTTTTAACAAAGTGTCACCATTTGTGTGAGGTTTATATAAAATACACTGAACTGGGCGAACACAGCCATCAGTACTCACAACAAGAAGGTCAGAATACCGCATTTTTGTAAGGCACGCCCCACATGACACCTTGATGGATGCAATCAAACTTCCTGCTTGTGGAACACTGGACCGGTCCATGACGAGGGAAAATCCTCATTGTTTCTCCTGAATCCAAGGACTAACAGGTAGTTCCCTGGCATCGGCTTTACCAGGCATACTGAGGAGTGTGATCCCTTTGTTAAAGCACACTTTTGTTAAAAACGGGATCCACCACCTCAGCTGTCAATCCAGAGGTAACAACTTACACAAGCATATCAACCAAGGCAGCATCCAGAACCTTAAGGAACTCTGGACAAACCTCATCCACCCAAGGAGCCATCAACTCAGCATAAAATACTGAAGTATAGCACAATGACGTTAATAATTTCATGTATTTTGTTGGTTGTTGTGATTGTTTTTAAACTTTACACTTTGACTTTTATAGACATAGCTGCTGTCAAGGAGCGTCTGCGTTCCATGCTTGTACGAGGTTAGTCATCACGCTGTGCTATTCAAGATATATTCAAACCAGCTAGGGTCAAACGTGCTTGGACAGTGTACAGATGCAGTGTGATCGTTAAGGCTAATGAGCTGACAGATGATATCCCAGTGGGATTAAGCTGTGAAGACACGTTTCAGTTTTTTTTCCAGATTTTTTTTTTATCAGTCAACTTAAGTTATGCAGGAATGTTTCCCAAGTATATTTATGTCTTTTCCCAGCTCCAGCTTTTAGTCTTCTTTCATTACGAGCGCTAACACCCTGTGAATCTATTTTAGAAATTAAAACCACCTTGTAAAACTGTCATTGTGCTGAAAAGCTGATGCCGATAACGCCACGCAAAACATTAACCGGGTCCTGACAGTCTTAAAGCCCCCCCTTTCAGCTCGCACCATCTCCCATAATTACCTGAATTATTATTTCACTTTGATTGACTTTCATCACGGTTTAGCATTCAAGTCACACCTCTTTACTAACACGTATCTAATTCACATAGATTAGTGCTTAACATGCACTCAGAGATGTGCCACGAAAATGGGCACGTGTCTGTGTGCGAGATGTTCCTTTACTCATGACATTGAGTTTCACTGCTGATAGCCTGCTGTTACGTTAATGACTGGATCCATTTAGATTAATGGTGAAAAAGCCAAATGGTTTCAGTTACACCCAACTGACCGGCTGTTTGTATGAACTCCTTACCTTTTTTTTTTTTTTTTTGGTAACATTGTTTGTCCCCAAGAAGTAAAAAACCCCCCTGTTTTTCACTCTGTTTGTACTTGTGATTGTATAGACTGCAAGCAACCCTGGGAAATGATGTTAAGGTCTACCTCCCCCACTGCTGAGGTTTAGTAAACACAGTGCTGCAACCTGTCAAGTGTCAGCATCCTTTTTCTGTATCTGTCAGACAAAGCTCTTGGTGCAGGTGGTGCGAGCCATCATCGCAATCCATCCAGAAGGTGAGAGAGTGGGGCGGAGGAGAAAAAGGAATTTGTGTCCCCTCAGGGGGAAGCTGAATGAGACTGGATCTTGCAAGCACTCTCTCCTGCTGAAGTGAGGTTATCTGTTTGAAACAAAAGAATTTAACTTGCATCTTCGAGCCCTTTGTAGAGTCTGCAGTGTGGGAGAAGAGAAGCGCAAACATGAAAGGAGAGAAAGAGACTAAAAATATTGTATTCCAGGAAATCCCTCACAAGCCCCCCTACCTTGACAACAGACTGAATCTCGGGAAATCGTTCACCCTCCAAGGCCACGTTTGTTTCCTTTTTCTTTTTCTAGTTTTCATTCACACTGCCTTTGACCCGCAACCTTGCCCTCCACAGAGTGACTATTTGTCTATATTTGTAGTACACTAAAATACATGCATACAGACAAAACGCTTCTAGCAGATACTGTAGGTGCAAGACAGCTTTAAAAAAAGAAGTAAAGGTTGTAGTATTGAATATAAAGAATAAAAGAAAAGGTATGAAGTAGGAGGTCAAATAGGCAGGGGAGATGGGAAATGACTGAAGGTCAAAAATGATGACTGAAGAGAGAAAGAAGAGTATTACTGCAAGATTCACAGCACATTGGCTTTAGTAATACAGAATAGCAAAGATAAAAAAAGGAAATCTACATTATATAAATTTTTATATATCAGTAAAATGTGTTTCCAGTTTAGTCTCTTCATCATACTCAAACATTAAACGACAGTACCGTGCAAAGTCTTGAGCCATCAAAAGCAATGCGTTTATTTGTTAAGCCACTTAACACAGATCTACGAATCATTCAAGGGTAAAAAAAAAAAAAGTCCCCTAACTCAAGCGATGAACTGGTGTTGTGTAAGCAAATAACAAACATCTTGACTAGCCCATTTTAAATTCTATCTTTAGGTGCTTTGGTACTAGCAGCCTCTCACAAAAAATATGCAATTTGTTCCTGTTTCTCTTTGCTGAGTCTATAAAACATAACAGTTAAAAGATAACAAAGTTTGACAGGCATATAATTTGTTTTTTTGCACCAACAAAGTGATTTTCAAAGAGGTGTTAGCCAAAAATGTGGCATATCTTGGAATGGTTTCCAGTGTGTCCTTAAAAGTTTTCAAACTATCATCCAAATGTACAGATGAGGTCATCAGAGAGGTGCAACAGTGAGTGTCTGCAGACATCTGTGGATGACTTTAGTATTGCAGAACCTGTTAAAACTGATGGAATTATGATTAAAGAAAAGTATCTATTTATTTTGATATCTAGAAAACATGGCTTTGTTTTTCAGCATGACAGTTATCAATCATGGATTGGCCTCCCCAGAGCCCAACATTACTGGAAGCAGTATGGGATCATCTTGACAGAGAATGGAACAAAAGGCAGCCAACATCCAAAGAAGAGCTTTGGATGTCCTTCAAGAAGCCTGGAGAACTATTCCTGAAGTCTGCTTAAAGAAATGACATGAAAGCTGTTCAGCGAGTTCTGACTGTGCTGAAAAATAAAGGTGGTCACACAAAATATTGACTTTCAAACTGCGTTTGCCTTGTGCGCTGTATTTTCAGCTGTGTTTGCACATATTTAAATAAATCGCTGCATTGATTTCTCAGCAAAATATGGGATGTACTGTACAGTTATCTATAAAAAGTGTCAATAACAAATAAACAAAATAAGTAGTGCTGTCAGTGTTAATCTCGTTAAAATGACGTTAACGCCATAACCGCATTAACGAGGCAAATCTCCGTTAGCAAGTTAGCGCGGATCGCCCTGTGCGAGGGGCTGCACGGCGCTAACGCGTTAACCAACTAACCGCGCTAACTTGTTGACGCCGTGCAGCCCCACGCACGGGGCGATCCGCGTTAACTCGCTAATGGAGATTTGCCGCGTTAATGTGGTTATGTCGTTAACGTCATCTTACTGAGATTAACGCTGACAGCACTAAAAATAAGTATTGTCATGTAGTGTGCTAGTTTTGGTACTAGCTATACCTTTAAATTGAAATATCAGCATATTCAGAAACTCCGTATTAAAGGAATCTTCAGCTTGTAAAGCTTTTATTCAGTGCTTCTCACCAAACCCTGTCATTGTCATGTTAGTGCAATTTTAAAAGAGTAAACAGCCAACAACATTATAGACAGACATTTTTCCATTGATTCAAAGAATTCCATGAGCAAAAACCTGGAGACAGGTGGAGAGAAACCTTTTAATGGTAAAAACACGTTGGTACAACCAGACTCAGGAAGAGAAGCAACAACAGAACAAGAACAGTTTTCCAACCAGGGAGAGCTGGGCACCATGCAGCAGCAATTAGCACTTAAATCAGTGGAGGCAGTTCAAAAACTTCTAGCACAGGGATTTATTTCCTGCTGGCTCACAACTGAACTCAAAAGTGGACGTACCACAGGCTGACTAAACCTTGGTTTATGTGCACACAAAAAACAACATAGCGACCGTGTAAAGGCTCTACTTGTCATCAAAAAAAATCCACACGACACCTTCAAGTGTCCACGGACAGCGATGGAGTGTAAAATTTGTTGAGCTACTTTTCCACTGAGTGCCAACTTCTGTTTATCTGAACGGTTCAGTGCGGAGAAATGTTAAGCTGACTACTTCCAGGTTTGTCTCATTTTCAAGCAGCCACAAATAAGAAAACACTTGAACAAGCATTTCTGTGAAGGATGTTGTTTGGGGCAGCTGCTTTTGGGGCCTGACTGTTAATGCTGACTCAAGGTAAGCCCCAAACACCCACCCGCCAAGCAGCCTTTATTTTATATACCCCAGCATGTCTTCCAGTATCTCTTTTCTTTTCTTTCTCATAAAAATCATTAGCTCATTTCACATTTTATGACAGCAACAGGTCTCAGAAAAGTTGGGACAGGGTCATGTTTACCTTGTGTTGCATCGCCTCTTCTTTTAACAGCATTCTGTTAATATCTGACAGCTTGGGAGATCCAAAATTCCAAACCTGGACTCCTCTATTATGAATGATGACATATTCAAAGTCTTCATAATTTTATGTTGTTTAATGTTTTTTGTGTTTTTCTGAAATAGTTGTAAATCTCGACCTTGTGCATGTATCAGCACTACATGATTCCCTAATGTGTCTACTGCTTGGCTCTTTAGGGACAGAGGCTGGAAAGCTACTATCTTTAGCATTTCTGGAACTGGGGCTTTTAGAAAAAGTGGACGTCACCATTGGGACCTATTTTTTCACAGATTTCCAGTTGATAGGTTTTGAGTGCCATATCTGTTCCTATTGTAATGTGTGAGCATCCTGTGTTGTATCGACATGCTAGAACTACTTTACACCTTTTAGATGTATCATAAGGTACATAGATATAAACTGAACCATGAAATTAAAATAGTTAATACTGTCAGAACGTTCCCTATTAGACAAGGTTCAAGAATGATTCTGGCTTTGTTTACTGAACTCCAATAACAGAGTGAACCATTTTTCATGTCTTCTGTTAATGTCTGTGTAAAAAGAAATATGAGTGGTAATTATCTGAAGAAAAATATATAATTACACTCTTTACCTTGAACAAAAGTATCTTCAGCTTTAAAGTTTCTGGGGTCGGTTCCTAATGATTATCATTAGTGGAAGTCATGTGAAGTGATGCTAGAACATGTTAAGGATTGGTTTGTGGTATAACTAGTTAAGTTTACCTTATGAGCTCATGAAACATGCCAACAAAGAGAAGCATGTTCCAAAAAATAAACTTTTTCTTAACAGTCATTTCAAAACAATTATTTTTGTGGTTTTACTGTTACTATTTAATTTCAGTGGCTCTCTACCTTGCAACAGATGTTGAACCTTGCTGTCTCTCTGACTCAATAATGTTGTTACTTTTGACTCTGGGAAAGAGCTGTTAAAAATCCTCTTTTCGACTTATAAAACATCTTACTCGAATTTTAAAAAAGTGTAAAAAATGAGGCAGATCACTGCTCAACAGTCAGTTCAAGCAAATCGATGCAATGAGCTGATTTGCACTGGAGACCTTTGAATTTCTCACGCACAGTTGGTAGAAAGGGTAACATTTAATTATAGATCAATACGATGCCAACGTAATTCTACTGAAGCAGTTTTGTTCAGCTTCTGCAAAATGCTAATGTGAGAATAATGCAGGAAATAAAAGACACCCTCGTCTGCATTGCAAAATCTCCTTTAATGTGATAAGACAGGAGCAGCACTGGGTTATGACACCCCACAAATGTCTGTGCGGTCGAGTGAACTGTTTCAATAACACCTGTTTTACGCCACTGAGAGTAAGAAAGAAGTCAGTAATAGATTGTGTTTCACACATTGGCATCAACACCCCATCCTCTTTTACACGTCTTCACATCCTCCAAGCTGTTACTAACCGCTTGCCGTATGTTTTCCAAACAGGCAGACTCATCAGTTGTTTAGCGGGAAGAAAGAGGGAGCTGGGAAGGAGGATGGGATAGAAGAGTGTGGGTGGAAATGCAAAAACTGGGGATCCAGAATGACTGGAAGACTGTTTGTGCATGGCAAGAAGCAAAGAGCGAGGAAGGTGAAGAGAGGGAAAGAGGATGTGAGTCAAGCTGATATGCCAAATCAAGCACGGGAGATTTCTCAGCCCTGCTGGAAAACTGTCGATTTTTTTTTTTTAAACACATCACATAGAGGAGGGTGGGAGTGAACGCAGGAAGAAATTGAGGGATTGAGCACTGGAATTCAATATCTGGGTAATAGTTCATAATAAGGAGTAAAGGTTTCATCAGCAGTGTGTGTGTGTGCGGGCATGTATTTGCAAACATGCAGCCACCTGTGTGTGCTTGCATGCATGCGCCCACATGCGTGCATGTGTATGCGTGTACCGTTTAATGTTTCTTCTCCTGCAATCAGCGGTTCATTGACGTCGACCTCCTCAGCTGAATGAAGCAAATTACCTGCTTTGCCAGCGATTGTTAACTTCTCACCACTACATCACGGGTCAGAGAGTCACACACACACACGCACCCTCTACCTAAAAACACAAGTCACTTCACATGAAGCTGAAGATAGAATTACGAAGACTTTTGATGTGTTCTGGAGTGTAGGCAGGAGGATTAGATTTACTGTTTTAGCATCCTAATTCTTTCAGGTTCAGATTTGTTGTGCAACTGAAGTTATGTAAATGCTTCAGCGTTTTTTTTGGTTTGTTTTTGTTTTTTTGTTAAAAACACTTTTAAATTACTCCCCCCTCCCCGCTTTCTGGCCTCTTCTGAGTCGCTTGAAAAGAATTCATGAAGGACTTCTACGGTGACCCTGATGCCCTGCAACTGGAAAAAACCTAGAAAATAGTAGAAAAAAAATGCAAAAGCATACAAAACAAAACTGAAGTGCTTTTGGGGAAACATTAACATGTGAGTGAATGCACTGAAACACACTAAAAAGAAGCGGATGATTCATGAATGTTGTGAGGGAGAAAAAAGGTGCAGGTAATGTGTGTTTTAATTGCATGACTCATATAATACTGTAGATACATATTTGATATTTGCTGTTTACTGTTAGCTTGTCACTTTCACACTGTCTCCACAAAACAATTCTGTTGAGTTTAGTGAGTTTTTTTAATGCTTTTGCAACATTTTTGCTGGTGTTTAGTTCAGTTGCAGTGCGTTTCACCTTTCAGGGCAACTGTAAACTCCATCCTGTGGTTGAGCGACACAATCTCCAAAGCTCCAGCATGAGGACAACAATGAGTTTGAGCTGTTGACTTGGCCTCAAAATTCCCCAGATCTCGATCCAATCAAGCATCGCTGGGATGTGCAAGACAAACGATTTCAATTACCTCACAACTTACAAGACTTAAAAGATCTTTTACTAACATCTTGGTGCCAGATATCACAGCACATCTTTAGGGGTCTAGTGGAGACCTTGCCTCAATGGGTCAGGTATGTTTTGGCTGCAAAACAGGAGCAAACACAATATTATGCAGGTGATTATAATGATATGCTTGACTAGTGCATGTCCTTCCATATTCTACTAGCCAAACACAGCTGTCCAAACCTCGTCTCTTCGGAGCTTCCAGCATTTTTAGGGTTGATAATTAAGTTATCCTAAACCAGCAAATAGACAGAGGGCATTACCAGTCTGTGATGCACTCTACACATGTACACATGCGCTTTCAAACTCGGGCTTCCTGACCCCAGACAGTAAAGGTGAAAGAACATCCACACATTTACAAGAATGAAGAAGAAGAATGATTATTTCAGGAACTTCTTATTAATAAGCAAATTAAAATAGCATTCTTGAGGTTTTCCTTTTTATATCTAAAGGTGAGGCAAAACACTGTTCAAAGTGCATTCATAGTTGCTGCCCATATATATTTGATCTTATTTTTTTAACAGTACCCACAGGTATTTGAGAAAATTAATGCTTATGGATTAAGTAGTCACTAATAGCATTGATTAAATGTTTTTTAATCATATTTGACATTAATTAACACATTGACGTAGATTGTAAGACACTCATTTCGAAAACAAATGCTCATTCAAAAAAAAATAAATGTGTGTGTTTGTGGCCAGTTGATGGGAAAGTGTTCCCTTCGCAGGGGGATTTTGCTCCGAGCAAAACTTTTTTCAAACAATCTGACATAATGACAGAGAAACCAGCGACAACAGGAGCAACAAGTGTTTGGAGGGATTTAAGCTACAGAAGAATGAGGCAATCAGTTACCATGGTGACGGGAGAGGAGTAGAAGGAGGAGTGAGGGGAGTGCAGAACAGTTTCATTTGGAGAGTGTCACTTACAGGCTTTGATGATGATAAGGGCTGCTGCTGGGGTAAACAACATCGGAGCATTAAAATACTGACAGAATTGGGCACTCCAGAGGATCACGCTGCACTTTTCATGTCCTGGTCTTACTAATTTCTTCCTCCTTCTTACTCACCCTCTGAGAACAACCGGCTTTCCAGCTCAAAACCCCTCAACCCTTACAGTCCACAACAACACACCCAAGCATATGCAGGCACTCGTCCGTCTGCCCTGGCTACCTGTTACGCTCTCCCCGCAGGTGTCTGATCGTCCTTGTGATGTAGAGCAAGGATTATCGTAACCATGGCAACACTCTGATGCAGGCTTCAATAGGCGTGTGGGGTGGGCATTTGATATATATGTATATATATATATATATATATATATATATTTATTTACAGATGGAGTGTATTTTGTTTGTGTCTGTTTGGCCTTCTCTGTGTATAGGGGGAACAAAAAAGCCGGTGAAGTGTTTATCAGATGTTCTTTGAGGAGGGTGTGACGTCCTCCAGGATTTGTTAATGCATCACGCCGTGAATGGGTGTCACACTCATCCAGGATGGATGTCATCAGGCATGCTCCAGCGAGCGATTTGCTCACTTTCACAGGGTGAAAGTGGGAGGGACTGGGGAGGGAGGGGAGATGAAAGGAGAGTGATGGACAAAAAAAAAAGAAGTGAGGCAACAGATAAAGAAAAAAAGGGGGTGTGCCGAAAGTTCAACGAAGAGGAAAAAAAGGCAAAAATAAATTAAATAAATAAAAAAGAGAACAATGATGAGATAACACTTGTGCTAAAACCAGAGTGGGAGGATAATCTAGAGCAAGGCGAAGAGATATGATAAATATAAAAAAAGGAGTATGGGAAGAGAGCAATTGATAGGGGTGTGTGTGTGTGTGTGTGTGTGTGTGTGTGTGTGTGTGTGTGTGAAATTCAGAGTGAGAGAAAGCGATGCAAACGTGAGCAATGGAGTATGTTGAGCTGAAATCTTAACTAACAGAAGCCTTGGTGTCACACTGAGAGGAAGCACTGAAACCAGACATCAGGGCTTTAGGCTAATTAAGAAAAGAAAGAAACTATATAAGCGTGTGTGCATGTGTGTGTGTGTCCTCTCTGTGGGCTCGGTGTGTGTCCCTGTGTACCTGTCGATGTGGAGAGCTGTGCATGTGCTTTTGATAGGTGTTTGTGCTCTCTTTGTCTAACCTTACACACTCCCAAAAAGAATCACATTGCTCTCTCTCTTCTTTTCTATAATTACCTACTAACCGTATCTCACCCACATCTGCATCACATGTCAATCTGTTTTCCTCTTTGTTTATGTATTCCTATTCATGTGTGTGTGTGTGTGTGTGTTTTATCAGCTTAATTGCCAAAGATATACATCTGGCAGTGGAATGAGCTTTGGAGATCAGGCAGCAACACAATTTTGTCTCCTTGTTAGCTGGGTCATAGTGTTGATTGCTATTCAACGTGACTCGGCTGCAGTTGGGCTGCAGTGACTTTGTGGAAGCCGTGATCCATTTAATAACATGACATTCATGTTCATTTTGTTCAAATCATTTTACTTGATAACTTCATGTCTAGAATATACTGAAAATAGATGTTTCAACGGCGAGGACACAACCAGGCTGTGCACAAACGTCTTTATAATTATGCTATCTTAACCGATAAAAAAACCAGACATGGGTCACATTGAACCAAAACAATTTGTCCAATAATAAATGAGGCTCTTCACTGTCATTACCTTTGTGATTACCACTCTTGGTAAAAAATGAGTTTGGTTTGTTTACCTGCACTTCATTGCTCACCTTTTCTTGTCCTGTTGATGTACAGAGATGAGATTTTTTGCTTTTTGTGAAATTTTACAAGGTAAGTGTTCATCCATCCACCCATCCAATTTTTTTCTGCTTATCTAATTCAAGGCCGTGGATCAGGATCTGCAGTCAAAGGTCAGAGGAATAGACAGATTTATTTCAACTTGTGCTTCAAGCTCATGCCACCTTCTTAAACTTTGCTGCTATACCAGAAGCCCAAACAGATTCAGCTTTGTTGAAGTAACACAAAGACAACTGTGATGTCTGTAAACCAGAGAAGCCCATTAACCACAAGTCTTCACAGTCTGACTGGACAGAGGCACCGAACAAGCACACTCATTTAAAGAATTCTTCATTCAAGAGTCATTTCCAGTGGACCAGCTTCTACAGTTTTTAACATATACGTGATAACAATGTTTCACTCCTGTTCAAAAGCACAAACGCAAACTACTCACCCATCAGAACTTCCTCTTGCTTGCTCTCAGCAAAGTCAAGTCCTGCCAGTATACTTAACTCCTTCTCTTCACTCCTTCCTCCTTTGAGCGCTGCTTTTTTGCTTTGGGTTGCTAAACGTAATTTATAATGCCGCTACACCGACAAACTACTCTGTAAGACACTTGCTAAAGCACAAATTGTTGCATAGTTGAAGTAAACAATTTCATGCACTTTTTCCACAAATAGCAGAGAGCAAGGTCAGGAAGTACAAGCAATATATTTCCTAGCATGCCTATTACCTACTACTAAAAGGCACCTTTTTATGATCAGTGAAGGGTAACATTTAATTAATAAGGAAAAAATACTGTATAATGGATAAATAAATTAAAGGCAGAGCCACGACTTAAGCATATAATGGATTTTTGCAGAATCTGTCCAAAGTTAACTAAGGGTAACAAATACAGGCACGTCATGCAATGTAGAGGAGCCCATAGAGGATAGTGGGGCACTGCCCTGGCTGCCCCATTGCAAATTAAGCCTTTGGCTGCTACATCTCCAGATATTAGTTCATGAGGTGAGCGACATACTCTTACAGCAAAGGTAAAAGGAAAAAGAAAAAAATCTAGTAAGAAGTTTGTAGTAGCAAATTGGCCATATCAAACTCACTGCATGTATAGGACTAATGTGTTGGGCCACACCATTTAATCTTTGAATTTGGGTCCCATTACCACAAATGTATAACATAAAGCTTTTAGCCATGCGTTGTGCCTTTGCAAAAATTTGTGAAAGAATAGATCACTCTTAAGAGATCAGTGAATTTGAGTGTTGTAATAAGATGTCTCCTTTGCAACAAGTCCGTTTGTGAAATTTCTTTCCTCCTGGATATTCCATGATGAGCTGTAATTGGTATTATTGGTATTAAGTGGAGCATTAAGAAACCACCAACACCCAGCTGCAAAGCGTCAGACCACGTAAAGTTACTGAACTGGGTCACTTGCTCTGACATTAACATCGGCACAAAAACTGTGCGCCGGTAGCTTCATGATGTGGTTTCCATGGCTGAGCAGCTCCTGTGGGTGTAATATGTAGGTGGCCCAGTGTTTTTGTCCATTTACTGTTTACAATAGAGGTAAATGATTAAGAAAAAAACTTCAGAAGGCTTATTGTTTATACTTGCAGAGACTTGGCTAAACTTTTTGACTGATTTTGGTGGGTAATACCAGCAGATTGCTTCTTTCAGTAGTAGTTCAGTGTCCATCAGTGGCAGTGTCAGGATCAGTGTACATTTAGTCTTTGTAGCTCTTTTGCTTCAGCTCTCACACTTATAGCTTGTTGTCTCTGTGGCCCCTGGAGAGTTTCTAGTCAATTTTGCGTATCTTCTCACCACTCACATCACTTCTTGAACACCTGTACTCATTCTGTCAGCATTTCTGTGGCTTGGTCATTGTGGTCACATTGTGACCACAATGGTCACATTGTGGTCACATTGTGGTTCTCTTGTCACTGATGTCAGTGCATATAGTTCATCTTTCCTCCAAGTGACTAAGCATGTCTGTCTAGATCTTGTTGGTTCCAGACGTCTGAGCATGACTTGAGGCAGTTTACTTGTCAAAAGTGTCATTGTCACGACTGTGGTCATTTTCAGGAACTCCAGTCTCCTCTTACCATGCCTCTCTCACACAGATTTTCTTCAGCTCCTTCACATTTTTCCTCGCTTGGAGAATCTTATAGATAATAGATGTATTGATTGTATTCTTTTTTTTCTCTTTTTTTGCAAACTGATTTACAGCAAAGGTCATGCACACTGAGTCAGCAAAGGGTTTTATTGCAGCTCAGTGTGGTAGATTAGACCTCTGCTCAGATTGACAGGAAGAGGAGATATGCTGGGATTAATTGAGATCACCAAACTTTATCTACATATCTCAAAATGATAAAGGAGATAATTACAGTCTAAACACTGTAAGACAACTTTGATGAACAAGTGAACAGTTTGAATACCTTTCAAAAGAAAATACTAGAAATCAGCAGATGGAGTAAGCTAAACTCTTTGGATATCTTCAGTGTTGGGAAGGTTACTTTTAAAATGTATTCCACTACAGATGACAGAATACATGCCCCAAAACGTATTCTGTTACATTACTCAGTGAGAGTAACGTATTCTGAATACTTTGGTTTACTTAATATATTATCATGCTTTTTACAACTACATAAATGTACTATTGCTGTGTGATTTATTACTATTACTGAAGGTTACTCGCCATACCAATACCAACTAGATTTTTAAATCTTAATATAAAATGAGTAACAGTAGGGTGGACATTAGGTAAGGCTGCACTTTTTGCAGCGATCTTGTATAGAAAACTATTCTGCGCATTAGTAACACAGGTCCGCGGCTCCGAACCGTAGTAAAGGGACCTCTGGCTAATACATCGGGTTCTGTGTTGGGCTCTTAGCCGAAAACTAGTTTTACTTTGTTGTCTGGGTCAACTCTGCTAGTGAGACACAGAGAGAGGCGTTGAAAGGCTGCTCTGATAGAATTTATTGTTTCGGAGGAAAACACGAACACAGTGTACAGTCGAGTCTTAATAGCTTACTTACAACTGGGCTCATCAGGCACTCTTTTTGGCTGCAGTGGTTATTATTATATTTACATGCTTCCAGCTCCCGTTTCTGCTCGGTGACAAACTCGTACTTTTCGACTCTCCTTTTTCTCCCTCCTTCGTGCTCACAGACACATAACGGGTATGACAGTCCATTCTCCCTTCAGCACGGACTACACTGCCCACGAGGCTACATTCTTTAGGGCTAATAGAGAGGGCATAGCCCAACACATGAAACAGGAAAAGACCACCGTGTATTCCATTTATTTCAACAAAGTAACTGTATTCGGAATACCACCTTTTTAAACGGTAACTGTAACGGAATACAGTTACTCATATTTTGTATTTTAAATACGTAATGCCAGTACATGTATTCTGTTACTCCCCAACACTGGATATCTTCCACAGAACCACAGAACTTCCTTTTTATGCCACTGCTGTCCTCATACTCCAGCACAACGAGGTAACAATGTCCAGAGAAAAACATCAGGAGAAATTCATGTTATCTTGGCAAACTTTGAAACTTTTGAGTTTTATCAGTTCAAAATGTATTTTTTCTTTAGTTGATCTGTAATCACATTTTTGAGGCAGAATGAAAAATGCAGATTTTGTGCCTCGTGTTACAATAAAATCGCATCAGAAAGGGATCTTTTTGTGCTCATAGGAATGATTACAGCAACAAGTACCGACAAGTACCCTTCAGACATACACGTGGGCATGTGAATACCAGCTTATGAACCTTTACTTTATATCGATTTGCATATGGTGTTTTTGCCCCTACACCTTAGTAATGTGCATAATTACTTTCGCCAGCAGAAAAAAGAGTAAGTGTGGGACCGGATGTTGTAGAGGTCCAAACTCTGATGGCTACATGCCTGTGTCAGAGCATCTCCAAAGAACAGTTAGAGTTGCATTAACAGTAAAAGTAAATACTAGCTGTGAAAGAAAGGACATGCAGTGTAGCACAGCATGCTGCCTATGAGACTGTGTAGCCACCGAAAACCCACACTGTCAAAAGCACCTTTAATGGGCACAATAACATCAGAATTGGACCACGGGGCAATGAAAGAAGGTGGTGTGGTCTGCTGAATCATGTTTTCTTCTGCATACTTGGACTCCCCCCCACCCACCCAAACCAATGTGCCGGTTACCTGGGAAAGAGATAGCAGCAGAATGCACTGTGGGAAGAAAGCAAGCCACCAGAGGCAGCGTGTGTATGTTCTGCTGTGATAATTCTATTCATATAGATTCTACTTTTACAGTCTACCTATTGTTGCGAACCACATGCACCCATAATCTTTTATGATTACAGTGGCCTCTTTCTGCAAGATAATGCACACTAACACACTGCAGAAAATGATCAGGTTTGGTTTGAGGTGTATAAGAAAGAGGATAACTTACAGGACTTAAAGGGTCTGCTGCTAACATCTTTCCACCTGCTACCATCAGACTTTACCTTGAATGCAACTGTTTAGGAGGACGTGCACAGTACTAGGCTTACTGTTGTATATTCGCATATTTCTGTATGTACAGAATTTACAATGAATTAATCAATAGCGAATTTAATAATGAATGAATTGATAATGAAAATAAACATACACAGCTCTTATCATTTTCATACTTTGGTACCTCGTAAAGGTCATATCATAATTGCTGTGTTAAGCGAGGCTGGCGGCACTAAGTAAACCGGTGTAAATTTATTCAATGCAAGGTTTAAAGCTGGTTCATTTTCACTGCCTTCCAGTGTTTCCCCTTTGACCACACGTCATCATTATTATGATGTCAGTGGCAAAATTTAGAGTCAGTGGTAAGTTGCTCTAAAAAGAGTTATTTTAACTGGTTAACACTGACCTATGAATCATTCAAAAATATATAAATCCCAGTGTTGTGTCTACTTATGACATACAACTTAGCTGTGAACCAGCTTTAAATAGTTCATTCTGAAAGTTTGTTACTAGCAGCCTGAAAAATCATAACTTTGAGAAATAGAAGATCACAAGTCCTGAGGGATGCATCTGGTCCTTCAGTTGATCTATTTACTATTCCCCGAAGCATCATCAGAAATGGTCTGTGGAAGGGTGGCTGTCAAGAAGCCATTATTAAGGAAGGGAAACAGGTAGAAAAGGCACAGGTATGCCAAATTACATAAGACTGGTCTGAAAATAAGTGGTAGCTGGCCTGTCGGAGTGATGATTCCAAATTTGAGATGTTTGGTTCAAATCGTCATCAATATGTACGGAGGAGGCATTTGTAACACACAGCAGAGGCTCTGTCGTGGTCCGGGGCTGAATTTCAGCTAGTGATGCAAGGGATCTTGTAAAACAATGGAATTACAAATGCAGAAAAGTATTGTAAATTTTGCCTTACATACAGTATTTCCATGTCTGCTTACACATGTTTAATAAACTGCTGCACCTTTTCCCCAGAAATATGAGGAGTGACTCAAGACTTTTGCACAGTAATGTGTGTGTGTAATAGATATTGTGAAGCAACTGTGAAACCTAGCATGTTTTAAAAGACATCTTGCCTGTCTCATTCCCAGTGTTGCTGCTGATTACCCGTCCTTTGTTTGCTCCCACACTCCTCATTCATCTCTTATAGCTCACATTCATGTTTGTAAATTGAATTGTAACACACACCTCTACAAATCAATGCGTGTTCACTTTTCAACCTTAATCTTCACCAGACATCAGTCAATGTGCACACACAGAATCAGCCCAGCACGATTGGTCGGGGCCGTGGCCTCGGTTCCACAGGGAGCTGCAGCCAGTCAAAGGGTGTTAACCTTAAACGATTGTAACACGGTGAGGAGATCAAAACAACATTTTCCCACCTATTTTCACAAATCGGATCCAATAGTGGTGAAAAATAAGAACCGAAAAAACCGATATCCGCGAAAGAAGACTGTGGCTGTGACTTGCTTTGGTTTCTTAGGAAACTCAGGTGTTGATTATATCTGAAAAGTCTAATTGAGTTCAGCCAGATTAATGCAGCTCTCTATTGCATCTAATTAAGCTGACATCTGTGGCAGTTTGTGTACTTCCTAATCCCCCTCAACAAAAACAATTTTTTTTCTTGTGGCGAAGCCCTTTCCAATGCTGCACTAATGGATGACACACTTACCTGCAGCGCATGAGCTGAGACTGACTGCCTCCCTTTCCTCTTTCTTTCTGCACTCGCCGGAGCTAAGAGGTGCTGCATATTGGTCTGATTACAACCTGATTGAGCCTACGCGCCTCTCTCTTTATACACAATCAGCAATGCAATGGACACAATAATGTAAAAGCTTTCTATCAATTTGCTCTTCCCATTTCATTACCATTGTGACTAAATCCAAAAACAGACCATGTTGGTTTGTATTTTTGTGCACTAATTTCACTGATTAGGCAAAAGTAAAAAGCCAAGATGAAAGTAAACAGCAATTTAGATCAATTTATGAGCCAGAATGGTTTTAAGAGTACCAAATGCCGAGTCAGTAGACAAAGAGCCATTGTGTTTGTACCTTCCTCTTTCCGGATGCACACCACTTGAATCCTTCCCCATCTTTGAAAGGCAGACTTGATACTTTCCAATATCTGAAACCAAAAGTTACTTTCTGGGTTGTCCATCAAGTGAGCCACAGTAAGCTTTCCTCTCGAAGGCCCTCACTTATTATTAGCTTGTCAACTGGAATTTTTTTCTCCCAACCAAGGTTTCAAGGAGTTGAAAGGCATGCGTGCCTTGTGTGAAGGGAATGTATCAAAGCAAGAACAAAAGGCCTGTGATATTTTCAGTGTCTGGAATGTTACTGTTTCCTGTAATGTGCTGAAATGTGTGAATATGTGATTAAAAACTACGCATCTGAGAAGACAGAGTATATGTGTGTGTGTGTGTATCTGTGTGTGTACGTTTCCAAGTGGATTTTTAGTAAATGTATTCTCAAGTCTTGGCTGGCTGAAAGGATGATGACTGTAATCAAGCTGGTGCCTTTCCATCACACCAAGCTCAAAAGCAGCAATGACATTTCCAAAGGTGCATGCTAGATGGAATATTAAAACGCCGTGTCACGCCAACTCTTTTAATGGCTTGTCTTTGTGCCTTAAAAGCCGCTTGACATTTCCTATCGGGGTCCCCGGAGGTTTGGTTTGGCTTTTGAAGTTTTGCTAAAGTTTAATCCATTGCTTTGGATTTTTACATGCTCTGTGTGTGCGTTTTTTTGTCTCCCTCTCCCGCTTTTCAGTCTTGCTACGGCAAAATGAGCTCTAACTGAGTGAGACTAGCACGGGTTATTTTTTTTTCTCTGTAGCTGACACAGATTACACAATGAATTTAAAGAAGCCAAGATTCTCTGATGGGCTTAAGGAATGACAAAATATGTGTAGTTATGTAGGTAAAATGAGAAAAAAAATGTCGGGGAGCAGAAGGTAGGTCAGCATCTCTACATTATTCTATCAGCTTGTTGACTGAAATGGAGCAGGACAACCCCTCAAAATACTCTCTGTGCACACGCACACGCAGCAACACACCCGCTGCTGACCTGATAAGATCAGGGGTAACAGCATACATGCCTGCCAGAAACTGAAAAAAAGGACCCCTGGGGTTCTTTGGGTAGTGAGTATCAATCACATCTTGTCACACTTTGCTCTCCCTCACTGCCTCACTGTTGTTTTTCTTTTTTTCGTTCCTCTCTGCAGTAGCCGTTGTCCTCTGTCCTTCCTCCGTCTGAAGCTCCTTTGCTTTCTGAGGATCATCCAGGCACCAGAGACATGCTTGGAATCAATTGTCTGATTAATACTGGAGACAAACACAATTAAAAATTGATTTGTGGCTCATTATTGACCAGTGTGAATAATTAACCAAGGTCTCGCTACCGTGCACGAGAGCGTGCTTTTGTTCCAAGTAGGGTGCATGCGTGGGAGTCTGCATCCACAGATTTTGCAGATGCTGTATGTTGCTTTATTACAAGTGGTGGCCACATGCTGTATAGCTGCTGTAAATCTTTGTCACATCATTCTTGCTTATATGAAAACTGTCAGTGTCTAAAGTGTTTCAGGACTAATGAGTGTTGATTTTTAATTTTTTTTTCTTTCTCTCCGAAAGTTGACGAGGCTCTGGGGAGCATTCAGTGTAATATAAGTGTTAATGTCAAGTGTTAATTTCACACCTTTGTCAGCACTTACATAAACGCCTGTCAGAGCTCATTTAACCCCGGTTGATTTTGGACTTTTAAGATGTGACCTCCCGAGATAATGTCCGTGTGTTGTTGAAGGGGAACACATGCCGCTGCATTTCTTAAACCTTTAAGTCTGAGACATGGAAAAACGAATGTTAGCACTAATGGAAAAAGAAATCACACCGACAGCCTAATTGAGCACATTCTGGTGTCACTGTATTTGCACATTGTGGATTGTTGGTGCAATTTCAAGGACATTTTGAAAGGCAGCCCATTTTGCACTTCTACTTACGAACTGTTAAAAGACCTCCTCTGTGATCTCCCTCTTTTCTTCCTGTTTGTATTGAACAGACAGCTCCATATTCAACATCTTCTGTCCAGTGTGTCCACAATCTCTTCTCTGCACATGTCCGAACCATCTCTAACTTTGTCTGTGAAGGTTCTCAGTCATCCAGGTCATCGAAGTCCAAAGAGCTTGAAAAGAAAAGCATCTTGACTTCTTTAAGTTGCTTGAAGATGTTTCACCTCAAGGTCCCAGTTCACATGATAGCGTGGGACTAAGTTTCACAGCGGGTTCACCCGAAACCTTGGCTGACACCTTGACTCGTGCGATTAGGTAGAGGATCAACAGGGGGTTCATGACCCCTTTGGGGGACACTCCCCTAGGACTTAAATCTGGGACTCTCCACCATTTGATCTTAGAACTGAAGAAGCTTCTCGGATGAGAGGTGAAATGTCTTCAAGCAACATAAAGAAGTCCTGACGCTTTGCTTTCCAAGCTCTTTAGACATCTCTAACTTTGTGTACAAACACTTAACCTGAGCTGTATCTGTGATATACCCATTTCAATCTTGTCCCTCCTAGTTATTCCCGGTAAAAATCTTAACATCTTCAACTCTGTCACCTCTCTTCTTCCGTCAGTGCCACCATCTGCAAATCATGCATCATAGCAGGTCTCTTTATCACCTACAAGCTTCCCTTTCATTCTTGCTGCTATCCCTCTCTCACCAATCACCCCTGACACTCATCTCCACACACTCCACACATCTGGTATTTAAACTCATTAAACTGCAGCTTCACAGTCACACCTGTCAGACACATGTATGACGTCTTGCTTCCACTAACTTTCATTGCTTTTCTCTCCAGTGTATACCTCCACCTCTCCAGGCTGTCTTCCACCTGCTCACTACTCTCACTACAGATCCCAGTGTCATCTAAAAACGTCATAGTCCAGACTTCCTGATTGACACATCTGCCAGCCTGTCCATCATCACTGCAAACATGAAGATGCTGATCCTTGATATAATCCCACCCTCGAACCTATCTGCCAGTCTTATTGCACGCCTCACCACTGCCTTGCTGTCCTGGTATGTGTCCTGCATAAGCCTCACGTTCTTCCCTCCCTGTCCTGAATATCAGCTCTGGGTAATCTAAAAGCTAAAATATTGACTCTGTATTGTTGGTATAATAACTCCGTGACTCTGAATTGATGAGTTAAGAAAATGAATAGGTGGATGTTATCACAGTGACTGTGTACAGTCTGGAAGAACTTGCTGATAAGATAAAGATTTGTCATTGTTTCATATCCTGTTTACCCTCATAGTGGTTTTCAGCCTGCGATAGCTAATCAGTTTAAGATCCTATATTGCTTCATCTAAATACCTCAGTTTGAAGAAACAGGTCCAAACTGAGAAACTGATGATGTTTTCAGAGGGCTGAAATAAGCTGATGTTAATAATTCAGATGTGACAGAAAGGTGCTGGAACGCATCCTTCTTCCTTTCTTTAAAAAAAACACACAACAAAAAGTCAGTGTCTCAGCTTAGCTGCTCCTCTGTGGATGAATTTCGTAATTTATTTTATTAAGGAATTCAGGACAAAAAAATAGCAGCAATTACTGTGTTGAAGTATTGGATCCCGAAGTAGTCTAATTACACCACCATCGTAAAAAACCAAACACTAATGCAGGACTTATTTGACACATTATTTTAAATTGGTGCATGTCCATCCTCACACATAAGCACCAGTACATATTAAACCGCATCCCCTGTGAACAGCTGACCTAAAATCGTCAATCAAAATGAAAACTATAAGCGCATGTAACCACAGCTAATGATAGAGGTGTCATTTGTGCCACCCCACTGAGTACAACAAAGCTCGCAGCACGCCACATACAGTGTATTTCTTATATCATTACTTGAGCTCCATCCACAACAGCAGGGAGAAATTGCTGCAATGTGTCCATAGCTGAATGCCTCTAATGTCCAACTACAAAGAGCAGTTTGTATTTAACCTGAGTTTTAATCAACTATAATAATGGTTTAGTAACATAATCAACAACCTGTTGCTGGTTTTAACTAAATCGTTAACTTATTAACATAAAGGCTGCACATGCTGCACATAAAGGCGTAATTGCAGAGAGGCGAACACTAAAGTGTATTTAAACAGCAGGAGATAAGGAGATGACGGAAACATCCTATATTCAGTCTGCTGTGATATTTTTCTCCGGGGTGTCAGATTAGCTGTCCAGTTATTGGCATTTAGCATGTTTTAAGCGCTACACAGATTTGTGTTAAAACGCCAAGAAGAGTTGCTGTAAAAATATGGCACAACTGGCTTGCAACTCACACACAAGCGAGGAGGCCGTCAGTCAAGAACAGCGTGAACGCTCGCACAAAGCAAGAAGAGATGTGATTGCTTGTGTGGGTGTTCCATAGGTGTGCAGGGGCTTTAAAGAACTTCTCCTTCGTACTACACAAACGGAAAATTAAATTTCCCAGCAGAACATGCAATAAAACCTAATCTTGCTCACTTCACACTTTTGCTTTCAGTCTTCCTTGGATGAATATGTTTGCAAACTGTTGATGTATATCACCTTGTAATCACTGTCCCCTTTACATCACCTCTGTGCATGTGTGTGGGCTGGGTGCATTATTGGTTACACAGAGTTTTTTTTCCCCATTATCGCCTCTTATTGTCAGAATAAACGAGATGACCCCCGAGGTGTTACGCTGCATCCTTCTTTATTTCAGACGCATTGCATTTGCTCACTGGTTACACCTCTGTTTCATAAGCACTGACAGCTCTCTGTGACTGATGGCAGAAGGCAAAACATGCCATTTTTGTTGAGTGGGCAGTAATTATTTCTTTAATCATTCTGGTAATTTGTAATAAAAAAAACACAACAACAACATTTTTAAACAAATTACATCCTTTTCTCAGATGAGCTGAGTTTATTTTCACAAGACTAGGTAAAAATAAACCGCTATGAACCCAAAGCATGTAATTTTGTCCTATGCGTCCCTCGTGTGGTGTCTTGGTAAGGTAAAAAGCGAGCCTGAAAAGTGCTTGTCAGTTAAACTCAAGTTTGGACTGTTCAGAGTATTGGAGAACGTCCCTTTTGCCCTCTGCTTCCCGACTGTGCTCTAAACATTTCAGAACTATATCCATCTTTTATATCCCACCTCACTGTCATTTCTGACATTTCGCACAACTAAGCACCCACCTCCTCACAATTACCTATCATTGTGTTGTCATTGCCTCCACCATCCTATTATGTACAAATGAACGAGAGGGTCTGACAGTGTGTCAGGCCAGAGAAGATAAGATGGCCATTTAGCAGGCGTTTGCTCTCCTATCATCTGTCTAGATTTAATTATACTGTTAGCTCTTCTCTCAGGAAAGGCTTTGAAGCCACTATGTCAGGAGAGCCAAAAGTCTAAGTGTGATCTGTTTTAGCAGAAAGTGTACAGCGCCTGAGCTTTATTGAGAATTGGGAAGGATTTTCTTAGCAAGCGATGCACGCGCAATTATTTCACTTATTGTGGTGGAGTTAAAAATACCCCGTTACACTCAGACCTTGATTTAACATGACGCCACTGTGTTAGAAAAGCTCTGTCTGCAGCAGATGAAGAGGAATGCAACTGCAGAACCTTAATGCAGCACTCCCATCAGGACAGTAAAGAGTGTAAAACATGCACTGCAGTCATAGCTGAAGGCGAAACAGGAGTGATGTTATATAATGTGACAATACAATGTAAGCAGAAGGGTGGGGGTTTCGTGTAATGAGCAGGGAGTCCTTCAATCCTTCAAACTAAGGACCTGAGGTCTGGAAAGCCAGCTCTGTGAAAGAGTCCTTGAACAAATCACTCAATCTCCACCGAAAGACAATTTAGCTGAGGCGATCAATATTCATTATTATGAATGGAGTAGTCTTTACAATCAAGAGGAAACATGATACACGGAAGCCATATGCATGATTTCCCGAGGATAAACGCACAAATAATAATCTTGTCTGAAACTACAGGCAGCATGAACGTCTGAACCGAGAAGGCTGTTATGTAAATAGATGTAAATTCTGAAAATGAGGTGTCCTCTCTTTTTAACAGCTGAGATGTACTTTGTATACTTTGACTTTTTATCAGTTCCATGTTGTTGGCCTTTCCCTCCTCCGTCCTCTTTTCTTGTATCTGTTGTTTCATTAGACCTGATCTATTGTTGCGTTTGCTCTTTTCGGCCTGGCTCCTTTTTCTTTCGCTATCAGTTGTGTGCCAGGTGGTGAGCCTGTGAAAGCTGCCTGATTTATAGCAGCGTAAAGAGCCGTCCCGGACAGGAGTCTTCCACTGGGTATTATTCAGTAAATGTATGTTTGTGTGGGTCTGCGTTTGTGAGGGAAGTGTTTTGGTACATGCGAGCGAAGAGAAAAAGTTCACGCTATTTGTGATCAAAGACGGGGTTGCGTTTGCATCGTCATCTCATTCACTTTTTCTCAATTCTCGTAATTTCTTCCCTAACGTGGCTGCAAGCTTTTGAAGCAGAGACTTTCTCTTTCACATTGGCGTCTGCTTTTCTTTCAGTTTAAAAAACAACAAAAAAACCCCAAGTTTGAACAGCATGTTTCATTCATTTGCTGTTCCTCTACTTCTCGAATAGCAACCTAATATTTAACTACTTTAAGTTGATCCACATTTTGAGACCTCATCCACGAAGGGCTAGTTGATCACCCATGGCCAGTGTTGGGGAGTAACGGAATACATGTACCGCCGTTAAGTATTTAAAATACAAAATACGAGTAACTGTATTCCGTTACAGTTACCGTTTAAAAAGGTGTTATTTAGAATACAGTTACTTTGTTGAAATAAATGGATTACACGGCGGTACTTTCCTGTTTCATATTGTGGCGGGTCAGGACTGTTTGGGTTTTGTTTGACAGCTACGTTCTGTTGTTCCAGGCGGCAGCGTTACGGTTGCCATGGTTACAGGGTGACCCGCGCTCTCTCTGCGACTGTGTGTTTCCTGGGTGAGAGAGCGCCTTTTTGTTGTTGTTGTTGTGCTAAGCTAATAGGCAGAATGCTACCGGCATAGTCCTAAAGAATGTAGCCTCATGGGCAGTGTAGTCCGTGCTGCAGCGAGAATGGACTGCCATACCCGTTATGTGCCTGTGAGCGCGAGGAGGGAGAAAAAGGAGAGTGGAAAAGTACGAGCTGTCATTGAGCAGAAACGGGAGCTGGAAGCATGTAAATATAATAATAACCACTGCAGCCAAGAAGAGTGCCTGACGAGCCCAGTTGTAAGTACGCTATTAAGACTCGACTGTAAACTGTGTTTGTGTTTTCCTCCGAAACAATAAGTTCCATTGGAGCAGCCTTTCGACGTCTTTCTCTGTCTCTCGCAAGCAAAGTTGACCCAGACGCAGGGGCGGATCTAGAGAAATTTTCTTGGGGTGGCATGAGGGTGGCAAAGAAATCAAATGGGGTGGCAAAATCAAAGCCTTTTTTTCCCCCTCAAACACATATGCAGGTGGTTACATATGGTTAAAATGATTCAAATGCAGTAAGTATACACGTTTTCATATAAATATAGTCTAGAACTTAATTATTGTCTGTAGCCCACATAATTACACACTTTAGTTACATAAAACATGTCAGTTTTTAATGTTATGTACTGTATAGCCTGTATAATAAAGAAATATGTAGCCCAATAAGTATAAAATCCAGAAAGCTACACAACACGGGGCGGTTCATTTACAAACACAAGTCTAACTTAAGTTTCACACTGTTAACAATCACATTGTTAGATGCTTAAATTACACAAAATGTCAGAAATCTGCACTGTCATGAACAAAAATTTAAACCTAATTTTTCATGATTTGTTGGTTAACCCACTGAGGTCTGAAATACAACCGGCCATTTTTGACTCCTTTTGAGTTTACGTTTGTATTTCACCCTCAGATTGTTTCATTTAATTTTTTTCCCCTTGCCTTGTTTGGTATCATTCTTTTCAGCTCAACTGAATTTAGTTGTTTTTTCACTGACATACTGCATTAGTATTACTGATCTGAAATCACACAAAGAACTTAAAATCCTAGCAGTATTTTTTACTGTAAAAAACCCCCCACAGACATTTTGAGTAAATTTTTATAACTTGAAATGCAAATATAAATTGTACATTTTGTAAACATATACAGCTATTTATCTAAAAATGCAGTCAATACACCTGCCATTTTTTTCATTTTCTACAACCATTTAAAAATATTACTAAAACTAAAGTGAGAGAACAATCAGGTGTCACAATAAGATGCCCCACAAATGATGTGTGCCAGTAAAAACAAAAAGTTTGTCCACCAAAAGACAGAGGAGAACAGGGATAAACCTGCAGGCCTGACAACAGGAGGTGTATCACTCCGCTGGTT
This sequence comes from Pelmatolapia mariae, assembly GCF_036321145.2. Classification (NCBI taxonomy): domain Eukaryota; kingdom Metazoa; phylum Chordata; class Actinopteri; order Cichliformes; family Cichlidae; genus Pelmatolapia; species Pelmatolapia mariae. The sequence continues at coordinate 8,020,148 of NC_086240.1, forward strand.
TTCTACTTAGTGACAGTGTATTATTATCATATTATCATAACTCTGGATTTACTGGCCTGTAATTAAAATTTTAAAACTTTGAAGTCCGAACTTTCAATGTGGGCTGAAACAGAGACTCAGCGTGGCTGCAGCTTGTTGCTATGTCAGCTTAAAATAGTCATGTGATTTGGAGGTGCAGCGTGTCCGTGGACCACAGAGGGTTAATGACACTCACCTTCCTTCCATTTCCAGAGTGTAACATCCAACCACCTGTGTAAAATCCGAAATTCCCATGGTGTTGTTCAAAATGTGCTCTGGCACAATCATAAGCATCGCTTGCTACTGAAAACAAGAAAAAAGCCGGTCCTGCTATGGGCTGAACCATTTGTTAATGGTGGAGGGGGGGGGAACACTATCCAATATATTCAGTTTTAGCATTTATATTCACTGTTGACTGTAACTACGCTCAAACTGTTAATGCTATCTTATTTTAATAAACAGCACTGTCATATGCAAAACTGGGGTGGCACTTGGGGTGGCAAGGGATCATCATGCCACCCTTCTAGATCCGCCCCTGCCCAGACGACAAAGTAAAGCTATTTTTCGGCTACGAGCCCGACACGGAACCCGACGTATTAGCCAGAGGTCCCTTTACCTCCAGTAATAGTAATAAATAGTACATTCATGTAGTTGTAAAAAGCATGATAATATATTAAGTAATCCAATGTATTCAGAATACGTTACTCTCATTGAGTAACGTAACGGAATACGTTACAAAATACATTTTGGGGCATGTATTCTGTAATCTGTAGTGGAATACATTTTAAAAGTAACCTTCCCAACACTGCCCCTGGCAACCCTGGCTTGTTAAAAATGACTGGATGGAAGTGGATGCTGACTCTCCTTAGGTGAAATTGGTTGCAAATAAGGTGCACCAAAAACTTCTTTGTGTTTGCTTTTGTCGTTAGCAGGCTGCAGCGGTTGCTTGTAGTTTGCATGGCTGACACCGGCTTGTCTGCAAAACCTCTCAGAAGTGTTGTAAAACTTGAGAAAGTGCAACATGAAACAGAAATGAAGGCCATTCGCCTTAATTACAGGTTAATTACGCCCTTAAACATATTATATTATTAAGTCTTACCATCGCAGTTGTGGCTAACCCTCTGCAACCATTACTCTTTAAATCTTTAAAACCTGAACCATAAAGTAATTACCTGAAATTTCGTTTCTTTTCTTCTTCTTTTTTTTTGAAAATGGAGCATTTATAGAACCTGACAAAATTAACAAAAAAATGTAATTTGCTTTAATTTGTAGCATATTTGCTACATGCAGCATTTATTTATTCATTTTTGCAGTTTATCGCTTAATGAAGTATTGTGCAATTTATTTAGATTTTCTTTGGGGACAAAATAATCACACTGATGATTGTGTAGTCTCAAAAACTGTATGTTTCCAGGTGTTTTGGGGTTTAAGCTGGGTTTGATGCCAAGCAGGCTCAGTTTCCGGATTGCATTGCACATTTCACAGTTTCACTACTGCTAGGCGAGTAGTTTGCCAGGGTTTATGGATAACTTGACATCTTGCATGTAAACCAGTAGCGACTGTGATAATCTTCAAGGCACCAAAGCAATAGTAAAGAGCCTTGTACTGCAGCACTGGATATTTTATCGTGACCAAGCTCAGATAGTGACATTGCAGGCAACCTCGAACAACCACTCGTCAACTAATTATGGAATTCATACTTTTTCTTAGCAACCAGTGGTTACTAGAGGCCACTGACCAGTTTCCAGGATTGCATGAATGGGGGTTTAGTAATCGATTTTACAGCAACAGGGAATTAATCGCAGAATAAATATTTTTTGTCCTCATGACTGGTGGCTTCCAGATGGTTGCTGACTGCTGTCAGGGCTGCAATACAACATTAATTATTGTTAAACTCAGACTTTCTTTCATGTGTCTTTTGCCCTTTCTCCTGCTTTCTTCTTTTGCTTTCTTCCTGGCCAATCAGAGCAGATGTCTGCCTCTCAGTGAATCTGATTATGCTGGAACTTTCTTCCTGGTAAAAGGGAGTTTTTCCTTCTCACTGTTGCCAAGTGCTTGCTTGTAAGAGGTCATCTGAGGTCATTTTTGGAGGTTTCTCTGTATTATTGTAGGGTCTTTACCATACAATAGTAAGGGTCTCTTTTTGATTTATAAGGATCTTAATATTGTGTGACTGAGGTATTCTTGAAAGCACTATAAACTATAATGTTGGTTAGTGTATTAATGGTTATTGTGCACAGATGATGGATGGTGAAGTCCTCCGGTACTACTGTTAGGTTAAAAATATGAGGTTTTTAGGTAGCGGTGACTGTTGAGTCACAGCTACCCACTTTACATTGGGTTGTGTGAATTGAAATATATGTTTTGCCTGCCACACTTTGTATTTACAGCCATCAGCAGATCAGATGCATCGCTGTGCCTAACACAGCTACACACTACTGCTAGCATACATGTATAGATTATTACACTATGTTAGCATAATCAATCTATATAAAGCAGCAGGTTTCCATCTTTTACCAGTTTCCACACAAATTGAGTTCAGGTTCTGTTAAATGTATGCTACCTGCACTTTCCAATATCCAATCACTGTGTATTAAATGAAAGTTAGAGGATGACTGAATGCAAACGGTAGCCAGATATGGATTTAAATGGAAGTGTATCTTTTTTCAATGACATGCAGGACGATGTTAAAATGATTTGTTCTGCAAAGCTATGTAGTTTTGTTCATGTTATATTTGCCAAGACGATGTTTTGTGCGTCGGGAAGGGCAGCTAAAAGGTTATTGCATTTCTATTGTAAATTATGCATTTGAACAAACCATTCCAGGTTTACTAAAAAAAAAAAAGACATATAGCTGAACTGAAATACCATCTTTCACAACACATTTTTCAAGAACACAGAAAACAAAGAATCAAAGAGAAGAAGAAATGAGAACAAGGACAAACAGGTACTGCCACAGGTCTCAGTGAGTCACAATGACACACTCATTTACGACAAAATTAATACATTTGACACATAAAATGAATAACTTTGATTATTTTGTTACAAGTTTGTGGTTATGGTACTTTGATACACACCACTTAAACATTGTTGCAGGCCAGGGACCATTGTGTACTTGGCACCGCTAATCAAAGCAAAACAATGTGGGACAGAGCCTAGCATCCACACTCCCCACATCCCATTCTGGCTAAGCATCAGCTGGATGCACTGGATGAAGTCCAATACACAGTAGCTTCACCCTGTGTCACATGAACCCCCAAGAAAACCCCCAGATTCCATTTCTATTCCCCGATGGGGGAGAGCTGCTTTGGCAGCATGTGGTCTGCCTTAATCTATGTGTGTTTCCATCTGCAAGTTTTTGGTTTTTGTTTGCATCACCTTTTGTCCACACACACTCACACAATTACTGTATCTCTGTCACCACTCCTTATTCCCCTCGTTCTCAAAATTCCCTCTTTGTTTTTACTCACATGTTCCTCTAGACCCTGCAGATTGCGTCAGTTTTTTTGGTTTTTCAGAAACTGGGTTTTGTACACTAATTGGGATACAAGTGCACATGTCTTGCTTGCCTGTCTACCTGCCTGCTTTAACTGTCTGTCTGCCCACCTGTCAGCTGGTCTGCCTCTCGTTTTCTCTGTTTTCAACATTTCCTCAGAGTAAAATAACCAAAAGGTGCTAGGTTGCTAAGGTAACCAGTCTTCCTATCATTCCAGGATCTATCACAAGTGTGTTCAACAAGCTAGTTTTAGGTTAAAATCCATTATTTTGGCAGAAATGAGTCACTCTCAAAGTAAATGATCCTGCAAAGGTCTATAGCAACACGGTAATAATTTAAATTCTCACAAATACAACAAAAAGTGTTATAAGTGAATGAAACAGTGTTGGCAAAGCACTGCTCTTCAGGAACTGTTGTCGTTTGGACATATTTTCTAGCCAAGACTAGATGTTGAAAAAAGATTACCAGTCTATTGTTATTCAACATCAAAATATGTGCTCGGCTGCCAAGTAACATGCTAATTTAATACGTAGACTTCCTAAATTAGCTGTTACTATTAACTAAACAGCAAGATATCTGATAATTAAATTAGATATGCTCCAAATACTGCAAAACCCACAAATATAAAGGTCCAGTTCAAGGTGCTACACAATACTACTACTACTACACTATAGGTTGCAACACTAAAAATCTCCTTGTTATTGTTTTGTTCACCAGCAGACTGACACTTTGGCCGGTATTTTGCATTAAAATGCCCACTTGTCTGCAAACAGTCACCATTTATACTCTGAGCAATAGAAAGAAAAGCCTTGGAAAAGTGCAGGCAAACCGGAAACTCATAATGTTTGCCCTCATATTAAAAGTTGCATCTTACTGCTTCAACTTTTGTGTTGCACTCGAGTAGTTGGTGAATATTTACAGACAACTTGAGGTCTTCCATGCAAACCTGGGAGCTTGCTATTCACCAAAGCAATCACAAGGTTAATGGTACAGCACTATATAACTGTAACTACAGGGGTCCAACAAACTATGGCAACGCATCATACTGATTTCTTCGGAAGCTTGTTTCTCTCTCACTATTATTTTCTTCAGACACCATGAAAACTAAAGAAAGCACAATAAATAGTAAATATCTCTGACCTTGTTAATGTCTCTCATGTCAGTGTCCACACAGTCTTGAGCTAGCGAGGAAAAAATGCAATATAAGGGATTTTACTGATAATGTCCTCTTATTGCCAATGTAAAACAAGTATACAACATTGTATACACAAGATACATGAAAACCATTACTGTGTGCGCCTCTCGCACCACATGCAGCATAACATTACTGTTGTGGCTGTAGCCGAATCTGTAGCTCTGTATCCATGCTAGTTCTGGCCCACAACTCTATGGTTGTGTTCTCAGTTAAACTTTGGTCATGTGACCATCACAAACTCTACCTCAACCAAACTTTACAGCACTTTACACTTTATAACACTTTTAACAAACCCTTGTTTTGCAATCACATATTTTTGACGTTTTTAATTAATGCTACCCTTTTTATGATCTTATCCAATACATTTTTAACCCTTTCCAATAAACATATGAACTAAATTAAACATGAATCCACAGAAACATAGCTCTTGCCAAATAGTTGAGAAATTCACATTTTTCCTCACAGCCAGTGGTTGCCAAATAGTTGCTGACAGGTTTACCTGCTTATGTTACCACACCCCCATCATTAACCCTTCATACAATTTAAGCGAGTTGTAAAACAAATTAATTCTATACTTATATAAATAAATATATAAACATCTTTTATTACATTTTGGGGATTCAAAAATATCTTATTGTCTATTTCACATGCCTACAAGGGTCTTTTTAATTGAAATGATTTTAAAACCAACTGTTTGTAACCAAAAAAAATCTTGTGAATTATTTCTGTAAACCAACTTTTAATGTTTAAAAACAGGCCTTTATTGTGAAATTACTGTGTCTGCACTTGCCTAGTCACAAGCGTATGAAAAAACAGATCTATCCCGATTCAAGGACTACACTAGTTAGAAGACACAAAAATGAGTCTTTAGAGACATATCTTCTTTCATGTTGAGGTTGTCTCTGCTCATTTGTATTGATTGCTATGCTTTGAATGGCTAATTGGGTCAAACTTTTACCACAACAGAGTCATCCAGAGGCAAATAAGATTAGCAGCAGCCTAAGAAAGTTGGTCACTATCACAGTGTACAGCAAATAAAACCACCCACTGCAGCTGGTGTTACAGTACATGTTTTATCCACATTTATAAGTTTAACAAGTTCTCCAGTGAATGTTTCCAGAGTCCATGCAATTTATCCCATAAGAGCACAGAGCAGGCAGACACACACACACACACACACACACACACAGGCAAAATTACGCACAGAGACACACTGGGGGAAAGTCTGGCAATGGTTAGGAGTTAATCAACCTGTTAATTGCTCCTCCGTGACAGGTTGATGTTTTTGTTTTCATCTCCTTCCTTCATCCTCTCTCCCTCTAAGATCCTGCTGTGGCAAAAAATTGGACCCAATAAGTCATTTGCAGAAGCAATTGGCCGGGGCTGGATGGAAATTGTGCTCCATCACAGTGTGTGTATCTATGTGTGAAAGTGTATCTTCTGTGACTTATTGTTTTGCCGCAACATTCATTCAAGAAAAGCTCTGTGTGGGCTCGGATTTTGCTGCTCAAGAGTCTGGCTGTGTAAGGCAAGGGCTTACGCAGTCAAGCTGCTGTACATGGATTAATATTATGTACAACTTGAGTAGTTTTCTTGAGTTTATAAATAGAAAAAGAAGAAGAAAGATCCATTAATTCATAATTTATGCTGACTTTGGCAAGTTATTAATTACTAGATCTTACAGCTTTGCTCTGAGAGCAGATTAGTGATTGTAATTTGTGGATTTGTGTTTTTTTACCTTTAGTTCAAATGTGTTTCTTTGGTTCTTCTGAGGCTTCCGAGGTCTGAACGGACACCGAAACTATACCTAAGTTCTATTTTGTGCTCATTGTACTGGTTACCATAGGAGTTGGCCTTATACTGCAGATAATGAAAGGGGGTGCATTTGCTAAGTGATAGCTGCACAGATATCACAGATATATCACAGAAAAAACACTTGGGAGACAGCCCAGTGTCTATTTTAGTTTGTTGAAAAGCACTTCTTGAAAGTGGATGTTTTTTTTCTTTTTGCTGAATCATGGTTTTGCACTAAAGTATCATTGTGTTGTGTGTGTGTGTGTGTGTGTGTGTACATGAGCGTATATCCGATTTACTCATCTGCTTTATTGTTAAACCTACTTTGTGTGTGCTGCCTGTGTGCGTCCTTTGCCCTTCACTGGGAATGCAGAACCACTCTATTTTTGTGCCTCATATTTCTCATCAATATTTCACTTACGCTCCCTCCATTTACCTCCCCCCTTTTTGCTGCCTCGCTCATTCTTGGGCATCAGAATAAGGTTTTATCTATGCTCCACCACACACCATTGAAGGACTGGCTGGCTCGATGGAATCCCGCAGGGACGATATGACTTGCGTCTGGTGCTATAAAGAAACTGCCACCGCCAGATGGTTGCAAACAATCCTTTTGCTGTTTTTTTTAACCTTTATTTACTCACAGTAGGTTGACAGAATCCAACGCAGGCTTACACAGTATTCAGCTATTCACAGAGGAGCTGTCTTACACATCCAATCTCTTTGACACAGGGGTCATTCTGCGAATTCACTGCAGCGACGGAATTCGAGGGCAGACTGGTCGATGGTAGAGGTTGACTATAGTTTTTCCCGATCGCCCTACCGGGCATGTCAAATCATATCCCCCCTGCTGAGTCAATTCCAACTGCCCCATCAACACTAATGACAACACGCGGACAGAAGAAGACAGGGAGGGTTAAAAGAACAAGGACCCCGTGCAGTGCAACATAATCGCTTCACATCCCCATGCTGATGAGGCAAGGGCAACCACTGCAAATGTAGGTGTAGCACCAAACATTTAACCTTTAAACAGAAATACCTGTGAGCCAAACTCTTTCACTTTGTACTGCGTCTCTGTTTGCGTTCACTTTAGCACCTCCGAGAGCAAATCCATGCTGCAAGTAAAGTTAATTTGTGTCTCATTGAAATTTCTTTGGAATATTTATGGAAAGATTTAGACTTGAGTTTTGCTTTTGGCTACACTGCATGGTCTGAAGACAGCGTTTAGTGGCTGGTGTCAGGAACATGTAGTTTCCTCTTTGATGTCAAATGGACAAACAGTCGACCAGCCAGGTAAGATGAATCTTTCATGACACTGCTGACCCTTTTCCCAGCACACTTCAGTGTAGATCTGTGTTTGATGGGAACACACCCTTAGAGATATGATGTTATTGCAGAGTGTAAGTATTAAAATAAAATATTATGTTTGAAGAATATGATACTTTAAACAATATATAATAAGCATAAAAATAAAGCCCAGAGTGGTTATTTAGTGATCTTTAAAGTGTAATCAGTTCAATTTCAATATACCCAAGTGTAGCCTTGTTTCATCATTTCAGCTTCACAAATAACATCCCAGTGTTATTTGTTGAAATGAGATAATTGAATCAATGTTTCAGTTTACTGAATTGTTTTAATCCAATTAATCAACTCACTAAACCAAAAGGTTTGGCAAAGTCCCTGCATCTCATAACGTTTGTCACCGAAACCTCCAGAATTAACTGTATCCCTAAATTATGAGGGCAAGCGGAGCGTTTACCAGACTGACTATTTTATAATTATATACTTCATCATTGCCAGCAAATACTCAAAGTCTGAAGTCAAATCCTGTCTCAAAAAATATTCCAGTATTCTTATTTTGGATTCCAGAAACCATCTGTACCTTTTCTAATCCACCTATCTCAGTGGGGTCATGAGGGCTGAAGCCTTTCTCAGCTGAGACCTGCTGCACTGTCAGTACATCACAGACCACCACTCACAGGTGGGAGGACATTGACCTACCTGATAAAGCCCACACAACTCCAGCAGACCAGCAGGTTCAAAGACAGAAAGTTCTTGACGGTGGTGACATGGCACAATTTCACCACCCCAATTCCATAAGCATTTCTGGCACTTTTTGCCCAGTAACACTTACACCTCAAAAGTGAGATGAGGACTGAGAGCGGCAAAGTCATGCTTGACCCGCCGGGTCACTCTGGAAACTTCAGCTGTGCTGAAACCACACATGTGAGTGCGTGTGTTTGTATTTTTCTTGCCTTTCTGTGTATCAGAATAAAGGTGTGATTATAGAGGGCATTAGCCCTTCTGCCTGCCTTTATTAGGCCACACATGAGGAGCTTTATTTCATCAGAGCTGACACCCTCCCTAGGAGTCATTTCTTTTTGCAATTTTCTGCTCGGTTTCATGTTCCATTACCGGCAGATTATGCTTTTTCTCTGTCTTGCACATACACTCATTTATGGATGAGCTCATGCACAAACACATTTGCAGAACTTACACACACATGCAGCTGCACACACATATTGTGAGTGCTCATGATCCCGTGCACTATTGTTATTGGACCACTGGTTGGTGAATGGTAAATAGGCTAGCTTGCCTAGAGGAGAGGACAGTAGTTAAACCAGCAGTGAATTGCTTTCTATACCATGAAAGTAAAATCAATTTCAAAACCCATTACCTGTATGGATGATTTAAAGGCACTCTCTGAGAGGAAATGCGAATTTTATTCCCTATTTCATCATTTTCTCTCCATGTATTTATTTGTGTGTGTGTGTATTCACGCGTGTGTAAATGTGTTATGTGTTTTTGTGTGCATTTCACTATTAAAAGTCAATTTAATAGTCATGTGGACTACAAAAAAACATTTATAATGTTGTATTTAGTTTTGTAGCAGCTCTGTCAACTCTGACAAAATAACTGGTGTGATAGCACAGTGACGTAACTGGGTTTATTTTAAACGCTGAAGTCTCCAACACAGCACGCTGAGGATACGGATGTTTACAAGGGAGAGCAATTTAATGAAATACACTACTGAGCCGTGGTGTAGGATACAAGCCTGAGAACTAGACAAATCTGTGAACTGCTGTTCAATTTGCTCCATCAGAAGGCAAGACCCCGCTCTCATTCAAAGTGAGTTCCACCCAGTCTGTCCTATGCAAGTCATAACTGTTCATGTATTTTTCTATCATTGAGAACTGCATCTCCTCATTTGATCCGTTGATTGGTTGTAAGTCTATCCAAATGTCTCTAAAGGTTTACTGGTCCCATACTGACGATAGCATTTGGAAATCGAAAATGAACTGAGATGCCCCAGGATAATGCACATATTAATACTATACAGTCCTTTGCAAACGTCTTGAGAGCCCCCTCATGTTTTTATATTTTCCTTCTTCAGAGCGTGACTTGTTTACAGGTTGTTGTTGTTTTTTAAAAGTGGTCTTGAGCAATAGTTCTCCAGTTTTTCTCAAAGTGTTTCAAATTATTACTTTTGACATTGGCTGTTTTTTTGTTTTGTTTTGTTTTTGTGGTGGAAAAGTAAAAAAAGTAGAAAAGTAACATCAGCTTTTGATCAACCATCTAATCCCACCTGGAAAGTGTTTATTGGGAGAGGCTACAATACATACAACACACTGCCAACACAGTAAAAGTATACCTGGATAGAAAAACACACAGTGCAACACTATCAGTCATGGATTGGCCTCCCCAGATCCCGGACCTCAACATTATTGAAACAGTGTGGGGTAATTTTGACATAGAATGGTACAAAAAGCAGCCAACATCGAAAGAAGAGGTTTGAATGTCCTTCAAAAAGCCTGGAGAACTATTCCTGAACCCTGCTTTAGAAAAATGACATGAAAATTTATCTAGGAGAGTTCAGGCTGTGTTGAAGAATAAAGGTGGTCTACCAAATACTGACTTTCAAGCTCTTTAGAATTGTACAGTCTCTGTTTTTGTCTGTATTTTAATGCATGTTTGTTTGTTTCAATAAATAGCTGCACATATTTCCCATTTTCATAGCAAAATATATAAAAAAAACCAATGACTTTTGCATATGCTGCACTTGCTAGGTTACATGTTATGATCTAACGTAATGTTGCCTCCTCCCACAGCATCTTCTTTTATCTTTCTTTCTGCCACACTACCCGTGGTGATCGGAACTTTCCAATCCTGGATAAAGGAAGAAATTTCATAGTTTAGTTATTATTTGGCTGCTGCTCTTTTAGTTACATCATCCTGTTGCACCTGTTGTGACAAATAACACAGCCAGGTGCTTATCGTGATGCACGCTGTTCTTCAAAATGTCACATAATTTCTTTCTTAGTCCCTCATGTTAAAGGGACGGACTTATTAATCAAAGCAGTAAGTAGCATAGAGAAGTATAGGAAAAGCAGTTATGAAAGCATTAATGATGATGCATTCCATTTGGGGTGGGTCCAGGCTTTGTGCGCTGCTTCACAGTCACGGCTTCCTGGGACACTTAATGGCAGGAATCCATCACTGATGGACTTTCATTTCATTGAGTCAAAATGACTGCAGTGAAAAAGCTTACATGTGTGATTTCTGTGTCCCTGCCAGTAACAGCTGATGCAGTTTTTATGATCCATATTGATCTTAATACACCTTAAACATTTCTTTTTGCATTGCCCGTTCAAGTATTTAACTCTGTGCACTGTTGGTACAGCTGCTCCTGACTTTGATCACGATCTGCTCCTCTATGTCAGTTATTGGAGATTTAATAATTAAGCACTAAACATCAAACTAGCTGGAAATGAGAGGCTTAAAGTTGATGGCTGACTGAGTATTACCTCCCTCCATGTTTGTCAATTCAATTCAATTCAATTTTATTTATATGGCGCCAAATCACGACAACAGTCACCTCAAGACGCTTTATATTGTAAGGTAGACCTTGCAATAATACATACAGAAAAAAACCCCAGCAATCAAATGACCCCTATGAGCAAGCACTTTGGTGACTGTGGGAAGGAAAAACTCTCTTTTAACAGGAAGAAACCTCCAGCAGAACCAGGCTCAGGGAGGGGCGGCCATCTGCTGCGACCAGTTGGGGTGAGAGAAGGAAGACAGGATAAAAGACATGCTGTGGAAGAGAGACAGAGATTAATAATAAGTGTGATTCAATGTCTTGTCACCTTCTGTCCTGTATGTGTACCCATTTGTACACAAGTTATGAAGCCATCCATCCATCCATCCTCCCCCCACTTAGATAATTCAGAGTCAATGAATGGATGAAGTCACAAATTTAGATTTTTTTCTCTCGCTCCTTTTTAGCGGGGTGTTGGGGTACCTTCGTGGAGCATGCTGACAGGAGAAAAGATGGAGCTTGAGAGCACAGCTTGTTCTTTTAGTCAAAAGCATGGTGTGAAATAGTGGGCAAGAATAGAAACCCTACAAGGGTCACTGAGAGGTGAGTGTGAGAGACTGAAGCCTACGGGAGGAGACAAGAAGTGATGGAGCTGAAATGAGTGTGAGGGAATTGAAAGACAAGAAAAAAAATATATATAAAAGAAGGAATTTAATGTTTTTTTTCTAGGGACATGCCACTAAAAGCATCATTGTTGTAGTTTTGTTTTCTTGACAGGCAAAATTGTGACTAAAAGCAGTACCTGTTTTAGAGTTGGGTGAAGGTGTGATTATTTCTGTCTGGGGTGCAGCCATATTTAAGTAGGTGTGCATGCACCACCATTAATCTTATGCTAAAGCAGCACTCATCAACTTGTCAACAAAATGGTGTGTGTGTGTATGGTGGAAGGGGGGGTACGTGGAAATATGTGGAACATTAGGCTCTGTTAAACAACATCAGCACTTGCAGAAGAGCATCACTGGTGTTACTGATGAGGGAGCTATGATTCATTTTCAATCTCTTCATCTTTTCACTGGTAAGCATGACTGGCTCTGATAGTGTTCATTTTATTTTATTTTTATCATTGTTTCTTATTTGTCACTTACAATGGAAGACATGCTTGGCAGATTAAATTTATGACTCCAAAGTCACAAAGTAGTTTTGTCACCTTAACTGCTACAGTGAGTGATTTGGCTCCAACTGACACAACAAAATAACAGATGCTTTCAAGATATTTTACTTTTTGAGCCACTTACCGGTTGTAATCTGTAATCTACACCTGATCATTTTGAGCTGTGCTGTGAGAACAGAAGAGTGTTGTTGCTTCACTGTTGCTGATTTGTTAATAATAACAACGTTAAAGATGATTAAAGATTTTACATTTTTCTATTTTCATGCGGTTATTGTGTATGCATAGTGTTATGATTTAATGTTGTCAGTGTTTTGTTTTATGTCATGTTTAAGGATTTTGTTCTTAGTTGTATCTCACGTTTAGTTTAGTTCAGGGTCCATGTGTCATTCTGTCTCTCAGTGTCAGGTCTGCGTCTTGGTGTAGTGTTCTCGTTTCCTGTTTTATTGTGAAGGTCTGCGTCTCATGTGAGTGTGTTTAGTTTTGCCTCTGTCTCGTCTTGTTGATTATTCCCAGCTGTGTTCCCCACCTGTGTGTAATCTCCCTGTGTTTCCCTGTGTGTATTTAAGTCGCGTCCTCTGTCTTTGTAGTTTGGCAGGTCTGTCTGGGTATCCACCATGTTCCACTTGTGTGTCTGGTGTTAGTATTTTAGTTTTGTAAATAGTTGTAAATAGTCTGTATTTTGTTCACCTTGTACATATTCTTCACTGCAGCAGCCTAGTAGGCGTGAGAAGCCATTTTTGTTGATTAAGTTTTCTCCTGTTTTTTGTTAGATAGTTAGGTAAGTGGATTGTCTTTTGGTTGGTGTTTATTTTTGTGTAGGAAAGCACAGGGACCAGTAGGGAGTTTTGTTTGTTATTTTTGGCACTGCTCACTGCTGAAGCTAATAAATGGCTGCTTAGCATTTTAGAAGACATTGTTTGTGTTTTTGCTTTGGTGGAGCGTGAGTGGGCCAACTTCTTGTTGCGTTCATACACGCCTAGACTGAGAACGTAACATAAATGGGGGCTCGTCCATCCTTTTTTTTTTTTGGTTGGGTTGGCTTGGAGTGTGGACTCTTTTGCTCTTTGTTCTTTCTTAGTTGCCATTGTCGCTGTTGCCGTTCGTCTCCGCTGGAGGGGTCCGAGGGGCCTGTCCAGCCAACATTCGTCTTCGCTGGAGGGTCCGAGGGGCCTGTCCAGCCTTCGTTCGTCTTCGCTGGAGGGTCCAAGGGGCCTGTCCAGCCAACATTCGTCTTCGCTGGAGGGTCCGAGGGGCCTGTCCAGCCAACATTCGTCTTCGCTGGAGGGTCCGAGGGGCCTGTCCAGCCAACATTCGTCTTCGCTGGAGGGTCCGAGGGGCCTGTCCAGCCAACATTCGTCTTCGCTGGAGGGTCCGAGGGGCCTGTCCAGCCAACATTCGTCTTCGCTGGAGGGTCCGAGGGGCCTGTCCAGCCAACATTCGTCTTCGCTGGAGGGTCCGAGGGGCCTGTCCAGCCTTCGTCCGTCTTCGCTGGAGGGTCCGGAGGACCGCTTCAGCATTCCGTCTGCCTGCAGAATAGCGGCCAGTGCCTTGTGCACTGGTCCTCCAGGACTACAGCATTCATGGCTTTCTAGGTCATGAATCAAACATTTTCATTTGGGGTTAAATGTTTGATTTTTGGGTGGGGGGAAATGTTATGATTTAATGTTGTCAGTGTTTTGTTTTATGTCATGTTTAAGGATTTTGTTCTTAGTTGTATCTCACGTTTAGTTTAGTTCAGGGTCCATGTGTCATTCTGTCTCTCAGTGTCAGGTCTGCGTCTTGGTGTAGTGTTCTCGTTTCCTGTTTTATTGTGAAGGTCTGCGTCTCATGTGAGTGTGTTTAGTTTTGCCTCTGTCTCGTCTTGTTGATTATTCCCAGCTGTGTTCCCCACCTGTGTGTAATCTCCCTGTGTTTCCCTGTGTGTATTTAAGTCGCGTCCTCTGTCTTTGTAGTTTGGCTGGTCCGTCTGTGTATCCACCGTGTCTCGTCCGTGTGTTTCCCTGCTGCCCAACCGTCATCTGTTTTCTGCTCGCTGTTATTCGTGTTCAGGTTTGTGTTTCTGTTCAGGGTCAGTAGTTTAGTTTTCCCAGTATAGTTTAGTTCTCCGTTCACCATTTTGTCCATCTCTTTTGTTGTGTTTGCCTTAGTGGCACCAGCCATTTTTAGCCAACCTGGTTGTCCATTTTAAGATAAAGCCTCTTCTCATCCCACAAACTGGTATTCATCTTCTTTTATGTTGCGGCTATGAGCCGGGTCGTAACAATAGGTATAAACATTACATTAAAGAATGCAACGAAGACTCTCACTGTGTTAAACTTTAGCCATGACCCAAGGTAAAAGATTCATACTGTATGTCTTTTCCCTGATTACTTTTCTTTGACCTTGCAAAGGAGAATTCATATAAGACCTGCAGCACTCAGACAATCTGACCATACTTATACTTAAAGGTACTGTACAGTAAGCCATTTTTTGAGGTTATGTAATGTAAAAAAAGATACTGTACTCATAAATAAACATTGATTATCCTGCTTCTTCACTTCAAACCTCATTTGCTGAACTGAAGTCGGGGCTCTCACATATGAAAACATGCATAAACATGCCTATTAATTACTTATTGTCAGGAGATTAGACATACGACTCAGCTGTGCCTGGACAGCTGACTGCGAGCTGGCTAAACAACAACGACAGCTGGTTGTAAGCTAACATTAAGCTAGCAAACGTTAGGCTCGAGGATTCTGAAAATCACACTTTTCCTCTCATCTCACATTGTGTTCACTAAGTGTTAGAGTCCACAATGTCAGGCCCACTCCAAAGAAAGTTTCACTAATGCTTGCTAGTAGTCGCTAACAGAGGCTAACAACTGCTAACAGCAGCAAAAAAAAAAAAGCTGCGTTACCTACAGAAAATGTCTGCATATCCTGAACAACTCACCTCAGCCTCGATGTCATCGATCAGAAGTGAGCTTCACTGACTCACTGACTCGTATCGGACTCCTTTCAAAAGTTTTACAGCCTCCTCCAGAGTAAATGGACCTGGATACCCAGCTGAGGAAAACAACCTACAATCACCACAGAGCCACAGATAGTATCTTAAATCTGCTGACATGTAGCGGTGAGTTTTTATGCACTTTAGCTTGCCTAAATTGCATTGTTGTTTATAAAAACACATATTCTTAAGCATGGACAGTTGTTGCTCTTCTACAGTCCACTCAGATTCCTTCCCACTCATCCCTTATTATAAATTTCAGCATCTATAAAGTAAAAAAAAATTAATAATAATAATAATTCTGAAAAGCTGCCAACACAGTAACACCCCAAAGAAGGACATGACTAGTGCAAACTGAGTACAACCTTCACTTTGCTCTGAAATTGTGCTATAGCTAATTATCTTAAATTTATAGAGCACTTTTCTAAACCCTTGTTAACAAGCAGATTTTAATAAAGTGGCATAATGTTCATAGTTTGCCTGTGGTTTTAACAAATTGTTGTTAATATTAGCATCAATTATTGCATAAGATGGAAAAGGCACACAGCAGCAATTCACAGAATGATCTGCTTCACTTGTCAGTTAATCTGTGGCTTGTTGTTGTGAACAGCTGGATGGTGCATCACTTTAGATGCCACTGTTTGCTTCTGCAAAAGATGGTCCAGAGTATCTTATGTTTAAAAGCTGAGCGTTGGAGCAGCCTTACTTGATATTTATTGATAAGAATTTCGATCAGCTTTTATTATGGCTCCCATGCTTCAGTGTCACAGCATTAGGAACAGTTAGGAATGAAACACTGACCATTAGACTCACTAGATCTCAACCCAAGTTTTACAGTACCTACCTTGACACAACAACTGAATTTGGTAAAAAATGTCATAATATGTGCAAAGCTGTTATTGAACTTTGACACAAATTTTCCTTTTTAAAATTTTTCCTCATTGCATAATATGTTTTATGTTATGTCACAGCTTTGATGTCTTTAATATTTCTCTACACTTTAGAGAAAAGTAGGCTACAAAGAAAAAAAAAAACTCTTCACTGAGCGTTAGCACAAAAGGACGTGCATAAATTAAAGCAGCTGAATTGCTCAGTGATCACTGACATGATTAGTAAAACAGTCTTGACAAGTGTGCTTTCCTGCCTTTTTGTATCTCTGAATTGTCTAGTTGTTCAAAGTTCAATACAAAACCTGTACAAAAAAAGGAAAAGAAGACAAAGTGATGCAGTCTCTAATTTAAGAGCCATAACAAGTGATGCATTCTCAAATAGATTTTCAGTGAGCTGAAACCAAGTGTGCTTTGGGCTTAGGTATTCCCTGCAGTTTTGGGGTCCCAAAGCAACCTGGTTGGTAATCAGTCCTTCCTTCCATCTGTTTTTCCTCATCTTTGAAGATTTGCCTCAACTTCATCATAAACATCAATGTAGCCTTCTCATTATTAGTTATTAATTCTAGCATATTTTCTTTTTGGAGTTAAGAAAACAGTCAACGGAGAATTTTACAGTTCTGACAAAGAGAAGGAAAATAACACCAAGTCTGATTGCTGCTCACAGCTTTTTTGAATTATTTCAGAGTTCACAGATTTTGTTTTCCTTTAATCAGGTGTTTGCAGTGCCCTGCCACCATTTACAGAGCTAATTTCAGAGGATTTTACCTTGTTTGCCTTGCTCATCATCAGACATCATGCTGCTTTTGCATTAAAGTTATTTACTGTATTAAAGGCAGGTTAAATAAAAGTTGAAATTGATTGTTCTGATTTCAAAAGACTTTTTAAATGTACTAGAAAGTCAATAAATACTGAGCTATATTTCATATTTTCAAATTGCTATAAAGCAGTTTTTTTTATTACCCAGTATTAATAGACCAGGAATGATTGCTGTTGTAAATATTCAAACACACACTGTTTCCCTGGTAAAGCTTCATGCTTGTTGACCAACCTCTCACCCATTAAACAGCCTTTGCAGGACACACACAGACTTAGACACACTCTTTAGTTTTTACCCACACAGACAGAGATGCATGCAGAGATAGGAAGCTCATCACGCCCTCATACAAACTTCTGAAAGGTTAAAAGAAAATCAAAGACATCCCCCCTTTCTGTGAACACAGATTCACTGAGAGCATTATTCAACAGCGTGCAATTGTAGAAGAAAAGGGGAGAATTTTTTTCAGGAATAAAGAATAAAGTCATGAAACAGTAAAATATAAACCTTTGCTAAGGAAACACTCTGGAGTAAAGCAGGACAAAAAAATGTTAAGAGAATGACATTTAGTAGCGGGAAGGTTGTGAAATGCTCATAATGACATTTACAGTAACCTTTTGCTGTGACTTTTTAAGAAGGGTTAAAACCACAGAGATGGAAAGATGGGGCCGTGTTGGGTCTTTTCATTAATCAAAGTGCGATTGTGCTGGGCCACAGCCTGCGGGCAGTTTCTTTTCTCACTCGTTAAGAAGTGAGAGGTAAGATGACGCCACACGCATAAAACAGTCAGCGCTCCAGGGTGGGCTGATGGGCACAGCATTTGTCGCTTAGCCGGTCAAGCCAGGGTCAAATCCTGCGGAAACCTATTAGAGCCGCTGAGTTTCTGTTACTTTCTGTCCTCCGCGGTGGAGCTAACAACATACAATCATTAATATACGAGCGGTGCTCTTTTGATAAGAAAGTTTTGACTTTGCATGAATGTTTTATCATTTCCAAATTGCTCATTATTATGTACAAATGTGCTTTTGCAAACCATGACTATGGACAGAAAATACAGACAAAAGCTGTAAATGGGGCAAATTTAATTGCTTTGTAAAAAACTGATTATGAAAAAAGCCTAAAAGCAAATGTGGTGAGACATTTATAAAGAAAATGTAAAAAATAAATAAAGTGCTGTCAAAGGAGTGGGAAATGCCTTCTGCTGTCAACTTTTTAAAATTTCCTTCTCATCCAATTTCACCTTACAAATGTCATCCTGCAAATACATGAATCCCACGACGGCCTCACCGAGATAGTTCATTGTTTTAGCAGGGAAATCGCTTCTTATTTGGTGTTGAGAGCAAACATGAAGGTAATGTTTTTGCAGCGGTACAACCAAATGAATGAAAGGAACTCTACAACATCTGAAGCAGCTGTTGACAATATTGTGCTGACATTTAGCGGTCATTGATTCCTGACACTGAGGATAGAGCGATGCAGCCGGAGCAGAACACATATCCTGAGGCCATTTCAGCCTTCAGCTCAGTGAAGAACAGTGAAATGATGGAAAACCTGCACTTAAAACAGAAAGTTTATGGGCTGTGGAAGAAGTGGCACCGTTGGGTTTTTAGTCATCCGTAAGGTTTTTTTTGTTCTTTTGCTACTCACATTTAAGAACAAACGTATTGCTATACAGAGGACTTAACGCTTAATCCATCTGTTTACCATTAAGTGACTTTAAACGAGTACACATATTCAAGCACAGAATGCAATTTAGAGATCCTGTTTTACATGACTATTCCCATTTTAGTCAACCTTAAAATTTGGAGGGGATCCCAATATTTCGAGATTAAACTAGTGTAACGTTAATCTCGTTAAAATGACGTTAACGCCATAACTGCATTAACGTGGTAAATCTCCGTTAGCGAGTTACCGGCCCGTGCGTGGGGCTGCACGGTCTCAATGTGTTAGCGTGGTTAGCTCATTAACGCGTTAGCAGCGTCCAGCCCCACGCATGAGGTGATCCGCAGTAACTCGCTAAAGGAGATTTGCTGCATTAATGCGGTTATGGCGTTAACGTCATTTTAACGAGATTAACGCTGACAGCACTAAGATACTCATATATGAACATAATCAATTTATAAAAAATTATACATTGCTATAGATTAAACAACAAAGGTATTGGAAAGCTTTAATAATAATAATACATTTTATTAACCACTTATCCAATTCAATGACCAATCACCAGTTAATTCATTAAGCTTGTTTTAGCAAGTGGAAGCCAGATAGTAGTAGTAGTAAAAGTGTTTTAGGGTAATGTTTCTAAGATTTTGCATGTAATGGAGTATTTTTTAAATGTTGTACAGGATCTGAATACTTTTGCCCCAATAGGCCATTAAATGAAGAAATGTAAGGGGCAAATCATCACATTGTCTAAGCCAAACATCGCATTGCTTTCTCATTGAAAGAAAGAACCTTTCCAGATGACCTTGGCACATTTCAAACAGTCATATTAAATTTGACTAGGAAAAACTGACATTAACTGACAACAGCGTTTACTCAGTGGTGCTGTAGTGCAGACAAAGGATCGTGTTTAAACAGAAGTGTTTATTTGCATGTCAGTTGGCCCACCTGTTATACGTAACCTAGGCGGGGCACAGTTAGTGTTTCCATACAAGTCTCCTTCAGCGGAAGAACTTGTTTAGAGGTAGGGCAAGCTTTTATGATTTTAGCAGGGGATTACTGGTTTGCTCTTTGTTCACACAAACTCTGAATGAGAGCAGTGGTTCCTCCTTTTTCTTCAAGCCTTCTTTTGTTAGGACGAGAAACACTGGGCTCTCACACTAAATAACACAAACACAAAAGAAGATTAAGCACTTCTCTGTTTCTCCTGTTAATAAATGACATTTTCTCTTTACATTCAGTGTATTTTACTTGTACTATTCTCTTTTATTTCAATACATGCTGGCCACTTGTTCTTACATTTATTCCTTTTCAGTATTTTACCTTGGTAAGCCTGTAGAGGTAATTTCCTTCAATAAAAAGTTAGCTCATTTGTTAATTGCAAAAGTGACTGATTAGAAACCTGTAGTGTTTTTGTGATTTCTAGTGACTGTAGGCATCTAATGAACCGATTTACCTAGACAGCCACAAAGTTCACGCTGAGGCGAAGGGGCAGGGACGCAAGCAACAGAATGCCAAAAAAGCTCATTTCCCACAGTGTAAAAGTCTCCAAAGACGTGGCTCATAGTGTTTTTGCAACAAGTGCAACAGTTCTTTGTTTTGTTATACTTTTGTATTTGAGAAAGGGTTACAGAGTTTTCTGAAACAGCAAACAGTAGGGAGAGACGTAAACACTGAATTTGTTGGCGATGATGTTGAACCATGAATTTAGTGCAGTGGGAATGCAAATATCAGTGCCCATCCTCATCATAATAAAGAAACACTTAAATGTAACACTGTGGCTCACTCATGTTGTTTTTATATTCTGCACCATATACAGAATAAGCTATGATAAGCTTCAACTAAACAGGCTGTATTTCTCTGCAGGATAAAGTCATTGTTGGTATTTTTATTTTATAACATTTGTTGACAAGAAGGAAAAAAAAACAGGAAACCAGATTTATCCTTTAAACTATATGGATGCATGGATTTGGCTGCCAATAATGCTGGATGCGGACACTGGGTTTTAAAGAAGCATCGTTCGTATACAAACCTGTCGTAGGTTTAATCAGTCCGCCCCATAATGAAGCACTTTGAGGACACTGATAAGCAGGTTTAGTCTGTAATTCCAATTACAAATGCATTCGGTTTAAATGTCAACATGTAGGTGTGAGTTCAGCTATAGTAATGATGCATATAATATGTAAAAAACAAAACAATTTTACAGCAGATGTTAACAGGAAACCATTGTTACCAACATTTTAACAGCGTGTAAACCATTTGCCACTGCCTCATCTACACCGCCAGCTGTGTTGTTGTTCCGTATGGTGCCCATCTTAAAGAACGGTGGCAGGAGGAGAGAAAAAAAGAAAAAAGAAATTCAAATCTACTGGGAGTCCAGACCAGTATCTAGATTAGAGGGAGATCCTCTTAAAGGCATCATGCAGACAGGATATTCTGTCTTGTTCCCTCCTCCCAGAACATCTCCTCTGAGACCACTGATTTAGCTGGCAGCAGGCTAGCTGGGATCTGCTTTGTCCAGATGCACACACACTGACGACAAACCCCTGTGTGAATTGAAGACATCCATGCCAGGAACAATTGATGGTCTCTAGTGAGTCGGTTTAAGTGTGTATGCGTGTGTGTGTGTGTGTGTGTGTGTGTGTGTGTGTGTGTGTGTGTGTGTGAGAGAGAGAGATGAAAACAGACAGAGAAAAGAAGAGATAGATTTGTTTGTTATGTGTTTGTCTTACATGACTTGCTATTAAAGCTAACAGTTAGCTTTGAGCCTTAGAGGGTTTGCACAGTCACATAAAAATGCAAGCACACAAAACACCTCAGCGGATACACATCAAAACAGTGTCCATGGTTTCCATAGTGAAAAGGGGTTTACCTTCACTGATGGATAGAAGATGCAGCTCACTGTTGCTATACATGCACACAACACATGTCTGACATACTGACACACACACCACACAGAGTCATCTGCACACGCAAGCTGGAACACACTTCAGGCAGTTGGGTTTCACACTTTCACATATGTGGTAGGCTATATAAAGAGCTGAAACTAATGCACACAAACACAGTGTCATGTCAGATGGCAAAAGCCTCTCCTCGAGCTAACAATGTGGTGCGATGTCTGCCTGAAATGCACGTGTGCGTGCGCGCGCACACACGCACACTTGTGAATCTTTCTCTGAGGCCTATTAGTCACAGACCACAAACACACAATCTAACAGTGGCTGCCCCACTACCCTGATTTTTCAAGCTCACGGGGGATGGCTGACACACTCACACATACATGCGCACACATAATCACCCACCTGAGGCAAGCTCAGTTTACCACAGAGTCTGTTCAAAAACATACTAAACAGCCAGAACACAGAAGAAAGCAAAAACATAAAACAACAGTAAAAAGAGTTAATCTGGATCCATCTGGATTTCATGATCGTTAACAGGGAGAACATGTTTGCCTTTTGTTTTTTTACTTTGAACATTTTTGTAAACGTGCTGATTTCAATTTCAGCTCATTTTTCACACAGATTGGGCCATTAATGTGGTCTGCAAGGAGTACAATGCAAAACAATTATGGGGAGGTGCTGACAAGTGACAAGTAAATGGATTTAGAGGAAAACAAGAGGAAGCATGAGAGAAATGTGCCAATAGAATCACAGGAAAGCTGGTACAATCACATATTTAGGACAATAGCTAGAGAAAATCTTCCAAAGGCAACATTTACAAGGCCAACAAGCTCATTAGTTTATCCTTTGACATGAATTCATCTGCAGGCTGACAATGCAACATCTGCACACACACATACAGGGTGGACATGAGACATTTTCTGATTGGGAATGTCTCCACAACAATCAGTTAAAGCAGTTAAAACAACACACACACACACACACACACACACACACACACACACACACACACACACACACACACACACACACACACACACACACACACACACACACACACACATCCTGGGTAACCCTGCATACATGCTCTCTCTCTCTCTCTGTCGCACACAAACTCTTTGTCTGCCGTTCCCCTCAGTTGGCTTCAGCTAAAACAACTGCAGCTCCTGTTTTCACGACAACGTTGAAATTAAAAAAAAAAAAAAACATAGATAAAATCATGAATACCTAAGGGAGAGCCTAGCTGCTCATTTATACATGCAATTAGAACAGAATCAAGTGGAGGAGACTTAACAAAGGAACACCACACAGAAAAACCTTTCCACAAACCTACTCTCTGGTGTTTCATGGAAGATGTTGTTGCTTTTTTGATTTTGTTTTTTTGAGACATGATTTATCCCACCTTCAGTGATACATCAGATCACAATCCCAAGAAAATAAAGGCACTGTCTGACACTCATAGCAGAGGAGTAATAACAACACTGCAGAGATAAAGGCACTGCAGACTAATACAACATCGGTGCCATAAAAGCACACAGTGTGTTCCATCCTGATAAGAATTGTATTATTATACTGTATGGAGGACATCTTGTTTACAATGCAGATAGAAACTATGTCCTACAATGCCAGCATAACTTTACTAATGTGGCTGTATGGCTGGTAAAACAGAGAGATCAAAATGTTTAGAAAAGACTGAATAGCAACAGGATAAAACCCACACAAATGAATATAGCCTGTGGACATAAAAAAGGTTTTTTCCCATTGACTTAAAGCAGCCACCTATACTGTAACTCTCAGATTCTATATGGATTTTTCATAAAGCCTTTATGTGTCTGATGCAGATGACCATTTTCTACCTCCAAATGATGTGGAGATATATGACGCTTATTTGGCCGGAGGCAGGTCAGAAGGCACTAGAACATCAATAATTCAAAAGTGTGTGTGTATGAGTGTGTACATGTGTGCATCTGAGAATGTGAGATGGTACATGTGTGTTTATGTGCGACCAAACAACACCTGATAGACCAAGTTCTTATTTTCAAATTTCAACCTCCATTTATTTGAATCAAAAAAAAGAGAGATCAGGGTTAAATCCACTAAACTGAAATACAAAAATAAGGGACTCAAATCGAAATCAGTATATGAACACAATTTACACATACATCCAGTGCTGTGGAGCAGGATGACAGCATTGTGAAAATGACAATACTTTTGATATGGCAACAGGGGAGCTTGGTCAAGCCAAAATGTTTTGTTTAGGCAACTGCGTTATCAGCTAGGACTGTCTATGAATTTGTGGCTTGGATCTATGTCGTGGTCTGTCCCGGTTTTAAAGCTAACAGTAAAAAAATAGAAGGGAGACTTCTCGAGAGCCATCCCAAATCCTATCTTTCAACCCCTCCCTCCCTCTCTCTCCTTCTGCCGGTCTCACCGTCTGGTCTGCTGCAGCAGGCACCCTATGTACAGAAGGGGCCAATTCCATTATCCCGAGAAATTAAACAGAAACCAAACCGAGCCGTGTGCGCAATGTGGGGAGGGGTTGTAAAGGTGATTTCGCTTATCGGGAACAATGAGTTTCTTAGAAATCGTGTGTCCCACTCAGCACGAATTCTAACCAGAATGGGCGTTGTCTGTTTATATGGCCGCGCTCTCTTTTCTCTCAACACTGTATTTTGATGGAAATTCCACAGGGCGCCTTTGGTCCAGAAAAAAAGAAAAGAAAAGAAATAAAACCCAGGCCCCATCCGTGACAAACAGACAGTCCAACACCAACAGGTCCTTGCACGTGTGCGTGTGCGTCCGTGTGCTTGTGTGCGAGTACGTTATTGTGTGCGCAAAAGTGTGCGTCCGTGCGCTTTGGCAAAGAGGAGGCAGGGAGGGCGGGTGGAGGAGACGATATCAAACGGAATCCCTGATCACTCCTTGCCCCCGTTAACCAGAGAGAGCTCTTTGAGAATTCCACTGGCGTCTACTCGCCTTCTCTCCCGGATCATGTCCTCCAGGCTGCGAAAGACCAGAGTGTGCACCTCGCTGCCGGACAGATGCACTTTGAGGAAGTACTGCTGCTCCGCTGAGTGCGCTTCTCCCCCGGCTTTGAACTCCCGTTTCCCAAAGCGGCACCAGGCAGCGAAACTTTCCGAGTTGGTCCAGCATATCTCCTCGCTGTTCAGGCCCACGTGTCCCGCTGCGTTCTGCATCACTAGGTCAGGGGGTAGCGGCCGATAGCGGTAACGATTATTGACTATTCTCCCGTGGCGGCCGTTGCTGATCTCAAGCAGGCTGTCTTTGCGGATTTCGCCCTTGTGCAGATGAATGATTTGGTCGTCCTGCTCGAAGATGACCCAGTGGGGGGCTTGCGCGGTGGCCACCAGCTCCAGCAGGTCCCCCGGTTTGCACATAGTCAGCAAAGTTTTGGCCGAGTACACATTCAAGTCCTCGTTCTCCCGCAGCTTGGAGAAGATGCATTCCTGGGAGCAGAAAGCCGAGTACTCCACCTCGCTGACCGATAAGGGTCCTTCCTCGGTCGGGCTGTGGTCCTTGGTGAATCCGCAGTCAGACGGAGTGCGGTCGTCCACCTCCTCCTCTTCGTCAGAGAAGAAGTAGGCGACGCCGACTCGAAGCTCGTCCTTCTCCAGCCCGGACGGATCCCCCGTGGGCAGTTCGCTGTAGTTGAGGTGGGTGATCCGATCCAGTTGATTTCCCATCAATGACCTGGCAAGGGAGAGGCATGGACTGCGGTGTCTGAGGGGACAGGGAGAGAGCACGGGAATGAGAGCGGGTGTCATAAGCTGTAAAATACGGCATCAAACAAACGTGTTAAACGTTCACACAACAAGACCCGTTGTTCACAAACGCTTTGCTACATGTGGATGATTTTGCTCGGTACTGGAGAGAAGTGGAAGAAAGCCCTCAACAGTTCTCAGCACTATACAGAGAGACAGGAAAACTCGAAATAGTGCACTGATGATTTACTGCCCCTTGCCCTCTTCGCACATATGAGCCACTAATTAGAGCACAATGTATAAAAGCTGAGGTGATTCACGTGCAAACAAAAAGAAGAAAAACGGAACAGGAACAGCAGCTGAAACGGATGAGAGAAACTGCTGTAAATAAAAGGCAACCTGGTGCCTTTACGCATAGCGCATGGCAAGAAAGAGTGAGGGAAGAGGATACCTGTGCGCTCCCAGGGCAAGCGGTTAAATATCCTTATGGTCCATTAGTACAGAGGGCCGCGCAGTCCCCTGCTCTCCTTCTTTCTTTTTGTTCCTTTTCCCTTTCTTCTCACTCTTATCCCTTACTCTTCGCACCGCTCACTGTGCGGTCCGGCTGTCGTGAGCTCGTGCTTCACTTCTACCAGAGCCACCTCCGTTTAAGTACCAAGGAGAGCTCCGCCTCTCCTCCGTGCTCCGCCTTTAGGTTGTTTTACTGGAGCACAGTCACGGCTCCATTACCGCCCTGCCAATGAAAAATGTCGAGGAGTATGCCAGTCAATCAGATGATCCAATTAGGGGCGCTTAGGGCGGCTGGCGGCGATAGGCGACTGTTACCGTGGCATGGTTTTTGTTGTCAGAGAGCTGAGGAATTCTCTACATGATCAGCGGAGTCCGCGTATAAGTTCGAGGCAGCAGTCACCTGCGATAACAACTCGCATGCCTCATGAGGAATATATGAGAAAAGTTCAGATTCCTGTGCTCTATAAACATTTCTGCTATCTCAAAAAATACTCCCCAAACTGCATCCTTATCATATCCATACAGTTACTGCAGGACGTGACAAATGTGTACATCTCTTCCGGAATACAGGAGTAGGTCCCATCCTCCAGTTCCCATGAGCATCTTGTAAATTATTTCCGCATGCCTCACCTGCTTCACTACACTGCATCACTTGTACTCTCATATCTGTCAGTGTGTGCCTGGTAGAGACCATTAAGGGAGGGGCTGGAGGCAGGTGTGTGTGTGTGTGTGTGTGTGTGTGTGTGTGTGTGTGCAAGGCGGGAAGAAAACAAAGGAGCCTACAGAGACATTAATACAAGGTCTACAATATTTCACTTTGCACTGATGTTGCGTCTAGGAACAAAATATGTCTAAAATGAAAATCATATCAAATTTCAACCCGTGACTCACTTTCTGCATGCATAATATATTGTATACTTGCATATTGTGCATGCAAGATAAATGTGCGTACACTTGTGCCATCTCCAGTCTGCGGTGATGTCTCCCTTTTCATCATCACCACCCAGAACAGATAGCCATCT
The DNA here is from genome assembly GCF_036321145.2 of Pelmatolapia mariae. Lineage (NCBI taxonomy): Eukaryota > Metazoa > Chordata > Actinopteri > Cichliformes > Cichlidae > Pelmatolapia > Pelmatolapia mariae. Next base: position 8,047,143 of record NC_086240.1, read on the forward strand.
TGCCATTTATATCAAACCCTCTCAATGGAGTTAATGTTTTCTCTGTATACTTCTGCTTTGGAAATCTGCTTTCTGGTAGCATCTGGAGAGATCCATAGAGTAGCTTTCTTTTTCTTCTCCCAGATGGCTGGAGATAGCAGCTCTCCAGTTGCTAATATTGAACGGTCCTTGGTCTTTGTTTCCGCTGGTGACAGGCAGAGCGAGTGGAGGCTTTTTCACTAAGTGAGATATGATTGTACATATTTACACACTCTCACCCACACAAATAAAGGGCAGGCACACACAGTCACCCATGTATTTCCTCCTGTGTATCTAGCCTGCCATGTGAGAGCAAGAGTGCATGCATCTGATGGATCGCCTGCAGTGAAGCTGCAAGCAGAGTGGTGCAATTCATGATGCACACTATGTATCCTTTTGTGTTTTTTTATGTACTAGAGAGTTAGAGAAATGCAGTAGCTAAAACATAGCTGCTACGTTCCAAGTATGCTGGGCCCACACACACACACACACACACACACACACACACACACACACACACACACACACACACACACACACACACACAAGGTGTCATGGGACTGTGTGCAACGGCTTTGGCTGCGGTTCCTACAGACATGTGGTCCTGCCACCTATAATTTACATTGAGCATAAATGAGTTTCCTTTGTAGACACCGCCTCTTCTGGATTGACTCATATACTGTACTCTTTTTCTTTCACTATCTTCTTCTCTCTTCCTCTCTCTTTTACACACACATGCACACACCTAATCATATATGCAGCTGGCGTAATAATATGGCAGGGTGCAGACAGTACTGGAATAACTACTGAGACAGGGTGATATTTCATAACCCCAATAATTGGATACGTCTCTATTCTCTAATTACTAGCTAAATCATGTACGCTGCGGTGCCATACCATGCAGATAAAACAGACTGACGCGCACATGTTCGCGGCCAACTGTCCACAAATTTATGTACAAATGGAGTCGTGTCTACCTCACATGTGAACGATGAGAGACTCACAAACCAGTGTGCACACAAATGCATGTCTGTCTCTTGTAGTTACAACAGTGCAACAGTACATATAGCAGCTCATCCCACTAATGGATCTTGTAGTGCTGTACCCCTGCAAACTGTGACAAATGCGTCATAGTATTATGGACAAAGAGGCTGAGAAAGTTTTCGATATATGCAATATAAATGGAGTGTCTTTTGAAAAAGAAACAACACTACATCAAGTCATAAACCCCTGAGGCACAAGAGGTGTTTGTGTTCATGTGGAGTTGTTCTTGTGGGGTATGGAAAGACATTTTAAAGACCTGCATGCTGTATATCGTTTGCTACATTGGTGGCATTTTAGGATTTTATCCTCTAAATGACTAAAATAGCATATAAGAGATCACCTTTTTCTCGGTTTCTCGCTTCAAGTAAAACACCAAGGTAGAGGAGAACACAATGTAAGCTTTTTTGTGATACTCTATTGATCCCCGCGGACAGAATAATCTTTTTGCTTGTGCCTTTCCAGGCGGGTCAAAGACCAGGGTCAGCTAAAGAGCAGTGTACTACTGCTCTTGGGTGCCAGGTTTTTGTAGTTGTTGGAGACAGCCTGCTCGGTATAAGAAACAGTTAAGTGATTACGTAAAGAGCCAAACATTACATTCTGCAGAAGAGTCAGGCAGTGCACCTACGTATAAAGGTTGCAGTTGCATAAAATTACTCAGCAATTACCTTCTCTGTCTTTGTGACATACTGTACAATGTAAGTGCTGGATGAAAGTTATTTACTTCATCAGTATCACATGTGTATATATTTGGGATTATTATTGCTGTAGTTAATATAATCACTTTGTATGTATTTCAGCCTTAAACTTGTCAACCTATAGTTACTGGGAGATTTTGGCGATATGATGTTGGTCTGTAACATCTTATATGCTCGCTAAAGGAACGCTAATCATGCTAAGACAGACACAAATGACTGCTGCCGTTTTCGGTCATGGATATCGCCTGAAAAATATGAAAATATGTGATTATATGAGTATGCATTGCAGTTATATCTTTTCATCATATCATTTCTGACTATGCAGACGGTAGGCATTAACATCATCGTCAAAATCCATAATCCCTGTGAAGTTTTCTTCTAGATTATTATTCCTTAATCAGAGCATAATGTTTTAGTGATTGGGAATTGATAGCAATGATGCTTGAGTCTTTCCATAGTTATACACTTGGTTGCACAAAATAAAACATTTACCGTGGCTCCACTGTAGCTACATTAATGTATAGAAATCATACATTTTTAAACATTTATTGAGCCTCAGTATTTCTGCTGACAACATTGTTTCAAAGGAACCTGCTCAAAGACATGTTACAACGCAATGAATCAGGATTTCTGTGCATGGTGGATGGTGGCAAGCCAAGGAATGTTTGTGAAACTAATCCCTTGGGCAGAGACTGTCCAATGGTGGTTGGACAACCATTAACTATCAGACACAGCAGAGTTGTGGACAGGGGTCAGATACCAACTATAATCAATATGTAAAGTGTCTGGTGACTGTTGTCTTTTTGTAGCCTTCTCTAAAACATGAAAGCCAACATGGATTCAACCTTGTGCTTATCTGTTCCAATCTAAACTGCAAAGCATGCCTGACTAATGACCTTACGACTATCAACATTATGTCACAAAGCTAGTAGTGTAGAATTGGCAGCACTTTATAATACAGCCAGTGACTAAGGGCACACTTCCCCTAGAATGAAATATAATTTTTTTGTTTTTTATCTGAAATTAAAATTTATAAATTTTCATTTACCTACAAAAACTGGTAATGGCACTAAAATAAGAAAGAAACAATTTAGTGGGGAACATCATTTAGCAATTTTCCAGGTTATGTTTGATAACCCATGTCGTTATTTTCATTCATTTCTCCCGCACCATTTCAGTGACTTCTCCACTTCCAACCTGTGTTTCCTCTTCTATCTTTTGAGATTAGTCCAAATATTTTACAGTCCTGAAAGAGTTTGCTGTTGATATAAAGTCAATCGTGAAGAGGGAGAAGAGGTATAAAAACTAAGGGACTCAGCCTAATCTTACAACTTGACCCCTTTAAAAAAATATCAAGGACTCAGAGGAAAAGTGATGTGCTGATGTGTTTCCTGAAAAGCTTTACAGGGTTTGTAGTTTTAAAAGCAGAACTGAAATCACCAAGTCAAATTCTTATGTAATTATATTTGGTTTCCAGACGTCCAAAGGTGAAGTGTAGTGCCAGGTTGACTGCATTATCTGTAGGCTGGTTTAGACAGTATGCAAACTGTAGCGAATCCATCAGGGGGGTTGTGACTAATTTAATGTGTGCCACCAATATGTGCTCAAATGTCTTCATTGCCAACGATGTCAGGGCCACAAGCCTGTAGGCTTTAATGCTAGATATTCTTCTTGAGTTCAAAAAGGTTTGGAATTTTTGAGGCAAGCAGGTATCTTGTTGGGCTGAGTGAAGCATTATAGATGTCCATGAAGACTGGAGTCAGTTGTTATGAGAAGTGGCTTAGTGAGGGGTTAGATGTGTGGGCCTACTGTTTTGTTTTTCTCCAGTTTAAAAGGTACCATTCCTCTGTGAATAGTGGTGAGAGGTTAGGAATAGCTATATTAAAAAAAAAGCACTCAAACTGTCTGGTAGTTCAGGGTATGCCTTGGATGGGGTAGCTTAGTGTCAGCAATTGACAGCGGCTAGATTTGAAAACTGAGGCTGTGTCCACATTGGCAGCGATGCGGTGATCAGAGACCACAGGTCATTTCAAGTCACTACAGGCGAAATAACTGCTGGTGGCACAAAGTGAGTGGGTCCCAAGATCAGCTTCTCTCTTAACTTAAGGAGAGCAATTGAAGTGGCTACCAATGACAGCAAAGGATACCGCTGATTGACGAACGACCTGGGAGTAAATACTAGAGGGTTACCTAGACAACCCAACAAGACTGGAACATCTACAAGCCAAAAATGGTTCAAAATCTTTCAGCTCCAATAAAATGACCAAGGTGGTTGTTCTACCAGGTCTTCCTGAAAAAGAGGATTTATGTTAGCAGGAAATTAGCATGCTAGTTTCCATTTACGATTGCTTCTGACAGAAGCATTTTTAAAAAACTAGAGCCTGCAGCTCTGCTATAACTTTGGAAATAAACAAACATGGAAAACAAAAAACCATTGAAGCTTGGACAGTTATTTTATAGTCCTACAGCTGACATATAATGATGTGTTAACTAATGGCTAGCTACTGAGCTGTTGCTAGCCTAATATAAACATATTAGCACACTAAAGACTGAAGAAATTGTTCTCAATGAAAGTTTATATTGAGGGGCAGAAACAAACACCAATATATGTCAGGAAGAAGAAGCTGAAAACAGATCAATTTTAAGCTAAAAGAACATCTGATTGGATACATCCATAACAAGAGGCTAGCCATTAATATGCTGCTTCATGGTTTGTATTACTTGTCATGAAAACATCCTGATCCTAAGCTTAATGGCCACACTGAAAGGCCTGAGAGGAATTCTTTTATGACATACTCATATACTTGGTGCTTGGGACATCGTGAGCCCATGGGGTGTTGTGCAAGTTCAAAAACTGAGCTTAAATATCTGAGAAGCTAAGAATGAGTACTTGTTATTTTTAGGGCCTCATTTCTGTTCAGTAAAACCAGACACAGAGCATTGCAGTAGTCAGTTAAAAACATGACAGCTTCAGTCACTGATACTCTGAGCTGGAAGCAGGGCTGATACAAAATCACTTAACAAGTGGAGATAATGTGAATGACATTTGAAAACGTAAAGCGGCTACAGTTGCAATAACTGCTGCCGCCAAAGTGGGCAGGACCAGAGTTAAACTTTTCCCAACTTCCACGCAAGCAATTGAAATGTCCATCAATGAGCGTGTAGGAAATGTCTGACTAGCATGTAACCTGGTAGTCAAAACATTAGAGAGTAACCACGGCAACCCTGGAGCGAATCCTTCCAGTGGGGATGCAGTTTATCTTTTACATATCACACAGTACAGCAGTGGTTCTCAAACTTCATCATTTGCAGATTAACTATTTTAACCCTCACACCCACATACCACAAAAACAATCTCTTCTTTGCTTACACACACATAAAGTTTTTTTAAACACTGACTATCAGTAATGAAGAAAAACAAGCAACTTCAGAAAAAAATAAATAAGTACAATTTTAGTGAAGCAAAGTGTCCTAAGTTGTCCAAACAAGCTTTATACTGTCAGAAGATATTCTGAGAAACATTGTGACATTGTGGTTTCTTTTCATTACTCACAGCAGTGAAGAATGCAAGCCTAAAATGCTTGGCTTGGCGTTCAGTCTTGTGTTTTTTGGTGCTTTGGTTTAACCTGGCAGTTATTTCACATACTTCCATGTTTTATTAGTAGTGTAAAGGCAGTTGCACTTTATAACACAGCCCAGTAAATACTTACTGGTAGAGACACTAAATTATCCTCCTAAGACCCGAACTCTTTCATGGCATGGATTTTTAAATCCTCTTTGCTATTTGGGCTGACTGGGACCTGATGAATGTAAAAACAAAGAATTACCAGTTGTTGTTTTTTTAACCTGATTTTTGTTTCTGAGAAAAATGAGAGCTACATATGAGGACATTTGTTTTACATTTCGATAGAGCAGTGGCAGTACAATGTCCTCGTAAGTGGATATCAGGCCCTTGTAGAGTAAAATTTTGTATTTTGGTCTACACATCCCGAAATATGATGTCCGCATATGTGGACGCCAGGTCCTAGGAGGTTAAGAGCTTAAAGTGGCTTAAACCTCCCAATCATATTTCATAGTTACCTTCACTACTGAGGTCATGTTTCTGGTAGTGTTTGTGTACGTGTGTTTCATTCTATCTGTAAACACAATAACTCAAAAAGTTTTGAAAGAATTCTGATAAAACTGTGTCGAGTGGGGTCATGTTCGCAATCCATTAAAGTTTGACTTACATCCGCAAAAGTCTTCAAGGTCAACTTAACGATTTATTAGTTAAAAATTGATAAAAAGCCTTATAACTATAATTCTTACAAGTGTGCCGTGTAATGTCAACATATAAAAAGTACTGTATAAAGATTTAAAATATTATTTCACATTTAACCTTTGACCTCTCCTTCATGGCCAATAGATTGATCTGACAGTCAAAGTGATAGTAATGATGTACAGAACTATTTAAAACTGTTTCTTACTGCCATTGTTTTTATTGACAACATTTAAGGTTATTGCAACTGATATATGTGGATATCTAAAATATTACATTGTTTTGTGATATTTTCATATTTACATATCAATACTTAGTATCCATTACCTACTCCTACATAATGTTTGTGTAATCATAAACATCTGTTATGCTACCCTTATCTAGTTTTTAACTCCACTTCAAACTTCTTAAAGTATGTTTGAAAAGAACAAAAGAAACAAAATTTGTATATACATATATATACATACATACTACTACTACTAAAATTATACTACTTGCAATTTAATTATTTCTCCTGTCCTGTAAAATGCCTGAAGTTATTCATTTCTTTAAATTACTTACAACCAGGGATGGGCAGTAACGCGTTACTATAATCCGATTACTTTTTTCAAGCAATGAGTTAAGTAAGGGATTACTATTGCAAAAAAGTAATTAGATTGCTGTTACTTTCCCGTAAGCATGCTGCATTACTGCGTTACTAAACCGTGATTTTTTTGTAAGAGTGTCTCATGACGAGCGTGCGATGTCCGTGGCAGCAACAGACGTGTGTAGATCAACAATGGATAATATGGATTGTGGGAGAGAGAACGACCATGCAGCGTTTAAAGATTGGAAGTACTGACATTACTTTGAGTTTGTTACCTTAAAAAGTGACAAAAACATTAGCGTCTGCTGTACACTCTGCAGAGGAAGAAAACTTCTTTTTACAGCGAAAAATTTAAACGTCCTATCAGAGCAAGCACCTTGAACACTGTAATGGGAAAGTGAAATTCACAGAGAAACCCCCGGATCCCCCCACTGACCGCTGCAGCACCAGACAAACCTCCACCACCCCACTCCTGCTAAACAGGTGTAAATAGACTTAAGAGCGACAGTACTTACTGCCGCTGAATCTTTGATGTTATTTATTTTCTGCTGTGTTTTACTTGCATCTATTTGAAAGAGCGAGTGTAAACACAAAAAATATTTTATTTTATATGCTGGAATATGCAGAAAATAGGTTTGAATGTTAAACAAATTTCTTCAGGTCAGAGAATGTTGCATATAATTTAATTTTTGCTTGATGCAATGTGCATAAAATTAAAAGATTAAAACTAATAAGACAATTAAACTTTTTTTTTCATTTGATTCAATTTAATATGATGGATTATGCAAAGAAAATAGATTTAGACTGTAATGTCTGTTGCTTTATTGCATATTATGGTCGTGTATCATATTTTAAAAAGTAATAAAGTAACTAAATTAAAAGAAGATTTGAAAATAAGTAATCAGTAAAGTAACAGGATTACTTTCTAAGAAGTAATTACTAATTAGTAACTAATTACTATTTTCAAGTAACTTGACCAACACTGCTTACAACGTACTCTGTTTCTTCTTTCCTTTAAAACTTAAGTTGTTACCCCCTTATAAGTAGCTATAAATACTGGTAGAGACACCAGAATAACTGCATTTTAATTTCAGATAAAATACATTGTACTCTATTTAAGATAAGATAACCTTTATTAGTCCCACACGTGGGAAATTTGTTTTGTCACAGCAGGAAGTGGACAGTGCAAAAGTTATGAAGCAAAAATTAGAATAAAATAAAATAAGAATAAATACAGTATACAACTGTACAGAATAGAATAAAATAAAATACTATATACAGTAGAATAAAATAGAATAAAATATGCAATAAGATAAAAATAGAATACAAGTGCTATATACAACTCAGTAATTTAATATGAGTAAAATGACATCCTCAGTTATGGGTTGTATTATTAAGTGCTACCTAACAAACACCTTTATTTAGCATCTTCTCCCACAATCTGTGCGGCCAACTTTGGGAGTCACTGCTTCATGTGTTGTTTTATGGTGGCTGTCAACTGATCCAAGCTGGAACACACCTGACCTAACTCGACTCCATTAGTTTTTGTCATCCACTCAACATCAGTAATATGTGTCTCTGCTTTAAGTGGGGCAAAAGGTCAATTTTTCCCCTCACTTTACAACCTATTTCTCATGGTAAAATGAGAAAAAGGCGCAGTATAGTTCAGTGGGACTGTCTTTGACTGCAGACTTGCTCTAACAGCATTACAATCTGTATTTCTTTCTAATTTATCTCTCTCTCAGCTACCTTACTTTTGATTGTCACGAGATATTGTACATGAGCCAAAAATGCAGATTAAATATGCAGATAAAAAAAAGGTGCTGGAAATCAACTGGGCTGTCCTGTCATATTAATTGTGCCATAAATAGAAGATGTTTGCCATCATGAACAAGCATCTGTTCCTCCAAGTAATAACAGACAAACAGTTAGAGAGGATGGATGTTACTTTAAAAGACGAAGCCAAGCGTTTGGTTCTTTTCCGGAAAGGGCATAAACAGGGCGAATGTGCTTGCTTTTAGTTGCTTATTGGTTGTTTGACATTATAGCTTTAACAGAAATGTCTAAACATTTGAGTCTTTTATTGGCTGAAGACCCTGGTTCATGTCCAGACAGTCACATATGGCATCAAGCTGTCCCAAGACATCTTGCAATTCAACAAGGGAAGAAATTGGAATAGTTTGGTCACGAAACATTCCTTTTGCCAATAGGAAGAATTGAATTGGCAAAAGTGTTTCTGTACAACACCAGTTCCAAGAAATTCTCCCTCCATGTTTCTCCGGATACAGCCAGAGCTCCCATTGTGATACAAAACAACTTCATTTGTTGCACTGTGTTTGTTTGTTTTTGTGCAACAATGTCCATCTACTCTAAAAATGCAGTGAATGTGTTTGTGATCGTTAGATTTTGTTGTCAGTCACTTGTGTTTATTTTCTTATTTCTTTTTATTATCAAACATAGGACAGACAGTTTAGTCACATCTTGAGATTATATATATTTTTAGCTGTATTTTATCAGAAAACTTCAGACCCAATCAGTGAATATATTGTTGGAAACTGTTATATTTGTGTATTGGCGGGTGTGCGCGATCCAGTGTGTTCCAGCTCTGTCTGTATTCCATTGAAAAGTAGGTCCTCCTTCAGGTTTTATCAGCTCTCCTCAGGCAGCAGACTGTGAGTCACTCAGGAGGCTCTATCTGACACATCTGAACTCCATCTGGCTGTAGATGTTAACTTCTGCAGATTCAACATCATCAAGAGCTAGTCCTGCTAGGGTCATTGTGCTCTGAAAAAGAAACACACAAGTATGTAAAAGGTACAAGTCTAAGACTAGACTGACTACTTAAGTTACTAATGGAGTTATAACTCCCCGTGTACTGAACTTGATCAATACGAGGGGTGAATGTACCTCTATGCTATACCTTTATACTGATTTCAACAACTTAGTATTTGGAAATAAACTTTGTTAAACTTTGCTATTGGATCTTTTTGTTTGGTTGTTTTTGCTGTTTTCTGTTGCTTTCCTCTTTTTCTCTCTTTCCATGTCCAAGTTCTCACCTTTCTGCCCAATCAATCGGCACACCTGAGATTCATCTACACATCGATACCCAGTGGAATCCACATTTTCTTCTCCTTCTGATTGTTCAGTTCACCACCGTGGCCAAGTGCAAGTTAGAATATTATAGTTTTCCTGATGGTGTTTTCAACATACAAGTAATCTTTGCTTCTACAGTTGGGTCCATAATTTGCTAAAAATTTTGCAAGTTTTGCTCTGTGCACAACTACTGCAGAATTTAAATTCAGCTAAAAAAAAGGATTACATGTTTAGGAATTACAGCAATTTTTAAACACAGTCTTCCATTTTCAGAAGCTCAAAAATAACTGGATAACAGACAAGCAGTATCATTGCCAGGAAAGAGTTGTTCCCTTGTTATTTCATGAAAAAAACAAAAAACAAAAAACAATAGCGGAGACACAATATCTGAAGTGGAATCAGGGAGGAATTTCTATTTTATAACTTTTAACTATAAATAGATGCCAGTGCCAGTGAGGGAAACCACCCTCACTGGCTCAAAGTCCAAAATATGTCTATCAAAGAGATATCAGAACCTATAGGAGTAGCCAGTAATCAAGAGTCTTGTACATTTGAAAAAAGAATGAATACACTGACCAGCTCAATGAAAACAAAAGGCCCGAAACACTACAGTGGTTGGTAAAAGTGGATGATGATGGAATTATTTCTATATTTAAGATAAAATGAGTTAATAACAGCCTTGAGGCGGTATTGTTGTCAAAGTCTACAGTCAAGAGAAAAACCACTAGTTACACTGAAGAATAGAAAGGATTAGATTGAAAAACATTTAAAAAGTGCCTGAATAGTTCTGAAAAAGTTATTTGAAAAGATGAACCAACTAAGATGAACCCAGTGGAGCTGGGTCACAAGTATTTTTTGGTGATGGGATTGCTGATAGAAGAAACAGGATAAACTGTGAAGTGCACAGGGTTGTACTCTGCTCAGATTTAGCCAAATGCTACAAAACTCAGCACCTCACATTGCAAATGGATGATGATCCAAAGCATACTGCAAAAATAACCCAAGAGTTTATCAAGGCAAAGAAATGGGATGTTCTTCAGGAGCCCAGTCAGTCACCTGATCTCAGCACAACAGAACTTTACAGTTACTGAAGTTCCAACTGAATGCAGAGACCCACAAACAAGCAGCAACTGAATTTGGCTTACAAGAGCATCTCAAGGGTGGAAACAGCATTTGTGATTATTATGGGTTCTAGACTTCAGTGCAAAGGACTTTCATTCAAGTATCAAAAGCAAGTATCCTTATATTTAGAATTATGTTAGTTAGCCCAATTATTTTTGAGCCATTTGATGTAGAGATTTTGTGGAAACCCCATCAGTTAAAGCTGAAAGTAACCACTTCAATCACATATTGACTGTTTGATTTAGAATCCACTGTGGGGTACAGAGGCAAAACCAGAAAAAGAAGTGTCTTTATTCAACAGAATGGACCTAACTGTATGTCCCAGGAAAACCTCTTTCACTAATCACTGTGCCTGTTACCTCACCCAGCTCTCCACCGTCTAATCTCACTAGATAAAGCCTGCCTGTCCTGCTCTGCACTCCACACTTTACCATCAAGTCAGCACTCATCAGGCTGTCTTGCTCTCTGCTCCCTTTATCAGCTTCAGCTTTGTTCTCCAGCCAGCTCCAGCATGTGCTTCGATTGTTCTCCATCTACTCACCTGCACCTTTCAGGGCCTCCTTTCCCCGAGCTCAGATCTAGATGATAACTATTTAGCTACTGATAGTATTTACTTTAAAATGGTGTTTTTTTCAAAAATCAAATGTGTGTTTTTAGTGTTTACAAGCACCAATTTTCATTTATAAGTGAATAACCTTGTTAGATAACGCTGCACTGTTTGCAAAATAATCATGCTTTCTAATAACTGCTCATCACTGCTGGTGAGCTAAACGCCACTTTTGCTTTTGTTTCACTGCAAGATGGCAGATAAATGCAAACCGGCAACAGCTTAACAGTTACAACACACCAATGTGTCATAAAACAAAACAAACGGTCAATTCTATTCTATTCAGTTCTGTTTATATAGCACCAAATCACAACAACAGTTGCCTCAAGACGCTTTATATTGCGAGGTAAAGACCATACAGTAATACAAAAGTCACACAACTGAAAAAAATCTATCTAGTACATGAACTCTATTCCCACAAATATTTCTCTCACACTGAGTTTATACTAAATGTATGTCATTTGATCCATTTCCCCCCAAATTGCTGTTTGCTATATGTACAGAACACAGTAATCTTACACTCTCTGAATTCCCTGTAAGAGTTTTTGAGCTTGAAGGAATCTTCAGACAGATTTGATTTATAGACTGATGCATCTAATGCACAATAGTAGCAGAAGGTAATTCTTTTTGCTGGTCTGCTCATATCAAAGTAAGCAGGTCAGGCCATCACTTGTCCCCCACCGACCCCACCCCCTTGTCTTTCACTGCCAACCCATCCCCTCTTTTTCACCCTCTCTGGTCGGTGTTGTACATTGGTATGCAGGGTGATGTTGGCCAGTGTTTGCAGGGGAAGGATAAAGCAGTAATCAGTGCCAATGAAGCAGTTCTTGTCCCAGAGCACAAATGTGCCAACATCAGCAACCCCACCAAAGCATGTGTATCAGTATGTCCATGTGAGCCCCCCTTTTTTTTTATGGGAGAGAGCGAGTAGCACCAGTGAGGTCAAGCAGAGGTCATTTTCCTGGACACAGTTCTTATATCAGTGCTCTTTCTCTCTTGTGTGCAACTGTAGCTGTAGAATATGATCACACCCAGTGAAACACAGCCTGCTGGCTTTTCTATTTTAATCTCCATCGCACTGACACAGGAGGAACAATTATTGTTTCCAAACCCCCCCCCAAAAAAACCCAACAACTTCGTGTTACACTATTCCAGTGGTTCTCAAACTGTGGGGTGGCCCCCACTGGTGGACTTTCTGATAAGGTGCATGCCAGAAAAAGTTTGAGAGCTAATCAAACACAGATTCTATACCTGCCTTAACTGTGGACCTGCAGGCCCAATTTGTATGGTCCTGATGCAACTGTTGTGAAAGATATTCCAGGGTGAAAATATCGAATGGCTGTTTTTGTTTGGTTAACATTGGAGGGGTTAATAAACAAGGTGATACAGTGAGTCCAAAATCTACAATTTATTATTTATTAAAATCTCGGGAAAGGTGAAAATGGAATGTTTTAGTGCCAACGTGCCAACGAGCACAGCGCTAAACCATTATTCGCACCAGCAGCCCAGCTAACTGCTTATAGGACGGCTGAGATAGCGGCTTCCAGCTGGCAGCCACTCAGTGTTAGTGTGTGTAAGCAGTTCTCACCCAGATAAATAAAGGTTACAATAATTAAAGCTCGGAGAACAGTTGCCTTAACTGTGATTATCCTCCTCTGCTGTTTTGAACCAAAGCACATTCATCATCCTATTTTCTCAGCCCATTAACGCACATTAACCGACTTTTATTTATTTATTTCTGTTATCTCTGTCAATAAAGTTGTTTGATTTAAACTGTTGACCGAATGCTTGCTGAGTGAAAAGTGTTGACTGAGAGGAGAGCTCCAGATGGTGGTTGAAGGACATATTCACGTTGTGACACTGCTTCTCTGTTTGGGTCCATTCAGTCTTAATAATTAGCGCCAAGAGGCCATTAGAGGTCACACTAGAAAAATTATAGCCTTTACAGCATGTTTTAGCATAACATTAATCAGCTCCTGTGTGATAAAGGCCAATCCAGAGTCAACTTTTGATGGTGATCTCAATATGTATTCTTGGTAACATCAAAAAGATGTGAGCCATGTTATTACATATTACATATACACACAAATACAAATACACACCCACATGATGTTATGTTTCATTTTAAATGCGCGGAATAATTATTATTATCAGCTGAATTTTACAGAGCGCTTCAATCATGAATTCAAATGAGTTTGACTGTTTAAATGGCTAAAGGGTCAACCGTTTGAGTCAGCAAGTCTTCCTGAGAGTAAAACAGGAATTAGCATTCATGCATTTAAATTACAAATTAGGCTTTTATTGTAGAAAGATGGGTGATACTAGTTGCTCTCATTTTGTGATGACACAGATTTCACTGAATTTCACAAACAAACTGCATTCCCACCTCATCGTTTACTTTTTTATTGGCTTACTCTGAATATGACTGTTATTGTTATTATTATTCTAGTGACAAGCATTTTCAAGCTTTGCCTTTCTACTGAATATCTACTGTAAGGAACTTTAGGTAGTGAATAGTTTCTGGGTATTTTAGTGGAAAAATGGATGTTCCACTATTCATTTTGTCTTGTATATTGTGACAAAGACCGTTCTACTTTTCCTACTTACAATAAAATATCAACAGCAGCAAACATGGCAGGCCCAAATTACTCCAACTATGAAAAAGTATTTAAAGTATAACTGTGTGGTAGAACTTGACCCAAGCGGCTAAAGAAGGGCAGGAGACAGATGCTGTCCAGTGTAGTGAGTGATTTATTCACCATTTTTGTGACCAAACAATATTTATAAAAAAATAAGAAGATCAACTCCATAGTTAACTCAGTACAAATAAATATAACTGAACTTAAATAAATGGAAATTAAGGTCACATGCACACAGCTACACTGACCTGGTCCATTCTCCTCGAACACCTGCGTTCTTCTGTTTAAATAGTCAACTTAACCAAATAACCTCACCCCCGGACTATTCCATTACATAGGTAAGACAAACATTTCCCTACTCAATCCTATACTGCTACTCTTTACTAGCAATAAAAACTCTAGGGTGTTATCAATACACATTACAACAATAAATCAATTTCTCTATAAACACACTCTAAAATCAACTTTATTAAATTACAAGGATTCTCCCTTTTCTTCACCTGGCCTCTTCCCTATTTCCAGCAGGTCCCTGAGGTCTTGTGACCAGGGCTTGCTGGTTGTCCAGAATCCTAGATTAAAAACAAAAGGTGACAGAGCTTTTGTTTCTGTGGCTCCCAGACTCTGGAACTCTTTTCCATTGAATTTGAGATCTGTAGACTCTGTCAGTTCTTTTAAAAAACAGTTAAAAACCCATCTTTTTAAACTTGCCTTTGGTTGATGTTGTTTTATGTTCTAGCTTCTGTCAAGCACTTTGTGATTTTATCTTGAACGGTGCTATATAAATAAAATTTTACTTTACTTTACTCTTCCTGTGACCTCAGACTAACCTGGAAGCTATAAATGTCATGGTCTCCGTGCCTGCCCGGCCGGCCCCACAAGGCTACATTTGCTGTTTCGGTTCTCTCTCTCTCTCTCTCTCTCTCTCTCTCTCTCTCTCCCTGGGCGGAGCTCATTGTGGGCTCCCGCCCTTGGCCCACACACCTGACAACAATTACCTGTCATCACCGGGAGCACTATTTGAGGCTGGAACACAGATCCTCTCGTCGCTGGATGATTGTACTACTGACGTTAGTGTTTCTCCCAGCTCCTGTGAACCTGTGTTTTGTGATTTGAGATTCGTGATTAGTGAGTGACTTCCCTTTCTTCTGCTACAGACTTTCCTCCCCGGACCTGTGACCTCCCTGCCGTGTGAACGTGTGTGAGTGTGGGCAAGAAGACGTGAGCGAGTGTGCGAGAGCTACCCTGTGATTCCCTGGAGTTTTGGATCCCCTTCACTGTATATACTGTGCACTGGTGTTGTAAATAAACTGTTCTTTGGAGACATCTACCGCTCTGCGCTTGAGTCCCTACAACCTGATCGTGACAATAAATACAGGAAGTGAAACTACATTTCCTCCTTTTGTTCCTGGAAAACAGGTAGGTAAGGTGAGTTTAAACTAGACAATTAACAGTTGAAATAAATAACATGTTAACTTGTCAGAATTGATTTAAACCAAGATGTTACATTGCATAGTCTGTAAAAATGCAGGACATAAACAAACCCAGGATAGTACACGTTTCCCTACTACAGAATACATTGAATAGATATGGCTAAATAAAAACAAGAATGTTAACTAAGAATATCAAGTTTTTAACTCTGGACAAAAGGTGTTCTCACCCACTTTGTCACAAACTGAAATCTCCTTTGCTCTAAAATACCTGGAGTTATACACAACTCAAAATTAGTTACACACAGTTACATATGCACTACTTAAAATTACGTATGCATTACTTATAATTACATACACACTACTTAAAATTACTTACAGTATAATTATTTCCTCTTCCCTGTAAAAACTAGAATTCTTAAATTCCAATTGTAGTGTATCTACTGCTAAATATTGAGGGCAAATATATTTATAATCACAGTTTAAAGTAATATACATTTAAATTCTATTGAATTCTTGGGGAATTACACCCTTAGTCACAGTCTGTATTATTGAATAAGTCTATAGTTTCTTTCTACCACAAACTCATCCATAAGGAAAATTTAATAAAAACATAGCCAATCTTTTTAATTTATAATTTTTTTTATCCAAATAATGCTGTAAATGTCACTTTATCTACATGAGGTAGACCTGTAAATAACTGACTTCATCATCTTTGCGTACTATGAATAGCTTGTGGCTGCACAAATCTCACCATGATGAATGTATACCACTGGCCCTGTGTCACTTTACACTTAAGTATTTTCTGCAGTGCCACAGCTCTCCTTGGACCAGCACAACACGGTAAGCAAAAGTGTTATCTCCTCTCAAGTTTATTTAATTCGAGGTGCTGTGTATTTAACTTGGGCCAATTCTGCACCATCTGCCAAAGGACACTGAATTCCCCCTTGGGAGAAGCTTTTTGTGGCAGATGTGCTGAAGAATGCTTTCATCAGGAAATGCAGAATACACAGCTTTTGCAGACAAGCAAAGGCACTGATGATAAGATTGGTCATGCCAGCCGCTACCAAGCTTACTGATAACATACTGATTTCCACAAATTCCAACCCCTTGCAATCTGTGCTGAAGTTCTGTGTGCCTGGACTGAAAGTCAGTTGCCACAGCTTGAATCTCAAAAACAGATGCCTTTTTTATTCAGAGCGCTACTTTGTTTGCTGTTAATTGCTATGGAGTTATGTTGCACTATTCACATCACAACCATCTTGGAACAAACGGGTTTACCTTTACTGCTCTGGCTTCAAAAATGTTTGTGCTGAATTTCTTTCACAGCGTGACTGTATGAGTGTGCGGATAGATTCAGCATGTGACTACCTCCTGTGTGGCCTGGTGCCTTGTCTGACAAGCCAGCCTAATCTGCTATCAAACAGCCTTACAGACCTTTGCCTCCTACAATGGCTGCCTAGCCTTGATTAGTGTGTGTGCAGTGCTTACGTGTGTGTGAAACGAGAAGTGGAAGAAAATAAGGTATGATTTAGTGGCTTCCAATCAGGAGTAAGGTAGAACATTGCCGTTATGGATTGCGGGCCCTAGAGACTGTACACACACATGCACTTACACATCCAGTGCACACCTACTCATAGCCAAGCATGCTTGCACACTCAGGCACACAAAGATAAATTAAAGGCCGGAAACTGCTGGGGAATTACTTGTATATCCCTGTGGTAAAGTTGTGATGGTTATGATGCAATCTCGCCCCAGTGGCTCAGTAATGTGTCATGAGGCACACACTAGTAAAATCCCCTTTTCCAGCCACAGAGGCAATAAATTCAAAAGCTAAACCTGTGTTGGATCATTGTACCTTCTTCATCATGCTTTTCTGTATATTTTTTCAGCAGCATTTTATTTTGGACTTTGTGTTTACCGTGCTCGGTATTGATTCCATAAAACACTGCTATACATAAAAAAATGGGGATAATCAGCACCTACCATCTGCTCATTTTGCAGAACCAGAGAACTACTGGCTCACTTTAACAGTAGTTAATCTGTTTGCAAACATGTAAAATATCTATTCAAAAACTTGAATCCAAGCAACAAAAGCAAATGGAACAGAAACACAAAGCATCAACACTTACAGAGTCACTACTGTCTACAAACCTGGCCTCGTGTTGAGCACTTCAGACCCAGTGGAGGGTTATATAAATGGGATTTCTCCAATTCAAAATGATCTTCAGTCCCCTGAAAGGTCAGCACTGTTACAATCAATTCAATCAACAGATTCGCACATTACAGTTTACCAAAGTTAAACCTGATGGTTAACTTTTACAGGTATGTACTTTTCGGCCAGAAAATCCCTTGATTCAATTAAGTGAAAACGATTTAACTGCTGGGGTAAATGAGCCTTTGCTCTTTTAACTTTAAGCTTTGTGCACCACCTCCTCTAATAAATGTGTGGCTTTTTTAAATTTTTTTTTTTTTTTACAAAGATTCTTTTTCAGGTGCATTCAAGGATGAAATGCAGAGATTTTGTGCTGCTGAGAAATAAAGGTCCAGTTTTTAGACCTGTAAAGTCCACATTAGGAGGCTGGAGTTCTAGCAGTGGGATAAGTTGAATGTTTATAAGCCTCCATTTGATCTTTTTGGTATTGCACTTGGCTTAACCCCCTCACTTTCCCCCTTGCTTTCACTTGCTGTTTAGGTCTCAGCACTAAAAACTGCTTGGTTAGTGTTAGATAAGGACGGCAGTTTTCTTAAAATATACAACTACATAACAGTAACTCTGCACACTGAAAAATGATGGGTTGGGATTGACAGCCCCATCTCACTAATGCCAGAAACCAGTGCATCACATGCTGCTGCCAAAGAACACCTTTGAGTATGACTGAGACAGGTACGAAGTCAAAAACGACCTCAATCTGAGAAAAAATAAAGAGTAGATGTAGTTACTTGCCTTAACTCAATGCTTGAAAAAACATGAAGCCATCTTCTGCTAGCAACATTACCGAAGTTACGTACCATTTAGTAAAATAGTACCTTTGTACTCAATACTGTTCCAAAAGATGTAGAACGAATACTCTGAGTTTTAAGGGCAAAAAAGGCAGCAGCGAGAAAAAGTCAGTCTGTCACTCTCACAAAGGTGCACAGCTTTCTGCTTTTCACAATCGTTTAACAGTTTCAACTTGCCACCTTTGCTCACTGTATGATCATAGAAAGCACCGATTCTACAGAGAGGGAAATAATACAGGAGCTGAGTTTGGATTGAGGAGTCGAGGTAAAGAAATTAAAGCCACTGTGCTGCAGAAGCAACATGCTGCAACAGATTCAAAAGAGTTTGTCTTAAAGCATCTTAAAACTTATCCTCATAAGTGCTATTATATGCGTTCACACACTATTTGCTTTTTCTCTTCCATCTCAGTAGATTTAAAACAGAAGAGCCCAAAACTATGCCCAAGGAGAACTTCAGTTTAGTTTAGCTTACCACCAGAAGCTCAGTGAAGATTGACATGTGCATGATAACAGCACAAACTTCCTTTAATATACATAAACCTTGAATCTAATAAATAGAACTCCTAAAACACCTTCTTTAACTGAGAAGGTCAAAATTACATTTTTTAATCTGTGTATTATTATTATTATTATTATTATTATTATTATTATTATTATTATTATTTATTTATTTATTTATTTATTTATTTATTTATTTTTTTACAGGTTATTGAAATCTGGTTCTGTGTGTTTTTTCTCCATGCAGAAAGCAACAAATTTACCAGTAAAAAGAAATGCCCTCCAAAGAAGCTGGTGCTGCAGAAGAAATGAAATAAATGCTAAAAAAATTTATTCCTTTTCAGATTTGAAAAGAAACAAATACTAAAAATAAATTATTTCCTTTTCAGGTTTGAAAAAGAGTTCAACTTCTTTTACAGTGGACCACATAAAACCACCAGAGCATAATAAATGCAGGTGCTCTTTTGTATTTTGCTCCATTTTTGCTGTTAAAGACAGAAAAGAAGTAGACAAATATATGTATATATATACATATATATATATATATATATATATACATATATATATATATATATATATATATAAATAAAATTCAGATCATGTTTCTCTTAATAACATTTTTAAGCCCTCTGGTACTAAACTGAACACAGGTGGTCATAAACAACATGTTATATAATGTATTCTGTGTGTTGCGATGGAGATTTCATTCTGTACCTTACTAAAATGTAAGGTCTTTTAATAGAACTAGACTTTCAGATTACAAAGGGAAGAATGAAATCCCTTTGCAGCATCTGCTACTAAAACTTCAAGATGTTTTGAGTAGATTTTATGAAATGGTGATCCATTAATGCCTGATGCAATATCAACAAAACCAAAATGTGAATGTATATTTTTTTGTTAATGGATTTTTACAGAGAATCTCTTCATTCACATACAGATATAAACCAATCAGGCATAACATTATGACCACTGACAGGTGAAGTAACAATGATTAGTGTGGTTGTGTCCTCTTTCAGCAGGATAATGCACTCTGCCACAAAGCAAAAATGGTTCAGGAAAGGTTTGAGGAGCAGAACAAGTTTGAGATGTTGACTTGGCTTCTAAATTCCCCAGATCCCAATCCAGTCAAGCATCTGTGGAATGTGTTGGACAAACAAGTCTGATCCATGGATGACTCACCTCTCAACATACAGGAATTTCAGGATCTGTTACTAACATACCACAGCACACCTTCAGGGGTCTAGTGGAGGCCATGCTTCAACAGGTCAGGACTCTTTTGGCAGCAAACGTGGGACCAAAACAATATTAGGAAGGTGGTCATGATGTTACGTCTGATAGCTGTAAGATGGCACTGACATGTCAGTTAAAGTAGCCCTGATTTCAAATCTGCACATAATAATGAATTATCTTCTATTTTCTTCCCATTTTCCATTGTTGCTATAACATATGTACCTGAATAACTTGTGGAAGATCACACATGAGTTGATATACAGTATCAGTATCAATAATATACAGCAAAAGTCTTGAATTACCCCAATGTCTTATTTTTTATCAAATAAGAAATGGGTGAAATAATTTAATGAAATATGGAAATAAAGTATTCAAGAAAAAAAACTGAGTTTTTAAAATTTCTAAAAACTTGAAAGTCAGTATTTGGTATGCCCACTTTTGCTCCTCAGCACTGTCTGAACTCTCTTAGGCAAGCTTTCTTGTCATTTCTTTAAGTAACCTTCAGGAATAGCTCTTCAGGCTTCTTGAAGGACATTAAAAACTTTTCTTTGAATGTTGGCTGTCTGTTGTTTCATTCTCTATCAAGATGATCCCACACTGCTTCAATAATGTGAGATCTGGGCTCTGGGGAGGCCAGTCATGAAAAAGCCTCCATCGTATTTTACAGATGGCTATAGACACTAACTGTTGTACATCTCTCCTGCCCTCCCCACACATACTGAAGATGAACTCAAATTTGAACTTAAAAGAACATCAAATTTGAGTTAATCACTTGGTAAAACCTGCTGCCGCACATTTTTAGTCCAGTTCTTGTGTAATTTGGCATACTTGGCTGCTTGACAGCCACCATTCCACTCAGACAGTTTTTACAGTGGCTTGCAAAAGTATTCGGCCGCCTTGAACTGTCCCACATATTGTCACATTACAGCCACAAACATGAATCAATTTCATTGGAATTCCACGTGAAAGACCAATACAAAGTGGTGTACACGTGAGAAGTGGAACGAAAATCATACATGATTCCAAACATTTTTTACAAATAAATAACTGAAAAGTGGGGTGTGCGTAATTATTCAGCCCCTTGAGTCAATACTTTGTAGAACCACCTTTTGCTGCAATTACAGCTGCCAGTCTTTTAGGGTATGTCTCTACCAACTTTGCACATCTAGAGACTGAAATCCTTGCCCATTCTTCTTTGCAAAACAGCTCCAGCTCAGTCAGATTAGATGGACAGCGTTTGTGAACAGCAGTTTTCAGATCTTGCCACAGATTCTCGATTGGATTTAGATCTGGACTTTGACTGGGCCATTCTAACACATGGATATGTTTTGTTTTAAACCATTCCATTGTTGCCCTGGCTTTATATTTAGGGTCGTTGTCCTGCTGGAAGGTGAACCTCCGCCCCAGTCTCAAGTCTTTTGCAGACTCCAAGAGGTTTTCTTCCAAGATTGCCCTGTATTTGGCTCCATCCATCTTCCCATCAACTCTGACCAGCTTCCCTGTCCCTGCTGAAGAGAAGCACCCCCAGAGCATGATGCTGCCACCACCATATTTGACAGTGGGGATGGTGTGTTCAGAGTGATGTGCAGTGTTAGTTTTCCGCCACGCATAGCGTTTTGCATTTTGGCCAAAACGTTCCATTTTGGTCTCATCTGACCAGAGCACCTTCTTCCACATGTTTGCTGTGTCCCCCACATGGCTTGTGGCAAACTGCAAACAGGACTTCTTATGGTTTTCTTTTAACAATGGCTTTCTTCTTGCCACTCTTCCATAAAGGCCAACTTTGTGCAGTGCATGTCTAATAGTTGTCCTATGGACAGATTCCCCCACCTGAGCTGTAGATCTCTGCAGCTCGTCCAGAGTCACCATGGGCCTCTTGGCTGCATTTCTGATCAGCGCTCTCCTTGTTCGGCCTGTGAGTTTAGGTGGACGGCCTTGTCTTGGTAGGTTTACAGTTGTGCCATACTCCTTCCATTTCTGAATGATCGCTTGAACAGTGCTCCGTGGGATGTTCAAGGCTTGGGAAATCTTTTTGTAGCCTAAGCCTGCTTTAAATTTCTCAATAACTTTATCCCTGACCTGTCTGGTGTGTTCTTTGGACTTCATGGTGTTGTTGCTCCCAATATTCTCTTAGACAACCTCTGAGGCCGTCACAGAGCAGCTGTATTTGTACTGACATTAAATTACACACAGGTGCACTCTATTTAGTCATTAGCACTCATCAGGCAATGTCTATGGGCAACTGACTGCACTCAGACCAAAGGGGGCTGAATAATTACACACACCCCACTTTGCAGTTATTTATTTGTACAAAATGTTTGGAATCATGTATGATTTTTGTTCCACTTCTCACGTGTACACCACTTTGTATTGGTCTTTCAGGTGGAATTCCAATAAAATTGATTCATGTTTGTGGCTGTAATGTGACAAAATGTGGGAAAGTTCAAGGGGGCTGAATACTTTTGCAAGGAACAGTAGATGGATGAACTGAAGGTCCAGCTGCGTCTTTTAGATCTTGTGTCAGGTCTTTCAGTCAGGATTTTTCCCCCCTATTTCTTAAAGACATGGCTTTCAAATACTATTCATCTGCTGTAAGTCTCTCACTTCTTCATTTGGCCTCCACTTGTCCATTTTCCTCAAACTTTTTTAAGGACACACTGCACACGATGCTGAGATATGCCAGGTTTTTGGGTCATAGCTCTTTCGGAATCACCTTATTGGTGCAAAAATACAATCAAGCAGTGTTATCTTTGGCATTTTTCATAGCTTCAGCTAAAGAAACAGGAACAAATTATTTGTTTTGTGACAGGTTGCTGGTAACAAACAGTGTTGGGGAGTAACGGAATACATGTACCGCCGTTACGTATTTAGAATACAAAATATGAGTAACTGTATTCCGTTACAGTTACCGTTTAAAAAGGTGGTATTCAGAATACAGTTACTTTGGTGAAATAAATGGATTACACGGCGGTACTTTCCTGTTTCATATTGTCGCGGGTCAGGAATGTTTGGGTTTGTTTGACAGCTACGTTCTGTTGTTCCAGGCGGCAGCGTTACGATTGCCATGGTTACAGGGTGACGCGCTCTCTCGCTGCGTGTTTCCTGGGTGAGAGAGCGCTTTTTTGTTGTTGTTGTTGTTGTGCTAAGCTAAAAGGCAGAATGCTACAGGCATGGCCCTAAAGAATGTAGCCTCATGGGCAGTGTAGTCCGTGCTGCAGCGAGAATGGACTACCATACAGTTATGTGTCTGTGAGCGAGGGAGGGAGAGAAAGGAAAGTCCGAGCTGTCACGGAGCAAAAACGGGAGCTGGAAGCATGTAAATATAATAATAACCACTGCAGCCAAGAAGAGTGCCTGACAAGCCCAGTTGTAAGTAAGCTATTAAGACTCGACTGTACACTGTGTTCGTGTTTTCCTCCGAAACAATAAGTTCCGTTGGAGCAGCCTTTCAACGCCTCTCTCTGTCTCTGGCAAGCAAAGTTTACCCAGACAACAAAGTAAAGCTATTTTTCGGCTACCAGCCCGACACGGAACCCACCGTATTAGCCAGAGGTCCCTTTACTACGGTTCGGAGCCGCGGACCTTCAGTAACAGTAATAACTCACAGCAATAGTACATTCACGTAGTTGTAAACAGCATGATAATATATTAAGTAATCCAAAGTATTCAGAATACGTTACTCTCATTGAGTAACGTAACGGAATACGTTACAGAATACATTTTGGGGCATGTATTCAGTATTCTGTAATGGAATACATTTTAAAAGTAACCTTCCCAACACTGGTAACAAAGTGCCTAAATACACAATTTAAAGTGGGTTCTTTGCTATGTTGTTTGTTTAGTGAAGACACAGCACTGATTTATCCATTGAGTTAGGTGCCTTTGTATTCCATCATATGTCAGTGTTAAGTACTGACATAAAAAAAAGTCCTCAGAAAAAAGTCAGGTACCAGGACTTTCAAAAATTTCTAAAGATCTTGAGAAAGCCTACAGACCTACTGCACTCGACCACTTAAAACAAACAAACAAAAAAAAAACCTAAGCAGACATAAGAACCCCACTTTGAACTTGGTCCGATCTTCCAGCGCTGTCAGACTGAAGAGTGAGCTAAATTGCTTGAGTGTGATACTTTCAAGTCATCAGAAGTGTCGGTATTATGCATTTTCAACAAACCCCCATTTAACATGAAAGAGATCCCAAACTGCCTGAATCACAATAACAAAAGTCTCTGCATAGGCTGTGAAATCTTTGAATCTCATTCAAAACAGTTATAGGACTGCAAGTCTACGGCTGTTCTGAAAGGCAACAATCAAAGCCGTGGCTGAATGTATGAACTAGTTTGTTTTGAGCATACAGACGACTTGATTCATCATAAACTACAAATGACTGCTTATTTTGTTTCTTTTTTTTCAAACAGAAATGTGTAGAAAGAGGTTTGTTTTTATGGTTTTTTAATGTATGTGTTTTTACAAGAGTACAATCCCAGACTTTTTCTGGTAATAACGATCAGACCTGTAGTGACACAGTCCTGCTGTTTAGAGCAAAAAGGTGCCTGTAAATCCTCAAGATTTCGATTTATAACATACCAATATGATTCAAAAGTCCTGTGGCCTGTGCACCTTAAAACGAGTGGAGAAGATTATGAAATACAGGGCAGAGAACTGAGAAAAAAATGTCTTCTCAGTCAGTTGGAGGTCAGACATTGACTGCCTGAATGGATTTTTATTCTAGACAGACAATGCAGGAGTGTCCTGCTTCCCTCTTTCCCCCCCGAGGCTTCGCATAGCCTGTTAAAATATTGAAGGCTAAATGCAGACCCTCATGAACAGGTGCACAAGCTCACTCTCTCTCATACACACACATACACACCGTTGGGACTACATTCAAGCATAGCCTCCCTTGATATTTACAAGCTGGACTTCAGCTTAATGGGTACCTCTCAATGTGAGCATGTGCAGCTATAATATTCTCCTCAAGACAAAGTCTCAAGTGCTCTCCTCTCTTCTACCTCCTGCCCTCTACCAAGTGATCTGTTTTACCTTTTCCTGTTTTACCCTCCATCTTTGTGTACAGCCCACTCCAACTTACTCTTGACCTCCCTTCAACATCCTTAACTCTTTGTTTTTCTATCCCATTGACCTTTCTGTGTTTACATCGCTCTTTATTCACATTTAACAATCACCAGTTCACGTCTCCGTTTTCCTTCTCTCCCTCAAGCGTCTTACTTGTGAATGCATCCACTCTCCTCGCTGACATTTCTAGTCAATAATCTTGGGATATACCATGTGCTTTGAATCTAAAAAGCCCTGCCTTTTTGCAGCTTTAGTCTGGCTCTTGCAGTATCACCGCTTCTCCTTCTCCATCAGCTTCCCATGATCATTTCCACAACACATCCTCTCCATCCCCCCCTTACACACACACACACACACACACACACACACACACACACACACACACACACACACACACACACACACACACACACACACACACACACACACACTTTTTTAAAAACCATTGGCAATGTCACACAGTATCCTTCAATTTCCCTCTACTTTTCTTATACCTTCATTCCTTCCTTTTCCCCCCAATCCCTCCCCTCCCTCTCTTTCTCTCACTCTGTGAAGGAGCCTTTGTTAAATGTATGAAAGAGGGGAAAACTTGGCAGAATAAGAAATCAATCAGTGAATGCCACCGAAAATAAGCACAAAAGGTGAATGCTGGCTTACCCAGACAATAAAGCCATGAGTATTCTGAAAGACTGCACATCTTTTTCAGAATATTTCAATAGTTTGCAGTGATGGTGTCATAGACATTCACTGTGGAAACATTAGCCATCCCGATGCAAAGGCAGGAGGCATTTGCAATTACACTTTTCAGCTGAGTTCTGAATTATGCAAAATTATCCATTGAGCCAAAGGTTAGCTGGATTGCAGTAAACAAAATATAAACATAAACGTTATTTCTGTCTTCCCTCATTCACTCTGTTGGTTGCAGACACTTTCAAACAGCAGTACAGCTGGAGCATCAGGGAAGCCGACAAAAGGAATAGGGGCTTGAAAACAAGCTGGCAACATTAACTAGATGGTGATACCTTAAGCAGTTGTTGTATGAAATTAAATGAATTCAAATAAATTCCGATCCTGGATAAAAACATTCCTGTAGGTAAGAGAACAACAATCACTATTCAAGGGCAAAGGGAAAACACAAAAAGGTGGAGCGAACATTTATTACTTTTGAATTGTTGTTTAAAAATGCAGGTAACTGTTATGCTATACATAGCACACACTGTATGGTATGGGCCACCTACAGATTACTATTGCAGGAGCTGCTTGGACATGGAAAATGCTAAGATGTGTAAAATGTACTTTGTTGTTATGTTGTTTTACAGTTTTGATGACTTGAGCATTTTTATGATCAGTCAAATATAATGAGAAGACGTATGACTAATGCACCAATTTCTTAAAAAAAAAAAGTCATTTTCAGAGTTGGCACAAGTACAGATATTCTGTACTTAAGTGGAAGTACAAATACTACTGTTAAAAATACTCTAATGAAAGCTGAATTTGTGATTCAATGTATCTACTAAAGTAAAAGTAAAAAAGTACAGCCTTTGAAATGCACTCAAAGTGGGGGACATTTCTATTTTTGTGCAAAGCTAACTGTGTGGAGGTAAAGCAAGAGATGACACGAGAGCTCTCAATTCTCACTCCAACTTCATTCTTCACCTAACAACAACTGAACTCCTTCGTGCCCCAAAACTCAGCAACTCACTTCCCGTACACTGGGTGTGAGTGGAGCCCTCTAGTGGTCCACTGCAACTGAACCTTGTGCTATAGTAACATAATAATAAAATAGTATCAGTAGATGTGAATACAAACTTCAGTGTGATTCTTTTTAATATATGCTCAGCTTGAATCTGAAGAAAAAGAAGGAAAAACATGAGGACTTACATGTAAGCTTTAAATGAGCAGTCCTTACCTTTAAATCTAACCTCTCTTCTTCCTCTCCTTTCCCGTCTTTCTAATCTTTCTCCATCTCTGAAGTTAATTCTCTTTCTTTTCTCTCCCCATGAAATAGAGCAGCTGGGCCTTTAGCTAGCAACACACTGTGCAGACAAACTGCACACAAACAGTTTGTGTGTTTGCTGATGACCTGCCACTTAAAAAATAAAAGTCAGTTCCTTTATGGTCACTCCTCTTTTGTAGGGCTAGCTAGATGCTGAAGTACCGCAACCCCAACTTAGGGACATCTGCAGTTGTTCTGGTGTTGTGGCAACAACAAAACAAAAATAAAACAAAGAAAGAAAACAAAACACTGGCCCACTTTTAACCCCTGACTTTGGCATACATCATGTCGTTTTATGTGACATCCTCTGTTGATTAATAGACGAACAGGATTACCATTCATGTGTTTCTCTTTAGGCTCAAGTAAGTTTGATGTTTGGAGGCTCGCAGTGACGAAATAATAACTCCCTTCAAATGTGTTAAAGCAAGAGTGACGTGCCTGTTTTGAAAATGTAAGAAGTATAAAGTACAGATTTTTGTTTTAACATGTAGGGAGTAAAAGTGAAAAGCATAAAAAAAATCCATAAGTAAAGTATAGATAACTGAAAACTGCACCTAAGTATTTGTACTCGTTATTTCCCACCTTTGACAGGTGATTTTCTGCTTTCACTTCACTTCTATTCAATATACAACACCAATTCCACAAAAGTTGGGATCCTGTGTGAAATGTAAAAAAAACCCCACAATGCAATAATTGCAAATCTCACAACCCCATATTTTAATTCACCGTAATATGTAGAAAACATTTACTATTTCATAGAAAATATCATTTTTAATTTGATGCCAGGAACACATCTCAAAAGCTGGAACAAGATCAATAAAAGGCTGGAAAAGTAAGTGGTACTAAACAGAAACAGTTAATAATGGTAATTGGCAGTTGGCTGTTACCTACAGCCAGTGTTGGGGAGTAACGGAATACATGTACCGCTGTTACGTATTTAAAATACAAAATATGAGTAACTGTATTCCGTTACAGTTACCGTTTAAAAAGGTGGTATTTAGAATACAGTTACTTTGTTGAAATAAATGAATTACACTGCGGTATTTTCCTGTTTCATATTGTGGCGGGTCAGGATTGTTTGGTTTTGTTTGACAGCTATGCTCTGTTGTTCCAGGTGGCAGCATTACGATTGCCATGGTTACAGGGCGACGCTCTCTCTCTCTTCGACTGTGTGTTTCCTGGGTGAGAGAGCGCCTTTTTGTTGTTGTTGTTGTTGTGCTAAGCTAATAGGCAGAATGCTACAGGCATAGCCCTAAAGAATGTAGCCTCATGGGCAGTGTAGTCCGTGTTGCAGGGAGAATGTTATGTGTCTGTGAGCAAGAGCAGGGAAAAAAAGGAGAGTGGAAAAGTCCGAGCTGTCACCGACCAAAAACGGGAGCTGGAAGCATGTAAATATAATAATAACCACTGCAGCCAAGAAGAGTGCCTGACGAGCCCAGTTGTAAGTAAGATATTAAGACTCGACTGTACACTGTGTTCGTGTTTTCCTCCGAAAACAATAAGTTCCGTTGGAGCAGCCTTTCAACGCCTCTCTCTGTCTCTCCCAAGCAAAGTTGACCCACACAACAAAGTAAAGCTATTTTTCGGCTACCAGCCCCACACGGAACCCGCCGTATTAGTCAGGTCCCTTTATTATGGTTTGGAGCCGCGGACCTTCAGTAATAGTAATAAATCACACAGCAATAGTACATTCACGTAGTTTTAAAAAGCATGATAATATATTAAGTAATCCAAAGTATTCAGAATACATTACTGTCATTTAGTAACATAACGGAATACGTTACAGAATACATTTTGGGGCATGTATTCTGTAATCTGTAATGGAATACATTTTAAAAGTAACCTTCCCAACACTGCCTACAGCTCAGTAACAGGATTGGGTATTACAAAAACAACTCAGAGGGGCAGAGTTTCATAGATGTAAAAATAGGCACAAATTTACAATTTGCAAAAGCAACAAAAAAGAGAATAATGTTCCACAATCTAAGAGTATAAGACTTTCATTATCTGCAGTAATATAATCACCAGGGTCTCAGAATCTGGATACAGAGGTTTTAGACCAGCATATGCTTCCATCCAAATGATGTCTTTTTCAGGGAAGTCCTTGCATATTGTACTGTAGCAACACAATGCTAAACCACATACTGCAGCTCTTACAGCAGCATGGCTGGTACTGAACTACCTTTCACCAACTAAAAAACATTTGGCACATCATAAGGAGTGCTGAGCAGCTTGAATCCTATATCAGACAAAGAAATTGGACAACATTCCTGTCCCAGATGTTCAGCAGCTGCTCTCATGGGTTCCAAGACGTTTACACACTTGGGTTAAAGGAGGAGGCGATGCTACACAGTGATAAACATCGCCCTCTTCCAACTTATCTACTGTGTTGAGACCTTAAGTTTGATTTAAAATTGTACATTTTCTTAGTTTTTACATTTGATATTTTGATTTTTTATTTGGAATTTTTAATATTTTTTTTATAGAATAAGGGTTTATGAGACAAACAACAGCATCATTGTATTCAGTTTTTATTTACATTTCAAACAGTGTCCCAACTTTTGAGGATTCATTTGGAGTAAGGGTAGTCCAGACTCTTTCCCTTATTCTAATGTTAACTATTCTGCTTGTCATGTAAGTGCATAAAACAGCACACAAAAGTGTAGCTGTGACACCAGAAAAATATTTGCATAAATAAATAACTCCAATATTGTTACTTATCTTAACATTTTTTAGCATTTCTTTCAGCGTCTAGGTACCTGTTGCCCCCGCCCAACTTTAATGTTGTTTTAATTCTGAAAAAAAAGTCTGATGTGTGTCTTTCTTTGTTGTTGTTGTTCTTTTTGTTTGTGGGCCCCCAGTAACACTGAGTCATAGAGCGGGCTTTGCCTTTGGGCTCAACCTTTTTTTTCCAAAAATGCTTTTGATGAATGTTGTTGCACCAATTTTCCATTCAAAGGTTCAATATTGTGAAATTTTAGAAATTCTTTCATGTTAATCCAAGATAGATCCTTGACAGTGTTTTTTTCCTCACAAGCCAGTTGATGTGTTGAGTGTATGTAAGGAAAAAAAAACCTGGTTGCACTTGGTATGTCTAACACCTCGCCTCATGGCATCTTGTTTTATTTTTGCTTTACCTTTGCAAGATCAGAATTTTTACTTTGAATTTCTCTGCACGGAGACCTATGTTCCTGTGACTCTCTCCCATCTTCCTGTGCCTTATTGTTGTCCTACATCACTTCTCCGCTTTTCTTTCAGCATCCTATTTTCTTCTTTCTGTGATATTTTCTTGCCGTGCAGTGCCTGTCATGCTTTGTGCTGTTTTGCTGTCAGTTCAGTCAGTCTGTGGCCTATGCTACTGTATGCATATGCAGTTTCATTACGGATGCTCCCCACAGACAGCAAGTTCAGCTTTGTATGGCCGTCTGCTTCTTTCTAATATCCCAGGAGATATTGTCTTGTGTGATGTTTGTGGTGCAGAATGTCTGAATGTGTGTGTGTTTGTGAGACAGAACATAAGTTTCAGTGTGCCACACAGATTGCATGTTCTGAGTAGATTGGCTTTTGGCTGTGCATATCTCTGTTTTTGTAGGTACATAGTCTAATCTCATTGTGTTGGTGATGGGTGTGTGATTGTGTGATGTAAAACATGCATGTTTGATCCGTAGACAATAACCTTTTATACTGTCATACTGAACCACAATCCCCTTCAGTATAATCAGTTTTGTTTACTATTCTTTCTCATTTTTTTTAAATATTTTTTTTTATATTTTCACATATTTGGCCCACAGATCCATCAATTTCAAGCCCAATCTCTAACCTGTTTCTGCTGTGTCTTTCTTATATAATAATAACAATAATGGTGAGGATTTTCAGCTTCCATCACAGCACAGAATCTGCTTTTTTAAGAGTTTTAAATGATCTCTTTATGTTTTTTTTATGCTTGTGAGTGTGCTGTACAGTATACACATTACTGGATCTCACTGCTGTAGCTGATAGAGTGGATCACAAGCTCTTACGTCTGGTGCAGTGTACATGCATTGGTATTTGTGGTATGGCCCCTAACTGGTGCAAGTCTTCTCTAACTAACAGGTCCCTTTGTGTCAGCACTGGCAGCTACTCTGCTAACACTACCTTTTTGACGTGTAGTGTACCTCATTGCGTATGCTGCCAAAAACATCATGTTGCTTACCATTTCTACACTGATGATACTCAGATATTCCTGCCACTGAAGCCAGACATCAACTCCTTAGAAAACTCCTTA
This sequence comes from Pelmatolapia mariae, assembly GCF_036321145.2. NCBI lineage: Eukaryota > Metazoa > Chordata > Actinopteri > Cichliformes > Cichlidae > Pelmatolapia > Pelmatolapia mariae. The sequence continues at coordinate 8,078,695 of NC_086240.1, forward strand.
ACCCGCTGTTTAGCCACAGCAAAACATGGCTCTCATTAAACCCCCATCAAAATAAAGCTTAATGAAGTAAACCTGTTAGTGAGTCACTGGCAGGCAGTTATGCATTCTGCAACTCCTTCTTATCTCGCTCATCATATTTTAAACTTAAAAAAATCTCAGTGTCCTTTCTTTTGATTTACAGAAATGCAGCTGGAATAAGTTGTAAAAGGCAGTTTTTTTCTCCAATTAAGATTTTTCACTAAAGTTAATTTTTTTTCTACCAACAACCTTGAGAAAGTCATCTATGCTTTTATTATATCCAGAGTGGATGACGGCAGTTTGTTATATGTTGGATTGAGGAAACCATTAACCATCACAATTACAGATGGTTTAAAACACTGTTGCTAGATTCCTGACTGGTAGATGGAAACATGATTATATTTCACCCATTCTTAAATCTTTACAGTGGTTTCTCGTACAACAGGAAACCAGGAAAGCTGTTTTGAAAATGTCACACGGGGAAACACAGCTTATAGATAAAGTTCTACAAGGAAGATGGGACTATTTATACAGAGAGAGTGATTAGGGAAGTGGAGACAGGAAAAATGAGACGTGCAGACAATCAAGACAATGATGGAGGGAGTAAAACTCAAAGCAAGACACCAGAGAAGATTGACCAGTAAAACAGGAAATATGCTGAAAGATGATTACTAAGCACAGAGACAAGAAACCCAAAGTGACAGAGAAAAACACTTGGGAGGTAGGAATAACAAGATCAACACAGAAACTCAACAACAATATTATTAGAAAACTGAAACAGAAAACATCATATATCTTAAAACTCATATATCTTAAACTATGAAAGTACTAGAATGGGTAAAACCATTCCAGTACTTTCAAAGTTCAGAATAGCGAGGGTATCTTCCAGTTATCTGGATTAATTTGCCTCACCTTGTGATGATTACAGTTGTTATTTTTATCAAATGAACATAAAATGAAAATTCAAATGTAGGCTTAAACATTTGTAAATCTGATATAATGTCCACAAGTACAAATAGGTACCTTGTTTTGGAATCATACATTAATGCTTATAGAACTTATAGAACCATAGAATTCCCAATTCCCAATTAGCTGGTACATCCAATCAGGAATTTGGATTACTAAAAGTTTCAGATCAGCGCATCTAAGTCTGGGACATAGGGTTTTAAAAGATGCTCCCCTGTGTCTTTGAGTTTTTGTTAAACATCTTGAACTTTGTTATATTTATAGTGTTTTCTAGCCTGAATAAAGACCCACTTTTTGTTATTTAAGCCTGCCTCCACTGTCCTGCATTTGGGCCCAAACCTGTGCACTCCTCATTCAGTGACAGCTTACTCTTTATTTAATCTTTCAATAACGTTAACCAATTGATATCCAAATACATGTTCAGATCCTTTATTTTGCAAAGGGATAAATGAACTAATTACCAAAACAGTTTATTTTAGAAAATGCAATTAAATGATTTTTTTCTTCAACATCTATTTAAGAAGTTAGATCAAATAAAGCAGATAAACATAAAACATTTTTTTTTTCAAAAATAAAGTTGATCATTAAATATTTTTCCTTAATCTTTTTTTTGTCTTTCACCTTGACCTCCTTCTACGAGAGATGACAGCTGTGATTTTAAATCTTTGCATTAATGGCCGTCTGTGTTGTTTCCGAATCATTAACCAACAAGAAAAATGACTTTTAAATCACAGCACATGACTTTTAAGCACATTTAGGGTGTCATGCCAGTGATGTTTAAGCTTTTTGCATGTCATTTCATGCTCCCTTTGTGAAAAGATAACCTTAAATTAATAAAACTGGCATTTAATTAAATCATGGCGGTGCTGGCTTAGGTAGTAGAAAACCAGTGGAGGAAGAGGCATGTTATTTCTCTATATGACTATATAAATGTCTAACCAGGCCCCCATTGTCAGCTGGGATAGCCTCCAGGTTATTTAGCCATTTATTTAACCATCTGGAGTGGTTACATAAAAGGGAAGTGGTCGTGAAAATGGTTAAATAAATGGGTATTTAACAAGCTTTTCCTTTACAATTCAAGCTGTGTTTAAAGTGGTTCAGTGAGGCCCAATGCAGATCAATAAAGAGCAAAACCTCCGTATAGAGTAACTGTTGACATTTGACTCTATCTCATTCTACTTTCTACATTCAGACATTGTTTGACAGGCTAACATGTGGAATCTTCTTTCTTCTGAATAAATGACAAACGCAAACAAATGTAACATTTCATACAGACAGTGAGATTCAGTGATGCATTGCCAGGTGAAAGACATTTATTGGCTATAACTCAACATTAAGCTGAAGTGCTTTGAGTTTGTCAGCTGTAATGGTGGTTGATCACATAAAATGAGAGAGTACGTATTCAGATTTGGAAATCATATGAGCTCAGTAAAGCATAGCTAATGAATGTGTGTCCATTTGAACAGACTCTGACTGTAAGGCTTTAAAAAAGACTGGGCACAGGAGCAAAATGAAAGTCACAGAGGGACGTCCTAATCTCTCCACGCACACAGACAGGTCATCACTTGTCAGACAGCCGAGGCAAAAGGTGAAATTAAACTTGAAAGTTATACTTGTTGGCAGCAGCGTCTATTTGCATTTAAATGTGTTTGACCTCCCCAGCAGCAAGGCTCTGCTTCGTCAGAAGGGTGGTGGTAATTATGCCCAATTACAAGTATCTGTTTCGCCTTTTCTTTTAATTCCCAGGTTGCCCATGCATGATGAAAAGGACTCGTCATTTAAAGCAGGCAAATTATAGACTACCCTGGTGAAAAGAACATCTTCCTTTACTTTTACTTAAATGCATGCATCCTGGCACAAACACCAGACCCACAAATAACTATGAAATTCAGACTTACATATTCTCTGCTGTGTTACTTTGGTTTATTATCCTTGAGTAAGAAAAAAGATCCAAGATGTTCGCTGTAAATACCATCTTTTCAAAAACACAGATTCTGTTTCTTTCAAAACACCCAGTCCTTTGCATTTTACGGTTGATTCACACGGATCAGTATGCTCTGTTGCACTTTCTTTCTTGTAAGTTTTACTTGTTGTTTTCTTCACTGCATCGTGTCTTTTTTGACTTGAACCTTCACAGAGCAGCCATTACCACTGCCCACTCATTCATTGAATTAAAAGAAAAAAAGAAAGAATGAGTCAACAAATGACTGACTGGTACTTATGCTGCTAAATAGTCAGAGGACTGAGATAAGCACATATAATGGATAATTGACAGAATTTCAAATGCACTTAATCCAAAGGCGTTTTCACTAATTCATTGCATCCCTCAATTTTTGAGTTAGTGAGAATGCTAATGTCCCATGCTGCTGGATGAGACATTACTGGCCTTTTAAATTCCAGCTCCTCACTGAGGTCAGATTGTGCTGATGAATGCAGACTCTGTCCAGGCAACTCCCTAACCTAAACCCCACTCATTATTTCCACTAGTGCGAATGTGTCTAAAGCATCTATTTCCTGTTGTGTGAGAAAAGATGATGGGAAAAAATATAATCCTATGCTGTTTCTTCTTCAAATTTCTGAGGTTTTTGTGTGAAAATTGAGGAAGTTATTAAAGAAAGTTGAAGTCTAGTATCATTTTTTTCCGGCATGAGTGAAAATTCAGCAAAACGTTTTTCCTGTACATCAGCTCTTATAAAGTACAAGACCACACTATTCAACATTACATAAAATACTGTTTCTGGGAATACACATTGGAAGTAAAATGTGACTGCTGGTGCTTCTTTGGTCTGCTCAATCTCTACCGACTCTGACCTCTGATCTTGGTTATGTCTGTCATCTGACCAGCTTTCCATCATTAGCATGAAGATCCTGATGGAAAGCATAGTTCTCAACATGACATCTAAAAAGCTCAGAGTTCCCTCATCAATACACATAATATAGCAGTTATGGAAAATGATACCTGTTTTAACAAGGGAAAGGATTTGCCTTTAGCTCGGCTTTTAGGTGAGGCTATAGAAACTTTTCGGCAGAAGAATTTGAGACTCTTTGTGTCTCAAACTGTGAGTGCACATCATTAAGTACAAAATATGTTCAAACATTTTAAGAAATGACCAAAAATACAATTCTGGAATTTTTAAACAATCCTGCTACATACAGTATTGTTTGGCCTGTTCATGCTCTTGATATACATAATCACATTGGGGAAAGTTACCAAAAAAAGTGTGGCAGATGTTGTATATATTAATAAAAATGGGTCATTTTAGGCTGTTGCTATGTGGTTGCTAGGCATGTATAATTCAGTTTTTGCAGATATAAATGAGTAGTTATTTTATTTATTTTATTTTTTGTGGAATTAAAATCATAAACTGCTTTTATGAGGTGTTGTAGATTTGTAGGTGCATAAAAAGTTCAATTTATCCTGTTGCTAGGTGGTTGCCAGGCAACCTGATGCCATCATAATATTTCATGCATAACTGAAGTCTTGTGGAAATAAATGAAACGTTAATGGGTTGGAATAAAAATTATACAATGGATTTAAAGGTGGAAAAATATAAAAAAAATAGGTCATTTTGGCCAGTTAGTATGTGGTTGCTATAGCCAACAAAATGATTTTATAACAACTAAGTTATAGTTTGGTTGTTCAACTCCTGATCATGTAGGAGGAATTATAATTTAACATTTTGTACTAGTGCTAACACTAGTGCCACTATTTAGTCTGGCAATGCTGAAACTTAGGATATCGATACAACTAGGGATGATAATTTTTCTCTTAGTTGCATCATAATATCTACCACATGCATAATAAATACATATGAAGCACCACCAAGTCTTGAGTTGTGGCTGTAAATTATACTGTTTTAATGTCTCAGTTTGTGATAAAAGCTAGTCTGGCTTTCTACAGATGTTAGTTTGGCTAGCACTGCATTTAGCTTTTTCAATGCTACAACTCTGACAACTTTCCGAAACCAGACACTTGATCTTTTTTTTTCTTCTTTAAAGTGTGACCCACTTTGTTTGGGTTAGAGGGGTTTCAATCAAAACCCAATTATAGTTGCATTCACAGGCGCACATACACATGATTGAATCCTCTGGCCTATAGTTATTGGATTATTTGCCCTCAACTGTACACATTATCATCAACTGTATATTTTTTTCATTATATCAAATAATTGACTGGAATCTCTTGAACTGCCTGTACATCCTCCCTCACTTGGGGATTGTCACTTCATTTGCTTGTTTATTTATTTATTTATTTTCTGTGAGGATTTATGTGTGTGTGTTTCATGAGTGTTTGTGAATGTGTGTTCTTACATACAGCAGAGCAGCGGAGATAGGTGATCTTCCCATTTCCTCATGTAAATAGAATCTTGGTTTCATTTATGAGGGCTTTCTGAAAGCTTAGTGATCAAGAGCTGATATGCCTCAGAATTTGCACACCCACATACACAGTCACAAGAGCAGAATGATATATGCATATGGAGACACACACCTACCCTCAGTCAGTGCACAGTGGATCTTTTAAGTTGGTCTCAGTGGTAGAGCTTTTAATTTTTTCTGACAGGCTGTCAACAGCAGAACTTCTGTTTCTTACACAAGCATTCACACGCATGCGTTTTATAGGGCAGAAGATCCTGCAGCTATTAGCAGTAATTATGATTGAGTGAGCATTTGTTACTCACACATGAAGGAACACAAACAGCAGAGCACAGAGAGAGGAAAAATGGGATTAGAAAAAAAGGAGCTGTTCGACAGAGTTTCACACAGACTTCATTGGCTGAGATTTGTTTTATGTTACAGCTGAAGGGCATTTGTATTTGTAGTTCCCCCAATCTTATAGAAATCACAGTTCAGAGAACAAAGATAGGTAAGCACAGTAGGACCATAACAGAAAATATGAAAAAGAATTGGCAGAAATGGGCTTTAAAGTAGCTCTGAATGGTAATATATCCTTGTTGACACAAAAGCAAGGCAGAGAGAATAATGTACATTTATAGCTACTGTGCGAGAAATGAAATCCACTGTTATAAAATGTGATGCATACAGAAACAGGAGCTCAGTAGTCTGCACTTCGGTCGTAAAAGGTAAGGAAGTGGTGGGAAAGCATCCCCTCTAAACAAAACCACAAGGGCAAAATTCCAGATGACAAGCAAAGACAAAGCTGCACTTACAAAAATCTAATTGTGAGCAAAAAAACAAACAAAAACAAAGCGGTGAATAAGATCCGTGAAATGACCTATGACGTAAACAATAATTAAGATGCACTGCAGAGAACAACTATGTCTTGAGGGAGAATTATGTAATGACAAATGGTATAAAGGAGTTATACATTCACAGAGGAAATACGCTTAGAATATAAAATATTTAGATTGTATATATTGTGGAAAAATCTGAAAAGTTCTTGTAAGCTGACTGATGATTAAACCTTTGCCAGCATCAAGAAAAAATAACTAAATCTGACCTGTCAGATAAATTTGAATTAAATGTCAAACATGCTAATTGCTATGGTGAGTTGTAAATAGACAAGAACACATTATTAAAACCAGTCGTAGATGAGATCCAATTTCCCCAAGCTCAGTAGTTGGACAGCTACACAAACTCATGACCTCTTTACTGGTTACACGTTGCTAATGCCAGCTGCCCTAATTCTTTGTGACATAGATTCAACAAAGTACTGGAAACATTCCTCAGAGATTTCGGTCCATATTGACATGACGGCATCACAGAGTTACCATGGAGTTGTCAGCTGCTCATCCATGGTGCCTGTCTCATGTTCACATCCCAAATGTGCTCTAATGGATTGAGATTTGGTGACAGTGGAGCCCACTTGAGTACATTGGACTCTATATGATGTTTAAGAAACCGGTTTGAGATGATTTGAACTTTGTGGCATGTTATCTTACTGGTCAAAAAGGGATGTACATGGTCAAAATAATTACTCTGTGAGGTGTTTAAATAATGATTAACTGGTACTAAAAGGACAAAAGTGTGCAAAGAAAATATCCCCCACCATCTTTACAGCCAGAAAACCAGTCTTAACCATTGATAGAAGACAGAATGGTTTCATGCTTTCATTTGTTTATGCCAAATTTTGACCCTACCATTTGAATATTGCAGTAAAAAACAAGAATCAGAAGTGGCATGCATGTGATCTTTGGCTGAAAGAGCAGCCCTCAGAAAAACCTGGGATTTAATTTGAGGGTTTTTTTCTTTTCTTTTGCAATGATGTTTTTCACCTTTTGGCTTAATTGTATTTATCTTCAATTAAACTGACTTATTTGCTATTACCTTTAATTTCTTGCAGAGGTGATGTTATTTGCGGTAGTATAGGGAATCTCAAAGAAACAGCTATGAAAGGCGGCCTTTGATTCTTAGTTTTTATGTTTTAAAATGAGGCCGAAACGAAGATTGACCTTTTGGAAAATTAAATAAAAGGCATTCACAGTAAAGTTTTTACCTTGGTGAGAAGATGGAGTTGACCATCTGCTAAATATTGCTGCAATTTTTTTCCAGTGTGCAAGATAATATTTAAAAGTAATTCCTTCTTAAAAAGAGAGAAAAGAGAGATTGTATTTTATGGAGACAAATATGATGAACACAAAGAATACTATCCGCTCTTCCAGTAATTGATATCTTAAATCTGCAGCAGCAGTAAATGTTTAGTTTAAATGTTTAGATTTTTATTCTTCTCTGCACCACTGGTTGACCCAGAGTGGAGCTTTCACTTTTCTTTCATTAGAAGTCTTCTCAACACAGTCTGGTTGTATACAGACAGTGTTTTTCTGATAACTCTAGTTAATCTTTTTGGGTAGATCCAATTACACGTCAGTGAATTTTATTGGTATGTTGGCTCATGGTTTGTTCCCAGCTTATTCCTGTCCAACTTTGACCTGAGTTTTGATCTGCCAGATTAAACTGAAAACACCTATGCTGCTGTAAGGGCTTGTAGACTAACTTCTGATGTGTAGTTGTGGTGAGATGTTTGCATACACTCATTGGCATGAATGTCATGGTGATTTTGGGCTTTTAATGATTTCTTTGAAGGGTTTTTTTCCAGGGTAGAATGGTTGCACAGGGTCAAAAGTATACATATAGCCTTCAAAATATACATACACTTCCACTAATATTTTAATATTTGGTTAAATGTCCTTTAGTAAATTACACCTCAACCAGATTCTTTTGATAGTCATCACCTTAAGTTTCTGGCACAATTCTGACTGTCATGGTCCCTGTGTCTGCCCAGCCGGCCCTGCAAGGCTACATGTGTTTTGTGTTTTTCTCTCTCTCTCTCTCTCCTTCACCGCTCTGCCTGGGCGGAGCTCAATGCGGGCTCCCGCCCTTGGCCCACACACCTGTTCACAATTATTTGCCATTATGTGCCCACCATTTAAGGCCGGGACGGAGACCTTCTTGTCGCTGGATGATTGTGCGAGACACGTTAGGGATCCTCTCAGCTCCTGTGAGCTTTAGCTTGTGTGTAATCATAAAGCCTTTGAATGAAAACAAACGCTGTTGTGACAGTGATGTACACTGTTTTGATGGTATATATGCATCAATCTATCAATCGTTTGTTGTAAGATTCAGATAATTATTTTTTAAAAGCTAGATATTTTAAATGAGAATAAGAAAGAAAAGTACTTCTTTGTGCCCCCTGTTATTTGTCTCTCAGAAACAGTTCATAACTTCCCTTCAACTCATTCATGTCACCTACAAGGTAAACCTGTTCAGCTCTGATGATTCAGTAAGGACATCTCCTGGTTTCATCTTCATGTTTCCCTCTCACCAGATATCCAAACCGATATCATGACCAGCAGCTTTACGGCTGTGGCTCCAGCAAACATCAGCTGGAGCCACAGCTCCAGCTGATTAAATATTTAATATTTAATATTAAATAATTAAATAAATTATTTAATATTAATAATTTATTTAATATTAAATAAATTCTAACAACAGCTGATCAAGCTTAAACATGCTGCTGTTGTTTAACGCGACCTCCGCTGGTTTTCTCTTTCTGGTGCAAAGTGGGCGATAAGCAAACAAGAGAGACGGGACTTGCGACAGAAAAGCCGATCAGCTGATCATTGATCAGTTTCATGATTGAAGTAGAAACAGGAGAGGGAGGGGGAGAGAATGAGAGAAGAAGAGGCAGCTGTGCAGCAAAGACACAGAATAACTCCAGCTTTGTGTCTTTTTCATTCTAGGGACAAACTGTGTTCCTTTTCACCTCAATACGAAACGCGTAATATTTTCTCTGAATACGAGACGATTCCGTTTTTTAGGGGACGGTAGGCAACTCTAATAACTAACCTTATGAACAAAATAAAGTTCAACATCAGTAACATCATAGCACCCACCCAGCTGTATAGAAACTCCGTCATGCTAGCTAGTATCCAGTACGAAAAAGTCAGCATAACGAAAATAAACTCCACCTAAACTTGGTTTATATCTGACCCAGATAGACTGCAGGTCATAACTTCTTACCTGAAGTTCAGTTCACCTGACACTCGGACCGGCGGCCGCCTCGGGTCTCTCCTCCTCCTGCCTCCCCTTTCCCTCATCCACCTGCTGGCCTCCACCACTTGCTAATGTTACTGAATCTGTGGAAGCTCCGCGATAGCCACCACACGAAGTAACGAATAATGACCCTATCTAAATCCCAGTAACGATTAACCCGTTCCTGATTTTGGCATAATAACTAGTTACCGTGCTCGTTACCACAATAATAACGTAGTTACTGTAACGCGTTACTTAATAACCCATTAGTCCCTACACTGCTTACAGAAAATCCCAACGACTCAAACTTTTGCACCCAATTCTTGCTTTTTAAAGTCATTAAAGATGTATGCTGTACAGCCATTCCACCTTGGAAAAAGGAGAGTTCATAGGAATCATTAAAAACCTCAAATTAGCATGACAATCATGTCCATGATGTGTGTATGCACACTTCTGACATTAGCTGTAGCTACTACAAGTTACATACAGTTATGCTGGATTGCATGTGTGCAGCATTGGTCTGTAGATCCCGTCTATGCATATATTTAGACAGTGGCTCAGGGAAACTCTCCCACCAACAATGAAAGTGTGATCTATTTTCAGCCAACAATGGGAGCTTTTGGGACTACTGGTGGAGATGTGTAAGCAGAACCCAAAATGCTATAGGGATTTTCCTAACTAATTGATTTCATGCAAATTGTACAATGTGAATGTGAATAATTTTGTATCATTTGCCTCTGTGAACAGATCCATCCATTACATTTCCTCCATAACATATAATTCACACTCAGTTTCCCTTGCTGCATGTATGTCTACCCCTGCACTTCCTTTTGCAATTTTTATTTGCAATCACAATATTTCTCACATCTTACTTTATTTTAGTTATTTACTTTTAGTGCTCTTATTTTGACTTTAAGTACTTAGCTATAGTGTACAGTGTTGAATTATTCCATCTTATTATTGGCTTGTTCATTATTCGCAAAGCAGTTTAATCTATTCTAACCTTCATAAGAGGTGCTATACAAATAGAGCACAAGAGCATCTTTCACACCACTCTCAAAACGCTTCCATATATAATGGAAGTGTTTGGAGAGATGTGTCACAAGAAGGGTTTACAGTATGTGTCTTTTTAATATCCTGTGGCTTTGACTTTGTCATTCCTCTGGGACTTGATTGACAAACACAAGTCCAGGCAGAATTAAGGTGGATATGAAACTGAGACATATGATCAACTTGTAATAAAAAATAAACAAATTGCATAAAACCTTTTCCCCCTTTAAACATCTTGCCATCCACAGTGATGGCAAGATGTTCCTATCTTAAATCTTTAAGAAGATTATCAAATTATTAGTTTATAGAAGGCGGTACTGTATCTAAATACATTCCTGCCATTGCTCTCTCTGTCATGTTATACATTTTAACTTTATATTTGAATATTCTACACATGCTCATGATGCATAAAATGTAAGGCTACTCACTCTTTTCAATAACTGCTCTTCAGCTTCCTGTATTTAGGGCTTCCACATGTCTCCTGTTTACTTAAGTACACAGTCACCAACTTTCACATACAGACTTGCAGCCTCTTTTATAAATTGCATCTCCTCTCTGTGTATTTGATTTATACTCTCCTGAGAGGTCCATCATATAGAACAAAGCACTGAGCTGTACCATGTATACTATTAATAAATGGAAAGACAGTGAAACGGGGGGAACCTGTCTCAGTGGTGTGTGCAATGATCAATAAATAGAGGACAAAAGAAATGGGGGTGGAAAAAGGTCTTGCCTGAGGAAATGTTTATGCAGTGGTGCTTTTATTTCTGTCCAATGTGTCTGTTTTTTGGGCATGCTCACAACTCAAATTCCTTCTGTAAAGCTTGCTCTTCTCTAGCTTTGTATCCTATGCATAAATGTGCATTGTTTAGTCTATGTGTGCAATTATTAGGCAAAATTTATTCAGCTGGATTAATTGTATTGTTAAGCAAATACAATTCCCTCAATCAATCCAATTAATGAAACTGAAGCCTGAATGGTAAACAAAGGAAAAGAATTTTTGACATAAAATGTGCATGATTATTAGGCAACTATACACACACACACACACACATTATGTATATATATATATATATATATATATATATATATATGTGTGTATGTATGTATGTATGTATGTATGTATGTATGTATGTATGTATGTATGTATATATATATATATATATATATATATATATACATATATGTGTGTATGTATATATATATATATATATATATACATACACACATATATGTATATATATATATATATATATATACATATATGTGTGTATGTATATATATATATATATATATATATACATACACACATATATGTATATATATATATATATATATATATATATATACATATATGTGTGTATGTATATATATCCACTTCCAAAAGCAGACTCGTACAACTGTTTCCGATTGAGAGTTTTGTCTGGATACAAACAGAGGACGTCAGCGTCAATGTATGCAGTTGTGTCGGGAAATGAGATGGAAGCCGGACTCTGCCCAGTAGGGAGGAACCTAGATTCAGGGGCAGACATGGAAAAACTCTGACACTGCTGACTCGCCTTTCTCCCAGAGTGCATCCTGGTGACAGGTGTTCCCCAAGTAAGCAACCGTCACACACCCAGATTGGGACCAAAATGAAGTTGCTGCTGAAAAATGAAGTTGTTGCTAATCAGACACTTTCCAGATGGTACTACATGGTGGATCAAAATTGGAAACATTAAATGACACATAAAATCTGTTTCTTTGCCCAATTTCGTGAGGTAATGAGCCCGCCTAATAATTATGCACACGTTCATAAAAGGCATTAATTACTTTAGGCCACACTCTCCCTAAAAACAAAAACATCATTATAATTGAAACCAATAGGAAATTAAATTTTTTAGGGTTCAAAGTTGGAAATGTGGGTAGAAATGATATAAAAAATATTCACTTGGCAAATAATTGTGCTTGCAGTATATCCAAGCTTGATGTGAGCCTTTGAGTATTGATTATTGCAGCAGAAAGTGCTTTCACACAGATGCTTACAAGTATTCATTCTTCTTTCCTCTAGTCTTTGTTTCTTTTCCAAACACACACACACACACACACACACACACACACACACACACACACACACACACACACACACACACACACAGATGTATAATTTGCATCGCAGAAGCAGAAAAGCAAAAATTACCAGATACAAGCAGCTCCATATTGAAAAAGCTCTGTGAAAATTATTTTTGCTGCTCTTTTCACAACCTCAAAAAGAGCAGGCCGGAGAGAAATATAATAGCAGCGCAGGGTGTTGATGAGCACATACCATGAGGCGTAGAAGATGGAAAGATGAAGTTAGTGTGCAGAAGCGTTCAAAGATTGAAAGAGGAGGAGTGAAGAGAGAGAAGGGTGAAGATGAGCTGGAAGAAAGAAGGAAGAGGAGCGAGACAGAGGTTACAAAGGTGGCTGCTACATCCAGAATGATGAAAATTAAAATGAGGAAAGGAAAGACAGGGAGGGCAAAAAGACAGACAGAGAGGAGGAATGGTGTCAGAAGAATGCCCTCACCTTCCTTTTTCTCTGTCAAGTAATATTTATTTCTCCCTCCTTCCCTTCCCCCTTTGCAGTAAAAGAAACCTACAGCCTGTTTGCTGGTCATGCCTTCAAGGCCTGATGCTTATCCTACTGAAGCATTACATTAACTGACGACTTTGTCTGTGTTTGTGTGTGTTAGAGAGCTCTGAGGGGGTTTAAGTCAGACGGAGGATTTCCTTCCTTCATGGACACAGATCTGGGAACAGCTTTCCCTTAAACCAAAGCCTTATTCTAACCATCGAAGCAGAAACGGAACTCCTGACTTATAGTCAGCGTGTACAAGCAGCTTCACCCTTAGAGCTGTGGAAATCAGCTGACACACACACACACACACACACACACACACACACACACACACACACACACACACACACACACACACACACACACACACACACACACACAAAGAGTCTAGACACAAACCCATGACTATGTTCTCTTTTCTATATCAGCAGGTTCCATCTTTGATGTTTTTTTTCATGGTTGGCCACACTGACTGCCCACTGTGCCTGGCAAGATTTTCCCTTTTATGTCATTGTGTGTGTGTGTGTGTGTGTGTGTGTGTGTGTGTGTGTGTGTGTGTGTGTGTGTGTGTGTGTGTGTGTGTGGATGTAGAGGTGACTATACGGTGTGTACATAATATCTCAGTGCCATTACTGTGCATATTGCAGAACAACCTGAAGAAGGCACGATTAGCATTTTGCTGCTGTGATTAGCATTTTCCACCCACATTAACCAGGTAATGTTCCAGCTCAGTAAACAGCTGGTTAACGTGAACATTTAACAAATGCCCAATTTCAGTATTACACATACCAAGACTGGTGTATGTGTGTGCTGCCTAGCTTTCTCCCACTTTTTTTTTTTTCAGTACACCGTGTGCGAAGAACATGTTTCCCTGTTATCGCTCGTATAGACAACATGCTCCTCCATATAATATTTGACGTTAACACTATTAAGATGTCTTGGGTGCTGATATGGATGCATGTGATGCATTCCAATTTGCATGAGATTGTGTCATTTATATGAAAATGCAAAATCCTGGAGGAAACGTGGGTTTAATACAGATACGAATGCCTTTATCTGTGTCCATGCTAATGTCTTAATGTGCGTGAGTGCATATCTGCGTTGGTGTGTGTTTGTGGGTAGCCGGTGTGATATATGAGGGGGCTGACCTTTTCGGTGCGCTGATACTAGATGAATAGTTCATTAGAGTGTTGAGGCAACAGCTAACGGTCACATCCTCAAACAACGGACAGGCGCTCTGAAGAGACCAATTAGGATTGATCATCAGCTCCTATTAGTGTTGTTATACTCTGACGTGGTGCGAGTGCTTAATGAGAAGTGTCACAGGAGAGACGAGAGAATAAATGATAAATACACTGTGTCAGTCTCCTTTGGGAGCAGTTTTCCCAAAGCTTTCTGGGTACGGAGCATTATTTGGGTATTAGAAGTAAAAAGTTTTCCGGGCTGTTCTTGTCTGTTATATAGAATGGATAGTTAAAACACCACCAGTATGTTCTTTAGTAAAAGCTGAATAAGTACATAGCACAGCTCGTTTACACCATCAAGCATCTCAGATCTGCTATTGCACGGTAATGTGTGCTGCCGTTCTGTACTTAATGTTTTCTGTGTTACAATAGGGATTAAAATAGGTAGCTGCGATTAAAGATTTTTTCACCTCAGCTTTTATTTTTAATTATATGTAATTTTGTGATGCATCATAGAATAAAGAACATTGCCACCATAAACTCTGATTTCATAATTTTCCCTTTTTTATTTGTAATATCCTCCATTTTCTCCATGAGAGTTGATATAGACCAAAACAGCAGTTTAGGTCTATGTCAGAGGTGCCCGTTAACTATAACCCTATTAATACTTTATTAATACCTATACTGTATGTATTATGTGTTGTGTGATAACAGACTACTTCAGTAACTGTAACTGTATTTTAAAGTATTGCTTTACTTTTTCCTTTCCTTTCCACCATGCATTTTCCTGTGTGGGCTCTCTGCAGGCACTCTGCTTCCTCCCAAACACGCTAGGTTAACTGGTGATTCTAATTGTCCAGAAGTGTGAATTGGAGTGAGAATGGTTGTGCCTGTGACAGCCCCATGGCACATTGGCAACCTGTTCATGGTGTGCCCAGTCTCCCTCCCCATGACAACCGGGATGGGCTCCAGCCCCCCTGAATTGGATAAGTGGAAGAAAATGAATGGATGGACATCATTACAGTGAATGTACCTGCTGCAATCTGGGAAACTTGGATAATGTTTTCTGTAGAGAAGAAGCAAGTCAGAAGCACATCTCATGTATCATGAAATAGTGTGAGGGAATGAATGAATGAACGGCACTCAGCAGCAATTGTCTTTAAGTTTTATTGTGTTCAATTACGGCACATTTTCATAGTTGATGTAAGCAAGTACATGCCATGTCTGACATCCTGCACCTAAACCCTAGTGAGTTTGCATGCCTTGAAAAGCAGTTGAGTATCATTCAATACCAACCTCATTTAACACTTCCTCACCAAAGCAGTTAAGGTCAAGGTCGAGAGGCTTTATTGTCATTCCAACCACGTGCAGTGGTACAGTACACAGTGAAACGAGACAACGTTCCTCCAAGACCATGGCGCTACATATGACATATACAGTTAATCAACACAGAGCTCTGAAACAGTATGACTGTGAAAAAATATTTATACCTGATAAAATACAAGTGATCAACTGAAAGCAAACAGCTGAATGTAGATCTTAGTTCTTGTAGTTCTTTCTAACGTCTTGTGAGGATATTTTGAAAAGTTGTTGCATTCCGGGACCTTGGACTCACAAACTTTGTGTTTTTTTAAATTCTGATTTCTTCCTCATGTCTTTTACATTTCATAAAAAGTTTTTGAAAAACTACTCAAAGCTCGTGCTTATGATTCAACTGACAGAGTTTCATGCCCATCCAAACCTTGAGAGTACTCCGACACTGTCTATGCAGCAAATAAAATATATATGTACGTTTATATATACGGAGAAGACCATCCAAACTGTTTCATTGGGTGATACTTAAAGAGCTGCTACCCTCCCTCTAAAGAGCTGCTAATGAAGAGACTTGGGGGTGTTTGCCCTCCGCCCTATAATTACAATCAAGCCTAATTCCTGGGTGAAAAAAGAAAAAAAAAACATAATCACTGTTACCAGGTTTTCTGAGAGTGAACGGTTTAGTTCAGCCGTGTCATTTTATATTAGCTTTTAAAACACCAAAGCGTGTTCTGCAGCTATGCTTGGGTGATTCAGAAAGCACGCCAGTGGCGAGATATACACAAGCCATAAAAAAGAAACTTCCTGAGAATGTATTTTATAAAAAAAAAGACAAAAAAGGAGGAGAAAATGCAGATGCAAGAGGTTTTCAATTTTCATACCATTACGAATAACACCCCGAGCACTGCTGGGAGTATATCATCAACAAGTAATCAGTGTGCATGATGGGCTGTGCAGGCTTCCTGACCAGGAATGGTGTGATTTTTGATGAGTGTTAGGCCGTCTTTATTGCTCTTGCTCTCCTTTAGCCTCCCACCACCAGTCTCTCAGAACCCCCACACCTCCACTCCACTCCTCCCCCCTGTGATGGTGACAGATCCAAGTGGCACGGCTTATCCCTGCATACTGGAGCAGCTCTTTGGATCATCAACCTCTGTGGCACTAAGAGCCAAAGATGAGAGAGGGAGTGGAAAGACTTCTTTTTTTTCCCTGTTTTTCACCCTCCATCCAACACAATACAAAGCTAATATCCCCTCCTGTGTTTTGTTTTTCCGTTCCCCTAATAATCAACATTTATCTGCATCTACTCCTTTGACTCTGACAGGTGACTTTGACTCCTACTCACTTAACTCACTGTGTTTACAGCGAGTCCAAAACAAGGAGGTAGAAGAAATATACCGAAAAGCATCGCGGCTTCTATCCTTGTTTAATTACAGTGATGTCAAAAGTTAATAAGATCAGATTAAAAAAGGCCTTGACAGCTTAACGCAGCAGATCGTAAGATTGGTCATGTGATATTTCAGTTCCTCACATAAACAGCTTATCAATAATTGATTGTGCTCTGTCCGATTCGACCTTCACTTTATCACTGGTGGTTTTGTTTAATTTAACAACACATTTCTGTTTTCAACTTGCAACATTACAAATACAGCAAGCTTAATTGCTACTTTTTTTTTTTTTTTTTAGAAAGAGTCACATGGTTTAAATTAACCAATAAAGATATTCCTTTTTATGTCGGAGCGCTCAGACTGTCGGCTTGGTCACCTGGAGGTTTGTTTCTGCTTTCTTTTTTTTTTCAAGCAGACAGGGAGACACCCCTCCCCAAACGGTAAGAGAGCCCTAATTAATTTTTCATATTAGTTACTTTTTAAATCTAACTCTAGCCAATAGGCCTTGGGCGGTGCTTTGAATGTGTGCATTAATGTTTTCATGCTCTCCCTCACCACTGGCTATGATTTAATAACATCTTCCTCAGCGCTATGTCCAGAGTTTTTCTTTTTTTTTTCTTCTTTTTTTACTAGAGAGCCTTAATTAGCTACAACTTTGAGCCTCCTGTCTCCGTCTCTCCAGTCTACTCACCCTCCCTCTCTCAATTTCTTCTCTTCTCTTCTCTTCTCTTCTCCTCACACACTCCAGTCACTCATATGTATAAGAAATGACACCTCTGCCTTGGGTCATTAAAGTCTGAAGTGTTTGTGCATGTTTATCTGTGACTGTGTGTGTGTGTGTGTGTGTGTGTGTGTGTGTGTGTGTGTGTGTTGCTATGTGTAACTAATCTGATATTCACATGTCCTTTCTTTAACCTGCACCATACCACAGGGATAGCTGAAAAAATAGATAGGCAGCCATGCACACACATACAAAACATCTGATGCATCTTTAACTTGGTAAACACTGTGCAGAGTTTATGCCTGTAGAAAAAAAACCATGCAGAAATAGGAAAGCAGTGTGATAGATAAACAGGTGAGCCGAGAGAAATTGTCCTCAAGCTCTTTGTTCTTATATCAGAATTTGCTGAGATAGCATCTTTTAACAAACCTCCAATACAGATGAGGTGCTGTTGAAGTATGAAAGTATGTGTGTGGTTAAGCAGCTGCAGATTAGTGAAGGTAGGGGTGCACCAGATTGCTGTTAAAGAAGCAGTACAGCCCTTAAGCTGTGCAATACCTTGCTGGAAAACAGGAGCCATAGTGGCTGTGTGTGGGTGTGAATGTGTGTGGGAGAGAAGTGCGCGAGTGTGTGATACTGTAGTTTGCCTATACATATGAGTCATGTGTCACGTGTTAATAAATAAAGCCTTTATATCCCACTGAAGCACACTCACTGTAATCATGGAGACTGTCAGAGCAGCCGGGGTCCCAGGCCACTTTGCTGTGACTTGATTAGGATCATTTGAGATGATAAATGAACACGCACTCAGACACGCACTCACATGCACACAAACTGATTGCATCTGCTGAAAAAACAATCTCTCCCTATAGCTGGGCCACTTCGTGCCAGTTGAAGAATAGGGGAAAATTACCAGTCAAAAAGGGCAGCCTGCAATCTTGCAGCGCACGAAGGGCTTTTGGTCTAATTTGAAATAATTCTAATTTAGAATGAGCCTTGTGGACAGCGTGTATTATCCCACCATGCGACTGTGCCTGGAGAACACTCCACTAATCAGGATTTGAGTAAAGTGTGTTTCGCCTGCAAAGAACCAAGGGACTGAAGGAGCGACGCCATTGCAGCCCACACAAATGGTTCCTCAGCTGTACAGGGGACTCCTTAAGGGGGGTGGTTGATATCAGCACAGGAAAGTGTTTACTCGGCTTTGCATGAGCTGGAAGTTTTACTCAGTCAAATCAAGTAGAAGTGAAGTATTTGTGACACACGCCAGCAGATGCTCGATGGAAGATTGTTATTGAAGACAGATTTTCTGCTTCAAAGCTTTTATATGTTTCCGTGGTGCTGCTTGTTTTCCACTTGAAAGACAGCTTGCTTTCTCTTTTTTCCTGTTGCCGAGTATTTCGGTGCTGCCAAATCAACTTATTTCTTCTGAATTGCTAAAACGCCAACTCAGTAACTCAGTCCTAAACACTTTTCATTGAATCAATTGCCATTTTGTCAAAACAACAAAAGTTTGACAAAATTTGCAGGTCTCATTCACTCTTTTTGCAAACACTGAAAGACATTCCCTCAAACTAAACACACACTAAATATAGCTTTGTACGCCACTTGTGATGCATAATAGTAACTGGAGATGACAGGTGTCAGACACAGTTTGAGATATTACCAAAAACAACCGGTTCAATCTTTATTGATATTGAGTGCCATTAGTGCCAAAATGAATTAAATAAACACACCATTAAATAATTAGTTAAATGTGTCAATATTTAATGTTATAATTTAATTAATAATTCAATATCTGACAAATTAAATACCAATTAATTTTATTTAAAACATTTTATAAATTAATCTTTTAATTTTAAATGGTTAATGATGCATTTAATTCATTAAATATTGAATTAGATAAAAAAATTATTTTCCATTTTTATTTGATTATTGAAACCATTTAATTAATTAATAAATTATGTATTCGTTCCATTTATTTTGGCACTCGTGGTCCTCCATATACTAATCTACAATTGTTTAAATGTGTCTGTATGTTTGTTTAAGAGGCCCTGGATAAGAAGGAAGAGGATCAGGAGGTGAGACTGAGTGGCTGCAATCAACCTTATTCTTGCTCGTGGGATGAAAATAAAGGCAAAAGTAGAAAGAGAACTCAGGAGATTTCATAATCAGCAGATTCAGAAAGGAGAACAGGTGGGGGTTGGAAAGTCCATTGCTGGTTTCACTGGATTTATGTTCTCGTGTCATGGTCCCCAGCTAGTTGGCACAGACTTATTGTCTCTTCTACCCTCCACCTTCTCTTTGATTCCCTCTCACTCTCTTGCTTCTGCCCTTCAGTGTGAGTGGGCAGGTCTTAATGGCTCAATGAGGTCTTCCTGGAGGCGTGTTCTTCAAATACCCCAGCCTTGCCAACAGCTCTTCACCCACAGCTTCTCTAAGTGGTAACAGGTTCAGGCTTAGCTCAGCTTTTTAGCTGTTTTCTGCTGTGTTTACTTATCCTCGCCTTTTGTCTCTTTGCTTCAGGTCCTCCTCGGTGTGACAGCCAGAATAATGTCTGTGTCTCCTGTTTCCAAGCTCTCTGGGTAACTTCTTTGGACTTAGAACTCACATTCAGAAAATAATCCGAATTACCTTCCCACTCACCACCTGAAAGGAAATTTCCCAGCCTGCCCACTAGCCCCAGATGCTCACCTCCAGCTCCAATTTTATCGGCCCATTCCATCATCTCCTTTGGGGGTCCACTGCACTTCTACACATTTAGGCCTTTGTTAATAAATCACGTAAACTTGCCTCGTCTTTATATGTTGTTTTTATTTTTTGCTGTAGTGCATGCTGAATGCACAGCACTATTATTAATTTTGCTAGCTGTGCATGCAATCGAAAAGCACTTTTTATTTTTCAGGACAGACAAAACTGTTTTGTTTGATTTTATCAGAAAAAGTTATGGGATTGTAGTTGTTTTTCTTTCTTTGTCTGTTTTGACACGAAGATGGATGGTTTACACAGTACGATGAAAAAGTATTTTCCCCCTTTCTGAGTTTTTCCCATATTTCTCACACTTAAATGCAAACATGTTAATACAAAGATAAACTGAGTAAATACCAAATGCAATTTTAAAATAATGATTTCATTTATCAAGGCGAAAAAAGCTTTCCAAATCTACCTGACCCTGCGGGAATGCATGAAAGCCGAGTTCAATTTCGCTAGACACATCCAGGCCTGATTACTCCAGAGCTGTTGAATTAAAAATGCACTTAAATTAAATTAAACCTGTCTGACAAAATAAACTAAGCTAAAAGGTTTCAAAAAGCAACACATCATGACACAATTTTCACAATCACCGATATCTATCACTCTGAAAAGGGTTACAAAGCACTGGGACTCCAGTTAACCATTTGAGAACTAAATGGAGAAAAGCTGGAACAGTGGTGAAACCTTCCCAAGTGTGACCAACCTACCAAAATTACTCCAAGAGCACAATGATGATCCAGAAGGTCATAAAAGAACCCAGAGCAACATCTCAAGAACAGCAGGCCTCACTTGCCACAGTTAAGTTCAGAGTTCATGATTCAACAATAAAAAAATAAACTATGAAAAAATTGGTGAAAACCACTGTTAACCCAAAGGAACACAGAGACTCGCATTTGCCTAAGAAATAAATAATTTTGGGAAAATATTCTGTGGACTGACGAGACAAAAGTTAAAAAGATTTGAATCTCATTACATTTGGCATAAACATATTATTTCATAATAAAGCATAATATCAACACTCAAAAATGATGGTGGTAGTGTGATGGCCTGGGGCTGCTTTGCTGCTTCAGGAACTGGACAACTTACTGTAATTTATGAAGCCATGAATTCTGCTCTGGGATTGTGCAGCAGGACGATGGCCCGAAATACACCAGCAAGTCCACCTCTGAATGGTTGGAGTGGCCCAGTCAAAGTCCAGACTTCAATTTGATTGAGATGGTTTGAGATCTTAAACAAGTCATTCATGCTCAAAAACCCTCACATGTAATGTAATGTAATGTAATGGGTTAAAATAATTATGCAAAGACTACGTCAAAATGGCACAAAGGCTTGATTGCAGTTCTTCCTGCCAAGAGTGGCAAAACCAGTTGGTAGGTTTAGGGTGCAATTACTTCTTCACAGTATGTCTATATGTCTATAGTACTCGTGATAAAAGTTCTTAGTAGCGTTACTGTTACGGCCGAGAGGGCCAGGCTGTGGGTGTGGACTCAAATGCAGACACAGAGGGAGGCAAAACAGGCGTGAACACAGTGCTTTATTTACAGTGCCAAGTAAAATTACAAGGCAGGAAACTATGAATGCTATGAACTGTGAAAGCTATAAACTGAGAACTATGAGGCCAAACTATGAACATGAAACTCAGACTGAGTGCTATGACTAGGTGCAAGATTTCATAGACGGGTCCTGGGAATGGAAAGAGGGGCAGCGGCTTGGGTGGAGGTACACAATCAGCGTTGCAGGTGAAAGTGTCATGCGAGGAGGGGTTGTCCAAGGGAGTCCGGGTGAGGAGTGTCTAGAGAGGGTCCAGAAAATACTTGGAGCAAGGGACCTGGCAGGGAGGCAGGCAGGTGGAGTCTTATGATGAAAAGGAAGCAACCTGATGACAGAAAACTAGTGTCCAGGCGGAGATGCGTGTAGTTCAGTTTGTTAAGCGTGACGGCCAGGTGGGTCCTATGACAAAGAGAAAACACGGTGAGGAGAAATGCAATTGTTAAGTGGCTCTCACAAGGGCTTGGCGGCCTAGCACTAACGTGAGTTAGCAGAAGCTCTGGCAGAGGTCTGTTGTGAGCGCTGGTCTTATATGCTGTTGACTTGATTGGAATCAGGTGTGAAAGCTGATTGGAGTCTCTGCCTGAAGGTGGAGCCCAGCAGAGTGGAAAAACCCCACACTCACCCGGACCATGACAGTTACATCATTGAAAATGAGCATAATATTGGTCTATATGGTAGTGCCAGTTTTTTGGGACTTGTTAAGTTTAGTGCAGTACTTCCTTACCTAGAAGAAGACCTTTAAATTTAATTAAACCAACTGAAAAAAACTTGTGAGGGGAAATGTCTCTTTGACAGCACTCAGATTTCTTCATTGTGGAAAGGGGTTCCCCAGGTACTACATTTTTAGAAGAAAGCCAAAACCCAGAAAACTAGAACTATATGAAATCCTACAACTGCCAAATGTCTGAATGTCTGGAGGACGAAGTAGTGAAGTAAAATAAAAGTGCCCTAAAACTGCTCTTTTGAGTATACAACATGAGAATAAAGTGAGCCAATGCTCCCACTTCCAGCAGAGCACACAGAACTGCAATGCATGCTGTATAAATTCCAGTGTAACACAGAGACACACAAAAATGCATAAAGAGTCCCTCAGTGTTATTATTCAAAAGGTTCTGTCTTGGCTCTTATCTCCAGACACAGCTGCGGGATGGTTTAAAAAAAAAAATGTTTTGTGTGAAAGTGTGGACTTAGTTTGAGGGGCCTCTGTCGGCGTCAACACTTTCTCCAAAGTGACAGAAAACACAAAACAGAGGCAAACGGCTTATATCAGCTAAAGATTTCACTGAACTGAAAATAAGAAGCGGGAAATTTTTTTGAAACTATCTAATCCTTTGACTGGTCATCTGCTTTCGGTCTCTTTAATGAGATAACGGGCTCTCTTTTTTCTTTCATATTCCTTATCTTATCAGAGGCCACAGGTGTGCTTTAAATGTTCACATATTTTTCAGCCTCCTCATAGAGTCCAGTTTTTACCATTAATCATGTTCTTCTCCCTCCCCATAAAGTCCACGCCTCGAGTCCAGTCCATCCCTTGATCCCCCGTCTTCTAGTCTCTGGCGAAAACAGTTGCAGCTACGGCCATTTTGACCTACTTCTAGACAATGCCCGTCCCAGCCTCCCTCCACCCATTCTTTTACTTCCTCACTGAAACAAGTATCAGTCTTAGCAGATGCAGTTAAGTTGGGAGGACGAAACACTCATGGGGAAGTCACTGTTCCCTTGTGTGTGATTGCCTGAGAGGTAACCTATTTAGGGAGCAGAAAGGGGAGGAAAGTTGGTGGAGTGAATATCAATTTAACTACAGCCATTAGTACTATTACTGACTCAATATCCTTAACTGCATATGTTTAAAAAAATATAGCTGACAGAACAGATGAAGGATGAGGCGTGTTCACTTCACATTCCTTTAAAAAAAATTTTTTTCCTTTTACCCTATTACCCCATGTGGGAATAGGCCACCAGGATGCTTTCAAATTTATCAAGCACCCTTCATACATAAAGAGAAGAAAGGAGGACTACTTTACTGCCCCCTTATATTGTAGTTATTACTGGTTTTAAATCTAGTACAGCCTAAAGTCTCTATGGTTTATACTTCTGACATAGTTGCATTGCTTTTTGAAATGTAATTAAACACAAACTACAATGATTTGATTATCTTATAATCTCGTGTTTTTTTCACAATAGAAACTAGAAATAATTTCAATTGTTTAGACTGGGAAAATGTAACATTTCAAGAAAAATATTTGCTTGGGCTGCTGCCCCCGATAAGCGGAAGAAGATGGATGGATGGATGAATTTGATGGCAGCTACATCTTAAAAAAGCTGAAAGAGGGGCAACAAAAGATTGGAGAAGCAAGTGGTGCTAAAAGGAAAAAGCTGGTGGAACATTTTGCAGCTAAGTAGGGTAACAGGCAGCAGGTAAGTAGCATGACTGTGTCTAAAAAGTTCACCAGTCTGCAAACAAGTGCATCTTATATATTGTGGAATAATCTCAGAATAATTTTCCTCACAGAAAAAAATTGCAAAACTTGGACATTTATATTACATAACTGCATCAAACACTCTTTCTGTCTTTCTTCATTTTTTTTTTTTTACATTATGCTGGCAAAGAGAACTTTTATTCGTTACCCAGATTTCAAGGCATTTCTCAGAGTTTTATCAGTTATAGGTGAAACATGAAGTAGTATCTCACTCCAGTAGCAGAACACTTACAGTTTTAGGGCTGCAAATTTAAGGTCAAATATGAGACTCAATGACTCTTATAGCATTCTATCTATTGGAGTAAAATTGAGTTTTATTGCTCTGTGAAAACTAATTCCAAACTCTGGTAGAAGAAAAAAACATGCAAGAGTTTATCTCAGGCCAGGAGGAGTCCTTGAGAAGAATTTTATCCCCTGCGTATCTGGACATGTAGTCTGGATATCTTGTACAACAGTAGGCTTTTTTTTCACCCATTGACAGTCCTTTGCTTGGTCTTCCAGATGGCACTGTTGGCAGGCAGCATGTTTGACAGCAGTGGCATAGCCTTTCCTCAGAAATTCTATCAAAATTCCACTTTCATCAGAAGTGCAGAAAGCCCTTAAGTATACAGCTCTGTGTGAGGCCTACCTTTTATTGCTATTTCAGTGAAGGTCAGTCAGCAAAAGTGAAATGTCAGAGGAAATATTCATTTGTAGTGGATATAATGTGCATACAGTACATGTGTTTATACAATGTGGATTGGGTTTGTCTGCATGCTGCCCTCATCTTTACTGATGGTTCTCTATGACCGGGAGCATCCACCCCATTCAACAGTATTGATCCAAGCAGCGCACACAATCTAAGGGAGCTATCCAGGATGCACAGCAGGCTAACAAGCAGCATAATGGTACAAGGTCATCTCTGATAGAGCAAAAGGAAAGAGAACAAACCATTTTCTCAACAGTTTACACAGTTTTCCTCTTTTAACAACAATAGGGAGTCATTAAGTACAGTCGACACATAAGGGACTTCAATTCCTTCGTGACATGTGTTACATCGAGAGCGTGCTTTACTGTATGTAAATGAACAATTTCATGTCATGAACAGTTTCGTGACATGAAACATGAATGCTTGCGTCCCTCCTCGCCTTGCATGTTGTTAAATAAAGGATCTGAAATAAGACTTTATTCATATTCATGCCGTACATTCAAGCTCTGTTTTCACCTCCAGTAGTTGCTGTTAAGGGAGCTTTTCCCCCCCGTTTTCCTTCAGATTCACCTATGCATGCTTTAAAAGTAACTGTTACTTTACTAAGTCAGTAGTGCTAATATTAATGTCAAGAAATCACAACATTCCCTTCTTTTCTGTTCGCCACTGAGTATCACTGAGACTAAGATGAGTCGTTAAGTAGGGGTTAAAAATCAGACAGAGTGTTGGAGGTTAGTACTTAGGATCAAGCAGCAAGCATTATGGTTGAAAACTGTAGACAAACACTAAAGATTTTAGTTCTTAAATGACCACAAGGCTGACTCAAAAAGAAAACTAACCCCTCTCGACCCCTATATTAAATCACCCAATTTTATCATAGAAGTAAACATGTCTACAGCCTGGTACAAAAACAACTTCGGTGTCTTTGTGACTGGGGTTAAATTTTTATATAAGTCACCCACTGGCTTAGGGTTACGGTCATTTTGTGTTACAGTTGGTCATCCATCTATGTGTGACACTACAGGGGCACTGTATGGGAGCCTGTATGCATGAACCGGCACTCTGAGTGGCCAATAAGATTAGAAAAGTATTACATGAATGCCAGTCCATGTAAACTAGACCTCTCAACTACATCTGCAGTATACTGCTTATGCATATCTGCGACAGATCCCCATTTCAAGATCAGGAGGATATGCATACCCAGCCACGAACACAGTGTGTCAGGAAACTGGTGGAAATTTGTGTCAAATCAAACACTGGAATCCATCTGCTGTAGTATCCCTAGCCAAAAGTACTGAGTACTGACATATAATCTAAGAAAATATGTTTCGTAGCAGTGTCTATCTGTGTGATGCATACAGCCTATAGATGCACTACCTGCTAATGTTATCCAACAGCTAATGCTGCTAACTCCACCCTCTTTTCCAAATATTATTTCTAAGAAAACATGATGGGCACGGCTATGGTGCCAAACTGAAAACTTAAAAATGAATTCCAAAAACAAACAGTGTTTAAGGCTGTGTGAGACCTGGAATAATTTGCAAAGCCAAATCCAAGAAATAGAAGACAGGAATAACACTAAAGTGAGCTTTAATGCTGATTGTTCAGGGCATAAAAGTCCAGAGTCCAATCAACAAACTGAGAAAAAAAAATGCAGCAGTAATGCATGACTAGGTGCACACGTCTATTTCGAGAAAACTCAACAAAAAGACAAGGAGAAACTAAGATAATTTATATAAAAGGTAATGAGTGAAGTGGGAACAGGTGAGGAAACCAGCTGCAGACAACTAGTGAACCCAGTGAGATGGGGAAGTTGAACAGAGACCAACATTTACCAAAATAAATAGGGAAGAGCGATGACTCAGAGAAATACAGTTAGCTTGACACAACTAAACAGGGGAACAAGACAGACATAAAGACTAACACAAAGACGAAGCTGAAGGAAAAGAATGGAAATGCTTGAGGGAACTAATAAACTTTGAGTCATCTATAACTAAACTAAGAGCTAGAAGCAAAACAATAAGGAACTAATGCCAAGCATCAGGAGACAAGCCAAATTCATAAGCAGAAGGAAGTACCAAATAATGCAATAACAGAAGCTATTAAATAATACAGAACATGAACCTCAAAACCCAAAAGGAAATAATTAACTATAATTAACAGGAAATTCAAAACCAAGGGCCCAAGACCCAGGGACCATGGCAACATGGTGGCTATCTTCATCTTTTTTTTTTAAATTTCTTGTGTTTTGTTTTGTTTGTGATGAATCTTAGTTAATCTAGATTTGAACACAAACTGTGGATTTTTTCACAAGCCTGTCTACTAAAATTTATGTTACGCTTATGTAAAGTGGTCTGCTTTTTAAAAAAAAAAAAAAAAGCAAAAACAAAAAAACAACTATAAACTGGCAACACAGTGCTACAGCAGTTAGTACTGTACCCTCACAGCAAGAAGGTCCTGAGTTTGAATCTGGTGGCCAGCTGGGGCCTTTCAGTGTTTTGAGTTTGTGTGTTCTCTCTGTGGATCTGTGGGTTCTCCCCATGTGTTCTAACTTGTGTTATAGTTCCAGGGTTTGTGAATTTCCCATCCACACAAATCCCATGTCACTTATCAGACCAACATTTTTTCCTAGTACCTTTGCTTTTAATAGGTAATAGGTTGCTTTTAATATTTCAGTGTTCATGTATCTTCATTATTTTTGGACCTTGAGTGTGAAAAGCTATTTTATGACCTTGCCTTTGGATTTGTGCTTTTGGATCCACTAAACTGAACTCTGATAAATCGGATAGTTAGCTGCTTCAGATTTCATTTTTTTGATAACAAGAAAATGTCGAAATTGAACTTCAAGTTGTTCAACACATTAAAATATTTATCAGTATGAATGAGTGGAATGAACTATCGATGCATTTTTAGGGGGCAGAGATAGCTCAGTAGGTAGAGTGGTGGCCCCATGATTGGAAAGGCGGTGGTTCGACTCCACTGAACGGCTACCCTGAGGTCCCCCTGAGCAAGGTCCCTACACACTGCTCCCCGAGCGCCCAATGGCTGCCCACTGCTTCACTGAGTGAATGGGTTAAATGCAGAGAGGCATTTCCCCATGGGGATCAATAAAGTATACTTTCCTTCTTTAAAAAACTCACTGGCAACTATATTGTGTATCAAAATCAGAATCTTTTATTGTCATTATGCCAAAAGCACAATAGATTATATGCTGTCCAAATCAGTGCAAAGAAAGCAGTCTAACTATTTGCAAAGTTTAGGTCAAGATGACCTGCTTTAGCTCATACTGAGCATCAGAACTAGGAACAAAGCCGATGTGAGTGACTTTGATTGTGGCATGATTGCTGGTGCAAGACAATCTATCAGGATTTTCCCACATGGGATTTTTTAGGTTTTACAGAGAATAATCCAAAAAAGAAAAAATATCCAGTGAGCAGCAGTTCTCTTAGTGGAAATGCCCTGTTGATGTTAGAGGTCAGAGGAGAATGGTCAGACTGCTTCGAACAATAGAAAGCCAAGAGTAAATCAAATAACTTCTTGCTACAACCAAGGTATACGAGTAAGAATGGCATCTCTTAACACACAACACCTAAAACCTTGAAGCAGGTCGGCTACAGCAGCAGAAGTTCACCCTGGGTCTCACTCCTGTCAGGGAAGAACAGGAAACTGAGGCTACAATTCACATGGGTTCAGTAAAATTGGACAATAGAAGACTGGAAAAACACTGCCTGATCTGATGAGTCTCAATTTCTGCCGCAACACTCAGATGGTAGGGTCAGAATTTAGCGTAAACAACATGAAAGCATGGATCTACCCTTCCTTGTATCAACAATGTAGGCTGGTGCTGGTAAAGTAATGCTGTGGGGGATATTTTCTTGAAAAGGTTTGGGCCTTTTCGTACCAACTAATACCACAGTCGCAATCCAAAAGAGCACGTTTGAGATGTGGTGGAGTTTGAGATTCACATCATGGATGTGCAGCCGGCCAGTCTGCAGCTACTGTGCGATGCTATCAAGTCAGCATGGACCAAAATCTCCAAGGAAGGATTCCAGCACCTTGGTGAATCTGTGAGCAGGTCGTCACTCATTTGGTAAAGTTTTGTGAAAGAGCAAGGATGTGTAAATATTTAACTAAAAGCCTAAAAGAGTCCTGTTCTTTGTATGTCCAACCATCAACTACTCCCAGCTTGCTTTCAGTTAAAAGCCATTTTTTAATGTTGAACAGTACAAATTGTTACACAGTACAAAAACATCCCAGGTGAATGCAATCCAGGCATTAGTTTATTTTCTATAGTGGTGCCACATATGTATAACCGTATTCTGATTGATCTTTTGGTTACCGCGGGTTCCTAGGCTTCCACTATACCTATTTTGTGGCGGCAAATTGAGTTTACCCCATTACCACCCACCACAACTTAGATTAGATGTATCAGCCCTTGCACTGATATATGTTGGATGATTCAATCCCTCCAGTTATACAGGGCTGGATGTTTCAATCCCCTTGGCTCATATAGAGCTGCAGCCACAGATATACAAAAATTACTTTCAGCACAAAGTCTTACACTAAATCCGACTGAAATCTCCAGTCTGCGTTCAACCGGGCAATGCCCCTTCAGTCAAAACTTTTGAAAAATATCTTTGGCAGGTTATATTGCTCTTTCAGTCCGAAGGCGCCTGTGGGTTTACCAGCTGCAAACGTTTGTCTGTGAGTACAGAGACCCACTTAAGTGTCTCATCACACACAGAAGCATCGCGCACACTCCCCCCCAACCATGCACTCTGTCAGTGTACCTGGCAGCACATCCACTCATGCCATTTACATTTCAAAGTGAGACACATTTGCACAAACGCACATAGTTGCCATCTGGTATTTCTGGTTTCTCTCACACCCACCTATTGGTTTCCAGAGCATATGAGCAAAACCTACATGCTATTTGCATTGGGATAAGGCTGTAAATGCTTCTGTTGATGCTTGTTGGACCACAGCGGTAGGAGTGAATATATCTGCATTTTTTTGCCTTTAAATTAGGGTTGTTTTGTGTGTCACAACGCATGGCTATATGTATGTGCGTCTGCTTAAGCACCTGTTTACATACTTTGCAGTTTATACACATCCAGCTATACGTGTCACCAGCTGTTTTTCGTGTGTGCGAGTGCGTGTGTTTGTGTGTCTGTGTTTGCTGGCTTATGGTAGACGCCGTGGCATTGAGGAGGCCTTATCTGTCATGTTCAGAGCACTAGCTCTCACAGGAGATAGAGCTCTCAGCCGGAAGCACGAGTGCAACTGAAAAGACTCCTGACACACACCTACAGCTCTGGCTCAGGCAGCGAAAGAATGAACCGAAGGGAGACATGATGGTAATATCAAGAAATAAATTTCACAGTGAGAGAAGGGACAGCAAATGAGCGTTTGTGCGTGTGTATAATGATGTGTGTGTAACGTCTGTGATGCAGGATTCTCATCTGCAAAATGCGTGTTTGTGCTAACACACGCAGGATCTTGCTGGAACACACTTTTGTCTCGTTTTCATGGGCTTCCATTGTGAAAGCGCCAGAGGTGATGTTTGCACATTTACCCTGCAAAAACACATTATGAGCAAGTGTGTTTACGTAAGTGTTTGTAAGTGTCCCGGCCTCCATGAGCCCCTGAGTTGTCCATAAGGCTGAATGTGAGTCGGGGTTAATGTGCTCACCCCTGGGCAGTGGAAGCGGTTTTCACTCTCTATTAAACTGTCCTTCATGTGGGAGCAGATGAGCCTCATTATATCAGAGTCCCCAGCTAATGACCACTAATCCCTTCCTACTGAGGAAAGAGTGAGTGAGAGGCAGGAAGGTGGGCTAAGCTCTGCAATCTGAGGAGAGATGGATGGAAAGTTGAAGATGGAGAAACTGTGACTAGAGGCTGGAATTAATATTATAATGTTTGACTGTTATTGACCTTCTCCTCTCTCCTTCCACACCCTCACCATTGCTGCTGACACACACACACACACACACACACACACACACACACACACACACACACACACACACACACACACACACACACACACACACACACACACACACAGCCAGCCCACATCAGCACTCCTTCTCCTTCATTCCTTCATGCGGAGATCAGTGTGAGGGGAAACGGACTGTGAATGCATTAGTGTCATCATCATCATCAGGGGACACGAGGCTTTATCTGTCATCATCCTGCGACAGCTAGGGCAGTTCTCCACAGGCCAGGCTATTACTCTCTATTACCCATCACACACACACACACACACAAACACACACACATACGTGGGTAATGATGGGGTGCATCCTTGGTCGTCCTCACCCTCCAAAATCTGATACATAATGTTTTTCCATCACAGTCTGGTTAAAAATTTATAAATCAATTTTCCTTTCAAAATACTGCTCGATCGACCAGAAGCCTTAAGAATTTTTTTTTTCCCACCAGAGTCTGGCTTCAGCTGATCTACACTGAAATGAAATCGTCCTCTCTGTGCAGTACCCAGTTACTGCTATCAGTTGGTGATAGAAATATCTGCACACACACACATACATGCAAGGATAAAGATAAGGATAAAATTGAGAGAAAGGCAGAGTGGAGAAGAGGAGAGCGTGAGGATGGCAGAGTAAGGAGAGATTTTTCAGCAACCAGTATGATCAATATTTCTCCATTCTTCATTCTATTAGAGCGGCTCAGAAACAATTTTCTGTGAGCCTTCACTCACTCTGGAATAAAATCTTCATTTTCTTTCTCTACCTTACTCTTACAGTCATGCTTCATTTTCCCTCTCCCACAGAGGTCACAGTTATGAAATCATTACTGTTATTTAAAGTGATTGTTACCGGCCTCTGTCGAGGTGACAGTGAAACCTGCAGTATTTGTATTATCTTCCTTTTTTTTTTTTTTTTTTTGTGTTAGATACACATTTTAGATCATCTAAACAAAATCCAGTTACCCATCATATTGTTTCATTAGGTTGGCGAGCTTTTTCTTCATCCTCATCAACAAGTTCTGGAGTAGAGAATGAAGATCTTTTAACAAACTTTCGTTATGCTTGACAGGTGATTAGTGGCATTCGTTCACATGCATGCACCTATATTTCCACGTGAACTGTAGACTCAGAGCTGATTTATTCCACATCAGCTGGCACAGACCTGAGGGAGGGCAACCTTTTCTGTCAGCTGTGGCACTTAAATAGCACAATAACTATAATGAAGAGTTCAAAGGGATGATTACATGGTACATCATGCCATGACAGCTAAACTCTCTGAAAGATGGCACCTGTTCGATGCAGACTTACACCTAAGTAATATACTTTGAGATATTTAACTTTTTCTGTGAAACATCAGTTTACTGCATAGAAAGTGGATGTAAATATGGTATGGGCTGGCATTTATATATATTTATATATATATATTTTAATGACCACTCAAAGGACTTTACACAACAAGCTCAACACTAAATTAGAAAAATCTTGGCTTCTCGTTCATGTTACCTAGAGAGTGCATACTTGTGACTTTGCTAAACCCCCTATAAAGGTCTAGACAGGGGTCTCAAACTTAAGGCCCAGAGGCCAGAATTGGACTGGCAAAGACTTCAATCCAGCCCACTGGATGGAGTTTGAAAAATGTGAAGGATGGCATACATTCTGGACTTTTAACAGTAACTGAAGCTTTTCTTACTGATAAAGATCTCCCCTTAGTATTCATACTACACCAAAGTACTTAAGTAATGTTTAAACAATTAAATGACAGAAATGTTCAAATTTTTTTTCACTACCCAACATAGAAATTTCTGAAAAAATAGAACTTTCTGTTTTATAATTACAAGACAACACCTTTATCATGTACATAAAACAAGACATTCTGTTGAATTTGCTCTTCTTTTTCTTATGTTAAGATATATCAGGATTAAATGTGTAGTTTAGTGTATTTACACTGACACAGAGGGAAGTTTCACTGCTCCAGCCCATTTCAGATCAAAATGAAATGATCTCATGTATGAGGCTCCCTGTGTAAAATAAGTTTGAAATCCCTGTTCTGGAGGATAAACGAGAAGGTAATATGTTACAAACATGATTAAGTATTTTGGTAGCCACAATCATTTTAAATGATTAACTTGAGAAAATCTTCCACTGTGTTTATAACGCATTTAGGGTTTCAAAGTCTGACTGATGTCCCATCAGCCTTTATTATTACATGAGTTATGTTAGTGAACTAACATTCTAGTCATACTGACCGCAAGTCAGAGTTTAGCTATATGTACATGCTTCAAGCACTCCATTGACCTGACAGAGCCAATGAGAATCATGAATTAAGCTAACATTTATGTCTTTAGGTGGAAACCTACAAAGGCACTGGGGGAACATTCAAATGCCAAACAGAGAAGGTTTGACCCAAGTACCTTCTTGTTGTGAGGTTACAGAGTTAACCACTCCACAACCTTCTAGCCACCACATGCTAAACTAAGATTCACTAGCTGGCACCACATCCTCGTTTTAGGTTTGACAGCATTTCTAGTAGGTAATGGCAGATGGCTTGAACATGAATTGAGGCTGTGGTTAGGGGAAGACCTCAGAGGGGACTAGCTCATGTACTAATGAAAAGCGAAATAATAAAAAAAAAAGGGGGAGAGAGTGTGGGGCACGAAAATGAGGATGAAGGACTTGTGGACCGACTGGCTGGTCAGTGGCGTCACTTAATGAGTCATGAGAGCGTCTCGTTCACAAAAATCAAAGACACCATTTTTCAAACCTGGCAACGAGGGAAATGACTACAAAAAACAATGCTATGGTCCCCAGAGTCTGATGGTGTACTGTTGCCTCAACGTCCACCTTTGTTGTAGCGTTCGTGCCGCATATTAATTATGCCAGAGGACACTCGGACACGTTGCTATAACAACAACATCGCACATAAGGTGGTACTCAATTGTAAGGGAAAACCAGTCGATCCGAGTTGAGTCATAGTGAGTCGCTTTGAGTAGGTACTAAGTACTTAAGTGCTAAATTAGAATTTTGATTAAATTACACACACTGTCTTCAGCATTGCTGCTCACTTTTAGAGAAGAATTGCACATTTAAATCTGCAGATTTCCCAGTGAAAGTTATTTCAACTTGTATGAAAAACTAAGTTTTTACAATAATAAACCGTTTAGATATATTTAAAGCCATTCTTGAGTCATCACACGTAACTACTGTATGTCTACTCATTCTCTTTATTGCGAGAAATTGCCACTTTACGTAAGTCATAAGTAAACTCAAAGCAAGTGTTTTGACATTAGCATCGTCTCGTCTCATTGGAAGATTATCCACTTGTTTCAGAAGTATAATTCAAGGACTGCAAAGAAGCTAAAACTGTGTTAATCTGGATGCTTTTTGGACAACGCACAAACACAAACCGCTTGCACTAATATCTCAAGCAGCTGATTCAAGGGTGTTTCAGTTCTTGACTCAATCAAAAAAAAAAAAAAAAGCACAGCAATTTTCTTTAACGATTACCCAAAGCCAATCACAGAGGCACTGATTAGTGCTTCAGCGTCTGCTTTGGCTTGATAGCGCTCATTTCAGGAAATGAAGCCATCTCTGGGAAAATAACATAGGAAAAACACACATGTGCACTCAGTCCAATAACTCGCTCAGTCACTCAGATGCGACTGAAATCATGTCGAGAGAGTTGAGGAGAATTTTAATACAAACTTTATTTGGTGCCATTAGTCAGACCACTTGTGACAGCGACAGTGTAGCATGTCTAACAACCGCTTTGCCAATTAGGAACCATTCCTTCTGTTATTTGTGTGCCATTGAGCAAATATTTGAACCAGTAAAGCTGACTTAACTGACTGGCTGGGACAGAGTATAGTGGTGAAGACAGAGTAAATGTGAAAGACTGGTACAAAGTTTGTGAAAAAGAGACCAAGAAAGAGAAAGTCAATGTGAGGGCGTGTGCATGAGAGAGACGGGGCGAATGTGAGTGACAGGGTGTTTGCAAGGAGGATTTGCACAGTATTGATCTGTTGACCCTATGATCACTTTGATTAAATGTCACTCTATTCAGCCAGATTCCCTGATTTAATACGGAGCATTGAATTGATGGTGACGCTGCGTATCAGATTTTCCCTCTCTTTTAAGAGTCTTCCTTTTTCTGCAGAGCAGTCAGCCGGACCCACCATGCTCCATTCAATTTAGTTCAACAGCCCTTTTCAAAACAACCAGGCCATCATTAAATGTGTGAAGCGCATCCAAGGCAAACTCAGAGTATTTCTGATTTAGATGCTTGGTGGATTGACTCTTTTGATCTTGTGAAATGAAAGCAAATCTGAAAGTTTGATACATTTGTCAGAAACAACCATTCATACGATGCATTTTGGAACTTTTTCACTAATTTTGCTTGTTCTTCTTCACTTTCTTTCCCTCCTCCACAGCAGAAAGTTTCAATATGGTTAGAATAGAAGTCTGGCACCTTTTAACAACTTCCACAATTTGCAAGAGCTATTTCTAGGTCTGTTATTGTCACTCAAATGTCCTAATCCTCCAAGGATGCAATGACCTGTGGAGGAAATCTGCTGCTCTGAGACTCAGAAGTGGATGGACAGATGGATAGATGTGCACAGGGATGCGTGAAAGAAGGTGCCCTGAAAATTGGATTTCTCTCGCCTCGGCCTCTTAGACAAGGGAGGCTAAAAACAACAGGGAAAAAACATGAGAGTATGAGAATGGAGAAGTAAGGGAGATGGAGGGGCATCGCCAGGGGCCCTGTCAGAGAATGCGCTGAAACGTGGAGTGGCTCTTTTTTCTCTTGCCCAAATTCCACACCCTATTAGCCCACCAAACCAGCAACTGGCCTTGGCCTCAAAGGTGGAGGGGGTGGGTGTGAGTGGTGCAGGCAGAAAAGGGTGACACATACCCACAAGCCGTCCTCGAGAGGCGAGTGAGGCAGGAGCGTCGAGATGAGGCCCCAGCCTGCCAGATGTAGGACGCGGAGGTACTCAAGTGAGCCAGGGAAGGAAAGAAGGATGGAGGAAGGTCGGGAGGAAAGAATTGGAATAGGATACACAACTCATGATAAACACATCCATCCTCATTATTGTAATAACCCGCCTGCCACGCACCAGTGCAGCCTCGCTCGTCCCCTATCTATGTCTCTCACAATCGGTTCACTTTTTCTCCTCACTCTCTCTCGCAAATGCACACACAAACGCATACACACACTTGCACACTGCTGGCAATACATTTCAAATAGATGTATCAGTGCACAGAAATCCTGAATTCAAGTTTTATAAACTGCCCTTCTTCTGCTATCCGTGCAGACAAACTGTCTAATCTCAGAACTGCAGAACAAAATCACTTTTCGATGCAATATTGTCAGCCAGGAGAGGTTCCACACCAATACTTCTGTTAGATTATGAGTGAGTGTTTCCTGTGGCTCCCGCATTGTAAGCTCATCCTGCTCTTTCCGTGGTCCATGAGAAAAGCTGAGGGAAGCACTGGTAGGATTAGTGCACTAGCCATGGAGCTTAAGGCACTAAAACACACACTCAAACGCACACAAATGCATCTTTTTGTTAATTCATTATCCTCGGCTCCGCACTCACACTAATTTATAAGGTCCATATAGTCAACCCAGATTCTCTGTATTTGCCTCACTCACTGTTTAGCTAATGGCTGACATATTAAAGCACAGCAACAACAATGTGTCTTAGGCCACAGTCACACAGGCCTAGAGACCAGTTGGCAACCCATTAAACAACCTGTGTATGAATGGTTGCTGGCAGTTACAAGATGAAATTGGTTGCACAGAGGTATACAATGTTGCACTGAAAACCTCCATGCAATTGCTTTGCTTGCTAGCTGCTACTGTCAAGGTCTTCCATGCAAACTATAGGCAATATATGCTTGCTATATATATGCTAGCAAGCATAACTCCACCATATACCTCATCTGTTACAATGATTGTCATCAACATCCAGCAACGAGTCACCAACTGATAAGAGAATGCACATTTTTTACCTAGCAGTCACTTGTTGCCAGATGGTCGATGACCTTACATATGTGTTGGGTCAACACATATAGCTAAAACACCAGTGGTGCTCTTGACATTGATTGTTTAAATCAGTAAAACTCTACTGAAGGGATGGCTGACCTTCTCCCCAAAGATGGTTTGGTGCTCCATTCATTCAACTCTTGAGTAAGAGGGCTGTGTAACACACAGGTCCAAAATCTCCCATAAAGGATTGCTTAGCTGGGTTGAGATTTGATGATTCAGAAGGCCATCATTTTCATAGTCATCAGACTGTTCAGTCACACCTCATGCCCTTTGAATGGGAGTTTTGTCATTGTGGATGACACTTTTACCATCTGAATGTTTCATCACGGGACAAAAATGATCAATCAGAACAACTTTGTATTGATTTACAGTGACCTTTCTTCTAAAGGACAAATTGAGGTAAATCATACCAACAAAATGCCTTCCTGCACTGCAGGTACACAGTGACTATCTAATAAGTAGTGAGACTAGAATCACAAACAACTTAAAATACACTTGTCACCTTTTGGAAAAATGAACATATAAATATAAATGTTCACTAACAAATAATGCAACTGATATCTTTCTTAATAATAAAGGCAAGACTATAATATTAATTTTAATGCCAGGAGCTGAGTGTTACAACTGCTCCCTTGATGGATCCAATTGTAACAAAATATTTGCAACTAAGCAGCTCACAAGGAAACACTCTTCTGCACAGTTTACCTCAATGCAGTTGTATCCAATAACGTTAACAATGGTTAGCCTACATTTTTTAGATGTCAGATATTGTAGGCTGTGAATTTAAGTGAAAAATATATATCTATTTTTCAGAAAAATTGGCCACTATTCTAGTGGTGACTAGTTTTTAATTGAGCGATTTGAGTTACCCAAATCCTTCAATTATCTAATGAAACAAGAACAGTTTCTAACCTAACTATATATGGACAACAGGTATTAAGAAATGTTAAGCTATGACTACCTCACGTGACAAACATATATATGTTTTTATTTTGGTCGCACATATATATGTACATCATACAACCATTCTAGATAGCAAGACCTGCATTAGCTTGGGTTGTTCATTAATTATTATTTTTATCAGATTACAGAAGGATAGAACTGTGATGTAAGTTTAAACTGAGTCATCTACCCTGCAAGTACCAAAAGAAAAATACTGCATATTGAAAGTCACTTCTTTGAGAATTTCTGGAGGAAGTAAGACTGCACTTGTTACCTACACAGAGACAGAGAACCATGAGCATGTGCAGAGTCAATGCAATTACTCTAGCTTGTTTCTGCTTTGAGGAACTGAGTGTGTTACAATTGCCACTGTCACTATTGTCCCAGGTCTATCCTAAATTTATCCCAAGAAGATCAGATGGAAAAAAGATACAATCTGCTGATAAATGTATTCTTTTGTGTCTCTGTGAAACTCTGCACTCCTACACTATTTTGGTTCTTGTTATGCTTCTGTTGGTTCATCAGAGACCGAGAGTGAGGTAAGAGGGGGGGGAATAATCAATATCTCCTCCTAGCAGATCTCCATCATCTGTGTTATTATTGATATGAGTTTGTTGGGGCCTCAGGGAAGACCTGGCCTGTTGATCACAGCAACTGACACATAGAGAGAGGAACAAAAATATGGGTATGAATAAAAAGAAGTATGAGAGAGGGACCAAAGAATTTCATACAAATGTGGGAAATGACAAATCATAGTAAACTAAGAAAACAAAGACTTGCTCACAAAATGCAATATATTAGTCAAAATTATAAGAAATAAGATAGGGTTGTAATTAAGTGATCCAGAAGGAGAGTATACAATAATCAGCACCTTTGGCCAAATCATTACATCCCCCATGAGACTAAGTGGTCCTCTTTCACCATTCATAATGTCAAGTTAATGGCAGGATACTTTGTTGCTTTTCTTCCTTTTATTTTTTAAATTAAAGATATATATATATAGGCTATAGGAAAAGTTCTCAAACAGTGGCTACAGTCTTGGAGGTGTGGTCAAGAGCAAAAAAAAAAAAATCAATGTGAGACTACAATGTGGTAAATGGACTGGTTTTCTTTGCAAGTGCTTTCTATCACTCAAATACATCTTGCTCAAGGATGTTTAGCATGAAGACTGGAGCAAACAGGGATCGAACCACCAAACCTTCTGATTAGAAGTTGACCTGCTCTGCCTCCTGAGCCACAGCCACCTCTTGTGGTTGAGTGTTTTTTGTGCTAGTCTTTGCCCAGTGTAACAGTTCTCATAGTGGAAAAAGCAAAAGAATGGAACTAAAGAGAGAAAGTAAGAAAAGTTTTGTGCAGCTTGTGATTGAGAAAGGGCTAGAGAGTTCAGACTGCAACAGCACTCCCTCATGCTTTAGTCCAGAGTGTTGGTGAGCTCTCTGCTGGGGGTAACTGTCAGGCTGACAGCTGGTATAGATCCAATCTAACCCCACTCCGTCTGGCAGCTTTAGTAATTGTTCAAAAACAAGTGGCCCTGCCCAAGTAGAACAAGGTGTATGTATGTGTGTGCTGGTGGTCAGGGCCTTTGGATGCTTGCACAGAGCACATGGACGAGCAACGGGGCGCCTGGCCTCTGGCTTCAACTGGTGCCAGGTGTTGGAAATTACCTGCTGATTTGTGCATAGGCTGCAAAAAATGTTGCTACACAAATACACAATCACATGGCTCAAAAGCCAACATAACTGCCAATAGGACTAGAAGAGTGTTACACAGCAGAAAGTTATATAAACTTATGTAAAGTTTAAAAAACATATGGGTTTTTAAACTTTTTTTTTTTTTTGCTTATTATAATACACCTCCTTTTTGTGAATGATACCGATGCATGAAGAAAAATATATCTTATAATACAAGATTTTGTGCATCAATGCAATGTTTGCACATATTTTGTTACTAAAAAATATAATCATTTAATACCTTAAGTAAAAAATGGAGAGATGCACAAATCCAAGAAGCCCAGGGGGGCACATGAAGTAGACCTTGAAGGGAAAATGTTTTAGTTTACTCTGTAGTTTACTCTGTACTCCTCTACTTAAAATAAGTAGAGGAGCGAAATAAGTCATATGGACATTTTTCTTCTTTAATATTATTAAAAGAAAGAAAAGCAAATCCAAAATACAATTAGCAGTTTTCCTCAATTATCAGCTCAGTCTTTTCATCAGGGTAATTGTTCTTAACAGGCTCACTACAAAAGGCTGGTAGGATTATCAGTGACATTTGGCTTACTATTAAATTCAGAAGAAAGTTATTGAGGATGTTTTTTTGGGGTTTTGTTTGTTTGTTTTTTTACAAAGGATATCAAAAGAAATGATATGCATTAATTGATTTTTTTTTTTTAAACAACAAGATCTTAGAGCTTATTTTCTGTTTGCAGTACATTAGTATAATTTTTCATGAAATTCAGAGCACCCAGCAGCATGCCAGAGCTTTTGGACACTGCAAATGTATTCAGTTTGATTTCAGATAACATTTTCAAGAGGCTTTTCAAATTCCAAACATCATAAAAATGGGTAGTCAGATGATTGTTTAGCATAATCAAATGTGCTTTATTACAACAGAGTATACAAACCATCATAGCAGGGTGCACAAAATCCCCTCATGTCTTTTTAAATGGTACTAGAAATAATCAATAGGCCATCAAATTGAAAATGTGGATACAATCAGTAAGAGAACTTGCATACTTAGGCAGTATGACATGTATCTATTGTGAATCCAGGGCTTACTGAAAAAAATGTAACCATTTGATTACTCTGTTCTTGGAATATAGAGGAGATAGAGGAGTACTGCAGAACAATAAAAGCAGAGGGGGCTCAAGGCTGTGTATGCAACAAACTGGGGTCAGAAAAATACGAAAATAGGCAGTAGGCAGAAAGAGCAGAATGTTTCAGGCAAAGTACTGTTAGTTTATGAGCTGAGATAATGTGGTAATTTAGAAACATTAAGAAACAGCCTCCACTTTAAAAGAAGGCAGTAATGTACATTAGGGCAAAGGATACAGAACACAGAACGAGTCCTTATTACAATATCTGGTGAGTGTCGTGCTGCCATCAGCTGAGATATGCAGCACTCAGATACTTTTCCAGATGGAGGAACCAACTTAACACCTAGTTCCAACACTGTTCACCAGCAATGCATTCAAAGAGCAGATGTCCAAGAGCTGACCAGTGCAAAAATTCCTTTTGTGTCAAGTTGCTTTTGTGATACAGAATATAGACGGGTAAGCTGCGGTCACTGACAGTCATTTTCACACACCACAAAGCCAACACATTGCTGGGCATTTCAAACACTTTGTGTAGGTCATCGGAGCCTGCGTGATCAGTCTTCTTATATGGGCTCTCTTTCACAAATCCAACAATAATCAAAATGAGTTGTCCTGCTTTCACTCCCCTTCTGTAATGTGTCTTCATTGTCCCAAGTTTCAGCACACTACTACAGATAAAGAAGACACATGCTGTGAAACATCTGTATCAGTCAGACTCTCTCTCACTGGCCCTGTTTCCTTCAGTCACTCTTATCTCTTCCTCCAGGAGCTGAACAGAACTGAGTCCCTCCACCACAGTCACTTTTCTCCAAGTTAAATTAGACAGAAAATTCATATTTATACTTTAGCTATTGTGAAAGTCCCCAAACATTTCCCGTAAATTATAGTTTTTTACAATTGCTAAGCCACATTTACTGAAACCTTCCACTTGTTTTCTCAAAATTATAAACATAAAAAACTATTTTCAAACATTATTCACAAAATGACTGATCCCCAAAGCACTTTTATCTGTGCTCAAAACCAGTGTTTTCAAATCACACAAACACACACAGCCACTCAAAATTAAAACAAAAACAAACGCAACATCAAAAACTTAAAAACCGTCTTCACAGTATGTAGCTTCAGAAAAGAGAACTTATACATTTTCATTGGAAGTTTAGCTAGAAAAAAGAATCCCTGAAACTCATGTACCTTATTGCACACTGATTCTGAATAAATCCCAACATATTTCCTACTTTTCTGTCATTTAGCAGTGCTAAACAATCACCTAAATCTTACATTTATCTTGTTTTCACACAATAACAGAACAGTAAACTCAAACCGCATGTCAAGTGGAACTGGAACAAAAAGAAATCATAAATTATAGGTAAGGAAGGAAAACACAGAGCAACCCATGGGAGATGCACAAATGTTTTGAGCAATGCCTCAGTCACACTAGTGTATATATAGGATGGCAACCTCCTTGCAACTAGGAAAAACCTGTTGCATTGAATTTTTCACATCTGTTGACTGATTGCAAGTAGTTGCAGCGGCCAAGTAGTTGGCCAAGAGGATGATCATGCAATTGCCTCTGAGCAACCACTTTCATTTGCAAGCTGACCGAAACTTGCGATAGGACATCAGGTTGCCTCATGGTGGGCAACTTGTCTCCAAACAACTGCAGTCCAACTTAGACTGAATGCAATAATACTCTGATTATATTCCCATATAAAAAGATGTTTCTCAAGAACCCATGCTATTAAGTAATTAAGTCGCTATCCTGCAGCAAATACCTCACTATTCGCTAGCTGGGACCACAACCTCATTTAGGTTTGATGGCATTTCTAATATTTATTGGCAGATGGCATGAGCATAAATTGAGGCTGCGGTTTGGGGAAGGCCTCAGGGGGGGACTGGCACTGTCTCCCAGGCCAGACAGATCCCCATGTACTAATGAGAAGTGAATAAATTGAAAAAAGGGAGGGGGGGTGAGGCACAAAAACGAGAACAAACAGCTTGCAGTGCAGAGGTCATATATGGACAGAGAACTGGAAGGGGCATGTATGAGGTGTGGTCTCGCTCCTGAAATTCAGATAAATTATCTCCAACTCATGAAGGAATTTCTGTTTTACATCTGAGAGTTTCTTGTTTGACTCTGAATGTAAGTAGTTGATGTAAATTTCTGTGTATGAAGACAACAACAGATTTTCGACAGATGGCAACAGACTTGTGATTTTCATTGACTTATCAAAGTTAATCACTCTATTATCAGAAACAGATTGCATGCAATTGCTACTTTGACCCCATTCAATCAGAGACTGATGACAGACGGACTCTGTTTTATTGCTGGCTTGATGTACCAAGATGGCAACTGATTACAATTGGTCAGAGACTTGAGCACTGCCTTGAGCACTGGGTCATGTGACACAACTGAATGTAATTAATACAGGTGATGACAATTAGCTGACAGTTAACTGAGGTAAAGAGTGAAACTAGACGTAGATTTCAGAAAACAAACCTTCAAAGTAAAACAGGAAGTAAAAGACAGGGGAAGTGAAAGAAGAAAGAGACAAGAAAACAGAGAGCGAATTAAAACAACTACAAAGAATAAAAACCAAAACATGAACAATTCGCAGTTAATTTTAATACTAACAACTGCTTTGATGCATACTCACCACATTCAGAACACTTTGGAATCTGGACTTTCTGGAAAGGGAGGAACGCTGGTTTGAGCTGGGAGTCAAGGAGGCCATTTACGTGAAATGGGAAAGACCATCTTTGAACTAAGGAGGCGGCCTAGAGGTACACGTATGACCAGCTTACAATGCTATGCTTGCAGCTATTCACCTGTATGTCACTGATACTTATGGCCATTGATCAGTGGTCATGACAATTTGCATATTAATGATCATGAAACTGTCCTCATGGCCCATTGTTAGTCAACTGTGCTAGTTTCTTCACTATGCAAATTTACTGTTTATAAGGTTGTGGAAACCTGCAGTCAGCTGAGACTAAAGAAGTCACTTGGATGAGTGACAAAACGCTTCTCCCACTCAAAACGTAAGGTCTCGATGATCAGAAACGACTTTCTGGGGTTGTTTTGTATCCATGTAATACCACAACATAATGATAAAATAATAGTAATAAAAACATGTCTTTTCATGATTAAAATACATGCAAGCTACACATTTCACCTTGATTAACCTTGATGTGTCCCATCTTTGATGAAGGACATGTCATTGGAAAGGAAAAACCAGCAAGAAAAAAAAGCAAACAGACAAAGACAACCAAAGCATTTGCAAGATACTGTCTGTCTACTTCATTTCACAGTTCCACTGAGCTACACTGGCAGCATCATTTCTATTTTGTTTGGTCATGCTGATAGTACTGTAGGACGCCGAGTGATATAAAAAAAACAAAAAAAAAAACACCACTGCTGGCTTATCCCTCTGTGCCCATGGAGCCACCGAGCAGATGGAACCACAATGGGACGCTCAAATAAATCTTACATGCTAGTCTTTCTGGTTCATGAGGCACAATCAGGCTGAAGTGTGAACTCAGCATGAGGGTTGATAGACAAGGAGAAGGAGGAAGAGCAAGATTAAGAATAGTTATTATAAATAATAGTGAAGTAACTATAATAGATGTGTCTTGTTCTTAAAATGACAAACTATGGGAGAGAAACATGAAAATAAAACTTATAAA
Source organism: Pelmatolapia mariae (assembly GCF_036321145.2). Lineage (NCBI taxonomy): Eukaryota > Metazoa > Chordata > Actinopteri > Cichliformes > Cichlidae > Pelmatolapia > Pelmatolapia mariae. The sequence continues at coordinate 8,123,379 of NC_086240.1, forward strand.
ACATAAATTAGGCACTAAAACATTCTTAACACTACTATCAGTTTAAGTTTGATATCATTAGCCATCTCTGGGGCCAAACTTTGCTTCCCAAAATCAAATTTCCATTGAGAGTTGAAAACGGTCCAAATTCTTTCAGCTCCAATAAAATCATCAATGTGGATGTCCCCCAAAGTATTATAATGAAATTTAATGTCCAGGCATCAATGAAACAGAGGCTTTAAAGGTTTAATGGAAATAAAAGTTAACAGGAAGTTAACTTTTGGCTGGTTCCTATCTAAAGATAGTAGCATATACAATACCCTCACTTAAACATTTCTAAAACCAAAAATTCAAACATACAGCTCTGCTGGCGTTTTGGACATAAACACAGATGCAAAACTAAATAGCAGCAACATTTGAAAGGTTAGTGAAGTTTGGCTAGCTGACATTTATTAATGTGCTACCTGGTGGCTAACTAGAGAGCTATGGCTAGGCTAACATAAACACATTAGCACAGAAGATAGAGGATGAGAGTTAAAATTTTCCTCTAAAAAATAATTTCAAGGGGTCCCTGGTGGGCAGAGAATCACAAATCATATGGCAGAAAGAATACCGCAAAAACAGGCCAAACTTGAGATGATCAGATGCACAAAATGAGGTTAGTCATCAATATGCAGCTGCATGGTTTGGATTACTTTGCCTGAGAGCAATTCTTTTCTTAAGCCAAGAATGACCGCTGAATATTTTTAATGATAATAAAAATAATGGATTGCATTTATATAGCACTTTTTTTGACAAAGCGCGTTACAATTGCACTATTCATTCACACACTGGTGGAGGCAAACCACAGTTGTAGCCACAGCTGCCCTGGTGCAGACTGACAGAAGAGAGGCTGCCATATCATGCCATCGGCCCCTCTGGCCAACACCAGTAGGCGGTAGGGTGAAGTGTCTTGCCCAAGGACACAACGACCAGGACAGAGAGAGCAGGGGATCGAACCGGCAACCTTCCGGTTACAAGATGAGCTTCCCAACCCCCTGAACCACGGTCGCCCCCGCGGCTCTTTTAGTGGCTAGTTTCTATTAAATAACAGCAAAAGGCAGCCAAAATAACCAGGCAGACCTTTAAACTGTCATGGATTTTGAGTTTATTTTAATATTCTAGGCTTGAGGAAGATTATTTAAGTTCAAGGTTCAAGTTTGGTTTTGAGTTTTGGTTTTTCTAATGTCTTTGAGTTTATTTATACGTTCCCCTGTCATCTCTTTGTCAGATCATGACATAAACACGTTTGATATATAATCACTTAAGCAGGTAAATTATTTCTGCATCTTTACACATCTTTATCTATAGCAAATAATGCAGTGGGAAAAAGCAGATAATTTGTTATAACTTGGGGTTGTGGGTTAATGTATATGTATTCATTTTTGTAGAAATTATACAGCACATTTAGAACAACAACATGAGAGTGGACTAAAAATTTTCAAAAGCTAAATGCCATGAATATTGTGTTTTTTATAGTATGTAATGTGTCAAACATAAGGCCAGGGACCAGAAATGGCTCGCTAGAGACTCCGAACTGGCCCACTGGTTGGCTTTGGAAAATGTAAAGGAAGGAATAAATTTTGGACTTTTAACTGTATTTTCATAAGTTCTACGGCTTTTGCTACTGAGAAAGACCTTCCCCATTGCTATTCATACTACACTAAAGTAAAAAAAGAAACAGATGAACAATGAAATAAAAGAAAGTTCCCATTTTTCACCATCTACTATAGAAATTTCTGTCAAGTCTGGGAATGAGTTAACAGATCTTTTTTTGTAATTTTATATTTATTCCTTAAAATTTAAGTTCAAAGAATCATCCTGACAGACAAAAAAAAATCTTATATTAAAATATATCTGGGTTTAAATGTGTAGTTAAACTTCTTTACATTGACAGAAAGGGTCACTTAATTGGTCTGGGTTTTTTTTTTTTAATTCTTGTTACATGTGTGATGTGAAAACATTGTTTGGTTTTGAGTGCAGTAACGCTGTTCTGATACTGATACAACCCAAAGAGTTGGGTTTTGTGAGGAGCTGTGATTTGATTTTTGACAAAAAGAAGGGAAGCAAGAAATTAGAATAGAGAAATTTGTTTATGTAGTACTTTTCAAGACAACGAACAGTAACAAAATGTTTTCAGAGAAAATCGGTCCACACCAAAATACAAAATGGAAAGATGACCTGAGCAAAGTGACACAAAACACAAACACAACCCATCTGTTAGAACAGACAAGTTTTAAACTACTTTTTGAAGGAGGTCACAGAATAAAGAGTGAGAAGAAGCAGTTCCAAAGTTTCCGAGCTAAGGTTTGGAAGCCATAATCCTCCTTATTTTTCAGACTGGTACGCAGGATCACAAGAAGCCCCTAATCTGACGACCTAAGCGCCCGGCTTGTAGTATAGAGGTGAAGTAATTCAGTAATGCAGGTGGGGGCCTCACCTGTAAGGCCATAAAATTGAGAACTGAAATTTTAAACTGAAACATAAAACAATCAGAAAGCCAGTGCAAAAGCTCTAAAAGTGGGGTGATATGTGAAGATTTATGAGAATGAGTTAAAAGCCTCATGGCAGCACTTCGGACAGATTAATAGATAAATGTGCCTCCAATGTGATTCAGACAAGAAAATAGTGCATTGCAATAATCCAAGCAAGAATTATTCCTAGTAATCAGGAATAATCCTTAAATGGGTCAAGTAAAAGAAAAGATGGCAATCTTTTACACTTTATATTTTAGTCAATTGAATTAACTTTAGATTTGGTGTACTATAATCTAATGATATCTACTAAAAAGAAGAATTTAGTTGCCTAAATTATACCTGAAAATAAATAACGTATTAACAAAAGACTATGACTGAAAAAAGAATCAAAATTTGCTGTCAAATGTAACACTGATACCACAGAAGGAGCAACAGAGTCAACATTTTCACAAATGGGTTCATTGAAGGTTTCTTTTGAATTAGCATTTCAGAAACATCCTCCAAGGAAACTGGGTGAAAAGAGTCCATGGTGTGGGATCATGACTAAAGGCACTATCAAATGGAATTATAGGTTCTCTAATATAATTAATTTAATTTAAGATGAATAACAATAAATAAATAAATTACATTTATTCTGTTTCACCAACCTGTCTCTGGTATGGGTCAAGGCAGATATGCTCTTTCATATCACAGGCTACATTTACGGCACCCAGGGCAGCAGGGAAAATATTCCAAAACAAAGTGAACCAACCCAAAGGGCTTTTATCTATCCATCTATCCTGAGATCTCTGTGTGTGAACTTTTGACTCTGTGTTACCACCTGGGGAATTCTATGTAATTGGTTTCCAGCAGTGATTACTGAGTCAGTGAACTGAATCTACGCTTTCTAAATGAGCACATGTAAAGAGAGTTCAGTGTAGAGTTTTCACAAAAAGTTCTCTTTAAAAGAACCAAACTTCATCCTGTTTGAGTTGTAGAAAAAAATGGTAAAAACATAAAGAGAATTCAGATTTTTTTTTTTCATTTTGATGACATTTGAAAGAAAACTAATTTCTCTTTCTGAGCCACTTCAAATTTAATGAGGCCCTCATGCCAGCGTTTTAGCTTCCACACCTCCCAGTATGCAACAGTCCATTTTAGATGCAATCTGTAAAAGGAGGACATTCCCCTTCCATTTAAAATAAAAGCTGCACCAACACATTTCAACTTTTACTTTGAAGGTCAAGTAAAATGCAAGCCTTGCATCACACTGTTCACACTTTCACTGCTACTTGTTGAGAAATTGGAGAGTATTTTTAGACAAATTTACTTTCTCCATGCAAATTACACGCAACTGTAACAAACTGCTAGGAAGGAGGGTTTAGACATAGCATCGTATCGTTATATAGGAAGACCATATATATATATACATATATATACATATACATACACATACACATATATATATATATATATATATATACACATACATATATATATATATATATATATATATATACACATACACATATATATATATATATATACACATACACATACACATATATATATATATATATACACATACACATACACATATATATATATATATATATATACACATACACATATATATATATATATATACACATACACATATATATATATATATATACACATACACATATATATATATATATATATATATATATATATATATATATATATATATATATATATATATATATATACATACATATATATATATACATACATACATATACACATATATATATATATATATATATATATATATATATGTATTAGAGATGGACCGATCCGATATTACGTATCGGTATCGGTCCGATACTGACCTAAATTACTGGATCGGATATCGGCGAGAAATAAAAAATGTAATTCGATCCATTAAATATCAAAAAAGCACCTCACAAAACTTGCAACACGGTGTAACTCGGCTCATAACCGCAGCACGTCGGAGCAGTATGCATCACGTGATAGAGCGGCTGTGTGTATTTGTAGCCTCGCTACCAAACCAGCATTTCATCTCCGAGGAAGTTATCCCAGAGAGAAGTAAAGCAAGTGTGTAAGTTCATCTCTGAATGTTTGTAAAGCGTCCCCATGTTAAGCTTAACAACCGATATATGGAGCCTCTTCTCTCTCCCTCTCCTGCTGCTACTTCAATCGTGAAACTGCTTAATGATCAGCTGATCGGCTTTTCTGTGGCGAGTCCCTCTCTCTTCTTTGTTTTTATTACTTTCTAGACCAGGATCCTTTTCTACGTAGCTGACGGCTGGTAAATGTGCAGGGGCGGATCTAGCAAAGTTTAGCCAGGGGGGCCGATAGGGCATGAACAGGAAAAAGGGGGCACAAAGACATACTTTTCTTTCTTATTCTCATTTAAAATATCTAGCTTTTAATAAATAATTATCTGAATCTTACACCCAAAGTTTTAATCTGATGTAAAATGTATAGAAGTCCATTGTATATAGTAACTGTTAAGTCTAATATACCCTAGTAAGCTAGTACTTTTTCCTATGGGAAAGTACCATCTGTGAATTCTGTAATTCTGTTGAAGAAAGATGTTGATGTTTAATTATTCTTGAAAAATAATTTATTTCTGTGCATTTTTTTTTCACCCTGCATCAAATTAAAGTTGATTACATTGATTAAGCATCATGAGGTGGAGGGTGGGGGGTGGTTCCCTATTTTTTTTTGCTGGGAGTTTGCAACCCTATTAGTTAGGTTGCTTAACATTTCTGCTAAGTACTCTTTAAAATACCAGAATAGGAAGGATGGAGTAGGTTTAAGTTTATTAGATTGATCAGTGTTGCTGAACTATGAAATATTTTGGGCGCAGTGTATTTTTTACATACAGGTATAACAGAATAGCTTTAGTGTTGTTGTTTATTTAAACTTGAGTATGAACTTATACAAAATCCAGCAAGATATTAAAAAACAGTTTTATTGATTAAAAAACACACTATATCGGATTCATATCGGTATCGGCAGATATCCAAATTTATGATATCGGTATCGGACATAAAAAAGTGGTATCGTGCCATCTCTAATACATATATATACATATGTATATATATATATATATATATATATATGTATGTGTGTGTGTGTGTGTGTGTGTGTGTGTGTGTGTGTGTGTGTAGGAGGTTTAGCTTCATTGCCAGATCTTATCATGTTTCTCACTGCCGTTGCATGTCATCTGTCAAAAGCGTGCTTGATACTTGCAAGAGGTTACACAGATTGAGTCTTTTCTGTTTGTAGTGCTCAGGTTTTACTTATTTGTCATTGCATGGACATGAACGTGGTCAATCAGAGCTTCTCAAATGTGACTTAAAATAGATCTTGCACTTTTCCCCTCATCCTCTTCTTTTTGTCATCCCCCCTCTTACACGCTCCTTTTCCTCCTCTGTTTCTAAGAATATTCCCATCCTTCGTTAGAATCAGTCTTCTCCTCACCCCTGCTGTCTGTGTGCCCTGAACTGGCTTATATAATTGTTTCATCGCATCATTTGCAACAAGTCTGAACAATTTTGCTCTGTTTTATACAAGCAATGACATCTGTGCTGTAATTATGTTTAACTTGTGCCATCTGTGGTTACCATTATGCATTTCGGTGAAAGTGTGTTTAACTGAGTGTGAATGTGTTTAGAGGTTTGCAAAACAACAAATGACATATGCAAATGGTATCAAATTAGGTCAAAATTGTTTAAGGTTTTGACATAAGATCAATTCAAATAAATAGATTTAGGATGGTGAATGGCATTTGGTGTTTTAGCAAATCTGAAACAAATGTATTTTAACAAACACTTTTATTTAGTTGATGCTGTAAAACTGCTTTGATTTGCATGTTTTTGAGACAAGTATGCTTGTAATGTTAAAACAGGAAATACTGTTGCTTAACAGTATTTTAACCGCATAATGAGATGTTTCTGGATATTTTTAATAAACTTGAGCTCAGTGGTAGATGGCAGACATAGGTAGACTGGTGGAATAAAGCCACAAAATCCCACAGGAAATAGTGAGCACCACCTTAAAGACAGAGTTTTTTCCTTGTTGTGATCAGAAATGCAGCAGACTGGATATTTTTCAGAGATCACTGTAGCGTGAAAGGACATAAAAGACCAGCTATATATAAAAGAAAATTCTTAGCTGTAGTGAGTCTGCTGAAGCAGCATGGTCTGAAATGTACAATGTTGTGTGGTGGATTTGGTTTGTGGCAAAAGTCATCTACAATAGCAGATAAAGAAGTCATATGGGAGACAATGAGATACAAGAGAAAAATAGGACTGGTATCTTTGTTCAAAGATATCTGGAGCTATAAGCACATGAATATGGTAGGCAGTGTTTTCTGATATACTGGTTTGATTACATGTTAATACTAGATGTGTAATCGCTGGTGTGTGGCAGAATATATCTGTAGTCTGATATTTCAGTTACATTGTACTCAAAACTATTGCTTCATGTTAATTAGGGCCACGGTTCATGTTTTCTGAGTGCACAGAACAGCAACTTGCCAAGTTTGTCCTTTAATACGTCACCCATCTGTAAATTATTGACAGCTGACAGCTAATAATTAAGCTTTGTATTTTCTGTTAGAATTTGTTTTGAAACCGCTGAGTACGCTTTTTCAATCAGCAGGGTCAGCCATCCAATTAGCTCGTTGTTGAGGCTAATAGTGACTTTGGAAATTATTGAGTTTTGTGCGAACAGGCCGGAAGATAAAGTGCAGGGTCGTGTTTGATAACTCAAAAAGGGAGCTTTTCTGGGATACTGCAACGTATTAACTGAGCTTGCTGTTTGTGTCACAGGCATATCTCAGTGAAATACTGGTGAAGGAATGTACTCATTTGATAAAACCACTGATAAATTCACACTTTCAGTCAGCATTTTCAGATTAGATGGGAAGCGAGTGGTGCTGCTTGCCACATGGTCTTGTATATCTGTACCAATATAAGGTATCTTCTACCATAATCATATATGGTTGGGTTGTATATCACTTAAGTCTGTGGATCTTATATTGGAGAAGGATTTTTTTTTTTAATGAAATCATAAAAAATACTTGCGGCCAGCAATGCTACGCCTCAGCTTACTAGTACACTCACCTATCGGATCAATTTCAAAATACTATGAGACACATCACAGGATTTTCAGAAAACTTGACTTCAGACCTTTAGGTCAGCGGTCCCCAACCCCCGGGCCAAGTCGTTTGGTACCAGGCCGCGAGAGTTGAGGCTCAGGTGTGGAATTTAGGGTTTTTATCGGTTTTTAGCATTATTATTATTATTTTTTATCGTTTTTGTCGTTAACTCGGTTTCCCTGGGTCTTTTTCCATGTGTTATGAATAAATCTTCTTTTTTTGGTACCGGTACTGGTTTTATTTTATTGTATTTATCCGCGACAACTTTAAGGCCGGTCCGTGAAAATATTGTCGGACATAAACCGGTCCGTGGTTGGGGACCACTGCTTTAGGTCAAGGTCACTGAGATTAAAATCCATTCAAGATTTTTAGTACATGTACCTATGGTTTCAATTTGAACATCCTTTGTACCCTCATTCTCAAGTTACTGCATTCAGAAACCTGGATGTCCATGCCGCCCACCCACCCAGCGGGGAGACAACAATACCACATCAGCTTTTTACAGCTGAAGGGTAACAATTTAAAACAGTGTGAATGTGGAAAAAATAAATAAATAAGTAAAAATACACCATTCTTTGTGCTTTGTAACTAATTTCAACTTCAAAGTCTTCATGACAGTAAATGTGTACACCTGTGTCACCAAGAGCTTTGCAGTCACCACCATAAGACGCAGAGAAACATGGCCACAGGCTAGTGGTGCTTCTTGTCAGTGAATAAATTCCAAAAATGAACAGATGTTCCCAGCTTCCCTGCTCACACTGCAGAACAGATAGCACAATTCGTAAAGGAAATAAATGAACATGTTTAATGTACATCTTCTCTCGGGACTGCCGTTATGCACTGGATGTCTTCTCCCTGAAGCCCATTACATCCACACAGACATATATTACTTAGTTTGAGGACACACATTAGTCATGTCCACAAGATGGTTTTAAGTGTGAAAATTGGATTCACGTTAAATGGGACATGAGAAAGAGGCAACAGGGAGAAATGGCACTCGTCCAAACACTGATATTGGACACATACCATTGACTGTGTTGCACTGCAGTAACACGAGCGTCAGAAATGCTCACTGTAGACAGCTTCATACCTCTAGTGGAGTATGCTCTCTGCCCTATTTGGTCTACTTTTGTTGGCCTAAAAAAGAAGAGAAGCATGCTCAAGAATGAAATAGAAAGTCTTCTTGGGGACAAAGTAAAAATCAACATTCACTCAATGATTTAACATGGCAGATGCCCTAAAACAAGGGGAGATCGTTTGCAAGAAATACAGGTATCTTGTGTATGTATAAAGCACTTTCTAGCAGAACATTTTTTTAAGATGTATGCCCATGAATAATACATTACAACAGTTACAACCTTCCTCCTAAGGCTGGTTCACCTACTCAGATGAAAAAGTCAGATTTGTTATGTAACTTGAACAAGGTTAAATACCCCCAGATCCTCGTTTAGACAGCCTACAGAATGACATCAATGCTGAAGCATTTTTCAAAAAAAATTAAATGTCTATCAATTCTGACATTTAGACACTGTATGGATTAGTGCAGGTTGATTTGATTTGTGACATACATTTCACTACACTGCATCATTAAACATGTTCTCCCAAGAAAGCCTTGGAGGTGCTTTCAAGCTTCAGTAATCAATATTTTTATATTAACCACAGATCAAATAATGTGAAAGGTGTCGCTTGTAGTTATAAACCCGACCCACTCAGCAATTCTGCACACCTCGGTTGCATTAGTAGTGCCCTTCAGCTCATTGTTCTGGGTTTTACAGCCTGTAAGTTTTTAGTCGGGTGTCAGCACTCTCATTAGAGGTTTTTTCAGCATAAAAAGCTCTTTGGAGTCGACCCGGCATCCGATGGCAGACAGATAAATTTATAATCAAAAACATTTAAATGCTCAAGAGCCACATAAAAACTTGACTTGTGTTAATGTTATGCTAATTCAAGTTAGATACTTATATTTTCTATGAGTTTGTGAGGTTCAGCTAATATAAGTTAGTTTCTTTTTATGTAAAAATGTTTAAAAAGTCACTAAGACCAGCGGTCCCCAACCCCCGGGCCTCGGACCGGTACCGGTCCGTGAGTCGTTTGGTACCGGGCCGCGAGAGTTGAGGCTCAGGTGTGAAATGTATGGTTTTCAGGGTTTTTATCGGTTTTCAGCGTTATTTTGTTATCGTTTTTATCGTTAACTCTGTTTTCCTGGGTCTTTTCACGTGTGTTATGAATAAATCTTCTTTTTTTCGGTACCGGTATTAGTTTTATTTTGTTGTATTTATCCGCGACACCTTAAAGGCCGGTCCGTGAAAATATTGTCGGGCATAAACCGGTCCGTGGCGCAAAAAAGGTTGGGGACCACCGACTAAGACCAAGAAACAAATGTGAAAAACAAATGTGAAAAAGTGGCTTTTCACAGGACAACTAAGTACACTTATGCTGCCTCCACAGAAATATAGAGGATAAGTAGCAGCCAGCTGCTGCTAATCAAATGCATTTGATTAAGTGACCATCAGCAAGTTTGAGCACCTCTATAAAAACAGACATTTTGGCAGTTTGATGGTCTGGAGCATTCAGCTGTGTGTTAACACAATACCACAAAAAGTCTTTACTGCTTGAACACTTTTATTTGTAATATATCATATTTATAATATAAAGAATTAGCAAATATGACTTAAAAAATCCTTTGGATATTAATTTTCAGCCAAAGCATAGGCAACTAAAATATGTCTCATTAATCTGATTTAGCTTACTGAAAGCTCTTACCACACTACCGGTCATAGGCAGTGTGTTAAATATATGCAGAGCAATACAGGCTTTGTTTATGTGGGTTATAATGATAATGTAATATTATTACAAAATAAATAGCACAAAAAAAAGGAAAAACAGTCAATTTTCCAAGGGGTCTCCTGCCATTACACACATTTTTGACATAAAAGGATTCACCTCCTTCTTCAGATATCAGTGGGGCTGGTTCAGTGTCAGGAGTTTGGGTTTGTTACATTCTCTCTTTACTGCCATTCTTTGTCTTTTTCCACTATTTGAACTGTTACACTGGGCTCATCTCAAAAGACTAGTAAAAAAAAATGGTGCTCAAACATATAGGGTGGCTGTAGCTCAGGTGGTAGAGTAGGTCACCTGCTAATTGGAAGGATGATACTTTGATCTCTGTCTGCTTCAGTCTACATGCCAAATATTCTGGGGCATCTTTGGGCAAGATACTAACCCCAAGTTTCTCTCCAGTGCATCCATCGGAGTATGAATGCATGTGAATGTAAGATAGAAAGCACTTACATAGAAAGACCATACAAAAAAGGCAAGATGTGTAAAGTGCTTTCATTTCTAAAGTAGAATCACTGTGGAGATTGCTTTACGGTCTCTGTTGGCTGGTTTCCATCTTTGCTGGTGTTGTGTCCTTACCTAAATGCTAAGAGAAATAACATATCCTGTCCTCATAAGGATAGGTGGGGGGACCTGTAGCCTTTAAGTTTATATTGTTTAAATGGTAATTAGGAGACAATGCATTTCAGGTAATTTTATGGAGAAATGCGCAAGTAATTTGACAAGTATATGTAATGAATTACTTTCTTGTGGGAGTAATTAAGTAACAAAATGCATTACTTTGAAGAAAAGCATTCTGTGTCATTTGTATAATACATGACCCCAACCATGATCCAAACAAAGAAGGGAAATACTTCTAACATCCACAAAGGTTTGACCACACAGCATGCAATCAATTTGCGCAAATGTAATGTCTTTGATACGCTGCTTGGTGATGGTGGTGACTCTCAGAGCCAATGAGAATCTAATGAGAATTTATAAGAGAACTGATAAGGAATCAAATCGATAAGAGATATTGATAAGTTCTGGAGAGAGGAATACTCTTGCAATACCCCATCTAGTCTTTCCTGTCTGTGCTGTTGCTCCCTGACAATGAGTGTCAGTAGCTGTAGTGAGGCTGGCTACCTGTTTGAGGATCAGAGTGCACGGGGAAGTGGAACTGATTGCATTTCAAGCACTGCAAAGTCACAGTTAAACACTGACTAAGTCTTGTTCTGCAGCTCGCAGCTCAGCCTCAAACGGAGAAGGATTGAGGAGTGGGCAGGCTGACGAGATAACTAATAGAAGAAAAAAAGGGGATCTTTTCTTGCCTCTACTTTATTCAAATCATAACAGACTGCTGATAGAGATGCATTTGTTGCAGGAAGAGAAAGACTGTGTCTGCTTGAGAAATGTGTGCTGTTAATTCTGAGAATATACTGTGCTTTTGATACATCATCTTCTCTGTTTGTGTGTGAAAAGAAATGAGTGTACTTAAATTGGATGAGACATATTCAGGCAACATGCATCAAAATAGCAAATCTCACCATCGGCGACCTTCTCTCCCTCACTCCTCTCCTCCATTCCCCCAAATCCAATGTGCTGTCGGTACACAAACACAAACTCAATCTGCTTCTAATGATTGTTTTATTGACGAGGCGAGGGTCTATTCACTCACGCAGGCCTGCAACAACTACAGGCCAAATCAGCTGGAGAGGGGGCGGGAAAAGACATTGAACAAGCCGAAGGAGAGCCACCGGGAGACCATCTGAGCTGTATTCTCAACTAAATAATAGTCTGGACTAAATAATGGTGAACTTGGCAGGGCTTCAGTGCCAAGTACTTCCCAGCCAAAATACAGAAAAAGTCTTCTGCTTGAATGTGATGTACAAGTGGATCTGATTCAGCAGCATCTCCTTTAGTTTTCACCATTTCTATATGGTTAAAAAGTTGCCGTATTTATTTAGTTTTTTTATGCTTATGTATAGTGCTGTAATTTGTTTGTTGGGGTGCTAGGTTCTGAGAAGGGATTAAAGTGGGATTTGGCAGGTGGGGAACCCTAAGATCGGGTGTAGCGGTGCAGTATGTGGAAAAGAATTGCTTAGAATAAGTCACATTAAAACTACAGGCTGTAATCTGCTGACCTGTGCCGCCACTCTGATATTCTATCCTTTTTGTGGATTTGGCCAACAGAATTCAACAAGAAACAGACATTACATGAGCTATCATTACTTGCAACTCCCAGACAGCACAAAGCTAGAATAAGAGATAGCATTCAGGTGGTGAATATCAGTCATCATCTGCTAATTTTGATGTAACCTCACATGAAAACTGCAGTCTGCTTTGCACCAATCTAATCCAAATATCACCTCAGTACTTATAACTAACCAGTTAAGCCTGCACTATTAAACTGCAGAGTGTAGTATTTTCATGCAACCTCTGGATAGTACAAAATTAGCAAATATCAGCAATCATCTAGCCCAGTGGTCCCCAATCCCCGGGCCACGGACCAGTACCGGTCCGTGAGTTGTTTGGTACCGGGCCGTGAGAGTTGAGGCTCAGGTGTGAAATTTATGGTTTTCAGGGTTTTTATCGTTATTTTTTAAAATCATTTTTATTGTTAACTCGGTTTCCCTGGGTCTTTTCCCGTGTGTTATGAATAAATCTTCTTTTTTTTGGTACTGGCTTTATTTTGTTGTATTTATCCGTGACACCTTAAAGGCTGGTCCATGAAAATATTGTCAGAAATAAACTGGTCCGTGCCGCAAAAAAGGTTGGGGAATGCTGATCTAGCCTATAAGATCCACTCCAACTAGAAAACAAAACCTCTCAAAATTATACATTACAACTAAGCTTTAACCCTCGACTTTCAAATTTCAATTACTAAGTGGTCCTTACTTTTGAAAATAATATCTCAACCTCAGTTTATGCTCTTTATTTACATTTGCCCCTTGAACATACCAGAGGGACAATAAGGAAAAGGGCATGTGTTGAAGGTATCCAGGCTGTTGGAGGCCATGGTTTTCTTATTACTGAGCAAGTCATCAACTGCAAGCAATGCCAGGCTGCAGGGTGCTGAAAATTAACTCAACAGTAATGTGCATTAACCTGTCAAATTTAACTGCTCACTACTTGAAAGTGCCAAAATGCCATTCCAGATCATTCAGGCCTATAACCATAAACTGTACGGATACCTATGAATACATGCAAATAACATACAAATAAAATGCTAGTTGACAGGTTTTAGTCCATTAGCAGCACAACAAACCATATGATCTATGATATAACTGGATTCAAATGCTCCGTCACAAACACAGTCGAAAGTTCACTGACTTAAATTAGCGAAAGTGATGTCCGGCAGGCATCTACTGACTCTGTAGACCCTAGAATCTACCAAATCAAAGATGCAGAGCTACCTGATGTTGACAACTTCTTGTGAGTGAAGGAGTAGCTAAAAGTAGCCGTCTTTTAGAGTCACTGCTGTTTCAGAGGCCTCGGTAAGCTGTGTGAAACATTATACCTGTGAAGCATTAGTATATTATGTTAACAATGTAGCAGTACAGCAGACATCCTGATATTTCAGATCACCACTGTGAATAACTATATGTCTATAGAGTAGTTTTGATGATTTCAGAAATAAACTTCAGACCACACTCGAGTAATGAGACGTTTCTCTGTGAGCTGCATACTGTTTTCACTTTATACCTTTCTGACACCCATTTCCATGATGGAACCCCCACTGTGATAAATCCTGTACTTGGACCATTTCTCACAAGGATTAAAGCTTTTCGAGCCATGTAAACTTTCAGTGTGAGCCTGCAGCGATTATCATATCCAAGAATAATTCTTGACAGCTGGCCTCAGCTATCATAATAAGATTATATCTCCATGAGATGCAAGCACAGCTACCATTACCCAACCGTCTTCAATTAAACTTAAGAAGTGTGCATCGTAACAAGCATTACAGAGACTTGTAAAATTTATGCAGTTACACTTGATGTCTGACGAGTTATCGCTTCTTTTCTCTCAACGCACGCACACTGTCGATGCGTGGCGTGACAGTTGTGAGATCTGAAATCATTTTGTTATTCAGCCCAACACAGCACAGTTTTAACCTACATGATCCCGAGACAACTGTGCATTTGATTTGTATTTCGTGTTGGCCACGCCCTCAGCAAATTTACAGCATCCAGTGCCTCGTGCTAAATATTGCAGATTGAATCACAAATTGCCTTTGTCCACGGGACTTTTATTTTGACACGAGGAGCATGCTGCATAAATATTGGATAAGAGTGATGCTAGTATAAACACCTATTATTTATTCATGAACGTCTCCTGAAACATGTCTTGAACCTTTTAAGAAAGTGCTTTGCAAACTCATTTCAAAGAAAGGAGATTCAATCTTTCATTTCAAAAGGGACTGGTAATCTCAACACTGGAAACTAAAGTGTAGCTCACACACACACACACACTAAAAAATTGCAAACCATCTGATCCCTATATCTCTGAAAACTGCAAAGATCAGACAGAGGCACATGCCTGGCCTCAGAGATGAAAACGCTGGGGAAGAAATAAGATATATGTACGTGTATATGTATGTATATATATATATATATATATATATATATATATATATATATATATATTTATTTTTTTAATTTATCGGGCCTGTGTATCTGTACGATAAATAAGCACCATTTGAGTTTTCTGCAGAGAAAAACGCATAGCTCCTTATGTCAGTACAGACAGCTTTCTGAATTAATGAAACATGTCAGAAGTTTTCTGCTAAAATCTCTTTATTGGTCAGAGGTAAGCCTCTGCAGTGCAGTGAATTAAAAACACATTTCCGTTAAAGGTCAACTTGCAGATAAAATCAACAAACTTTGTCACGGATTAAGATGTGCAATCGTTAAGGTGGATGTTCCGACTATGCTGTACCCGTATTGTGTATTCACCCTCAGCTTGTGCATTTGAATAATGATGTGCATCAGGGGGGGAAAAAAACCCCACACTTGGTATCATTTCTCTGTATCTTGCTGCATTCTCCTGCAGATGCCCCTCTAAACACAGCCACTCAGTCCTCTCACATGTCCTCATAGTGTTGGGGAGAGAGGTGGGGAAAAGTCCTCTTCACCAGAAACAGGGAACCAACATCCATAGATTTTTTTTATTTATACATCTGGGGAAAAATACATCAAAGTGTGTGTTTGTGACACGGCAAGATAGACTATGTGTGTAGTAGTGCATGTTTGTGTCGCTGCTGTAGTGGCTCAGAAAGAATGAAGTTGCTGACTGGTGCTGGAACAGGCCTTGTAAATCTGCTTTTATACCCCCCCCCCCCCCCCCCCCCCCCTTTTTTTTTTTTTCCCCTCTATCATCTCATTGTCTCCTTTTTAGATGTTTGAGCCCTTCCAAGAGAGAATCACTGATTAGGGAGTGCGTGTATGTAGGTGCTTTTCTCTTTCACAGAAAGTGAAGGACAAGGTTGAGAAATAGGTGCCTTTCTTCCCATGGTGTCACCATTTTTGGGGGGTGTATGTGTGTCACTCAGCTTAAGTAAATAAAGCCCTCATGCGTGCTGTTGTGTTGCAAGCTCGCGTGGGTATTTGTGGTGTTTTGTAAGAGCAAGAGGATCAAAAATTCCTCTCAAAAGCTTCCCTCCCTCTCTTCTTTTTGCAGCCTCGTTTTGACGCCGAGTGCCAGCGCTGCCAGCAGATCCGCTTTGTACTGTATGTCTTTGTGTAGAAACCAACACCCTGCATTTGCCCATTACACTGCAACTTCAATGCACAGCATGTAGCATATTTGTCCAAATTCAGTAAATGTTGAAGTCCTGTGTTTTGCTGCCATTTGCAGCAGTCGTCTTGTGGATGATAGGGGCTACTGAGAGTAGCTTTGACACAAAACGGTGACAATAAAGGGAATAAAAACACAATGTGTTCATTCATTCATTCAAAAAAAGTACTGACTATAGTAGATTAGTAGTCTATCGCCTCACTCTTAAATGCTCTACTTTGTGGATATCTTCTGTAAAAGCAATAAAATGCTATTGAAATGATTTCCTTGCTTATCAAATCAGTCGGTGACCTCTGAATAAAAGGATGAAGTGTGGGAAGGTCTGAACATGTCACTTGTCTGGATATGTGATGTCTAGACAACTAATACCTGGTGGGAGCCACTGTGTCTATATGCAGTGTAGGTCTTCATAAGTCTGCTCATTATGATGGATAGGCTGATGCACCGGCAGCAAGCGTCTTTATTGCAGTTACAGTGAATGCATTTCTACACTGTGACACATCTACTGCTCAGCTTTCCTCTAAAGTGAGGAGGAAGAGAAGCAGAGGGGGGAAAGATAGAATGTATAAATTAAAATATCTGGGCCTTTTTCCCCCCCTTATGATTAGTCTTGCTTATGTTTTGGCATGTACAAATCTAGGGGTAAAAATTTAGGACTGAGTGGGACTTTCAAATGAAAAATAAAGATTATGACTGCAGTCTGGTTGTTTAGAATGGTTCATATAGGAATGTAATGTTATGTGTAGCCAGTACGATATATCTGAGTGCTGCATAAACAACTCTATCCCCTTGTTTGATGTAGCTTATCGGATCGACGGTACTGCAGCACTGCTGAGAGGCTAACTCTGTTCAGGGAGAATGACAGCATGCATTTATCACAAGTCTCTGCAAATTAACATGCTAGCGTGCACTGAGCTGCTAGCAGTTGCTCCTGGGGCACCTGAGTTGTTATTGTGCATTGAGTGAAGGTATTATCATTGCCCTGACTTGGCGCTCTGACAGAGGTTAGGGCTAATCATCCTCTGCGGGGGAATCAATAGCCAGCACAATTCACTGGGAAGGGCCTGGAGGAAAAGAAGAAAGCAGGAGAAGGGAGGCTGATATATATAAAAAAAACACACAAGGTGTTGTTAAAGCATGTTGACAGTTTTAGAATAGCATGCTTATTAAAAATATTGCTTAATACTGATGACATTTTTGCAAAGCACATTTTCATATAGACTTATACCCTTCTAGGTAGCTCTCTGGTAAAGTCAAATTATTTAATGTTTTTGTTACTGATGTGAGTAACTGCAGCATTCCTTGTTGATACATTCAAATAAATTTTTAGACCTAAGATGTTAAAAGGCTAATTCATACCCTTATAGAGTTAATCAAATTTCCCTTGCTGCGTGGTTCATACATTTGAAAATAATCTCTCACCCTCCTCTCCTGTTTTTCTTACATTGTTCTTGAACGACTTCCACATATTAACCATTTTTTTCCTCTTCATGAGAACTACAGCAACTGTACATTAACCAGCAGACACACTGTGTGACCAAGTGCACAGAAACTGTTTTGTGTTTGTTGATTTTTATTGAGCTATTTGAAAAGTTGTATTTTAAATTACATGCCTTAAAAAAGCGTCACTCGGTTTCTGCTCGCTAAACTTCTGTACCACTAGCTTTTGAAGTACTGTCAAAACAGCTTTATTTACATTTGCCCCTTGAACATACCACAAATGCAATAAAGAAAAAGAGATGTGTTGAGGGTATTCAGGCTGTGAGAGGCCATGGTTTTCCTATTACTGAGCAAGTCATCAACTGGCTTGATGTTATCCTCATGGAACATATTTTTTAGTTTGCTATGCAGTCTTGAGTCTGCAATTATTTGAATGAATATATTTATGTGATAAATCAAAAAGCAAAAGTTTACATTATGTCACTTAAAAAGAACCAACTAATAAATTGCTGTGCAAAAGCTTCAAGTTAACCATCATTTCTTCAGATTTTGCGTTTGCTCTTCAGCAGCAGGTCTCCATGTGTTCAGGCCTTTTAAATATTATTTTTGGACATTGGCTGCTTTGTTACTCATTTTCAGTCTTTGCATCTGACCATTTTTTAGAGAAATGTGTGTTAAGCAACTTAACGCTGACGTATGAATCATTCAAGTATTAAAAAGGCCAGTGTTGTGTACTAGCAGTCTGCCACAAAAACACATAATTTGTTCAATTCCAATTTCTTCATATAAATCTACAAAAAATGCCAAGGATAACACAGTTTGACAGGCATAAAATAGAAAAGAGCTATTAGCTGAATTCTTGGCATATCTCAGCATGGTGTGCAGTCTGTCCTCAAAAATCTGAGGAAACTGGACAAGTGGAGGATGAAAGAAGAAGCGGCAGCGTTAAAAAAAATAAATAAATCTGAAAATCAATGGAAACAGGTCTTATGGAGTGACGAGTCCAAATTTAAAATTTTGGGTTCAACTTGTTGGAGGAGAGAGGTATGTCTCCTACAGTGAATGTTATTAGCCATCTCCTAAACCCGATGGCGTTTTGGGGCTGGATTTTAGCCAGTGGTGTAGGGGATGTTGTCAAAATGGATGGATTTATTAATGCAGAATGAACCACCATGCATTACCGTCTGGAAAGCATCTGATTGGCAAAGGCTTATTTTTCATTATTACAATGATCCCAAAAACGCTAGGAAAAACGCATCCAATTAGTCATGGATTGACCTGCTCAGAGGCCGGACCTCATCATTATTAAAACAGTGTAGGTTCATCTTAACAGAAAATGGAACATAAGGCAGCCAAAGAAGAGCTTTGAATATCCTTCAAGTAGCCTGGAAAACTATTCCTGAAAACTACTTAAAGAAATAATAAGAAAACCTGCTCAAGAAAGTTCAGGCTATGTTGAAGAATAGAGGTGGTCATACCTCTATGTCCAAGCTTGTTAGAACGAACTCTATTTTTGCCTTATGTCCATAAACAGTAACACAAAATAAAACAATACTGGCAATTTTTAAAAGATTTTCCCAACATCTAAAAATAATGTTTTCAGCAATGTTTAACAGTGTTCGGCACTTAACTGCTCGCCTCTTTCTTTCGTGCGGGTGTGTAGCATCAGCAGCTAATTAGTCCGATTTTCTCATGTGAGATGTCTTCTCTGGCAGGACACTCTCTAGCTACATAGATCTTCATTTGTCCAAGACTTTTTCGTGTTACTGCCTGATGCTGCATTCAGGTTTGCATCTCTCGTCAGCTGTATTCATGTTTTAGGACGTTGTCTGTATTTGTTTAAAATGATTGCATTTATTGAAATGTGTGAACAGCTTTAAGCAAATGTCACCAGAGAATTCTCATTCTTTAAGGTTGGAAATATTAATGTAATTTGAAAATAGAGCTAATGGATTTAATGGACTGTTGTGCATCCAAAATCATTAAAAGAAGACACTGTTTTGGGTGCTATGTTTTTGGGAATAATGTAAAATTTGAATGTCAGTGTTGATAAATCTTATGCTTAGATATTTCTCTAGAGGGTCAAAAACTCTGTCCAGCTACCATTAAATGCATCATAACTGTTAGCAATTACAAAATATGAATGATTGTAAATTCTACTTGTAAGAATGTTAATTAAAAGTATTTTTAATACATTAGAAACTGTTCATTCACTCAGGTATATTATACTGATAACCGGGTGGCTTTAAGGTCTCTTAATTTGTCAAGAGAAATTAAATGATTCATTCAGCTATTAAAATAACTAAAACATTCAATTCAAGGCTCACAAATGCCTGGAGACACTAAGCCTGCAAAGACTGCTGCTCATGTTTTCTTCAGTGGATTCTTTAATCTGTGATGATGACCTGTCCCAGGTGTGCCCTGCTTCTTTGCAAAGGCAGACTTCCATGACTGAAATGGAAAGGTGGTTAACAGGATGGATGGATAGATGGATGGACAGTACAATCCAAATTGGCAACACTTAATGATGTTTAAAACTGACAGTTCTTCTTATGACATTAAAACAAATTTCCGTTTTACAGCCTCATTAAATGGGTGTTAAAAAGTAATTTACACTGTGTCCTGTGGGAAGGACAATTATGCATGATTGCATTTGTTTTTGATATATACACACATATATATTTAAATATAGTTTGATTTGCCTCTTTGTTTTTCTCTTGCAGTCAAAAGACATTGGACCCAAGCCAGTTTCGATCAAACGGAAATAATCATTATTTTCATACAAGGAATCAAACGGCATAAATCTAGAAAGCGCACTCACTGAGGCAGCAGTGGCAGCCTGCCTGTTTCATTTCATAACGAAAATTAAAGCAGATTAAAATTAAAACCAAAATTTTACCAGGGAATCCATGCATTTCGTTGACAGTGAATTACAAGATCAAAAAGCAAACCCAGCGAAGCGGGTAAAGTCCAGACACAGTCACATGCAGACACACATGTACAAATATTCAAAACAAAAACAAAGAAACTGACAGGAAAGCCAATATAGTGGTCTGTCCCCTCCTGATCTACTGTCTTTCTAACTGCAGCAAAATGTCTGAACCACAGCAAATTAATTGGGCAAACAAAGTGCACGCTGAGGGAAAATTAGACCCCCTGTTTCTGTGTTGCATCCATCATTTTTGCTTTTGTCTGTCTCTTTTAGGTGCTGCTCCGGTGCTTGATGTTGCAGGCAGCAGCTCCCACCTCTAGGGAGAAGAATAGTCTGCGATGCGTTGGTGAATATTTTGTTCTGCCTCATTGGTACAATTTGTTTGTGGAGAGCTGAAAAGTGCCTAGTGAAATATTAGATATTTTTAGGAATGAAATACAAAATAGCCAAAGAGTAAAAAAAACAAACAA
This sequence comes from Pelmatolapia mariae, assembly GCF_036321145.2. Taxonomy (NCBI): domain Eukaryota; kingdom Metazoa; phylum Chordata; class Actinopteri; order Cichliformes; family Cichlidae; genus Pelmatolapia; species Pelmatolapia mariae. Next base: position 8,144,484 of record NC_086240.1, read on the forward strand.
AAAAAAACCAGAGTGAAAACTACTTGAAAGTGCCTGATGATGGTGTGTTAGGGAAGTTTAATGATTCCATCCTTGAAACAAATTTCTTTCATGGCAAATTCACATAATTTGTCAGTCTGAAATTGCAGAATTTATTAGAAGTTAAAGGCAGAAAAGACAAGAACAAAAAACTGTTCAAAGTTTTGAATGTTTACGCCTAGTGCTACATTTGCAATCATACTTCCCAGCACTGCATTGATCAGTCCGACCTCATCTTGTCATGAGCTCGTTTTCCAGATATGAAATGCATGCTGGGATGAATCTCAGAACAAACAAATATGTAAGAAAAACAAATCCCCCCACATGCTTTTTTTTTTTTTGTTCCATGTGCACACGCGCATACAAGCATCGTACGCTGGTGGCAGCGGTGTGACAGACCAAACACCCTGAGTGTGACGGCTAGTAGAAGATTCATGTGTTATAGTGAAGACATGCTGGTAATCCATGTTTGGCAGCCTCACAAAAAATGAATCTGGCTCTACCGTGGCTAGCCTGTATGTCAATACTGAAATATGAATGCAAAAATGAACACATGATAAAGGACATAGTGAGCCGTGTAATTACCATACATAACTCCGAAAGAGATCCTGGAGGGCACTGGTGTTTGATGTGCTCACATATCAGCTCTGTGTGTGTGTGTGTGTGTGTGTGTGTGTGTGTGTGTGTGTGTGTGTGTGTGTGTGTGTGTGAGAGATAGTCATAATACGACAGCTTCTCTTCATACTGTGAGTCACCCACCAACTCAATATGAACAGCCAATGCAAGAACACACACACACACACACACACACACACACACACACACACACACACACACACACACACACACACACACAGATTAAAATGCTAAAACCACAAGCATGCAAAGTGATAAATAATAACCATTTAAAGAAATGAGGTTAGTAAAATCCAAAAATCCTTGTCCTCTGAATTCACATGAACGCATTTTTCTAAATGCAGTCATGCATATCATTGTTAATTTTTATTTATTTATTTATTTATTTAGCCAAGAGAGAGATGAAAATCAACATTTATCATAGGGTGAATACATAGACGGTGACTTGTGATGTCCCATTTTGTTGCCTCAATTTTACCTTTATGACTATTATCTGCTGTTGGAAGGGAGAAGTTCACTTATGTAGCTTAAATGAAAAGCTGCAATGCTAAGTGTTCAGCTAACACTAGCAAGTTTGATAACACAGATGCATTCATAAACTGCATACAGCCATTTAAAAAAGCACAATAAACTGCAGAGCAACCCATGTCATCTGTCAGACGATTGCATTAAAAATCCTTCAAACGATGCCGAAACCACAAGAAAAGCCAAGAGGTCCAGACAGCTGCCAGCTCCAGTGACATGTGTCAGCACATCTGTCAATCACAAACCTGATGCAAATTCATGACAATTTTTGTGCAGTTGTAAAAAATTGGAAAATAACTTAAATCTTTGTTTTTCATCAGATTGCAAACACTTTACATTATATTTCTGTTGTAAAGTCTTCCTTGGTGTACATCTGGCTGAGGATCTTACGTGGTCAGTACACATAAACAAAACAGTGAAGAAGGCGCAGCAGCGCCTCTTCTTTCTCAGGAGACTGAAAAGATTCGGCATGAGCCCCCGCATCCTCAGGACCTTCTATCGCTGTGCCATTGAGAGCATCCTCACTGGATGCATCACCACCTGGTATGGCAACAGCACCGCTTACAACCGCAAAGCTCTCCAGAGAGTAGTGCGGTGTGCTGAACAGATAATTGGAGGTGAGCTTCCCTCCCTCCAAGACATCTACAGGAAGCGGTGCCTGAGGAAAGCGGGGAGGATCATCAAGGACTCCAGTCACCCTAGCCATAAAGTGTTCAGACTGCTTCCATCAGGAAGGAGGTTCTGCAGCATCCGGTCCCGTACCAGCAGACTGAGAGACAGCTTTTTCCATCAGGCCATCAGACTGCTGAACACTTCATAGACACCTCACCCTCACTACTGGAACTTCAACATTATGCACTCTATACTGTACATTAATGCCACTGTTTTGCACATGTCCAACTACCAACCTCTGTATATTTTATATATCTTATTTTATGTTTACTCTATTTCATTTGTAAAATATGTATATACACACACACGTAGAAAAACATCTTTAGTATACACATCCAGTAATGCATATACTCTTATATATTGTACATATATTTATTACTTTCAGATTTAGCCATTCTTATATTTTGCTTGTTTTACGTTATTGTATTTTTGCACAACTCTGTTGCTTGTGAAGCTCGCACACAAGAATTTCACTCGCATGTACTGTACCAGTGTACCTGCACATGTGACGTGACAATAAAAGTGATTTGATTTGATTTGAGGACTGACAGGTCTTTTGGAGCCAGGCTCAAGTTTTTGCACTTGACCAGTGACTACATTTTTCAGCCTTGCAATGCAATCCTTGTGTAGATATGAAGCTGACACCACCTGTTTGTTCAGTTCTTACAAAAATCTAAATGCAGAAATGAACAGGGGAGTGATTGTGGACAAAATCATGATGATCTCAGTACAAAAGTCAAAGAATAAAGAACATAGTTCAAGGAAAAGCACCACATGTGCATACCGAGGGCCTTATACTATGAAAGAGTGAAAAAAAAATTATATGTACAACAGTGATAAAAAAAATTTAAAAAAAAAAATCAAAGAAAAAAAAAATTAAATTGATTACAAAAAACAAAAGCAAGATTGAGATTGTGTACGAGTATTGCAAATTACAGTAATAAAATAATATGTACACTATAAATTTAAGAAAAACAGTTGCATGAAGGTATAATACAGAATAAATAAAGATATATTAGTTTGTACCTGTTTATTTTTGGATTAAATAATAATAATAATTGTCATGAATCGCTGTGTACAGGCAGGAGAAGAGTACCCAAACGCAGACTTCACAGGGGCAAAATGTGAACTCAAAAACACTGCTTTATTGCAGGCTCAGAAGCAATACAAAACAAAACTGGGAGAATTCTAAGTATACGAGGAGACACTGGGAAACAGCATGAGGGAGGAAGTGACAGAGGACTAAGGGAGACGCTGACCTAAATACAGAGGGATAACAAGGAAGTGAGAACACATGAGGAACACAGCTGATACGAATAACCATAATGAGACAAGGGAGGCTGGACTGAGCAGAATAAACATGAAAACGCGGGACCTTCACAATAAAACAGGAAACATGAAGTGGGAGTGGAGGAGAGGCAGACGATGGAGCTAGAGAACACAAGGGAGAGCACAGACATGACGCGCTGGGGAAACATGGAAAACATGACAGGATGAAACATGACACAAGAACCCACACCACAATATAAACACAGACACAGAGGGCAGAGACACAAGGGGAATCCAATAAACTAAACGGAACAACCTAGGAACCGTAGAATAAATAATGAACTAACAAGATAAAAAAACACAAGAAAACTAAGAACACTCGGTCAAAATGACCCAGGACCATGACAATAATATTATGAATTAGTAAATAGTTATTTTACTTTGAAGGAGCTTTTCTGGCTGTAGTGTCAAATGAGGACAGACTTTCTCTTCTAAGATAATCAATTAGCTGATGAACTTTTTACTTTCCTGCTCTGGTTTTAAACCTAAACTTTCGTCGCATTTTAAGTTCCTAAGCCTCATAATAAAAGCTTAACTCACACCCAAGATGTTTTTGGCTTTCAAAATAGAAAAGTGCTTTTATGTGAGAATTTGACTCAGTTCATTTTCAATAAGTTTTTTTTTTTTTTTTTTTTTAACGGGAACCCTTAAGGACCTCAAGATAAGTCAGCTGGCTTTCATATTGATTGCATTACATAAATTGATGTGATATGGTCCGTGCATGGAAATATGTACGGTGGAGATCATGACTGTGAATTAAAGGCTCTCAAGTTTGTCCTATTAAAATTATGGTACACTTAGCAAAATTAAGGACATTAAAACAGATCTGAGTAATGCAGACATCTCAAGGCATTTGACATACTTGAAGTCTGAGTTTCAGCAGACCAATCTTTATCTTTTCAATCATATTTAGAGAAACGCTTACGTTTAACTGCATGAGGAAGACACTTTTTTTTCCCCACAGACACTAAAAATTAAAGTTAAGCTATAAAACCAAACTCACCGTTATGCAAACAAATGGTCGCGTAATGTCCAGGTGCATATAAATTATGAAAAACTAATAATCTAATGGGTCACTGCTTTCATTTAAGACAATGAAAGTGATATCGCTTGCTAATTTTATATTAAATATATAACTACTAAGTTACTTTAGATAATAGTGACGGGAAGAGAGCGACGATTCTTCTACAGGAGAAGACATGCGATATTCCCCCAAGAAAACAAAACTCCAGCTCCACTTATCTCACTTGAACACCTTTAAGCGCCTTGAGTGAGGAGGCAAACAGAACATTTCTGCTGCTCAAGTGACAGTATTGATAAGCATGCCATAACTCACCTACTCTTAGGAAAATCACGACTAGCTATAAATGCGTGCAGTACTGAGCGTGCCGATACAGCCTTAACTTTAGAGTTTTGTAAGAGGCAATGTTTGCAGGAGTTCTGGCATATCATCTGTCTTCATTTGATTATCCAGACAGCCAGAAAGAGACTTGTATTGTTGGGACATGAAGGACTGAGCCTCACAGACATTCAGGCACTGCAGCAGGAGGATGTGTTGTTTGCTGAAGTAACGCTATGCCATATCAAAGCTGAAACATCAGGGAGCTAATGCAATCCTAGTAACAAGCAGCCTTTGATGCCACATTTGATGGCGAGCAGATGTTCTGCAGATGATAGTGCACTGCTCCGTGTGTGTACACCACTTGTATTTGTGCTTTTCGGTGTGCATATGTCTAGAATTTTTCACTAAAAGCCAAACAGTTTCTGTCTCCCCTCTTTTGTCTGCAGGTGTAAGTGCTGCACCAGAACAGGATGGGAAAGTCAGAAATGTAAGATCAAAGGTAAAAAGGGACAGAAGATTAAAGAGGGCAAAAAGGCTGGCTGCAGCTGAAATGAATGGCTTTTAGCATTGCTTTATGCCTCTACGAGGAAACATTACCATCTTTTTGCTTCCGTGTCTATCCTCCAGCAGCAAAGGTGTGAAGGCAACTGTCAACTTTTCTTTTCTTTTTTTTTCTTGCAAAACACCATTAAGAGTTCTACTTTGAGAAACCAAAGTGGGCGCAAAGTGTCTTCATCCCCCCTGGCAAACACAATTATGTCTGAGTATGATTACAGATCTGATTAAACTGCAACTCTTTGTGGATAAATGGGCAACGCTGATTACGATCAACCTTTTATCGCTTCAAAATGGGTTGCCCTCAAGGTCCAAGTTGAGAGAGTTTCGGCTTTACAAATTTCCCAAATGAAGGAAACGTACTTGAGAGGTGTTCCCTGTCAATGTGTGAATGCGGGGTAGGGATGCAAATGGTTTTGTAAGAATTTCATTAGGCTGGTATTATTCATCACTTTCTCAAATGTATCCTTGCTCAAAGTCATTTTGCCATATTCCCTCAACAAACTGAGAGTGCTTTATTTTATTACAATCAGTACCATCAGAGGGTTCACTGAGTGGAGTGGGTTGGGAAGTTAAAAAAAAAACCTTTTTAAAGGTTGATTAAATCATTCAATGAAGAACTGATTAAACTGTCAGCAGTGTGGCAAAATAGAGAGCAAGGAAAAGAGAGAGGTGAATGCCAAAATTCATTTATTTACCCCTAGGGTCATTAATTCTATTTTCTCCCTCTGTATGCACGACTGATCCAACTAAACAGTGGCTTAAACAAGTGGCAAGACAAAACAAGGCAATGGGCTCTGGGTTCTAAATGGAAACTAAATAAAATTAAGTTAAAGGGGCAAGCAAGCTATGGTAATTCATACATTCTCTCACTGTTATTCACTGTTATTAAAAAGTGCTAAAAAAATGGGTTGAGTTTTAATAAGTTAAAAAAAGTACCTCAGTACTTCACACTTGATGATTTAACATAGCATATATGGTGACAGGTGATGGATTTCCAGTGATTTAGAGGTTGTAAACTGAATACCGTCCTGCCTACTCTATTCCAATTAACACCTAACTGAATGCCCAGCTGATTGCTTTGCTGCGCCTTTTTTGTGCAGCTTCCAATTTTGTTCTTTGTTAGAATTAATCAGCGCAAACTACGTTTTGATTTGTCACGACCTATGGCACGCACGGATCGGAAAAAACAGACGCTGCCACAGCAGAAAAATTGGGACCAATCTCCGTTTCACTCATTTGTCGATACTTATGCAGCACCGACTCAATTTTCTTTTCTGTGACTTGATTACAGAGAACGGTGGCATGAGTTAACAGACTTCGAAAGAAGGCTTGATACAGATGACAGAACATTGCCATTTCGGGAGGCAGAGAGGTGTAAAAAGATCGAGTGGATGAACCCTTGGCATGTAGACATAAAGTCCCTGACCTGGAGATTTTAAAATAAAGTCTGTGTTTTGTGAGTTTCCAGAGATACTGAAAGGCTAGACAAAATATTCATCATCCAACGCTTTGGTGGGTGTCCTCGGTATCGTTTACCAGGCACATAGCCAAAATGTGCTATGTTTAGAAGGCAGTCTGGGGGTATATGAGATACATGGCCCAACCATTCTGCCTGTTGCGCTCTGATTTTGTGTAGCAGATGCATTTTGATGGTGCTTCAGAGATGTGCCAAGACCGCTGAACACTGGACAGCATGTGTGGGGTTTTTTTCTGCCCGTTGCTGGTCCACAACACAACAGTAAACACTACAGTTATTGCAGATTATTATAGTCTTCGTGGCCCTGTAACTGATCAATTATGGGGTACAATGAGCAACTTTGGAATATTCTGTGTATTGCACGACAGCGGTAAATGACATCCGCCGACAAGGTGCCAGTTCTAGTGTCTAATCTAGAACTACTTCCACACATTTTCACCAACAAAATCATTTGCCAGAAAGCTGGCAGCAGAGTGGGTCCTCAAATGGCTTGTAAAATTGGCGATGCTGATGTCAGTGACTAAGGAAGGGGCTCTACAATCTAAAAAGAGGCTTCATGATTCAAGGGCTATTGTGAATCATTCATGCTTCCTATGCTACTGTTAAAAAAAAAAGATAAAATTCATTGGTTTAACCCTGACATGCTCTTCATATTTCATGTCTTGACAGTGGTCTGGTTGGATTTTCATCCAGACCAACAATTTCGTCATAATAAGTGTTTAAATTTAATTTTGAACTACGGATCCATTTAGGATACATAACTAACCCATTGGACACAAATGAATGGAAGAAGAGGAAGAATGTGTATTTTTTAGGCTTTACAACACTGTGTTTTAGAGAAAACATCTGTTATAGCATGATATTGTGTTCTGTTTGACCATATGAATCTCAGAACAAATCTATGTTAGGTTTTTCTGTGGTACAGGATAACTTCATCACATTGAGGGTCCAATGGACGCGAACCATAAAATCTTGGATTAGAACTTCCTTCCTTCAGCCAAAGCACTGAAGATGGGTCATAGATGGTTCTTCCACTGAGGTAATAAACGAGTGACTAAAGAAGAAGCATTCAAATGATTGAATGACCTAGCCAGTCTCCAGACTTCACTCCTACAGAAAATCAGTGTAGGAAGCTGAAACTTTGAGTTGCCAAGCAGCAGCCAAGAAACCTAAAGGATTATGAGGGTTCCTATAAAGAGGAGGAGGCTAAAATGCCTCCTGAGATGTGTGCAAATCTGGTGACCAACTACAAGAAACATCTATCTGCTGCTCTTGCCAAGAAATACCAAGTCATGTTCCGCTTGGGGATATTTCACTATGCATATTTCACTCATTTACATGCAAATCAATTCATAGTATTTATGTAATGTTTTTTTTCTGGAGCTTTTATTTATATTCTGTTTTTTTTCCCTATTAAAATAAAACTACCATAAAAATTAGAGACTCTTCATTTCTTTGTAAGCGAGCAAATTCAGCAGGAGATCAAATACTTATTTCCTCCACTGTATACTGTTTTACAACTTCACTCTTTCAAAGACCAGCAGATGCTTGTTCCTGTGGGAACCTGGGCGAATATGATGGGAACACAAACAGTTCTTGTGTCACTGTCGAGTGTTAGTGTCAAAAATGCACACAGACATGGCGTGCACAGTTTTTCTTGATATGACCCACATTATCTGTCCATCAGAACAGATACAGATCAAATTTGACTTGGAAAGCTTCAGTGTAAAAGAAAAATGTAGCACCTGTACACTAGTTTAAAATATTTTCTTTTTTGTATTATGGGTCAATTTAGGAAAAAGTCATTAATTTTTAGGCTTTAGGGCACTTTTGCTAAATGCTAAAATGAATTAAATTTGGCCCAAACAATATGTAAGGGTTAAACTTAGACATGATGCAATGTACTTTTTAAGCTTATCCAGCAGGTTTGAGAGTTTCAGCTCAAAGAGAGACAAGTTATTTTTCTTTTCTTTTTTTTTTAGGAACTTTTCTTAAATTTTCCAGGTGATGTTAATAAACTAAATTTACCAAATCCAAAGTCATAAAAGTTAGCGTTTCAGTGATACACAGCGTAGAGCTTTTAGATACTATATGTGCCCTCAGAATAGTGCCATGGTTAATAAATACCTTAACCACAAGAATCCTTTTTGCTCCTTCAAAGCTGAGATCAATTATTGACAGGGAGCCTTTACTTCCCTCTTCCGCAATAAAAATAAAAAGGGTAGCAAACTTCCTTAAGTAATAATAATCATAACACAAAACTTTATTGATCCATGCTGGGAAACTCTCTTTTAGCTAAACCCTCGCCACAGGCCATCCCATAGCCTCGAGTGAAAGAAAAGGGAAGCGTTAAAGAGAATAATTCCTCTCTTTCTGGGCTTTAGATGACGCTTAGATTTTCAGTGTTTAAAGATGCTTGACAGTTCTGACTGCTGAAGAGACTGAGAAATTCAGCTCTTTGGGCAAAGCAAAGAAAAAAGTGACGATTATTGTCTGGAGAAAAGAGAGTACAATTAGGGAACTCTGAAGTGGCATTATGAGAAATGTTGTAAAGAAATGCTGTTTGTTCTCTCTGTAATTGCCGGGTTGTTTAATATGATAGCAGCCATGTATTCTCAAGGTGCATACCAACAGGCTCGTTCTGAGCATGTGCATGTACACCAGTCTGTGAGTGTGTGTGTGTGTTACCGTCTCGTTTCAGAACACGATTAAGATGCACTTTAGATTCATTTCAGAGCCGCAAATTGCTGCAAGGTGAGAGTTGTGGGTCGCATCAGTAAGTTAGACATGTGAACCCATCCCATCTCTCAATTCATTTCACTTTCACGAAGAGAATGGTGCAGAACTCAATAATGACAATATGCAAAAAGCCCCAGAATCTAATTTCTTCACTATCCATCTGAATTACAATGCCATCATTATTATTCCAATGCTGGAATTATACACTCCATCGGCTGGAATAAGCAGTTTCCACCTACAAGCTGACTTTGTGTATTGGCCTTTTTGAAACTGTGTGTGTGTGTGTGTGTGTGTGTGTGTGCATATGTATGTATGTGTGTGCACATCCCAGTGCTTTCACACTTGGATGTGCACTTTGCCACATTATAAGGTTAATTTTTTCTGGCCTACAGTCACTGAACAAAAGATACCGTGTGAGTCAAAATGTGACTTTCCCCAAAAAAAAAGGAGTCGCTGTCAAATGTGTGAAAATGTGACAAAAAAACCTGAATACATTAAAAGTGATGGATTCTCCTTTGGGAGTGTCAGTGTGTTTAGATCCTACCACATTAATTTCAATTAAGCCACAGTTGGATGGCACACTGTCTCTGGCCAGCTGTGAGTACATAAGGACAGTACCTGCTGTTGTCAAGCTGTCCTCACATCAGACTTGCATGTATAGTTAGAAAAAGGAGTTTGCCTTCATTTCATGGACTGTTACATAAATTATTGTTTAAGAGTTAGCCTGAGGTGACATATACTCATCGTCAGTGTTGTCGCTAGGACACCGTAGTTTGAGTCCCATCTGGATATTTTTTCACTTCTTTGGTTGCTTCTGACTCAATTTTTAATTTTTGCCCACTCACTGGTTGGCAGTGATGGGAATAACGGTGTTACAAGTAACGGCGTTACTAACGGCGTTACTTTTTTCAGTAACGAGTAATCTAACTAATTACTATTCCTATCGTTACAACGCCGTTACAGTTACTAACAAGGAAACGCGGTCCGTTACTATTTTTCAACAAACAGACGGTTGAAGCTGTGTTCAGCTTACCGCATCTTATATCAGTTGCACGGAAGTAGCTGACTACGTAAGTAATCTGGACGCTACAGCTTTAAGCAGCTGCACGCTCCCGCGGACGCGAAAATCACGATCACTGACTAGCACAACACCTGGAGCTAAGGGGGCAAAACAATCGCATGAGTGCTGCTGTTTGACTGAGGAAGAATAAAGTAGTCGTGGTAAGCCAATCACATGACCACTTAAAGACAAAGCAACAAGGTGATATATACCAGTTTTTAAATTGTGTTGATAGGCCACGTAAAACCAGAGTCATGATAAACAATATATACGCGGCGTTTTTTCCTCAATAGTTTCGTCACGTTTACTGTCTAAGGACAGCGCAGCAAGCACTCTGCTTATGAGCAAAACAAAAAAAAAACAGCGGAAGTTTTAGGAGTGACGGCGAGAGAGAGAGAGAGAGAGAGCGAGTTTTGAGATGTGAGAGATTTGTGACGTTTAGCGTGTTTGGAGTGTGTAGTAAATGTGTTGTCTTGTGTAGTTAGTGTGTAGTGTTGTGGATAGTTTTGTGTTGTGTGTCAGAACAATAAGGCGACTGCTGTCTCCAGGTAGAAACAGGAGTGATACACCTGCTGCTGTCAGACCTGCAGGTATCAGGCTGTGATGTTCTCCTTTATAGTGGACAGAAATATTTGGAGTGGCACAAATAATTTGTGTGGCATCTTACTGAATGCAGAACAGCTGATTGTTCTGTAAATAGTGAAATGGTTATTTAAAAACAGGGTAAAAGTAAACTTGTGCATAGGATTTTAAAATTGACAATTTATAGTTGCATTTAAAGTTATGAAATATGATTCATTAAAGATGTTTGTGGTTGTTACAGTAAAAAATATAACTTTTTCTACTCTGATTTTATGGTTTTTGTCTGATTTTAGATCAATTGTGTTAATACAGTATATCAAAATGAAGACATGACTGTAAATTCAGACACGTGAGGTTGTGCTGAAAAAGATGATACCAAACAAGGCAAAGTAAATAGTTTTTAAAGGTGAAATGTGGAGGGAAAATCAAAAGTAGTTAAAATGGCCAGTTATACCCTGGACCCCAGAGGGTTAAACTTTTTTTTTAAAGTAACGCAATAGTTACTTTTCAAGTAATTAATTACTTTTAGGATATTGTAACTCAGTTACTAACTCAGTTACTTTTTTGAAGAAGTAACTAGTAACTATAATTGAATTACTTTTTCAAAGTAACTTGCCCAACACTGATGGTTGGATTCTAAAAACAACTTGTTTAGTGCTATGGTGTACACCCCTTCACAACAGAAGCCCTGCACATTGAAAAATGTCAAGTTGGGAGTGACAGACTGGTCTCAGTAATACCATAAACTGTTGTGTCACGCTCTCTGCACACAACTGAGACAGGCCAGTGGCTTTGGCAAAAGAGTATTATTTGACACCCCAGGAATAAGAACGGGCGCCTTAGACAGGAAGCAACTCAGCAGTATATGAATGAAACTCAGTCATGTTGTCAGTTTGTATTGGTCTTTTATGAAGTCAGCCTCAAAACCCTGTGTCCTTCATCGGCACTTGTATCTTTCGCAATAATTCATGGCTGCCTGTATTTTTCTTACTATCGCTTTAAGAATGCGGTGCCTAATGGCTTTCATAGATGAATATGTTTGTTCTCGGAGTGAAACAGCCTTGATCCAAGCCATTAAAAAAGACTGGGCTCATATTGAATTCAGCAATGTGAGATTTGCATGCTCACTCTACAACAGTTTGGGAACTTTGGCCCATCGATTTATACAACAAAATGTATGGTTCATTCACTGCTTTTTCATTTAGATCTTCTATCATTGATGCTGTTCTGAAGTAGATGTAAATTACTTTTTTGGAGAGGTGGTGGCTCATGCTTTAAAGTCGCCAAAGAAAAGCAAAAAGCAAAATGTTTTCTTCTGAAAAAGCACAAACAACAAACGCTCTGCTGACTGTGTCCAAATTGTTCAGGTTTATTCAGAAGTAAAATAGAAAGCCGAGAGGCTGTGAATGGGTGGACAACTCAAACCAAGCCCATATATAGTTTAATAAAACATCCGTCATTCATTTAATGCTTTTACCAGAGCATCTTGAGTGCATCCATTTAATATGGGCACTTCTACTGGGAAATGAAGGTCTAACCCTTGAGTGCCACGACCACTTCTCTCCTTCCATTACAACTACACTTTCCTGCCAACAGTAAGTTGCCAGGAAAAACAAAAGATCCTGCTAGGATTCATTTCAAACAAGCAGTCCTCCAACAACAATAATACCTGCTGGCTCTTCCTACCATCTAAAACAAAAATTCGAATTGTTTCCAGTTTGTATTTCTTCCCGCTGTTTGTGCTTGCTCTTTGGTGAAGTCAAAATCTCAAAGTAATGGAGCCAGCGCTCATTTCACATGCACCTGTTCACACCACAGCTAGAAAGTGCTTACCGTGTTAATGTGTGCAAATTAATGACTGCGTGTGATATAAAATGCATGTCTACCAATAACAGACCCATCATATTAACACTTGATATTTTAGGTTGTCTCACTTACACTGCTTTTTTTCTTCCAGCAGTGTCAGAAAAAAGTAAGAAAGTAAAATAGATAATAAAGTAGGCTCTGTTTTAGGGTGTCTTTACCTTGTGTGCAGTTTTCCTCAGTTTCTGAGTCAGATCGTGTCTTCACTCCTCACCTCCAGAGATGAAATACTTCCTTGATTTCTAGTGCTAAGTAGTTTTACAGGTAATATCTGCACAGCTGTGGCAACACAGTGGCAATAAATAAATAAATGTTTCATCTGTAAAGCAGTTACAAGGTGAAATATTGTAACAATTTATAGAAATAGCTAATGTTTTTTTAATGTAACTAATGCTCTACAGACAACCATACACCAGCTTTGAAAATCATAAACATGACATTTGTTTTTATTAGCTAATTGTTAAATTCAAATGATTATCAATGTTATCATCTATAAAGTTAACTTTATGTGGATAAAGACATTAGTTTCAGTTCACAGAGCTAAAAAGCTAAAGAAAGAAAAGAACTAATAATGTGGAGAAAACACTACTGTACTTGATGTTTGTGATAAATAAATATATTAGTGCTAATTTATTTTTATGGCTTAAACACTTAAGGCAAAATGTGATGTATGAAATCTCCCTGCACACAGTCATTTCTCTACTATCAAACAGGATGGAGATACTGCCGCTATCTCCCTTTACATAAAAGCCTTCTGGAGAGGATGTTAGCAAATAAGCCTTGATCAAATAAAGTGAGACATAATCACATCACAATTTAAATGGAAATCTTTGCAGCATCCAACGCACAGTGTGAGTATTTATCTGAGACATGGCCCTAGTCATTCATAAACATGCAAACACTCACTGGTGTGTGAGGTGGATTGGATTAAAGCTTGGCAAAGCCTGGAAGCTCAGGTGCTTGTTCATGTTTTATGTACTTGTGTTGCGTTTATATTTGTATGAGCTGTTTTTAAAAGCATTAGAAAAAGTATGTTTTTCTGCTCATTTACATACAAATGCACACGCAACGGTTTTGTCCATAGTAAATGAATGAAATAAAGGATGCATAAAAAAATATTTCTTTTGAAAAGCTCTTAAAAAACATGTTAGGATTATTTTAATTAACCTCAGTGTTTAGCTCTCTTTAGCAGATGTTAGCAACTAGCATGCTAAATTGGTTAATTAACCTTTTTAGATGTTAAATATCAGCAATGCCAAACACTGAGCATAAAGATGGGATTTATCTACTTTTACCTAAAGACATGACAGCAGATGTGATGCTGAAGGCAGTTCAGTGCTGACATCCAATAAATACATATGCTAGATTGAAAAATAGCAATTTTAAAGATTATTGCATTTTTTCATATTGCAATCTCGGCATTGCCTTTTGAAAAAATGTGGCTAACGTTTTATGTCTTTTTGCCTTGTTCTGTCAGTGTTTATTGAATAAATCTCCAGCGATGTCTGAGAAGCAGAAGTACAAGAAGACTGGCAGGTACCAGAAAGAAGTCTTTCCCCTCATTACCCTTCCTCCCATATGACACAAATGTGACATAAGAACAGCTGCTGTAGTACAGCTGCAGACTCTTTGCGTTTTTCTAGATACACCACAAATCCCATCCGCATCTTTCAGACTTAACCTAGTCTTCTTTTTTCCTCTCCCTGTTTTCCAGTCTCCCAGTAGCCAGAGGGCACAATCACACAACCAGAAAGTCAATCAGGAAGCTTATTAAACATGACACTCGCTGAGCGCACTCTATATGGATGAAGGATATAGGCTGTAAGGTCTACCTGCCAATTAGGAAAATAAAATCAATCATAGCAGTCAATGTAAACTCTTTCCCACTTTTTCCGTCCCTTCTTCTCACTTTGTGCTTCTTCATTTCCTGCCCTCACAAAACCCTCTGGCCTTCACTGAAAATATTCTCTACCATAAATGCCAGTACTGCTGTTGCACACAGTCATGCACAGCTCACTACAGAATAAACAAGGAAACACAGTCCCCGTCTACACAGGCATGCACACACACACACACACACACACACACACACACACACACACACACACACACACACACAGAGACTACTACACTCCAGAAAGCTATTCATCACAATTTAGCCACACCATTAGACAAAGAGAGCCAATAACACCCTCAATAGAATACCATCCCTAAAAAAAAAAGAAAGAAAACAAACAAAAAAACAACAACACAGACACACTTTCTCCTCCATGACACTCATTTTCCTCTCCATTTGTCATTACAGTCTCTCACACTTTTTAATTCTGGCTAAGCTGTCATCTGTCTTTTGTCCCCTTAAAAACAAGGCTATACCATTCAGTGAATATGAACTGAAAGTCAGTGAAACTAAAGGAAAAAATATGCTTTTATTTTTAAAGGCAATGAATGTGTTATCTAACCAGATTACTTAAAGTAGCCACAGTAAGTTATGTATTTTCAACCCAATTTCCAAATCATTGGAAAGCTATATCACATGTAAATGAAACAGAATGCCATGATTTCCAATTCTCATAAACTCACATTTTATTCACAGTAGAATAGAAAACATATCACGTGTTTAAACTGAGAAACTGTTGTCAACCCATTCTTGCGTTTATTACGGTCTTGTGATTCATTCAGACTAGACACGATTTCCTTCGTGTCAACTCTGTTCCTGGTCTCGTCTCTGTCTTGTCATCAGCATCTCTTGTTGTCGTCTGTAGTGTTCCCGGTCATATTCCCGTGTCTGTCTGGTCTTTCTGTGTTCTACCTGGTTTCCCTTTCCTTTCATGTTGATTTGTTTGCGGTCCAGTCCCAGTGTCAAGTTTATGTGTCTTAGTCTGAGTCTCTGTGTGCGTTACTTCCTATTTTATTTTGATAGTCTCCCATCTCATGTATTATGTTCAGTTTTGCTCCCACTCTCTCATCAGTCTGTGTCTATGTTGCCTGAGTCTGTGTGTATGTGTGTCCCTGTGTCTTCTGTAAGTTCTGTATTTTCTTGTAGGGTCCCAGTTTCCTTAGTTCTTAGCTCCTAGTTTTCTTCTTTGTCTGAGTTTGTGTATAATTAAGTTTCTAAATTCATCTGCATCTTTCAGTTAATCCTTTTTCCCTCTGAGTCCTGCTATTGGGTCCTGCCTGGGCTGCCATACACTGCATTATGATAAAAACTGTTACAGGGGAAACATAAGGCTGGAAAAATCAAGCGGTACAACAAAGAAACAGCTGGAGGAACCATTTTCAACTAATTCAGGTCAATATTCAACAAGTCAGTAACTTGAGTGCATATAAAAAAGAGCATCTTAGAGAGGCAGAGTTTCATCAGTCTTCATCTGTAAATATTAGTGTAATTCCTGTAAATTTGAAATTCTGAAGACATTGAATATCTCATCATCTAAAATGCATAATACCAACAAAAGATTCAGACAATCTGGAGAAATCTCTGTGCGTAAGGGACATGGCTGAACATCAGTAGTGGACATCTGTGATCTTCCAACCTTAAAAACAGGCATGGAAACCACTGCATGGGGTCAGGAACACTTCAAAAAATCACTGTCTGTGCCATGTACAAATGTAGTTTAAAGCTTTGTTATGTAGAAACATTAGTGGAAAGCCACAATCAATGCTGAAAGATATCTACAGGTTTTAGAGCAATATAAGCTCCCATCCAGAAAACGTCTTTTCAGGGAAGACCTTGCAGATTTTAGCGAGACAGAGCTAAACTGCATCTATTACAAGAGTGTGGCTTTGCAGTAGAAGAGTGCAGGTGCTGATCTGGCCTGCCTGCATCAACTGAAAACATTTGGCGCCTCATGAAATGAAAGGAGAAGGTAGCATCTTATGTCAGAGAAAAATGGCACAATATTCTTCTTTTATTAAGAGCCTTAGCACTCACAATTACATATATTTAATGTAATTGAAAAAACTAACACATTTCAGCCCCTGATAACACAGAATAAAGCACTGGAACTAATCCTTAATGGGCAGGAGTGGCAACAATAATTAATAAATCAACGTTAAAAAAAAGTATGATGTCCAGCTGCAAAGATGACCAAAGTAATAAGCTAATGTTTTTTTGCCATAGTGAAATGTCTCAGTTTAAACAGCCAGCTGATTGATTGATGTCTTTCCTATGTTCTATTGTGAGTAAAATATGGCTTTGTGAGATTTGCAAATCACTGCAATCATTAAAAAATAATTTATACAGGGACTGTTGATAGTTTTACACAGCTTAATTTAAAAGCTTCACATTAACTTAATGACCCAAACCTTAACTTTAGAGTTAGCATGTTAATTAAAGTAATCAAGGTAATTAAAAGCCAACCTTAGAAATTACCGTTAATTGTATCCCTTTTAACACGAATCTCTTAAAATGTCCACACAGAACAAATTGATGCTGAGCCCTGGCAGATTCAGAAGGATTTTGATGTTTAGTATATTTTTTCTGAGTGCTGTATAAAACAAATAAATAAACCGAGACATCCAAATAGTTGAAACCCAGAGAACACTTTTTTTTTTAAAACATTTATCTGTCAGCTTAACCTCTCCTGATCCCCCTTCACTATCCTCTCCACCTTCTTTCTCATCAAGCCACTGATGAAGTGCTTCAGGAAAAAAAGGACTTTTTAAAGTCTTGCCAAAAGCTTGTTGAGACATAGTAATAGGCCCGCTAGACTGGTGATGATGAAAAAGAGAGATCTGCTCACAAGATCTAATTTCAGAGCCAGTGACTGGAATGCTGTAGGCAAAAACTTGATTTGTAAGCATGAACTAACAAAGATCACTAGCACCACCTATAGATAAGCTGTGAGGGTGCACAACTTCAGGCCAATGGAAGTCATGGCAAATCAACATGAAGGGTGTAAATGTGTATTTAGATACAAAACACAGGTACAGATGTAAGATATCATTTTTTGTGGCTGGTTGTGGTAGTTGGCACTTTTGAAGATGCTGGTGTTCACCAGACAGGAGCTAGTTTTACTAGCTAGTACTTTCTCCAGGTTTTATGTCTCCCAGGGACACTGGGGCACAGTAGGGTACCATGACAATTGTGAAAATGGCAAATTGTGCCGGATTGAGGTGTGTAAACCATATTATCCCAGTAATAGTCATAGTTTTGGATAACTTAATTGGTTTTAGTAATTGTGTTACTGAATCGCCATCAACGTCTACAGCCTAGACAGCGACTCTAGTATTTTTCCCAGTTCTGAGTTTGCCTTTAGATTTCTATCAAAGCCATGGATGTGAGGTAGATAAATCCCTTACAGTGTATAGAATAACAGCATGTAGTCTAAAGTGCTTTGAGTGGTCAGTTAGACTAGGAACTGCTATATAAATGCAAATCCATTTCGATTCCCCTATCCAGGAAAAATCCCAGATTCTTGCATCTTTTCTGTGAGTAATCCATGGATACATGATTGGCATCAAATAACAGGGAAAAAAATGCAAAAACGAGAAAGAAGAAAAAAAACTGTGGTATTACACAACGAGTCAATAAAATCCAAGTAGTGCTTGTTATGTGGAGATATATGAGAAATGATTCCCCAGAAATCGGTATTATGTCATAAATAATCTCACATACACACACATGCAATTTTATGTCCCAAAGTAATAAGACAAAACCTAGCAAAGTCGTGACACAGCACCTGAAAGATCCATCTGGCATCTCTACTGTTCACTGAAGCCTCATCAGAAATGTCTCAGTGGAAGGGTGGCTGTCAAGAAGCCATTCTTAGGGAAGGGAAACAGGGAGAAAAGAGAGTTATGCCATCAGTGGTATCTTATAGAAAGATGTCTTCAAATCTAAAACTTTTGGTTGAAGTTGTTGTCAGTATGTACATAGGAGGTCATGAGAAAGGCACAACATAGAGTTGCAACAGCTATCTGTAAAACATAGTGGAGGCGTTGGGGCTGCATTTCAGTCAGTGGTGTTGTGGAGAGGTTGTCAAAAATTGATGGAATTATGAATGACACACTGCCAAAACACTGAAAGCATACCTGGATAGAAAAACACACAGTGGAACACTATCGGTCATGGATTGGCCTCCTCAGAGCCTGGACCTTAACATTATTGAACCAGTGTGGGTTCATTTTAGCAGAGAACAGAACAAAAGGCAGCCAATGCCAAAAGAAAAGCCTTGAATGCTCTTTAGGAAGAACAAGAACAAAGACGGTTATACCAAATACTGATTTTCCACGTTTTTAAAACTGTAAACATTCTGCTTTAGCCAATAAACTGCTGCACCCTTTGCCCATTTTACTAGCAAAATATCAAGAATTCACAGGTACCTGAAAAATTTTGCATAATGCTGTATTTTAAATATAACCTCTACCTTTTGATCCTTTCCTATGAGTATTGGACAAAATGACACACAAAAAAAAATCAATTAGTGTAATCATCTACACAGCAGTAATGTGGCTCCCAACGGAGCTGTTTAAGGTGACGTTGGCTTTCATCCAGCAGATGGCGCAGTTATTCACATAATAAATTTTTATCGATAGAAACGTCAGTTAAAGTTGACTAGGCTGAAGGCAAGAGTGCTGCGTGTTTTCCTTTCATTGTGAGTTCCTATGCTATAAGGATTTACTTATTTGTAATAGTTTAGGTAACTTTTGAGGCGTAAGAGTGTAGTGCCAGCTTCAATAATATATCATCACATTATCTGAAGTCCTGAACATCATTGTGGAATAACGACTTTCAACATAGGGGAAAAAAAAGGAACAAAATAATTTATTTGACCTGATTTGACAAATACAGAGATGGAGACATGTTGGCAGAGAACAGCACTAGGGACAGGTCCACCACTCCCATTTTGTTAGCAGAACAACAACAAAATGCTGCTGCTTCCATTTTCATGGAACTGGTTTAAAGCGAATTAAGAGTCTTAAATTGAAAGGTGTGGCAGACAAATACAGGTAGTGCAGCACACAGGTAGGTCATCTTCAGATTTCCTTCCCTCGGTCACACACATGGTGTAGCATCCACATCCAGGATCCAAGAGCCTCATACCGCAGACCTTACAGGAAAGACACATTTTTAGACAAACTGTGACAACAGTGACTTGTATTACGTATATAAATTCATCACAGCGATATTGTGCAAATAACAGCAAATAATACGCATCACTTCTGTCCACTCGAAGATTTACTAACCGACATATCTAAGCTCTGTAACTCTAAGTCAACAACAGGGAAAAGTGTGACATGCGGTCACTCTTTTCCAAGTGTCGTCATAAATATGGCATTACCATTCAAGCCAAATCCAGTTTCTTCTGTGTTTCTGATAGCTTGTCCTGGAGTCGTTTTTTCCTCCAGTCCAGAAACCTTCTCCTCATTCTGTTAGCCTGCCACCCCGCCAAGAAGCCGGCAGCGAAAGAAACCACAACGGCGACCTGTAGTGTCCTCTCCGAGACGTCTGCCATGTTCACCTCTGTCTGACAGATGCACACATTTGTGGAAGCATGAATATCTTAATACAGGAAGTGAACTCCTGCGAATCTTTTTCTTCTTCACTCTTCTTGTGCTGGGTTTACTGGCAATTAGCTAACTGCTTAAGCGTGCCACCTACTGGGCTGAAGTGTGTAGCAGAAGGTTAGCAGACAAGCTAAAGTTGAGAAAATAGCAACTAAGTGCCTAAATACCCAATTAACTAAATAAATACATTCTTTATTGAGACTATTCTTCTTATAAGTGTTGAATACTGACTAAGTGTTTACTACAGTGTTTCTTCTAATTTCTAGATACTTTTTTCAAACACAGATATGCTTTTAAATATCATAGACTCACTGGTTACTTTATTAGGCACACCTGTTTAGCTACTCATTAATATATATTTCTAATTACCCAATCACAGGATAGCAGCTGAATGGATTTAGGTATGTATGCATGGTCAAAACAACATGGTAAAGTTCAAACTGAGCATCAGAATGGGGAAGAAATGGGATTTAAGTGACTTTGAATGTGCTATTGTTGTTGGTCTGAGTATTTTAGATACTGCTACTCTGTTTGGAAAGAAAAAAATATCCAGTGAGTGGCTGTTCTTTGGGTGAAAATGCCTAGTTGATGCCAGAGGTCAGAGAAGAATGGCCAGACTGCTTCAAGCTGCAATTGTAACTCAAATAACCACTCGTTACAACCAAGGTATGCAACTTTTGGAATGTGGTGGAGTATGACATTTGCATCATGGATCTACAGCCAACAAATCTTGTCATGCTGTCATGTCAACATGGACCAAAATCTCGAGCCAAGTTTCCAGCACCTTATTGAATCTGTGCAATGAACTGTTAAGGCTGTTCCGAAGCTAAAAGCAATAGCAAGATTTACCTAATAAAGTGGCGTGTGAGTGTAGCAGTGACTTCCTCCTGTGTCGCTGAGGTTTGTGAATTTTTCCCTTTGTGATGCTTTTAGCCTCTGCTATAATTGATTAATCTTTTCTTTTTATAATTGAATCTGTAAATGACCTGTTTGGTTTTTTCAGTTTTTATATCCCTTCATCATGTGTTTCTATATCAACAATCAAATCACAGCTTAAATGAACACTTATTAGTAATATAGTAATATAGTAATATAGTAATATATATACTAGTAATATATAGGTACCCTTGCCCCCTCCAGGGGCAAGGGTACCTAGACTCGGGGCTTAGAGTACGCTTGGGGAGTGTGATTGTGTGTACAGCGTCTCTCTATGTCTGTCTCCACGTTGGGTGAGTGTTGAGCAATTGTATATGAGAGCATGAGGGTGGGAATGGATGTTTGTATCTGTGTGTGCCTGTTTGTCTGTGTCTATATGTCAGGTTGGGTATCAGACGCCACCTCTCTGAGGACATCTCAGGCCCTCCAAGGTTTGGAGGCCCATCTCCCCCCACCACTTCCCCTGCCGGTGGCGGACGCCCTCAGACATCGGTGCGTTGGTGGTTCTCTGTCTCCGGGGGTGGGCGCCCAGGTACCCACCGGCTCACTCCTTGGCGGCTGCTTATTGGGGCCTGGAGCCTGGGGCTCGCTCGGGCCACTTTGGGGATGGGGTGCCCTCGGCCTCACGGCCCGGGGCTCGGCCACTCAGGCACAGCTGGCTGCCGGTGGAGCTCACGGGCACGTCACTGCAACCCCCCCTGGCTTCTGCTCCGCGGCTGCTGAGTGACCCCTCATCTGGGACTCTCCTCAGCTCTTTCTGGGATAGTGGCGCGGCTGCCCCTCTGTTGGTCTTCCTTGGTCTCTTGTGTTCTGGGGGCCTCTGGATGTCTGGAGTCTTGATCTCCTCCATACCTGCTTCATGCCCTGGAGGTCGGGGCAGTGGCCCCCCACACCCTCTAGCAGATCATTACATGAAGGAACCTTTTAAAAACAAGCGTGTTCATGCTCACAGGTGTACACACGGGTGATCACACACACAAATTACACCCTTTTTGGCTCCTACCTCAAAGCACACTGTGCGCTGTCGATCTCACGTGCTGCACAATAATGTTTAATATTTAGTATTTACTGTCATATTCTCATATATCATTGTGATCTTGTTTATTACTCTCGTTTTCTTCTGCTTGCTTTCTTTTTTCTTTCTCAACAGGTGATCCAGGTGATCGATATATGTATTTTTTGTCTGCTTATTCTGTTGGTTTTTGTTTTTTGCCCTTTTTCCCCGTCCCTCTTCTCAGGTTTTTTTCTTTCCCTCTTTCTTTCTCCACATTCTCTCCTCCAGTCAAGTCTGTCCCGTATTCAGCAAGTGAAAATAAAATAAACAATAAAAAAAATATATATATATATATATAGTAATAATAGTAATATTAGTTATTGAAAGTGCAAAGAAAAAATCTGAAAATTGGAATGCAATTTGTGGTTGCTTGTTGTAGCCTGTTTTCGCAGCGAAAGGTTTTACTAAATACTGATAAGCAATCTGATATTCTACTGTGGGATAAAACCTGCAGCACCAGTGCAT
Source organism: Pelmatolapia mariae (assembly GCF_036321145.2). Taxonomy (NCBI): domain Eukaryota; kingdom Metazoa; phylum Chordata; class Actinopteri; order Cichliformes; family Cichlidae; genus Pelmatolapia; species Pelmatolapia mariae. Next base: position 8,167,249 of record NC_086240.1, read on the forward strand.
TCTAGCCTTTGCACCATATGTGAACGTGATCATTTGATTTGCAAAGTGCAGTTCTGTCTACTTTGCAATATGTATTATTGCAAAGTGGAAGTGTTTAGGAACCACAGCAAGTCAGCCAGACCACGTGGCAGACCACATAAAGTTACAGAGCTGGGTCACCGAGTGCTGAGGTGTGTAAAAGTCATCCACGCTCTGCTGATTCAATAACAGCAGTTTCAAACCTACCGTGGCATTACTATCAACACAAAACTGTGCACCAAGAACCTCATGACATGGGTTTCCATGGCTGAGTAGCTTCTCTGGATGTATTATAAGTGCCTCACTTCACAGTAGTTCCTCCTGTAAATGTACTTTTTGCAAACCTTTGTATATTTATACTTACAAATAGTTTTCCCAAAAGAGAAGAAATTCAATTAAATAAATTCAAGTGATAGTATTATTTCTGTCATTGGTAATTTTCTATACATGCTGATATCCCAGAAATATTATATTCTCAATTCCTTGGCTATGATAATCCTGCTTTGTGTGTTTTACCATACAGCTCCTATTTCAGATAAATAAACAAAATTTTATCTCTCATCCTTTATGTTGACTAACAGCACAAAATCCAGTGAAATCAGAGACAGGATTAAAATAAAGCCGGGTTTATTTAAGTATCAAACAGTAAAGAACATCAAAATTCAATTAACATAGGTCACTAACTCAAAAATTGACAACATCCAGAGATTCTTAAATTTGTTAAAATAGCTCATGTGCTAAATGTTTGTGTTCATTTCTTGCACGTCTTTAAAATCAAGTTTGATAAAGTGAAACTGTTTCTTTTTTTAAATCATAAAAGATACTAATCATTCTGTGGTGTACAAACAAAGCATTGAAGCATTGAAAAAAAAACAAGATTAAAGTAAGTAACAAGTACTGTACACATTAAAAAAAAGGCATTGTTTAACCAAGTTTGACAAATACTGTGTATGACTACCTTTTGTACAATGTCACACAAGAAAACTCTATTTGGTGGCTGCATAGCCCTGATTCTGACACGGCAATGTTTAAAAGAAACCAAAAAAAACCCCCACAATGTTAATGCGCGAGACATTTTACATACAGCAGTTTCCCTTTTTAACAGTTAAAGGATGAAATGCTGCTCCATTCAAAATGACTGAAGAGGTAACGTATGAGAAGAATGTAACCTGAAGGAAGTCACAGAGGTGAAGTTTGCGAGTAGATATGTTGTAAAATGTAGTGATTGTAGTGGTAGTATCTGTTTCGGTGAGCACCCAGTTGTACGAGGTTTATTAAATTTGCTTTGTCTCATGCTACATTGCAACCCCAGTGGAAAAAAGTAGTCATATTTCCTTCCTGTCATTATGAGCACTGTGTGATTACAGACATCTACGACTGGTAAAAAATCTTGATCGCTTCACTTGAGCTCCGGTGTGGTTTGTGGTCAGAATCTTCACATTAACAAATCACTTCTTTCTTTATTTCTTTATTTTTTAAGACCTTTCCCAAGTATGAGCTCTATCACTCCTTTCTCATGAAGTTTTACACATTCCAGTATTATAAATGTCCACTTTGTATTGTCAAGTCTCTGGCATATAGACCATTTGCTTGGCCAACAAGTGCGCAAGTTCAGAGATGTTTGAGAACTTTGCCCTCAAAATGGCTCAGTAACAGCACTGTTTTGTTCTAGATTATCTTGAAACAGACTTCCAAATCGACTTAGTGAACAGTTTGAGTTATTAATTCATGTCATGTCACCAACTTCAACCTGGATAAACGTGACCAAGTGAGGATAAAATGGACTATCTTAAAAGTCCAGCAGCAAGACTTTGTAAAGTTTAAATGTGTTACTGAGGTAAAGCACCCTAGAAATTTATTATGATATAATACAGTATCCAGTGATTATGATCTGCACAAATTAACGATGCCCAAGCTCAAAAATGATTATTAAAGGTCGTACTTCAATATACCGTAGCTGCCATCTGTTTGGCGACAAACTATTTACAATCTAAAGCAGTTCAGGTATAAAGTAAAGAGAGACAAAAGTAAAATAACTGTTTGAGCTCTTAAAAGTCCTCACATGTACAGTCACAGTGTCCAATCTGTGGACAAAGTGTGGTGTAAATGTAGTAAAAGCCAGCATATATTTGGATCAGACGTTCGTGATGTATTGCTGATGACTTAGAAAGGTTTCGGGAATCGGCACCGACTCGTTGCTCTTAAAAATTAACGAGGCGATCGAGGACTCGGCTCACAACCGGCTCTGCTTAAGCCTGTCGATGTGGTAGCAGAGTTTGAGCGCTGGTCCCAGCTTCAATCCCAGGTACTTCATCATCATCTCGCTTTTAAGAAGGAGTAGGGCGTCCCCATCTATTTCCTGGAATATAGCAAGATATAGTTGTAAAGCAACAGAAAAAAAATACATTTAAAAAAATGGGTTACTTTAAATATTCCACCCAAGTGCTGTGTGAGAAATGGAGGCAGCACAGTGACTTATTTAAAAGGCTCGGGGACAAACCTTTGTGTGCTTTAAAAATTCTTTAATAATATTCATGCAGTTTCCATTTCAGCTCATTTACATTCAGGACCACAGGGCGCTGGGTGACAGATAAATTGAGCTACAGCTGTCATATAAGAGATTTTTAAATAGAAAGCATACCCTGCTTCTTGTAAGCTGTGCCGCAGTGCATGTTGGGAAATCAGCTCAGTTCCAGTACATTTAGTATTTAAGTTACACGGCATTAAGCGGGTCGGACTTACATGCTTCCTGAATGCTTCCGCATGGGGTCCCAGAGCTTGGGGATCAGCATCTTTAATGAACCAAACCACATCCTCTACACCCCAGCTGGAAGGGTCCTTACCGACAGGACGCTTGCACTCTCCGGCATCTGACATCGGGCTGTAGGCTAGATAGCAAAAGAGGACAGGCAGGGTGAATTTTTATTCTAAAAAAAACCCAAAAAACAAAATTGATGGTCTCATAATGTTGCCTGAAAAGAACTTAGAACACAGTCTATAGACTCTGAAGTGATGCGAAAGAGCCTTTACTGCTCATCTGGATTTTTTTGGCTTCTGTAAACACTTAAGAGATAATGTCTCAATCGCTAGTTTTGAGTTTTATTAATAGGCAGCAGTCTTTTATTTTGAAATTTCACCCAGTTAGATTTACATAGATGATGAAAGAGGGTGTAATTTAGCTTGTGAGTAAAAAGTTACTGAGCAGAATACTTGGTTTCTCAGCCAATCAACCCCTCTCTTTCCTTACTTCCTGTTTCGAATAACGTAGATGGCGTCGGCCAAAATTCTCAACTCATCGTTTCAAAACAAGTCGGCAAAACAATGCTTGTGATAATGACGATTTGGAAAATGCTAGAAGTAGCTGGCCTGGCTCTGTCTGAAGGAAACATTACAGAGACACTGTCACCTCCTAGGCTAACCGATTAATTAGGGAAAACAACAATTAAAAATTGTATATTACAATTTTACAAAGTGTTACCTTCGAGTCACACTGAATTTAGGCAGTATTAGCATGTGTACTACTTATGCCAAGCTTCTTCTCATGGGTCTTCCAGAGATTTCTGATCTCAGCATATTTAGGTAGAGGTCTCAGGTTAATCTTTTTGCATTGCACAGAATTCAATTATATTGAAGCTAAAAAACTCCAGGGTTTCTCACACTAAAGGTGCAGCACACTAACTGTGTGCCTTTACTTGGGCAGATCTATGATGGAAACTGTGACATTACCCATCCCAAACCACTTACAGCACAAATGCCATTATTATGCTGTAAACTAGCACAACTATAGATGTAGGCAGATGTTAAAGAAATGCGTATGAAAATAAATGCAAACATCTCTTGAATGATGAGTGACCTGGGCCTTCGTTGGTCCAAATAATTTCATCTCTAAAGATGTGGATAACATAATTACAATGCAAGTATAAACCAACACTAATGGCACAGGTGATGTGCATGGAAGTGCACCTGGCAATAATTTATAGCCTCACCATTTCTGTTTCCTTCCTGGTGACTTCCTGGGCTTGACGCTTGTCTGCACATGCCTGCTGTAGCAGAGCAACTGCTGCCACGGTAACCGTAGGACTGCTTCGTCTGATACTGTGATGTTGTGACGCTGAATGCAGAGTCACTGGGATCTATAGCATAGCGCCTCGAGTCCACCGGTGGGTCACATAAAAAATCATCAGCCAATGGCGTCTCCGCTGGGGAGGGAAGTACAGGAAGTGGCATTGTTAAAGCCAAACCCAACTAAAAGAAATGTTGCTGTTTTTAACATGACCATTGCAATTATACTGTGAGATATCCCATCATGGTTATCAGAGGATGTACCCTAACAACCCTGAATGAAACGACTTTCATGGATTATCATGAAAGCTTGATATGCCTGTGTCGCACTGAGGCAATGGCAAAAAATCAAGGTTAAATTAAAAAGCTAATGACATTTCTGTTGGCCTCAGCTTTAGACTGTGTTAGGCGCTAGTTGATATTAACAAGCAAAAAGATGCTGAACATAGTACAAGCTATTATAGCTTAAAAATCATTGCATAAAGCTCAATGTATAGCCTCAAAACACTGCAAGTGTGGCTGTATTGTTCAAACTGGGCAATAGATACAAAAAGTAGAAGGACTCTGTGATGACCATATGAAATTTACAATGAGTCAAGAAAAAAAATAACTTAATATCTTACTCTATTTTCAGACTAGTATAAAGCCTTTGGGTGTATATAGTATATTAGACAGCTTTCTTTCACCAGACTAGAATAATAAAGAAAGAACTGTATAATAAATACAAAGCTAATCTTTAGGTAAGCTGCATTAAAGCCCCCGCGGTCCGTAACTGTATGGATCTGAAATGGATGAAAGATAGTCAGTAATTCCTCAGAGTCTGCTCCCTTTGTGCCAGCTTTTCAGCTTGTCAATAATGTAAATGCTTGCAAGTTAAGTCAGAACCAGGCAGATACAGATTTTCCTAATGACAGATTTATAACATCGAAATATGCTACTAAGATGATTTTGCATTACTTCTGCATTATGCTCATGCAAAGGTTAAATGTACTGCTATTGTGTTCTGAAAAATCAATTATGATTAAGATCTGGGCATGCAAATTTGAAGGATTACACAGCCCCACATGCACACAATAAGGCACACATGCCCTACAGAATGTATTTTGATACTTTTCAAATATAAGCAGTTAGATATATAAGCAGTATTTTGCTGCATATCTACGAGTTCATTGCAACAGTCAAAAAGCCGTCTTTGATCTTTACATCATAACGTATTACTGCGGCACATACTATATATATGTGCATGTTAAAAATAAGATTTAGAAGATTAGTCACTCAAAAGGAAATGAATACTTCCAATATACATAAATGCTCCTGAAATGCTTTTTTTCCACTGGAGGAAAAAAAATATCAATATCTGTCTGGGTGGCACCACGGGGATCGTGCTGATTTTTTGTCTGCATGCATATGCGCATGTGCACTTCTTCTCTGTGTCTACAGTCTGACATCAAACACTTTTCATGATTTGCATGAACAAAGAGCAAACGGCTGGTCCTTGACGCATGAGATTCCCCCCTCTAACCTTAAATACACTTAAGGCAGCCTTTAAATATTTGCTTATTCAAAGCAAGGCAAATCTTTAGGGTGGGAAAGATGTTTTTAAAATGAAAGAAAGCATGGTTGTATGACTTTTGTTTCTTATTTAAAAGAATATTTAAGATTCGTACTTTTAAAAATCTTATTTTCTAAGCAACTAAGGAAAAGAGGCTGGGAAGATTGGAAGGGAAAACAAAATATGTAACTGGGTTATGTGTGAAGGTGTGAGCCCTTTATCCTAAATAAATCCACATATACTTGTGGTTTAAATTAGATAAATAAATTAGGGAAAACCAGTCACTAGTGTATTTAGAAAACAAAAATGAGACATCACACTGGAAAAAAATAGACAGAAGCATGTTATCAAAGGCAGAGTAGTAAAGGATGGAGGGTTGTGGGGGTGGTGGTGGGAGATAATACAAGAAGTAGACAAACAAAAAAGAAGAAGGGGGAGGCCACAAAGTCACACCATCACTTCAACCAGTGAATGCACAATGAGAATCACATTTTGAAAAACCACCATTGGTTAGCTTTCCCTTAATCGTTCTTCCTATTATTCTGGGCCATAGTTTACATCTGTTTGCATGCATATGTGTGAATGAATGTGAGACCGTATGGTTGATTATGTGTATGTTGGAATATGTATGTTTATCTTTAATGAATGGCTTATTTCTCCACTATCGTTATTATTAATGGCCAAGCTTCTTTATGGAAAAACTGATAATTATAACTGTGCGTGTCTTTGTGTCTTTTTACCTGTCAGGACCTGTGGTGTGGCAGAATGGGGGACGATGGCAGCGTCCTGTGGGATGGAGCCCATCTCTGGCTCTGGTGTGCTGCTGGGAGGAGAATTGGCTAGAGGGGACATCACCATCCGGGGCTTCAGCTACAGGGGAACATACACATGCAGTCGCTAATTAGAGGTTCTGCATGTTGAAAACTGACATGGGTGAAAGAAAATCCTTAGCTATAGCTATAGAGTTCCTATAATGCAGCACATACTATAAAGTCTGGTTAATGGGCTAGGCTAAAGCACATTACTGTAGATTTACAGCTGAGGACAAAAGCATCTTGTTGTGAGCTTTGTTTAAAAGCAGGCAGGCAACCACAACAGATAAACTCACCAGACATTTTATTAAATACAGTCTTGGTTAAGCCCTTTTTTGCCTTCAGAGCTGCCTTAATTCCTTGTTGCATGGATTCAACAATGTTGGAAACATTCCTCTGAGACTTTTGTCCATACTGACATGAGAGCATCAGACAGTTGCTGCAGACTTGTCAGCTGCACATCTATGATGTGGATCTCCTGCTCCACCACATTACAGTACAGTGAACTCACTGTCATGTTCACAAAACCAGTTAGAGATTATCTGATTTTTGTGACATGGTGCCCAGAGCAGCCAGCAGGTCATAAAGGGATAGGGATGGTCACCAATAATAATCAGGTAGGCTGTGTTGGTATTAAGGGGCCCAAAGTTTGCAAAGAAAATATCTACTATACCATTTCACCACTAACAACAAGCTGAAATGCTGATACAAGATAGCATGGATCCATGCTTTCATGTAGTTTGCACCAAATTTTGGTGCAAACATTCACACTGGCGTAACCATGTCTACATGGCTAAAAGCACGGAGCTAGTGTTGAGCGATTGGTTGATTGAATATTTCCTTAACAAACAACTGAATTATACCTGCTAAAATGGCTGGTGAGTGTATAAAAATCAATACATACCATACCGAGATACATTTACCAGCTTTAACTTTTTTCATACAAAATGTCATCACTTCTGCCCCAAGTGGAGGAGCTTAAGTATCTCGGGGTCTCGTTCACGAGTGATGGGAGAAGGGAGCGGGAGATCGACAGACGGATTGGTGATGCGGATGCTGTACCGGTCTGTCGTGGTGAAGAGAGAGCAGAGTGTAAAAGCGAAGCTCTCAATTTACCGGTCGATCTACGCCCCTACCCTCACCTATGGTCACGAGCTGTGGGTAGTGACCGAAAGAATGAGATTGCGAATACAAGCGGCGGAAATGGGCTTCCTCCGAAGTGGGCTGGCCTCTCTCTTAGAGATAGGGTGAGAAGTTCGGCCATTCGGGAGGGGCTCAGAGTAGAGCCGCTGCTCCTCCACATCGAAAGGAGCCAGTTGAGGTGGTTTGGGCATCTGATAAGGATGCCCCCTGGGCGCCTCCTGGGCGAGGTTTTCCGGGCATGTCCCACCGGGAGGAGGCCCCAGGGCAGACCCAGGACACACTGGAGAGATTATATCTCTCGGCTGGCCTGGGAACACCTTGTTGTTCCCCCGGATAAGCTGGAGGAGGTGGTTGGGGAGAGGGAGGTCTGGGCTTCTCTGCTTGGGCTGCTGCCCCCGCGACCCGGCCCCGGATAAGCGGAAGAAAATGGATAGATGGATGGATGGATGGATGTCATCACTTCATCATTTTATCCTTTTTGAAATTCTATGAAAACTCTCAATTTATGCCCAAAAACATGTTTTGTGAGCTCACAGTCAATTTGGCAAATTTATTACTGATGGTTATGCGTGTTGAATGTTTATGCCAAAGTTTAAGAAGTTCCCTTAAGATGTTCCTTAGACACCTCATTCATGAGCATGGGATACGGTATTCCATTCATTCACGTACTATATAGTACTGAGCCACCCATAATTTCTTGATAGTTTGCTAGGAACATGGAAACTATAGGTGCAACGATTTATTGAAAACTGTGGAAATACAAATGGAAATAGTATATAAAGGAAAATATTGAGTCTCTACTATTCTGATAAGCTTATACTCCCACCTTTATTCTTCAACACAGCCTAAACTCTCATAGGCAAGCTTTCTCTTCATTGCTTTAAGAAGTCTTCAGGAATAGTTCTCCAGGCTTCCTGGAAGACATTCAAAGCTCTTCTTTGGATGTTGGCTGCTTTTTGATGCGTTCCCAGCTAAGATGATCCCACACTGCTTCAAAGATTTTGAGGTCCAGGCTCTGGGGAGGCCAATCCATGACTCATGGTGTTCTGTTGATTGTTTATCTATCCAGGTATGCTTTTACTACATTTGCAGAACGTTTGGGATCATTGTCGTTCTGAAAACCAAGACATCTGCATCGTATTTCTTAAAGACATCACTTTCAGATGCTGTTCATCAGCTGCGGATAGTTTTTTAGGCCTACCACTGCTTCTTATGTCATCCACTTGTCCAGTTTTCTCCGTTTTTTAAGGATTAACTGCACACCACAATGACATATGCCAAGTTTTCAGCTGATAGCAAGGAATGAGGAGTGCCTCAAGACTACCCAGCACAGTAGGTGATGAAAATAGTGGGTCATCATGCATACAGACATTCAAAATAAAGAATGAAAGCTAGGTTAAGTATATGTTTCACAAGAAATATAATGCCTTAGTCATTCAAAGGAATGGAAACACAACATGACAACATGAAAACTGTGTGAAAATTCAACTGTGTTTGCTCACAGGAAGACTCAACGGAGTGCACTCTGTGCAAAAAGAAAAAAGAAAAATGCATTAAAAGCATTTTTCAGTTGTTGATCACATATGTGAGGGAAGTGGTTTGTATGTGTAACCACCAAGGGTTCAGGGAAATACGTATAGATTAGCAGCCTCAACACAGAGATGACCTATACTCAGTACTGTATATGATCATATGCTGTACCAACAAAGACTCCTGCACTGCTGTGTAGACACTGTTTCCCTCTTCTATGAAAGGAATGCCCATCTACATGATTAAACTAAAAAATTAAACTGACCTTAAAGCCAGGCTTCCTGCCTCTTTTCTTCGGGACCTTAAGGGGCGACAGAGTTTCAACATAGTGGCTCTGGAACTCCAGCTTTCGGATAGGAGGGCGTCCTCGCTTCCTGCCAGGCACCTTACCTTGGGGCCCCGGTATGAACTGTGGGTCAAGAGCGGAAGCCTGCATCTCTGAGCCGGCGGACAAGGAACTCATCAGACCTGAGAGACAGCGGGAGAGATTATCAAACTCAAACTGGCAGCTTTTAAAAAAGCGTGCAACACTGCTCAGCTGCAAATCACAGTGGAAACTCAGAGGCTCACTCACACACACTCACCGCCCCCCTCCTCCGAAACACACCGAAAATATAGGAAGTAGTAGAAACAAAGCCACATAAAGCTTTGTACTTTACTCCACCCCTCCCCCCCCAACTCTCCAGCTGCAAAGATTGCAATAAATATCATTACTGCACTAAGAGAGAGAGGGAGAAAGAGAGAGAGAGAGAGAGAGAGACAAAGCCCCGCAAGCAGGCAGACACACAAACAGAGGAAATGAAACCCACAACACCCACACACACTATCAAACAATCAATGAAGTGCGCTGTCACACAGACACACACACACATTTACACACGCACAGGCAGTACTTTCAAGTGTTTGATTCAGTGCTATTCATCCACACTGCCTCTCTCAATCTATGTCAATCAATCAATCCATATTATTTTGTTTGGGGTTTTTTAATTATGCAAAAGAATCAGCTGACTTTGCCTTTGAACATGAAGCTCTGTGCTTTACTTCTCAGAGCTCTAATGCCAATTTACCCGGTCAGCGGCACATTACTCTTTCATTTCTGTAAATGGCTAAACAACGCCTTGATGCAACTTGACTCCAGTGCAGACAGACAACAGTCTGCAAAGTATTTGCCTCTGCAGAGGGAGAGAGCGAGAGAGAGAGAGAGAAACAGGAACAGAGGCAGACAGACCACGTGAATACGTACGATGCCTTCCATCCTCTCTCTCTCTCTCTCTTTTCCTCAAATAGAAAAAGCTTCGAAATGACCTGCTGAGCGTTACTTACCATGCACACAGCTGTCTGTGCTAATTGCCGTCTCTGTGATGCCTCACCTCAGCAGCAGATTTATGGATGTCCCCCCCCCCTTCTCCTCTCTGACAGATCTCGCTTGCTCCAGCAGTCTGCCGCTGCTGTCCTCCGCTGCCACACACTGACTGTCAAGACACCGGCAACTCCGCGTGCCTCTCTCTCTCTCTTCCTCAATCTCTGACACAACCCCCTCCTCCTCTTTCTCTTCTACCCTAACCCCCTTCCTGTGTGTCCCCTTTCAGTCACCATAGCAACACGCCTCTAACATCCCGCGGCAGCCGGCAGACGTGCTGAGCTCAAAGCACTGTCTGTGTGTGTGTGTGTGTGTGTGTGTGTGTGTGTGTGTGTGTGTGTGTGTGTGTGTGTGTGTGTGTGTGGCAGTGTGGGACAGTAATGTAATTACAGTTGCTGCATCTCGGGGTTCTTCTTGCCTGTCTTCAGAAAAAAACAACAAAAAAGAAGGCTTAGAGCGGGTGACAAGGGATTCAAGCTGTGCACTGTTTTGTGCTACAAGCGTATGAGTTACACAGTAAAATGTCTGTGCGCATTTTTTTTTCATTTTTGGAGAAGAAATTTCTGCACAGGAAGAATATTTTCTTAAAGAGTCCAGACCAAAATTGGAATATCTCGCTATTTGTTTTTCCTTTGCCTGATTACTTTTGAATCCGTGAAGCTTATGCAGACTGGCTTTAAGGTAAAGAGATCAATTTTCCCTGTAAACATCAAACGGTTCCAGCAGAAGCCCCACAGCCCCTTTTGGTTGCGATAAAAGATCACACTGCTGTCAGAAACTCAACACTCTTCCTTTCATTTATAGTCTTCTTTGGCTTCTGTGTCAGCTAATGTAACGCAGTTCTTGTTTTATCTGTAATGAAAAAGAAAACAAACATGGAAAGACAAAGAAAAGGGGCCAGCCAAAGGCTTGTCTGAGTCTCTAAAGTAAAAAAGAAAAAGAAAAGAAGAAGAAAGCAGGCTCGAGAGGGCTTATTTGCTCTTAAAGGTTACAAGTGTACCAACTCGGGCTTTTCCCCTCACTGCATATCGATTAGTTACGCCCTGGTTGCAGTGCCGGTTCCTGTTCCAAGCTGTATTTGTGGGGTTTTAACACTCAATCAGAAGCAGGTTAACCTTTCAAGAAGGAGCCTCAAACCCTGACGCACGCAGGGCGCCTGCATTCGTGGCCTCTGCGAGCGTGTAAAGAGATTTGTCAAGAGTCGGCTGCAAAGCGTCGCTCACGGGATGTTTTAACAGTGAATATTAGGGGCCAGGTGAAGCCTACGTGATAATAAAAAACAACAATGACAACAAACAGCAAGGTCAGGACAAATACTCTGTAAAACTGTACACATACACGCACTGTAATGGCCTGAGTGCGCAGAAGTGAGAGCCATAAATCATAAAAGTAATTACGCGGTGAGATTAATCCTGATGTCCCTCTTCAATCAGTCCTGTCTCATTACGACACATCACATTAGAGACATAGACAGACTGAGACAGAACAGATAATCATCTTTTACTTAAAAAAGAATTGGATATGAGGGGTGGGAGCCCATTAACGCTCACCGAGTCAATATGAGACAGCGCCAGTTTTTGGGGGGGGGGGGGTTTTGCAGGCAAGCAGAAAGAGTTTCAGCATTGCATGGGACCCACCACTCCCACCCAGACCTCCAAACACAATACGATTGGGATTGCAGCCTAATTTGTTTATGGCTAATAAAACAATTAAGCAATCAGTGGACCCCTGCATGCGATTTTATTTTCCTGCTGAGGGACATCGGAAGTCAAATGTTGGAGGGAGCCCGGTGTTACAGACTCGGTCATGCAGCAACGATCAGCAGTGATTAGCATAACATAATCACTGGCTTCGGGGGATGGAGATTTGTATCCGCTTTCACTTACGCAGAGGGGATACAGCAATAAAGTGAGTTATAGTTATGCCTCACTAAACTGCACACCTAGACACACACATAAACAAACAGTCTAATCACGGCCTTACAGACACACACAAACCTAAATGCATGCATATAATAAGTGCAGTAAGACAACATACCCTTGCTTGGCAGCAGAACAGATTAGTATAAGTGTGTTTTTGTCTATGTATATGTGTGTATGTGTGTGTTTTCTAATCAATGTAACAATATAACACCCCCCCCACTCTGAATTTATTTACAGCTCAGGCAGGGCGTCACCATGGTAACAGACAGTGAAATCGGATTCTGCACCAGCGTCGTGTGATAAGGTGGGAATAAATAAAAGGATAAACAACAATGCGTGTATTAAATAGGCGAGCTCTCACACTCCGCCTGCCCCTCCTTATCTCTGCTGAGCCCTTCGAACTACACAGCACACTTCAGAGAGAAAAGTGGAGGTGGGGAGTGTTGCTCTTTGCACCAACTATGGGTCATGGCGGTGGTCTTGGAGGGGGGAGCTCTCTGACATAGACTAAGCCACACACCTGTACACACACATCTGTATGTAAAACTAGGCTTAGATGTGGTCTGTGGTCTCAAAAATATTTGTAGATGTTGAATTATTTATAACATGCGACACAAACTGACAGAATGTTACTTAGTAACATCTTTCCAATATCCTTCTTATTGTTACAAATTTGCTTTTTTATGCATTTCTGCTTCACAAGGTAATAGGAGAATGTAAAACATACTCCCAGCCATGTCTGTCTACTTTGTGTGTCCTTAATAATATTATATATTATATTATAAAATGCATTTCTATTATATAAAATTCTAGATTTTATGAATAATATCTAATTTTTTCATTTTATTTTTGTTGCAATGGCTGGAGTGGAATCTCTATGTATTTAGCATCCATATTTGTCTTTGATATACAATCATCTGCCATTTTGTTAGGTATACCTTTTCACCTGCTTGTTAACATAACATTTTATGTAAATAGGAAATCACATGGTACTGACTCAGTGCTGTGAATGTGGCATGATTGTTGGTACCAGACAAGTCGGTCTGTGTATTTCAGAAACTGCTTATCTACTGAGATCTTGTACTGATTTCCACTCTAGCTAATCAGAACATTACTGTTAGATTAAACTCATACTTTGTGTGTCGGAGTCCTGGATCTTCATACTCTGCACGGTTGGCTCTGACTCTGGATCCAAGTTAACCAGATGCCAGCAGCTGCGCCCCCTGTGGTCACGCCGATCTTGACGCAAGCGCAGACGCACACCTTTGCTGAGAGCGCCAGGCAGCCAGGTGACAGGGGCCAGCTCCAAGTGTGAGTCGAGGTTAAGGTCCCGCCCTCCTCGCAGTCTCATGCCCTCAAAGTCGACCGCGTGAGGGCAAAATGCACCACACTGGAAGAGCAGAAAGAAAACGCACAGAAATAATCATATGTAAATGTATTTATCTTAAAAAAAAACAATTTGTACATGTGGCTGATATGCTTAGTTTTTCCATTATTCCATTTGTCAGCATTAATCAAGTCTTCTGAAAATTAATTTTAGACCTCTGAATCCAAAAATGAGTGTGGAAATGGAAAAAAGCAAGCAACTTAAGGACAGATGGAGTAAGAAAGAAATGGACAGGGTGAGCAGAAGAAGCACAAAAATTAATTGGGATGCCGGTTGGGTAATTATACTAGTGCACGCTCAGAGGTCAAAGGAATAAACTGGAAGTTAATGGGAGAATATGGCTTAGCTAATGATAAAAGTATGTGGAACAATTTGTCTTTTATGCTGTAAAGTGAATGCAATTCGGCCTCCAGGGTGCTGGATTACTGATTAATGTGAACTAACGTGGCTTTAGTCTTCTTTGTACTGGATGGAACAAAAGCGAATGAGAGGGAAGAGCAGAGCCGAGAACTTGTAGACTTAATGGAAATGTTCATATTATCACCCCACGCTGCAAGCAGATCTTGTTTTCTGTGTGTTGTTTGTTAATTGCTATTTAAAGTTTACAGAGGACCTGGTTATATTTATCGCTCTGAGGCTTAGATTAAATAATCCTTGCAATTTTTAGCTGCTTTTGCTTTCCTGAAGGCTCCATGTGGACTTCCACCAATGGAAATTTAGCAGGGATTCTAAACCAATCAGTCTAATCACAAAAATATATTAATTATATGCAGCTTATGCTTATACAAAGACTGGCACTGCAAAGCTCTATGGATTATCAGCAAATACAATTTGACGAGGAAGAAGGGAGCGTCACAGTGTCATAAATATCCTAAGCCTGGTGACAAAATTAACTTATTTAAATTGCAATCAGATATTACAAGGTGACTGTGTTTGCTAAATAAACATATTGTAATTAATCTTCACTGTCGTCCTCAAGCGATTCAACAGGAAGGAGAAGACAGAGAGGAAAGTCATTTCCTTCAGACACAAACAAAACGAGATAAGGAACATCAGCAAAAAAGATTTTTGTGTAGAGTCCTTGTAAAATTCTTTTCTTCGCATTTCACTCATATCCTGTCTCTCTCCCTCCTCTAACTCCCAACAGTCACAGCAGATGGCCGCCCCTCCCTGAACCCAGAGGTTTCTTCCTGTCAAAAGAGAGTTTTGCCTTCCCACTGTCGCCAAGTGCTCAAAAGGGGTGTTGTCTGATTGGTGGGGGTTTCTCTCTATTGTTGTAGGTCTGTCCTTGAAATATAAAGTTATATAAATAAAACTGTACTGAATTGAACCCTCTATAATAGGGATGTCATGGAACACATGGGAATCAATTTGATACTAAGTGGGGGGGGGACCAGTATTAATAGAAAAGTCTTAATCAGAAGGAAAAACTACATATGAAAACACTGCTGAAAGTCTGAAATTTA